>NC_086445.1:713494078-714694078 GCF_028390025.1 Pseudophryne corroboree
AATGGAAAATGAGATTTAACACAGACAAGTGTAAGGTAATGCACTGTGGGGGCAAGACCAAAAATTACACCTACATACTAAATGGGGTAATATTAGGGGATTCTGTACTGGAAAAAGACTTAGGGGTTCACATAGATAACAAAGAAGCAGCAGTAGCCAAAAGTAGGAGTGCAGCAAAGAAGGCTAATAAGATATTAGCATGTATAAAACGGGGAATTGATGCTAGGGACGAGAGTATTATACTCCCATTATATAAATCACTAGTGAGGCCACATCTTGAGTACTGTGTGCAATTTTGGGCACCATATTGCAAAAAGGATATCCTGGACTAGAATAGGTTCAGAGGCGGGCGACTAAACTAATCAAGGGCATGGAGACGCTGGAATACGAGGAAAGGCTTGCAAGGCTAGGCATGTTTACATTGGAAAAGAGGAGACTAAGAGGGGACATGATCAACATCTACAAATATATAAGGGGTCAATACACAGAGCTTGGGAGGGACCTGTTTTCTATAAGATCAGTACAGAGGACACGTGGTCACTCGCTTAGGTTAGAGGAGAGGAGTTTCCGCACATTGAGGTGAAAAGGTTTTTTCACATTAAGGACAATACGTGTTTGAAATTCCTTGCCTGAGAGAGTAGTAACTGCGGACTCAGTCAACACCTTTAAGAATGGGTTAGATAAATTAATAAAGATATTCAGGGTTATGGTGCGAAGGCACGCATTATAGTTAATTTAACTAGTCCTAACATAAAAATAACTAGTCCTATAATAAGACTGCATAGGACACCACAAATAGGTTGAACTCGATGGACAATTGTCTTTTTTCAACCTTAGTTACTATGTTACTATGTCTCTTATCTCTCTCCACCCTCCTTTCCCATGCCTCTCTCTCTCCCCATGCCTCTACTCACTCCCCATGCCTCTCCTCTCTGTCCTCCCTCCCTCCCCATGCCTCTCTCTCACGATGCCTCACCCTCTCCCCATGCCTCCCTCTCTCTCTCTCACCATGCCTCCCTCTCTCTCTCTCACCATGCCTCACCCTCTCCCCATGCCTCTCTCTCTCTCTCCCCATGCCTCTCTCCCCCGTCCACCCCATGCCTCTCCTCTCTCCCAACATGCCGCTCCCCTCCCTCTCTCTCTCTCTCTCTCTCTCTCTCTCTCTCAACATGCCTCTTCTCTCTCTCTCTCTCTCTCTCTCTCTCTCTCTCTCTCTCTCTCTCTCTCTCTCTCTCCTCCAACTACCACATATCTTTTAGTCTTTTGCTGCTTGCTTCTTTTTGGTACTTCTTTTCTTCAGGAGCTCTTGCAGGCTCATTCTCTACTTATAAACTGCCTAGCTCCCACTTATGCCAGGTAAATATGCCAGGAACAGAGCCATGACCCAATGATCTGTGATTGGCTCAGGGTGGTGTCACAATCAAAGAGCTGCCTGCTGATTGGCTTAGCTTAAATCTTTGCAGATCCAGGTTTGTCACAGCCAAACAAAAAACTGTAACTCATTGGACTTTTTGGCGAGGGCTTCCAGAGTTTTCAGGATCCAGTAAGTGCCCTGGGCTGGGTGAAGCTCCTCAGTGGTAATAATCTGGTCCAGTTCTGGGCACCGTTCATAGGCACAGCACTGCGATCCTGAATTGCTCTCGCTGGACACACTGGGCCTGATTAAGGTTTGTAAGCAAGGCAAAAAAGCACACAACTGGGCAAAACCGTGTTGGATTGTAGGTGGGGCAGATGTAACATTGCAGAGATAGTTAGATTTGGGTGGGGTATGTTCAAATTGAAAACTAAATTGCAGTGTAAAATTAAAGATGTCTAACTTTTGTGGGCTAAATGCAAAAGCATCCAGTATTTACCCTGCAGAGTAACAATATAACCCATCTAAATCTCTCTGCCCATGTTTTATCTGCCCCACCTGCAGTGCAACATGGTTTTGCCCGCTGTGTTTTTTTTTTGCTTTGCTTACAAACCTGAATCAGGCCCCCTGTTACACCTCTGTAAATGTTTTTTCTCTATGCCCACTGAGAACAAAACACTTTTGGGCCCAATTCAGCATGAGTTGTAGTTTTGCTAAAAGTAGCAAAACTACGGTGGTCATTCCGAGTTGTTCGCTCATTGCCGTTTTTTGCAACACAGCGATTAGGTGGAAAATGCGCATGCGCATGGTACGCAGCGCGCATGCGCTAAGTTATTTTACACAAAACTTAGTAGATTTGCTGGTGTTTGTGCGGCGCTTTTCAGTCGCATTGCTGATCAGTGAGTGATTGACAGGAGAGGGGCGTTTCTGGGAGGTAACTGAGCGTTTTCCGGGAGTGTGCTAAAAAAACGCAGGCGTGCCAGGGAAAAATGCAGGAGTGGCTGGCCAAACGCAGGGCATGTTTGTGACGTCAAACCAGGAACTAAACGGACTGAGTTGACCACAATCTAGGAGTAGGTCTGGAGCTACAGTACTCAGAAACTGCAGGGAATTATTTAGTAGCAATTCTGCTAATCTTTCGATCACTATTCTGCTAAGCTAAGATACACTCCCAGAGGGCAGCGGCCTAGCGTTTGCAATGCTGCTAAAAGCAGCTAGCGAGCGAACAACTCTGAATGACCACCTACAACTCTTTTCACTATCATGCCGCCCAGCACACCAGCACAGGGCAAGGTCTCCCTGCATGCCTGTTCCTGCCCACCCCAACCCCACTAACATGCGAGCGCTTCGCTAAATAGCGAAGCGCTCACATGACATGGGTAACCCCCTGCCTATGTCGCCATCTTTTGGGTCATAGCTGCTGCAGGTGATGTCATGCAGCTGCGGCGGCCCGCAAGCGATCCTGACATGCCTGCATTGTCCAGACCATGCCCCCCAAACAGTGCGTCGATGCCCACAAAATTTGGCGTCGCCACCCTGTCACCGTCACCCTCTCACCGACCCTTGGTCGCAGTTTAAGACCTCGCGCATGCGCGTTCCACCATATGCGCATGTGCAGAAGTGTGGAAATTGGCAAATAGCGATTTCCACACTTCTGTGGGGCTTCCTGAATTAGCCCCTTAGATCACAGACTAAGCGGGTCATTCCGAGTTGATCATAGCTGTGCTAAATTTAGCACAGCTACGATCAGGCACTCAGACATGTGAGGGGACGCCCAGCACAGGGCTAGTCCGCCCCGCATGTCTGTGCCGGCCCCGCCCCCCCTCCCCGCAGAAATGCAAAAGCATCGCACAGCTGCGATGCTTTTGCATCTGAGGAGTAATTCCCGGCTAGCGCAGCTCCTGCGTCTGGCCGGGAGAACCTCTTTGCTGTCCGGGTCGCAGCGGCTGCGTGTGACGTCACGCAGCGGCCGCCCCCCCCCCAACGGTCCGGCCACGCCTGCGTTGGCCTGACCGCGCCCCCCTAAATGGCGGCTTAACGCCGCCGTCCAGCCCCCTCCCGCCCAGCGACCGCCTCTGCCTGTCAATCAGGCAGAAGCGATCGCTAGGCTACAATGGCAATCGGCCATCTGGCATGCGCCAGTGCACTGCGGCACCGGTGGATGCGCAGTTCCGACCCAATCGCTGCACTGTGATAAACTGCAGCGAGCGATCGGGTCGGAATGACCCCCTAAGCTCACATCTTTGAAAGCACTGACTTGGAGCAGCCAGGTGATTTAGATCAGGAATTATTGAAATTTGAAACGAAAATGATTTTCCTGTTAAATACCGTACATCCATATGGGATGAACGAATCAAATAGTTACATTTCCTTTTTGAATTGATTATATCATTCAAAGTAAGAGTCTGAAATCATGAGGGCATATTATCTTAATCATCATTCATCACCTTATACACCTATTATGTTTGGTGAGAGATGCACTCTATCTCCCATTCACTTATTTTTATCCTTGATATGTTGTACACGTTTGTTTGTTTTTCAATACATGCCTTACCACCCATGTAGGCATTTTTACAATTATAATATGCAAAGACACTATATTATTCACCCTTCACTGTTTAGCATGTATTTCTTAATTTTTAATGCACGTTGTTATGGTTTTCAGATCACAATTATATTCACTCCATTATAGTGTCTTTTGCCACTTCACTATACATTAATGAGATCCCATGCACTTTATATTGGACCCCTTTCTCTACTTTCTATCCTCATTCACGGCCCTTATGGGGCAATCACTTATGTTTGCATATTTTTCACAACATTAGGTGATAATAATGGTTTAATACCATGTTTTCACTATATTGAATTATTGTTAACATACTTTTTAGAATATTGCCCAAATTTATATGACTATGGTTCCCCATAGTACCAAGATACTGGTAGGAGACTTAAGAGGCCACAATCAGCCAATTTGGACCATTTACCTCAATATTACGTAGATGATTACTTCATACCAAAATACAAACATCTTCTTTATTAGCAAACTCATAGATATTATACTGGGAAATTATATTTCCCATAACATCTAGATATGGGCAGGGAACATAATAAGGCTACAACCAGTGAGAGCTTGGACCATTCTACCCTGACGTCACCTATGATGACAAATTCACAAGGTAATAAATGATTAAGGGATGAACATCCTACCTGCCAGTTTGCTGACACATATGCTATATTGGGAAAGAATGAGATCAACTTACCTAGATACTTACCTAAGAGATATACTTACCTTCTGAATGTACTGGATATTATTAATTGCCGAACGTTATAACTTCAAAACTATGAGTTACCCCAATAACCTTATATTTAATGAATACTTGCATATTTTTGGAGTGATGTGGAATCTGCACCCTAGATGGGACTTGAAATGTGTTAATACTCTCTCATTAAAAAGTCTATTCTGTATAAAGAAGTACACAACCAGATTACCACATTTTCTGTTTTATATCTTTTATTTTTTATAGATTAAAATACAGCAGAAATATATTGGATTAAATTGAATTGAATACGCAGTATCACCACAATAGATTGAGTATGAGTGTGGGATAGGGACCACACACTTTGTCTAGGACAGGGCCTAATAAGGAAGGAATAACCCAGGAACATGTATTCATTTATTAAATCATTGTATGAGAAATGAGGATAACAAAATCTAAACATATGATATATGATAACCAACCGGCTGTAAGAAGAAAGAATATAGCGGGGTCAGCAAATTTTAGGACATACAAAGGTGCCACTGCTGGATATACTATGTGGGAATAGAGCGATATGATATATACAGATTCGGGGCTTAGCTGTAATGAAATCTCTATCTCCTTTGATATAATACAAATTATTTCCTTACTAACGTATGAGCACCGCGATTGGGTAGCGGTGTCACGTGGTATATGTAAAGATTGACCCAGGAATATGTATATATCCACTAAAGCACTCTATATGGAATGAAGGTAATAAAACCTGGATACGTGGAATATAACAATCAAGATGCTGCTAGATGGAGAAATACAGCGGGGCCAGTAAATTATGGCATACAACGGCCTCACTGTAAATCATGTTGCCAGAAGACGGATGGTTATGTTGTATACAGATACCGGGGCATGGTGGTAACGAAATCCCCATCTCCATAGACGCAACATAGAACATTGGAGCACCGCGATTGGCTAGCGGTGTCGTGATAATGATGAATGTAATTCATTGGCTGGCGGCCGCATGTGACGTATCGGGACATAGCGTAACTATGATAGGCTGGCGGCCCCACATGACCTGAAAGTAGATGTTGATTGTGCTAAATAAATTCAATTTATACATGCTCTCGGGAAGCGCTCTTGTTGCTCCCTGACGAAGCTGCCATAAGCGCAGTGAAACACGCGTGTAGGGCACAGCGTGTCCACATGTGTTCAGTGTGTGAATGCTATAATGCAAATATATGATTATAGGATGTTAGTTGGTAGATTGCAGCAATAGGGATACCTACTGCAGATGGCTGAACATGAAAATAATGTGCTATGTCATGATGCTAATATAGGAACAATCACAGGAGATCAGCTGTCAGCTTTGAGTGACAGGGACACCTTACCGTAGAGGGCTGAATATACAGATCAGGTGAAGGGATATTTATTGCTTAATTTCCAGAAATCTATGTATTAAAACATGGTGACAACTAATAGTCCTCAGTAATAGTTCTTAGGAAGAGGGAGACTGTATCAAGCTGCAGCCAAGTCTACACCAGCTGCTTAGACTGACATACTTATAGATAGCTGGTGGAGTGTTATAAATACACAAAGTGGAAAGCTGCTCAATCAGATTGTAATGTCACTCAGGTGCTAAAAGGGGAGGGGTAATTCTGTGTAGGAAAAAAACTGTGTTCCCTAATGCACACCGAGTGAATAATATTTCTACATAATAATAGTCAGATAATACGGAGATCTTAGTTGCGTATATCTGCAGATATAGGGTTAAGCCCCCAGGCCGATCGACAAGGCTTCTCCGTCACTGGGGGTCCCTAATACTAGGTATGGGCCGGGGGTGCAGGACCCCATGATGTCGGCACAGGTCGGCCACCCCAGGTCAGCACACAGGTGAGAATTAATAGGGGTTAATAAGAAGCACAGAAGTGCTATGTAAGTGGTGTGATTAAAATAATATATACAAAGTGATAGGAAAAATAATAATAAGTGTGAATAAAGTGTTAGGGTGTGCCGACCTGAAGCAGCCCAGCCATACCGACACAGGGGCCACCGCACCCCACACCCACCCCATAAATAATTACAAATATATCTGGGTTAAATTCCCAGTGTAAGGCCACATGGTAATGGCACCTACAGCATCTGAGAGCCAGCTTACCTGGGGATACCCCTGGCTTCCCCTATGGCACTTCTGGAGTCAGCAATCCCTCCTAATGCTGACCCATTTATGCCTCTCTATATACAATACACAAAGTGGAAAGCTGCTCAATCAGATTGTAATGTCACTCAGGTGCTAAAAGGGGAGGGGTAATTATGTGTAGGAAAAAAACTGTGTTCCCTAATGCACACCGAGTGAATAATATTTCTACATAATAATAGTCAGATAATACGGAGATCTTAGTTGCGTATATCTGCAGATATAGGGTTAAGCCCCCAGTGTTATAAATCCCTGACACTGTACTAGTAGCTACAGATAGTAGTGTTGCAATAGAGCATTGTTGCAACTGTGTATAATTGTAACACATTCAGACAATTGAGTGGCTGAGATAGGAACAACAAAACACTGTTACATAGAAACAAATTGGCAACATTGAGAAGCCAGAAGCAGCTGCATGCTCCAATTTAATACACTGAATATTACACACTGTAGCAATTTAACTGGCAACATATAGGAGCCAGAGGACAGCTACGTATTTTAAGAGATTATTGAAGTAGCTACCAGCAAGAGAATCTGTTAAAATCACAAATCCTATTAATAAAGCTATATTTATGTGACTGTGGTACAACTGACAGCCAGAATACATGACATTATGACATATACTCTTTGAGATACCCGCAATTTGGACACATAATTTTATTTTATGAGTATCAATGATCTAAAATATAACAGGTCTACCTATATAGTGGTTGCTTTATAAATTAAGGTTTTTTGATAAATGTAATTAATTTAATATACATAAATAATAAATCTCCCTATATCTGAAGCCAAACAATTTAAGAACAATTATGCGATACGAGGATTAAAGCACTATACCTCCTATTTACCACTCTATTCATATTGGCAGCTAAAAAATAGGAATTATTCCTTAAAGCTACCACAATTAATGTGTATGTGGGTCATTTTACATTAAAGCTTGGACTGTTATACCCCACCACCAACCTCACTGTTATTGTTAACCAATCAAATAAGGTTTATTCCTTTAATGGCATAACAGTGATTTATACTGACAAATGGGAATTTACTTTGGAAATCATGTTAATGAGAAATATAATACAATCAATTGAAGATATACATAATAATCTTCAGCTGTAAAATTATAGACGCATAGGAAATGATTTGCGTCTACAGGCGGATTGCTTTCTAGAAAAATTGGGGCCGCTACACCCCTAATATAAGCAATTTTTAGTTATACTTCTGATATAATCAGGCAAAATAGAGCCAATGTGTATGAATATACACGTAGGCCGTTTCCCATAAAAGTGGGGATTATTATAACCTCCAAAGCAACTTAACCCACACACATAATAGACCTTCCGAAGGTATAGACAGTAAGTGTGAAGGACTCCTGATATATGGAGATCCGTATTCCAGTAGAGAATTGTGTCTACAGCGATAGGGAAATTAAGATTAAAGTGACTATGTATAATTAAAGGTAACCTTCTATCTGAAATCAGGTGATATATGTACATTCATTTTGAATTTATAGTCTCCACATTGGGGAGTACCTTCTAGATGGTAATCTTCATGGAGGGAAGATTATACACACATGAGGACTGATTGTTTAGACTATTAATGCAATATAGCGGGTTCCAATATTATAGAGTGTGACAGCCTTTTTGACACTGGATAAAGACTATCGATATATAAGTCATTACAGTAACTCCTAAGAATCAGACGAGAAACACATGTGGACACGTTTTTAACTCTTTATTCACATTTGTTCATTCTTTTCACGTCTTTGTTAGTATTGTCATTTTAACTCTTATGTTTTCACTGTAGTTCAGGACAATATCCAACCTCATTTTAATGTATATCGAATAAAGGTTATATTTTAGAATAAATTCATATTTCCTCAGTGCGTCAACATTACAGACTTCCTTCTGCTTTTTCCTCTCACATTTCAGTTTCAATACCCTGTAGTTGACAGCACCCCCTAAGTATATGTAATAATACTTATGATATAAGAAAGGGGTTTTGCCAAGTGAATATATGGTGATGAACCACATACACTTACAAGGAACACAATAAACAATATATAGCAAAAGTGTGCAGATACCCAATCTGTGTGCCATTCCACAAAGAAAATGTGGTTTATTGTGCACTTTAGATTTGCTTGATAGTGTCCACATATTAATAAAGCAAAAGAGGGCTTGTCCGGGATTTGAACCCGGGACCTCTCGCACCCTAAGCGAGAATCATACCAACAAGCCAGCTGTTAGCAGATGTTTTCACAAGCTATGTTAACTTCACATCCATAGAAAAGATGACGTGTAAGGTTATGTTTCCAACAGTCTGTACACTGCAGTATATCAAAGAAGGAATGCAAGAAGCTACTGATGCCTAGGGAAATACACACAATGAACCAGTGACGACCTACACATACAATATTTGCTGATTTCATTCAAAACTCTGAAAATCACTGAACTGAAGTATTGGACTGAGTATTATTGCCCTGTGTAGAGCTTGATTTTCTAAACTTCATAACAGAAGTGCTACAAAAATGTTTAGCAATATAACTATCTGCAGTACGTAACTCATGCTTAATTCCTGCTGATTGAAACATAATAGAGCGATAGTTAATGAGGAGAAAGATCCCGTAAGGGAATTATACAGTGTACAAGGAACAAGTATATTTTATATTTTCTAGGCACTTTGTCATATCCATTGCTCCAGTTAAAGTTTAATGATTTTTTTTTTAAGTCAGCAAAAATTGTTGTTTTATTATTAGTTTATTAAGTGAAGAGCATCTTTTTAAACGTGTATTTAACTATGTCTTGAAAAAATATATATGTCTAGAGGTTCCAGCGACCTCTATTTCCACTCATGTCCATACTGCACGTTCCCACAGTAATGTAGTACCCAGCAGTGTCGGGCTTGTGACCCACCTCACAGCACTCTATAGCTTATGTACCACCCCTCAGTGGCATCAGCTGTCAATTACCAGGAGGGCAGGGAGAGGCAACCTGCATAGCTAGTGCAGTGACATGGACAGGATAGCGTCTTTTCCCGGCTGCAGCCATGATGTCTGGGCCAGAGTCTAAAGAGACTCGAGTTTCTTGTGCCTGAGGAGAGATGGTCATAATGCTGGAACCATATTAAAGAGGGGATAACCCCCATAATTTAAGGGGATATTCCTGAAAAAGCACTCATAATGTCAGAAGGGATAAGCTGCAGCAAGTGCAATGGTTTGCAGGAGAGGAAGCAGGCCACAGGGCTGCAAAGTATGGATGAGAGCATCCTAGGAATGGGCATCGATGGGTTATCCCTCAATGCTCACCATCAATGATACCAATGATGGCTGCCATCGATAGTATAAAACTATCTGCTAGGGAACCAATGATGATTTCACCCACCGATGGTCATCCTGCTTAACTATGGAGTGGGCTGTGGGACAATCAGTGACTGCGGAGGAGTTTTTGTTCCATGTCCTGACACATTGTAGAGGCAAAAAAATAATTTGGTTGGTCTTTACCATCAATGGCAGGAAACCATCTGGTTCTCCACCATCGATGGCTAAAGTATTCAACATCGGTCATAGACCATCAATGAAAGGATAAGAGAGGGGGTGCTGCCAGGACAAGAGGGCAAATAAAGATTGGGAAGGTAGAGTGAGAGACCAATGGCAGTAAGCAGAGTTTAGCAACTGGGGAATTACCACCTTCAGGGGTAAACCAGAAGAAGCAATCTAGGTATATCCAGGGCCGGATTAAGGGAGGGGCAGTCATCCCTGGGGCCCCCACACATTAGGGCCCCCCGCACACAGCTGTTTTTAACTGTAGTTTTACTACCCTGGCGGCAGAGTTGTGAGGCTGCTGAGAAGGTTGTCAGAGTTCAGTGAGATTTACTCCAAAAGCTGGGACTCTCCCCTTTCAGTGGATACTGGCAGCTTGTCTCGATTATGGCCAGAACCAGAGACATCAGGCTTCCAGGAGCTGGTCCCTGCTCCAGCTCCACACGCCTGGTATGCAGTTTTATATTTTCATCAGTGCAAACCCGGAAAGACTATGAAATCTCAATATGTTTAGTTTGGAGCAGAGAAGGGAAAGGGGGGACATGATAGAAACTTTCAAATATATCAAGGGTTTTAACAAAGTCCAGGAGGGAAGCATTCTCCAAATGAAGAGAAGCAATAGGACACGAGGACATGCACTGAGACTGGAGGGGGGGAGGTTCAGGGGAAATTTGCGGAAACATTATTTCACAGAAAGGGTAGTGGACAAGTGGAATAGCCTCCCATCAGAGGTGGTAGAGGCTAAGATGGTAGAGCAATTTAAACATGCATGGGATAGACATAAGGATATCCTTACAAAGAAATAAGGATCAAATAAGGTAAGAGATAAAAATAATGTAAAAAAAAAAAAAAAAGGGGCAGACTAGATGGGCCAAGTGGTTCTTATCTGCCGACAAATTCTATGTTTCTATTGCTCTGGCTCCTGAAATCTGATCCCCAATTCCCCAGTAGCCCCTGAAAGGTGGGCCTCTCTTGTTTTTTTTTTCCCATTAAAGGCTAAGAAATCTATTTCCAGGAACTGGAGATATCTGCAGTCCTCTATCGAGCCTGCTGTCCTCTCACCAGAAAATTATGAATATTAAGCCCATTCCATTATCCATCCCACCCCTGCGTATTAAACACCCCTTACCACTCTGGACGTCATCTACCGGGGCCCCTTCATTCAGCCCAATGCCCCCTTCTACAGTTTAATGTTCTCCCTCCCACCCCCATCTCCCACCATCTGTGCAGTAAATGAGTAATTAGCAGAAATGACTTCTCCAGGTCCTACATGCTGAGTGGAAGATAGAACACCCCCTACAGCCCACGGACATCAAAGCTTTAGCTGATGGCACCTCCCACCCTTATTGTTGGAGGATGCGTAGGGGCACCTGGGCATTACTTTGCCCATTGGCCTACATTGCTGTTTTCCCTCATCATTGGCAGAGTTCCTCTTACAGGCTGCAGCAGCATTACAGTGACTCTGCTGGGTGCAGACATGTAGGCAGGTGCTGCTTGCTGCTGGAGAGGCGGGATCCGGGGGCCTTAGAAGGTGCATAAGGGCTATGAGGAGTGACCGTGGGTATGCACCTCAGGAGCCATTGGTGGTAATTCCGAGTTGTTCGCTTGCTGCTAATTTTAGTAGAATTGCTAATAGGCTAAAATCCGGCAGTTCTGCGCATGCGTATGCAAAGCAGGGCACACACGCTAAGCAATTTTACACAAAACTATGCTATTTTATAGTGATGTGCACCGGAAATTTTTTGTGTTTTGTGTTTTGGTTTTGGATTCGGTTCCGCGGCCGTGTTTTGGATTCGGACGCGTTTTGGCAAAAAAAAATTTTTTGTTGTATTCAGGTGTGTTTTGGATACGGGTGTTTTTTTACAAAAAACCCTCAAAAACAGCTTAAATCATAGAACTTGGGTGTCATTTTGATCCCATAGTCTTATTAACCTCAATAACCATAATTTCCACTCATTTCCAGTCTATTCTGAACACCTCACACCTCACAATATTATTTTTAGTTCTAAAATTTGCACCGAGGTCGCTGGATGACTAAGCTAAGCGACCCAAGTGGCCGACACAAACACCTGGCCCATCTAGGAGTGGCACTGCAGTGTCGGACAGGATGGCACTTCAAAAAATAGTCCCCAAACAGCACTTGATGCAAAGAAAAAAAGAGGTGAACCAAGGTCGCTGGATGACTAAGCTAAGCGACCCAAGTGGCCGACACAAACACCTGGCCCATCTAGGAGTGGCACTGCAGTTTTCTAGCGAGAGGATGAGTGCTTCCATCCTCATGTGAATCTGAACCACTACCCATGAACATAGGCCAGGGCCTCAGCCGTTCCTTGCCACTCCGTGTCGTAAATGGCATATTGGCAAGTTTACGCTTCTCATCAGACACTTTTAATTTTGATTTTTGGGTCATTTTACTGAACTTTTGTAGTATACTTGACGACACAGGTAGAGCAATGGACTACTGTACCATACTGCTATATATATACTGGGGGTCAGCAAAATTCTGCACTGTCCTCCTACTATATACTGCACACAACTACAATGCAGCACAGGTATGGATGGATAGAATACTTGACGACACAGAGGTAGAGCAGTGGACTACTGTACCGTACTGCTATATATATACTGGTGGTCAGCAAAATTCTGCACTGTCCTCCTACTATATACTGCACACAACTAAAATGCAGCACAGCTATGGATGCATAGTATACTTGACGACACAGAGGTAGAGCAGTGGACTACTGTACCATACTGCTATATATATACTGGTGGTCAGCAAAATTCTGCACTGTCCTCCTACTATATACTGCGCACAACTAAAATGCAGAACAGGTATGGATGCATACTATATTTGACGACACAGAGGTAGAGCAGTGGACTACTGTACCGTACTGCTATATATATACTGGTGGTCAGCAAAATTCTGCACCGTCCTCCTACTATATACTGCGCACAACTAAAATGCAGCACAGATATGGATGCATAGTATACTTGACGACACAGAGGTAGAGCAGTGGACTACTGTACCATACTGCTATATATATATACTGGTGGTCAGCAAAATTCTGCACTGTCCTCCTACTATATACTGCGCACAACTAAAATGCAGCACAGGTATGGATGCTTAGTATACTTGATGACACAGAGGTAAAGCAGTGGACTACTGTACCGTACTGCTATATATATACTGGTGGTCAGCAAAATTCTGCACTGTCCTCCTACTATATACTGCACACAACTAAAATGCAGCACAGGTATGGATGCATAGGTTACTTGACGACACAGAGGTAGAGCAGTGGACTACTTTACCGTACTGCTATATATATACTGGTGGTCAGCAAAATTCTGCACTGTCCTCCTACTATATACTGCGCACAACTAAAATGCAGCACAGGTATGGATGCATAGTATACTTGATGACACAGAGGTAGAGCAGTGGACTACTGTACCATACTGCTATATATATACTGGTGGTCAGCAAAATTCTGCACTGTCCTACTATATATTGCGCACAACTAAAATGCAGCACAGTTATGGATGGATAGTATACTTGACGACACAGCGGTAGAGCAATGGACTACTGTACCGTACTGCTATATATATACTGGTGGTCACAGCAAAATTCTGCACTGTCCTCCTACTATATACTACAATGCAGCACAGATATGGAGCATTTTTCAGGCAGAGAACGTAGATATTTTCAGCACACTGAGCACAGATATTTGCAAGCACACTGAGCACAGATATTTGCAGCACACTGAACACAGAAACTAAGAGAATGCAGCCACATCCTCTCGCTATCATCTCCAAAGCACGAGTGAAAATGGCGGCGACGCGCGGCTCCTTATATAGAATACGAATCTCGACAGCGGGATGATGACGTTCGGGCGCGCTCGAGTTAACCAAGCAAGGCGGGAAGATCCGAGGCTGCCTCGGAACCATGTAAAATGGGTGAAGTTCGGGGGGGTTCGGATCTCGAGGAATCGAACCCGCTCATCACTACTATTTTACTCACGGGCAAACTAAGTTTTTCAATCGCTCTGCTGATCGTAGTGTGATTGACAGGAAGTGGGTGTTTCTGGGCGGAAACTGGCCGTTTTCAGGGAGTGTGCTAAAAAACGCAGGCGTGCCAGGTAAAAATGCAGGAGTGGCTGGGGAAACGGGGAAGTGGCTGGCCGGACGCAGGGCGTGTTTGTGACGTCAAACCAGGAACTAAACAGACTGAGGTGATCGCAATCTAGGAGTAGGTCTGGAGCTACTCAGAAACTGCAAGGAAATACTTAATAGCAGAATTGCTAATCTTTCGTTAGCAATTCTGCTATGCTAAGATACACTCCCAGAGGGCGGCGGCCTAGTGTGTGCAATGCTGCTAAAGGTAGCTAGCAAGCGAACAACTCGAAATGAGGGCCATAGTTACATCCGCCTCCTATGTGCCGTCACATGACTTGATGTTACACGTGTCAGCACGGAGAAAGCGCAGAGATACTATGTGGTACAACCTGATAGTGGTGGCTGCACCTGATTAGACCCACAGCAGTGGCCAGCGCAGTGTAAAAGCAGGAGGCTGCATACAGAGATATCCTTATGTTTTTTGCTAAATGAATTCAGCTGCCTAAAGCTGCCTAATTTTAGAGCCGGCCCTGCTACTGGACCATAAACCCCAAAGTCCTCACATTGCGAGAGACAGTTCTTATCAGAACAGTTACCCTGAGCATAAGCATTCATATTTATTTAATAATGCATATGACATTAATAAATGTTGCTATGCATGCAATAAGGGGCAGGATGTATCACATAGAACATGATACATGATACATCCCACCACAAATGTGTTATCAACAAAAAATAAAATAATAATCGGAGCTGGATTAAAAATTAGGTCATCATGTTTGAGTGATGACCTAAATGAGGCTGTGGCATGCACACCAAACCTAATGCTCGCCACGTGCCTCAGCTCCCACTGCACACACTGTGCACATTAAGTGTGAAATACATTCATGTGTACAGCAGTGAGCAGTGGTGGGCTGGGATGGGGGACAGAGTGACTGATGCCCCTTGTGCAGGTCCCATTTTCAATAACTTGGGCCAGCCACTAGCACCAGCTGCATAGTCGCATATCTACTCTACTACTGGCAGAGGCAGCAATGTCTGGCTATGGTCAACAAGTATAGGGGGTCATTCCAACCCATTCGCACACAGCGGTTCTTCGCTGTGGTGCGAACGGGTCGGAACTGCAGCTGCACGGCGCCCACATTGCACAAATGCATCATTGCCCAGCGACGGCAGTCGCCGGACAACGACGCCAGGACCGAAGGAAGTGATTGCAGGCCCGAGCGCAAGAAGATTGACAGCGGGAAGGAGGATAGGGGCGTCTACATACTGTTTCTCGGGCGTGGTAAGGCAAACGCAGGGGTTTGGAGGGCGAATGTCTGACGTCACAGCCAGGACCTTCATCGCTGGATACGTCGCACTGGGTAAGTAGGTGCAGGGCAGGTATTGTTCTGCACAAAACTTTTTTAGCATAGCAGGGCTGCACAAGCGATCGCAGCCCTGCTATGCTTAAATACACTCCCCCATAGGTGGCGACAAGTTGATCGCACCAGCAGCAAAAAGTTGATACGTGCGATCAACTCAGAATGACCCCCATAGTACAGATGTGTGGCCCCGATCCCTGCCTCAGCAGTCTTTGGCTCTGTGCTTTTAATCTCTGACTTCATGCCACATACTTTTCCCATGCTCTACTCCACGTCTATATACCGGAACCCCGCTTCCTTTTCTCGCCATCTACTGCTCTTATTCTCGGTTCCCCTCCACTAACAAACCCGGCACCCAACCTCGTTCTCTGTCCTGTCCCATCCTACTAATCCTATTCCCGGCTCCCTTCCACCTCTAATCTACCTTTCCCAGTCCCTGGTTCCCCCACTCCTCCTCCTCTGTCCCTGGCTCCCCCTCCCACACATTAGGAACCGCAGCCTGTACGCAGCTGCCCACAGTCAGCCCAAACAGAGGATTAAGGTCATAATAGTGCACAGGCAGAAGAGAAGAAATAATTAAGCATTTTTTTCAAAGGTTCAGTAAGAAAAAATATATTTTTGGTATATTTTTAAAATGTATTTATCAAAATATTTTTCCATAAAATTCGGCAGAAACTATGGCGCGATGTTCATAGTCGATGGCAGGCTGAGTAAGCTTCAGATTTCTCAGCCTTGCCATCGCAGTGCGGCCCCCGAGGCCAAGGTACAATAACTGCATCTCGCGATGCAGTCCTTGGTCTCGCCACTCCCAGAAAACAGGTGACGACACGCCCCCAGTTTTCCCCAACGCCGGCCGCCCCCACCCCCATCCCTCCCAATCAGGCAGAGGCTTTCACATATAAAACAAAAGTGCTCTCAGGCACTGTAGCAGGTAGTGTTAGCTCTAATAAGTATTAGAGATGAGCGGGTTCGGTTTCTCGGAAACCAAACCCCCCCCGAACTTCACCCTTTTTACACGGGTCCGAGGCAGGTTCGAACCTTCCCGCCTTGCTCGGCTAACCCGAGCGCGCCCGAATGTCATCATCCCGCTGTCGGATTCTCGCGAGATTCGGATTCTATATAAGCAGCCGCGCGTCGCCGCCATTTTCACTCGTACATTGGAGATGATAGGGAGAGGACGTGGCTGGCGTCCTCTCCGTTTATTGTAGAACTTGATTGCTTTATTGCTTAATTGTGGGGAGGACTGGGGAGCAGCTGTTAGGAGGAGTACAGTGCAGAGTTTTGCTGATAAGTGACCACCTGTTTTTATTTATCCGTTCTCTGCCTGAAAAAAACGCTCCATACCATATCTGTGCTCAGTGTGCTGCATACAGTGGCGTAACTACTGCCCCCGCAGTCCTCGCGGTGGCTTGGTGGCGAGGGCTGCGGGGGGCGCCACTGATTTACAGCAGACTGACATGCGGACAAGCGTCCGCATGTCAGTCTGCTTTCTCCTTCCCTCCCCCGCTTGTTGGAGGGACACGGAGGGTACAGCCTCTCCTGTGTCCCTCCTGCTGCATCATCTCCGGCGGCCGCGGGTCTGATAGGGAGAAGTGCCGTCCGTGAGCTCTAATTGGCTCACAAACCGGCACTTCCCCCTATTAGACCCGCGGCCGCCGGAGATGATGCAGCAGGAGGGACACAGGAGAGGCTGTACCCTCCGTGTCCCTCCAAAAAGCGGCGGCGGCGGGGATGATATCTGGCACTGGGGGGAATAACTGGCAGGGAAGGGATATCTGGCACTGGGGGCATATATGGCACTGGGGGGGGGGATATCTGGCACTGGGGCATTATCTGGCACTGGGGGGGAATATCTGGCGGGGGGGGTGGATGTCTGGCACTGGGGGGAATAACTGGCACTGGGGCATTATCTGGCACTGGGGGGGAATAACTGGCAGGGGGGGATATCTGGAACTGGGGCATTATCTGGCACTGGGGGCATATATGGCACTGAGGGGGAATATCTGGCAGGGGGGGATATCTGGCACTGGGGCATTATCTGGCACTGGGGGAATATATGACACTGGGGGGGAATAACTGGCAGGGGGGGATACCTGGCACTGGGGCATTATCTGGCACTGGGGGCATATATGACACTGGGGGGGAATAACTGGCAGGGGGGGGGATATCTGGCACTGGGGCATTATCTGGCACTGGGGGCATATATGGCACTGGGGGGGAATATCTGGCAGGGGGGGGATAGGGATATCTGGCACTGGCGCATTATCTGGCACTGGGGGCATATATGGCACTGGGGGGGGGGGATATCTTGCACTAGGGGCATATATGGCACTGGAGGGGGGGAATATCTGGCACCGGGGGCATATATGGCACTGGGGGGGGATATCTGGCACTGGGGGCATATATGGCACTGGGGGGGGGGCATATCTGGCACTGGGGGCATATTTGGCACTGGGGGGGAATATATGGCACTGGGGGCATATTTGGCACTGGGGGGGAATATATGGCACTGGGGGCATATCTGGCACTGGGGGCATATGTGGCACTGGGGGGGATTATCTGGCACTGGGGGCATATGTGGCACTGGGGGGGTATATGTGTACCTGGCACATGGGGGGGGCTATATTTGGCACTGGGGCATGTGAGTACCTGGCACCGTGGGGGAATATCTGGCACTGGGGACATATATGGCACTGGGAGCACAGCCCTAGCAACGAGCATGACACACAGTGCATGAAACACCTGGCAACGAGCATGACACACAGTGCATGAAACACCTGGCAACGAGCATGACACCCAGTGCATGAAACCCCTGGCAACGAGCATGACACCCTGAGCATGAAAACCCCTGGCACCGTGCATGGAACCAAGAGCATGAAACCCCTGGCAACGAGCATGACACCCAGTGCATGAAACCCCTGACATCGAGCAGGTAATTGAAAAGTAATTAGAAGCCTTACTGTAGGACTTAATGTGTAATGGGCATTACGGTGTGTGGCATAATGTATCACGGACATTGCGGTGTGTGTCATAATGTGTCACAGGCATTACGGTGTATGGTATACTATATCGCGGGCATTGTGATATGTGGTATAATGTCTCAGGGTCATTGCAGTGTGTGGCATAATGTATCACGGACATTGCGGTGTGTGTCATAATGTGTCAGGCATTACGGTGTGTGGTATACTATATCACGGGCATTGTGGTATGTGGTATAATGTCTCAGGGTCATTGCAGTGTGGCATAATACATAACGGGCATTGCGGTGTGTGGCATAGGGCGTAACGGGCAGGGCATTGCGGTATGTGTCACAGGCATTACGGTGTATGGTATACTATATCACGGGCATTGTGGTATAATGTATCACGGACATTGCGGTGTGTGTCATAATGTGTCACAGACATTGTATGTGCTATAATGTATCAGGGGCATTGCAGTGTGTAGCATAATGTATAACGGGCATTGCGATTCCTGTCATAATGTGTCACAGGCATTACGGTGTGTGGCATAATGTGTCACGGGCATTACGGTGTGTGGCATAATGTGTCGGGGGCATTACAGTGTGTGCATATTGTGTCGTGCATTATTGTGTGTGGAATAATGTCTAAGGGCATTGCAGTATGTGGCATAATGTATACTGGGCATTACTATAATGAGGAAAAATGACAAATAATGTAAGGGGCATGAATCAGGATTATTTTTCTTTCCTGTGGTGGCCAACGTATGGGCGTGCAGGTTGCAGAACTGGGATATAAGGTAGTCTTTGCCTGCAATACCACGCCCCTTTATGTGAAACCACGCCCATTCCAATGAAACCACACCCCTTATTTTGCCGCGCGCGCCTTCGGCACGCGCATATTTATCCCTTTCTTGCTCCCAATTATGTAGCATGAAGGAGGGGGGGGGGGGGGCGCCGAAGAATTTTTTGGCTTGGGGGAGAAAAATTTCTAGTTACGCCACTGGCTGCATAATATATCTGTGCTCACACTGCTTAATTGTGGGGACTGGGGAGCAGCTGTATTATATAGCAGGAGTACAGTGCAGAGTTTTGCTGACAGTGACCACCAGTATACGTTGTCTGCCTGAAAAACACTCCATATCTGTGCTCAGTGTGCTGCTTTATTGTGGGGACTGGGGACAACCAGTATAATTAATATTATATAGGAGGAGTACAGTGCAGAGTTTTGCTGACCAGTGACCACCAGTATACTATATATATAGCAGTACGGTACGAAAGGCCACTGCTGTACCTACCTCTGTGTCGTCATTCATTAAGTATACTATCCATCTACATTCTATACCTGTGGTGCATTTTAGTTTTGCAGTTTGCTGACACAGTAACCACCAGTATACTATATATAGCAGTACGGTAGGCCACTGCTGTACCTACCTCTGTGTCGTCATCCATTAAGTATACTATCCATCTACATTCTATACCTGTGGTGCATTTTAGTTTTGCAGTTTGCTGATACAGTGACCACCAGTATACTATATATAGCAGTACGGTAGGCCACTGCTGTACCTACCTCTGTGTCATCATCCATTAAGTATACTATCCATCTACATTCTATACCTGTGGTGCATTTTAGTTTTGTAGTTTGCTGAAACAGTGACCACCAGTATACTATATATAGCAGTACGGTAGGCCACTGCTGTACCTACCTCTGTGTCGTCATTCATTAAGTATACTATCCATCTACATTCTATACCTGTGGTGCATTTTAGTTTTGCTGTTTGCTGACACAGTGACCACCAGTATACTATATATAGCAGTACGGTAAGCCACTGCTGTACCTACCTCTGTGTCGTCATCCATTAAGTATACTATCCATCTACATTCTATACCTGTGGTGCATTTTAGTTTTGCAGTTTGCTGACACAGTGACCACCAGTATACTATATATAGCAGTACGGTAGGCCACTGCTGTACCTACCTCTGTGTCGTCATCCATTAAGTATACTATCCATCTACATTCTATACCTGGGGTGCATTTTAGTTTTGCAGTTTGCTGACACAGTGACCACCAGTATACTATATATAGCAGTACGGTAGGCCACTGCTGTACCTACCTCTGTGTCGTCATTCATTAACTATACTATCCATCTACATTCTATACCTGTGGTGCATTTTAGTTTTGCAGTTTGCTGACACAGTGACCACCAGTATACTATATATAGCAGTACGGTAGGCCACTGCTGTACCTACCTCTGTGTCGTCATTCATTAAGTATACTATCCATCTACATTCTATACCTGTGGTGCATTTTAGTTTTGCAGTTTGCTGACACAGTGACCACCAGTATACTATATATAGCAGTACGGTAGGCCACTGCTGTACCTACCTCTGTGTCGTCATTCATTAAGTATACTATCCATCTACATTCTATACCTGTGGTGCATTTTAGTTTTGCAGTTTGCTGACACAGTGACCACCAGTATACTATATATAGCAGTACGGTAGGCCACTGCTGTACCTACCTCTGTGTCGTCAACCAATAAGTATACTTTCCATCTACATTCTATACCTGTGGTGCATTTTAGTTTTGCAGTTTGCTGACACAGTGACCACCAGTATACTATATATAGCAGTACGGTAGGTCACTGCTGTACCTACCTCTGTGTCGTCAAGTATACTATCCATCCATACCTGTGGTGCATTTCAGTTGTGCGCAGTAAATATAGTAGTAGGCCATTGCTATTGATACTGGCATATAATTCCACACATTAAAAAATGGAGAACAAAAATGTGGAGGTTAAAATAGGGAAAGATCAAGATCCACTTCCACCTCGTGCTGAAGCTGCTGCCACTAGTCATGGCCGAGACGATGAAATGCCATCAACGTCGTCTGCCAAGGCCGATGCCCAATGTCATAGTAGAGAGCATGTAAAATCCAAAAAACAAAAGTTCAGTAAAATGACCCAAAAATCAAAATTAAAATCGTCTGAGGAGAAGCGTAAACTTGCCAATATGCCATTTACGACACGGAGTGGCAAGGAACGGCTGAGGCCCTGGCCTATGTTCATGGCTAGTGGTTCAGCTTCACATGAGGATGGAAGCACTCATCCTCTCGCTAGAAAAATGAAAAGACTTAAGCTGGCAAAAGCACAGCACAGCAAAGAACTGTGCGTTCTTCTAAATAACAAATACCCAAGGAGAGTCCAATTGTGTCGGTTGCGATGCCTGACCTTCCCAACACTGGACGGGAAGAGCTTGCGCCTTCCACCATTTGCACGCCCCCTGCAAGTGCTGGAAGGAGCACCCGCAGTCCAGTTCCTGATAGTCAAATTGAAGATGTCACTGTTGAAGTACACCAGGATGAGGATATGGGTGTTGCTGGCGCTGGGGAGGAAATTGACAAGGAGGATTCTGATGGTGAGGTGGTTTGTTTAAGTCAGGCACCCAGGGAGACACCTGTTGTCCGTGGGACGAATATGGCCATTGACATGCCTGGTCAAAATACAAAAAAAATCACCTCTTCGGTGTGGAATTATTTCAACACAAATGCGGACAACAGGTGTCAAGCCGTGTGTTGCCTTTGTCAAGCTGTAATAAGTAGAGGTAAGGACGTTAACCACCTCGGAACATCCTCCCTTATACGTCACCTGCAGCGAATTCATCATAAGTCAGTGACAAGTTAAAAAACTTTGGGTGACAGCGGAAGCAGTCCACTGACCACTAAATCCCTTCCTCTTGTAACCAAGCTCCTGCAAACCACAACACCAACTCCCTCAGTGTCAATTTCCTCCTTACCCAGGAAAGCCAATAGTCCTGCTGGCCAAGTCACTGTCAAGTCTGACGAGTCCTCTCCTGCCTTGGATTTCTCCGATGCATCCTTGAGTGTAACGCCTACTGCTGCTGGCGCTGCTGTTGTTGCTGCTGGGAGTCGATCGTCATCCCAGAGGGGAAGTCGGAAGACCACTTGTACTACTTCCAGTAAGCAATTAACTGTCCAACAGTCCTTTGCGAGGAAGATGAAATATCACAGCAGTCATCCTGCTGCAAAGCAGATAACTCAGGTCTTGGCAGCCTGGGCGGTGAGAAACGTGGTTCCGGTATCCATCATTAATTCAGAGGCAACTATAGACTTGATTGAGGTACTGTGTTCCCGGTACCAAATACCATCTAGGTTCCATTTCTCTAGGCAGGCGATACCGAAAATGTACACAGACCTCAGAAAAAGACTCACCAGTGTCCTAAAAAATGCAGTTGTACCCAATGTCCACTTAACCACGGACATGTGGACAAGTGGAGCAGGGCAGACTCAGGACTATATGACTGTGACAGCCCACTGGGTAGATGTATTGCCTCCTGCAGCAAGAACAGCAGCGGCGGCACCAGTAGCAGCATCTCGCAAACGCCAACTCGTTCTAAGGCAGGCTACGCTTTGTATTACCGCTTTCCATAAGAGGCACACAGCTGACAACTTCTTACGGGAACTGAGGAAGATCATCGCAGAATGGCTTACCCCAATTGGACTCTCCTGGGGATTTGTGACATCGGACAACGCCAGCAATATTGTGCGTGCATTACATCTGGGCAAATTCCAGCACGTCCCATGTTTTGCACATACATTGAATTTGGTGGTGCAGAATTATTTAAAAAACGACAGGGGCGTGCAAGAGATGCTGTCGGTGGCCCGAAGAATTGCAGGCCACTTTCGGCATTCAGGCACCGCGTACAGAAGACTGGAGCACCACCAAACATTCCTGAACCTGCCCTGCCATCATCTGAAGCAAGAGGTGGTAACGAGGTGGAATTCAACCCTCTATATGCTTCAGAGGATGGAGGAGCAGCAAAAGGACATTCAAGCCTATACATCTGCCCACGATATAGGCAAAGGAGGGGGAATGCACCTGACTCAAGCGCAGTGGAGAATGATTTCAACGTTGTGCAAGGTTCTGCAACCCTTTGAACTTGCCACACGTGAAGTCAGTTCAGACACTGCCAGCCTGAGTCAGGTCATTCCCCTCATCAGGCTTTTGCAGAAGAAGCTGGAGACATTGAAGGAGGAGCTAAAACAGAGCGATTCCGCTAGGCATGTGGGACTTGTGGATGGAGCCCTTAATTCGCTTAACCAGGATTCACGGGTGGTCAATCTGTTGAAATCAGAGCACTGCATTTTGGCCACCGTGCTCGATCCTAGATTTAAAACCTACGTTGTATCTCTCTTTCCGGCAGACACAAGTCTGCAGAGGTTCAAAGACCTGCTGGTGAGAAAATTGTCAAGTCAAGCGGAATGTGACCCGTCAACAGCTCCTCCTTCACATTCTCCCGCAACTGGGGGTGCGAGGAAAAGGCTAAGAATTCCAAGCCCACCCGCTGGCGGTGATGCAGGGCAGTCTGGAGCGAGTGCTGACATCTGGTCCGGACTGAAGGACCTGCCAACGATTACTGACATGTCGTCTACGGTCACTGCATATGGGCCCTCATTCCGAGTTGATCGCTCGCAAGGCGAATTTAGCAGAGTTGCTCACGCTAAGCCTACGCCTACTGGGAGTGTATCTTAGCTTCTTAAAATTGCGACCGATGTATTCGCAATATTGCGATTACAAACTACTTAGCAGTTTCAGAGTAGCTTCAGACTTACTCGGCATCTGCGTTCAGTTCAGTGCTTGTCGTTCCTGGTTTGACGTCATAAACACACCCAGTGTTCGCCCAGACACTCCCCCGTTTCTCCGGCCACTCCTGCGTTTTTTCCGGAAACGGTAGCGTTTTTATCCACACGCCCCGAAAACGCTGTGTTTCCGCCCAGTAACACCCATTTCCTGTCAATCACACTACGTTCGCCAGAGCGAAGAAAAAGCCGTGAGTAAAAATACTATCTTCATTGTAAAATTACTTGGCGCAGTCGCAGTGCGAATATTGCGCATGCGTACTAAGCGGAATTTCACTGCGATGCGAAGAAAATTACCGAGCGATCAACTCGGAATGAGGGCCATGATTCTCTCACCATTGAAAGAATGGTGGAGGATTATATGAGTGACCGCATCCAAGTAGGCACGTCAGACAGTCCGTACGTATACTGGCAGGAAAGAGGCAATTTGGAGGCCCTTGCACAAACTGGCTTTATTCTACCTAAGTTGCCCTCCCTCCAGTGTGTACTCCGAAAGAGTGTTTAGTGCAGCCGCTCACCTTGTCAGCAATCGGCGTACGAGGTTACTTCCAGAAAATGTGGAGAAGATGATGTTCATCAAAATGAATTATAATCAATTCCTCCGTGGAGACATTCACCAGCAGCAATTGCCTCCAGAAAGTACACGGGGACCTGAGATGGTGGATTCCAGTGGGGACGAATTAATAATCTGTGAGGAGGGGGATGTACACAGTGAAAGGGGTGAGGAATCGGAGGATGATGATGAGGTGGACATCTTGCCTCTATAGAGCCAGTTTGTGCAAGGAGAGATTGATTGCTTCTTTTTTGGTGGGGGCCCAAACCAACCAGTCATTTCAGTCACAGTCGTGTGGCAGACCCTGTCGCTGAAATGATGGGTTCGTTAAAGTGTGCATGTCCTGTTTATACAACATAAGGGTGGGTGGGAGGGGGGCCCAAGGACAATTCCATCTTGCACCTCTTTTTTCTTTCATTATTCTTTGCATCATGTGCTGTTTGGGGACAATTTTTTTGAAGTGCCATCCTGCCTGACACTGCAGTGCCACTCCTAGATGGGCCAGGTGTTTTTGTCGGCCACTTGTGTCGCTTAGCTTAGCCATCCAGCGACCTTGGTGCGCCTCTTTTTTTCTTTGCATCATGTGCTGTTTGGGGACAATTTTTTGGAAGTGCCATCCTGCCTGACACTGCAGTGCCACTCCTAGATGGGCCAGGTGTTTGTGTCGGCCACTTGTGTCGCTTAGCTTAGCCATCCAGCGACCTTGGTGCGCCTCTTTTTTTCTTTGCATCATGTGCTGTTTGGGGACAATTTTTTTGAAGTGCCATCCTGCCTGACACTGCAGTGCCACTCCTAGATGGGCCAGGTGTTTTTGTCGGCCACTTGTGTCGCTTAGCTTAGCCATCCAGCGACCTTGGTGCGCCTCTTTTTTTCTTTGCATCATGTGCTGTTTGGGGACAATTTTTTGGAAGTGCCATCCTGCCTGACACTGCAGTGCCACTCCTAGATGGGCCAGGTGTTTGTGTCGGCCACTTGTGTCGCTTAGCTTAGCCATCCAGCGACCTTGGTGCGCCTCTTTTTTTCTTTGCATCATGTGCTGTTTGGGGACAATTTTTTTGAAGTGCCATCCTGCCTGACACTGCAGTGCCACTCCTAGATGGGCCAGGTGTTTGTGTCGGCCACTTGTGTCGCTTAGCTTAGCCATCCAGCGACCTTGGTGCGCCTCTTTTTTTCTTTGCATCATGTGCTGTTTGGGGACAATTTTTTGGAAGTGCCATCCTGCCTGACACTGCAGTGCCACTCCTAGATGGGCCAGGTGTTTGTGTCGGCCACTTGTGTCGCTTAGCTTAGGTCACACAGCGACCTTGGTGCGCCTCTTTTTTTCTTTGCATCATGTGCTGTTTGGGGACAATTTTTTGGAAGTGCCATCCTGCCTGACACTGCAGTGCCACTCCTAGATGGGCCAGGTGTTTTTGTCGGCCACTTGTGTCGCTTAGCTTAGCCATCCAGCGACCTTGGTGCGCCTCTTTTTTTCTTTGCATCATGTGCTGTTTGGGGACAATTTTTTGGAAGTGCCATCCTGCCTGACACTGCAGTGCCACTCCTAGATGGGCCAGGTGTTTGTGTCGGCCACTTGTGTCGCTTAGCTTAGCCATCCAGCGACCTTGGTGCGCCTCTTTTTTTCTTTGCATCATGTGCTGTTTGGGGACAATTTTTTTGAAGTGCCATCCTGCCTGACACTGCAGTGCCACTCCTAGATGGGCCAGGTGTTTGTGTCGGCCACTTGTGTCGCTTAGCTTAGCCATCCAGCGACCTTGGTGCGCCTCTTTTTTTCTTTGCATCATGTGCTGTTTGGGGACAATTTTTTGGAAGTGCCATCCTGCCTGACACTGCAGTGCCACTCCTAGATGGGCCAGGTGTTTGTGTCGGCCACTTGTGTCGCTTAGCTTAGGTCACACAGCGACCTTGGTGCGCCTCTTTTTTTCTTTGCATCATGTGCTGTTTGGGGACAATTTTTTGGAAGTGCCATCCTGCCTGACACTGCAGTGCCACTCCTAGATGGGCCAGGTGTTTGTGTCGGCCACTTGTGTCGCTTAGCTTAGTCACACAGCGACCTTGGTGCGCCTCTTTTTTTCTTTGCATCATGTGCTGTTTGGGGACAATTTTTTGGAAGTGCCATCCTGCCTGACACTGCAGTGCCACTCCTAGATGGGCCAGGTGTTTGTGTTGGCCACTTGTGTCGCTTAGCTTAGCCATCCAGCGACCTTGGTGCGCCTCTTTTTTTCTTTGCATCATGTGCTGTTTGGGGACAATTTTTGGAAGTGCCATCCTGCCTGACACTGCAGTGCCACTCCTAGATGGGCCAGGTGTTTGTGTCGGCCACTTGTGTCGCTTAGCTTAGTCACACAGCGACCTTGGTGCACCTCTTTTTTTCTTTGCATCATGTGCTGTTTGGGGACAATTTTTGGAAGTGCCATCCTGCCTGACACTGCAGTGCCACTCCTAAATGGGCCAGGTGTTTGTGTCGGCCACTTGTGTCGCTTAGCTTAGCCATCCAGCGACCTCGGTGCAAATTGTAGGACTAAAAATAATATTGTGAGGTGTGAGGTGTTCAGAATAGACTGGAAATGAGTGGAAATTATGGTAATTGAGGTTAATAATACTATGGGATCAAAATGACCCCCAAATTCTATGATTTAAGCTGTTTTTTAGGGTTTTTTGAAAAAAAATCCCGAATCCAAAACACACCCGAATCCGACAAAAAAATTTCGGTGAGGTTTTGCCAAAACGCGTCCGAATCCAAAAAACGGCCGCGGAACCGAATCCAAAACCAAAACACAAAACCCGAAAAATGTCCGGTGCACATCACTAATAAGTATATCAGCAGCACCCCAGTAAATGCCAGCCCCTAGAGACAAACACATTTTTAAAGACTATCCAGGTGGCGCTAAATGATACATATAATTACCAATATTGAAATCAAAAGTATTTATTAGACTAAAAAGACAATCTTAGTAAACCTCCCGGGAGTACAGTATATCACGTAATGAATCGCATTATAACAATGTAAATTTTTGAACACTATGGGGTAAATTTACTAAGGTGGGAGTTTTTTAGAACTGGTGATGTTGCCCATAGCAACCAATAAGATTCTACTTAACATTTGTCTAGCTGCTTCTAGAAGATAATAGATACAATCTGATTGGTTGCTATGGGCAACATCACCAGTTCTAAAAATCTCCCACCTTAGTAAATTTACCCCTATATGTAAACATTCATATAAAGCCACAGTTGAGTGCTAACAATGGGTTATCACCCAGATGTAATGTCCAGTAGTTCCAAATAATTTAAATGGGTGTGATACAGAAGATAGACATTAAAAAGATAGGCATATGTACAGGATAGGCACCCTAAAATACATGTGTTGACCTTTTAACGGTTGACATTTTGACTGTCGACCATTTGACTCTGTCGACCTTTTAACTGACGACCTTATGATGTCGACCTTTTGACTGTCAACCGTTTAACTGCCTATCAACTACCTCCCATTCAGGGGCGTTTTAAGAGAGGAGGAGGCCAGTGTGCAGCCTTCTGCTTCAGGGGCCCCCTCCTCTCTGACTGATGCACAGGTATTTTAATACTTACCTCTCCTGGGTCCCCCGGCGGTTCGATCCTTCTCCGCAGCGCAATAGAGTCTGAGATCAGACTCTATTGCGCATGCGCAAACCTCCGGGAACACAGCGGGGCGGCCATTTTCCAGAAGATTTTGCTAATGCGCATGCGCGAAACTTCGGAAAAATGGCCGCCGTGCCATCTTTCCGGAGTTTTCAGCAGGCGCAATAGAGTTTGTTCTCCTAGTGTTCAAACTCTATTACGCTGCTGAGAAGGGATGGCTCCGACGGGGGACTCCAGAGAAGTAAGTATTAAACAAATGGGTGCAGTGTGTGCCTCGCACACACTGCACTCATTATAGATACGCCAATGCTCCCATTTCAACAGTGTAGTTGCCACAGAATGGACTTAAAACATGCGGGGGCCATTGAATGGCAATGATGTTGTTTCAATCAATAAGCCACGGTGTAATTATAACAGTAAGGGCACTGAATGCTTAAAGCTTAAACTGTCTCAGCCCTACCATTGCAGTGCGGCTTCCGAGGCTAAAGTAACTGCGTCTTGTGATGCAGTCCTTGGCCTCGCCACTCCCGGAAAATGAGGGGTTACATGCCCCCATTTTCTCCAACGTCGGCTGTCCCTGCCCCTGTCCCTCCCAATCAGGTAGAGGCATTCGCATATCTGCATCGTGATCGCAGAACCCATTCTGCACAAACATCGGGGAACTGCAGTAAGGATCGCATTAGCGATCCTTACTGAATTAGCCCCACAGTCTCCTATTAAAATGTTTGTGGATATATAGTACAATTACAGAACCTAGTAGTTAGTGCAATTTGCTGTAATAATCTTAACACTACTTTACTGTCTAAACGAGATCCAGATAATCATATGTTAGAAGCAGTTTCATAATGATCTACTTAAACTATTAACTAGCTTGTATGCAAACAGCAAGTTATAATCTTTAACAAAGAGCAGACCACATAAGTCTCCTTAACAAACAAAAAGGCAGTGGCGTATCTATAATGGGTTCAAGGTGTGTGGTGCACCCTGCACCAATTTCTTGAATACTTACCCCTCCGGAGTCCCACTTCAGCAGCATTTCGCACATATGTAGTAAGGAAATCATTGGTAAAATGGCCGCCACACCATTTCCCCAGGCACCTGCACATGTGTACTAGACTCTGGTACAGCGTTAGCATCTCCTAGTGATAATTAGAACAAATACTGTGATGAGCTGCAGTACCACTAACCAGACCACCTGACTTACGCATTGCTCCACTGTGAGGTGATTTCCTCAAAGGCATAAACTGTAGGTAGATTGATCCCATATTGTTATTTTTCAATCACTGTAGTAGTTACACACTAAAGCAAAAATAGGATTTTAATACCTACCGGTAAATCCTTTTCTCCTAGTCCGTAGAGGATGCTGAGGACTCCAAAAAGGACCATGGGGTATATGTCAGGTCTTTGGTTTTGTCTGTCCCCGGCGGGGGCACTAGTGGGTCAGTGTTGGTGCGATGTACAAAGCGTGGAGGCAATATAAAAGTCCTGCGCATATGCGCTGATGTTTATTAGCACAGAGCAGATGGTATAACACTGAATAAACTGAAAACCGGCAATGCAGAAAACAATGATGAATAACTGAATCCAGACAACTGAAAGTCTCTTGCAGTAAAATATAAAGCAACTTGATATTGAATGCAGGTGATATAAACAGAATTCCAATAGTACTTGAAAGCACACAGTCTCTGTATAACACAAGATAAGATAAACGGATAACTGTTGGAAAATCAGAACTCCGGTATATTTGAGAAACACACAGTCTCTATATAGCACAAGTCCATATAGCCACATTAGGCTTATAGGCCCTACACACATGCCAATTTGTTTGAAAGATATGAACGATCTCGTTCATAAATGAACGAGAACTCATTCATATCTTTCAGTGTGGAGGCTCCAGCGATGAATGATGCGTGGCCCCGCACTCGTTAATTGCTGGTCCCCCGTCGACTGTGCATGCAGGCCAATATGGACGATCTCGTCCATATTTGCCTGCACTTCAATGGAGCCGCGTGACGGGGGGAGTGAAGAAACTTCACTCCCCCCGTCACTGCACCCCCGCCGCCGGGTCGCCCGTCGGACGTATCCGCCGTTGGGCAGCTGAGCTGCGGATCGGCATGTCTGTAAGGCCCTTTAAGCAGGAGACAGTCTCTAAGCAATGAGTTGGTATAACTGCTGAGATGCACAGATGGTATGCTGATAACGAAGTGCACAGGTAAGGTAATGAAATGAACACCTGAGGAGAGTCTCTTACTGCTGATGAGTTTGTGGCTGGAGTCCGGAGTAACAGGAGAGCTGTAGAAATGGTAACTGGAACAATGAAGATAACCACGGGGGAACACTGGAAACAGAAATCAGGAGAACTAGGCACACGGTATGTGACTCGTTGTCCGAGGCGATGTGAGTGAGCCACGGACTGGAACTTATACCCCTTGCTCTGCAGTGATTGGTCACTGAACTCTAACTGGAAACACAGCGCTGGATTGGATGCCTGGATCAGCTGAGTGCAGATGTCATGGCAGCGTCCATACAGGCCGGATGCCGGCACACAGCGGAACACACATACAGGACCAGACTCAGCGGTACTCAGCAACACAGGAGATGATGCTCGCGGTCAGCGCATCCATGCAGCCGCAACTGGGGCCATGACCTCCGGAGGCCTGCACACCAGCGCGCTGGTTAGTGAGACGCAGCTGAACACTGATTCCTGACAGTACCCCCTCCTTTATGGGTGGGCACCGAACACCCACGAGGCTTGGCAGGGAAGAATCTGTGGAAGGCTTGTACCAACCGTGGAGCGTGCACATCCGTGGCGTTGACCCAACTCCTCTCTTCTGGACCATATCCAGACTAGTCAATCAGGTATTGCAAATGACCATAGCGATGTCGAGAGTCCAAGATCTTTTCCACCTTGTATTCCACACCCCGATGAGTTTGTACCTTTGGAGCTGCTGGAAGAGTTCTTTGGAAACGATTGAGAATTAATGGTCTGAGGAGAGAAATATGGAATGAGTTGGGAACTTTCAAATAAGAAGGCAGTTTTAACTTATAAGCCACCGGATAAATAACACTTTCTACTGGAAATGGCCCAACAAACTGTGGATCAAATTTCATTGACGGAACTCTGAGACGGAGATTTCGATTAGATAACCAGACTTTGTCGCCCGGCTTTAAACTAGGGACTGTTCGTCTCTTTCGATCAGCAAACATTTTATACCGTTGAGATACTTTAAGAGATAAATGAATCTTCTTCCAAATCTGAGAAAACCGCTGAAGAGCAGAAGCAGCCGCAGGCACATCTATAACGGGTAAATCTTGGAAATCCGGTACTCTAGGATGCTGACCATAAACTGCGAAAAAAGGAGTAGTATCTGTAGAAGTATGATAACAGAAATTATGAGCAAACTCCGCCCAAGGCAATAAATCTACCCAGTCATCCTGTGAAGAGGAAATATACAGTCTTAAATAGGTCTCCAGCTCTTTATTTACCCTCTCTGTCTGCCCATTTGTTTGAGGGTGATAGGCCGTAGAGAATTTAAGTTTAACTTGCAATGCAGAACACAGAGCCCTCCAAAACTTTGCCACAAACTGTACAACTCCGTCAGATATTATTTCTGTTGGAAGTCCATGTAACCTAAAGATTTCACGAAGAAATAACTGTGCCAGCTGTGGAGCAGAGGGTAACCCCATGAGTGGAATGAAATGTGCCATTTTTGAAAACCTATCGACCACTACCCAGATGGTATCATACCCTTTGGAGGGAGGAAGATCAGAAATAAAATCCATCAATAAATGAGACCAGGGGCGCCCGGGAATGGAATTTGGTAGCAATTAGCCGGTGGGAGCCTGACGAGGAACTTTATGCTGAGCACATTTGGGACATGAAGCTATAAATTCTTGGATATCTACTTTCATAGGAGGCCACCAATAAGTTTGAGATAGGAACTTGAAAGTCTTTAGGACTCCAGGGTGACCGGTAAATTTAGACGTATGAGCCCAGGACAGAGGGTTTGGATGAAGCTCAGGAGAGACAAACAACTTGCCTGGAGGTGGAACTTGAGACACCCCTGTAGCTGCAAATACCACAGGATTTAGTACTGGTCGAGCAGCTTGTTCTGACGATTCCTCACTTGAGCTCATAGAGCGAGACAATGCATCTGCCTTAACATTTTGTGAGCCACGTCTAAACATTAACTTAAAGTCAAAACGAGAAAAGAATAGGGACCACCTTGCTTGCCGAGGATTCAGGCACTGCGCTGCCTTCAAGTAGAGGAGTTTCTTGTGATTCGTGTAGATGGTAATAGGGAATCTCACACCCTCCAGTAGATACCTCCATTCTTCAAGGGCCAATTTGATTGCCAACAGCTCCTGGTCACCGATGGTATAGTTCATTTCAGCGGGCAAGAATCTACGAGAGAAAAACCCACAAGGGTGAGTCTTACCATCAACGCCCAACTGGGACAGGACTGCGCCCGCGCCAACCGTTGAGACGTCTTCTTCCAAAATGAATGCCTTATTGACATCTGGCTGTTGTAACACAGGAGCTGAAATAAAAGCCTGTTTTATTTTATGAAATCAGACAGTGCTTCGTCAGACCATTGGGAAGGATTTCCCCCGTTCCAAGTAAGGCAGGTAATTGGAGCTATTAATGTGGAAAAGCCCTTAATAAACTTTCTGTAGTAATTAGCGAAGCCAATAAAACGTTGAACTGACTTGAGTGTTGTTGGAAGAGACCAGTTCTCTATAGCTTCTAATTTAGCTGGGTCCATTTGAAGGTCTGTTCCGGAAATGATGTATCCCAGGAAAGATATTGAAGAAGCTTCAAACGTGCATTTAGACAATTTGCCATACAGATGATTCTGTCGAAGACGTCAAAGAACCTCTTTTACCTGTTGGCGATGAGTAACTAAATCACTGGAGAATATCAAGATGTCATCGAGGTAAACTACCACACACTTATACAGGAGATCTCTGAACACTTAGTTGACAAAGTTTTGAAACACAGCCGGGGCATTACTCAAACCAAAGGGCATCACTAGATATTCGTAGTGGCCATCACAAGTATTGAAGGCGGTTTTCCACTCATCACCACTTCGAATCCTGATAAGATTATAAGCCCCGCGAAGATCCAGTTTCGTTAAGATGGAAGCACCTCTGACTCTGTCGAACAACTCTGTAATAAGAGGTAATGGGTAGCTATTTTTAATCGTGATGTCATTTAAACCCCGATAATCAATACAGGGGCGTAGTCCTCCATCTTTCTTCTTAACGAATAAGAATCCCGCACCGGCCGAGGAAGAGGATGGACGGATAAACCCCTTCTGTAAATTCTCATTTATATTTTCACTCATTGCTTGGGTCTCTGGAACTGAAAGAGGGTATGTACACCCTCTAGGTGGCTTGCTCCCTGGAACCAAATCGATGGGACAATCCCATTCTCGATGGGGAGGCAAGACATCAGCAGCTTTCTCACTGAAGACATCAGTGAATTCCTGATAGGCCTCTGGAAGGCCAGACTGAGGTTTTACGCTTATAGATTTTATTGGAAATACTTGAGCTAGACATGAATGAAGACAGGAGGAACTCCATGCCGTTAACTGTAATGTAGACCAGTCAAATTGTGGATTGTGCAATTGGAGCCAAGGCATACCCAGTACAATCTCATAGGTAGTTTTTGGTATGACCAGGAATTCGATGAGCTTGGAATGCAGGAAGCCCACTCCCAGAACTACTGGCTTGGTTTGCTGAATGATGGAACCTTCACCAATACGGCTTCCATCCACGCAGTGAGATAAACTGGACGAGACAGCTTTAACACTGGGAGATGAAGTCTATCCACTGCAGCTTGTGTGATAAAATTCCCAGCAGCACCACAATCCACTAAAGCAGACAGAGACTGGAGTCCATCTTGTATTTCCAAAGTGACGGGCAATATAAGGTCTTGAGATGAAGGAGCTTTATTCAAGGTCCCTAACTTGACTTCTCCTTTACAAGTTAGGACCTGGCGTTTCCCGACCGAGCAGGGCAGGAACTAATCAGATGACCAGCAGCAGCACAATATAGACACAGTCTTTCCTTTAATCTTCCGGACCGCTCCTCAGGTGTTAAACGAAACTTGCATGGGTTCATCAGCAGTAATAGGTAGAGATTGTACAGGAGGCATAACTCGGTGCTTGCGAAGATCACCTCTGGAGCGTTCACAGGCTCGCTTGCGTAACCGTAAATCCAACTTGACACATAGGGAAATTAGGGCTTCCAGTTGCTCTGGTAAGTCTCGGGTAGTCAACTCATCCTTTATGCGGTCAGACAGACCATGCCAGACCATGCCTGGTTGTTCCACTTCACCTCTGATGCCAATGTCTGGCACTGAATAACGTACTGACCCACAGTACGTGTTCCCTGGCGGATCTGAAGGAGGTCTGAAGAAGCAGAGGTCGTACGCCCAGGTTCGTCAAAGATGCGTCAGAATGCGGCAACAAACTCCGTATAGTTATTCAGCAATGCATCTGCTCGCTCCCATAGCGGGGAGACCCAGTTCAGGGCAGAGCCAGATAAAAGAGAAACAATATATGCAACCTTTGCTCTGGGTGTTGGAAAGTTCTGTGGCTTCAATTCAAAGTGGACCTCGCATTGATTCAGAAATCCACGACACATGTTAGGATTACCATCAAATTTACTTGGTATAGGAAGATGGATGCGAGACAATGGAACAGAAGCAACTGGAGAGCTAGAAACTGAGGAACTAGGAACAGGAGCAGAAACTGAAGAGGACACTGGAGGAACTGAAGTTGGAAATGATTGTTGCAGAGTATCTAAGCGAGAAGACATTTCTTGCAGGAATTGTATAATCTGCTGCAGCGCAGCCTCTTGACCATCCAGTCGTGACACTAAACCTTGGAGTGTCCCTGACCCCACACTCTGACCACCGTCCGGGTCCATGGGCCTCGGACAAACTGTCAGGTCTCTGGTTTTGTCTGTCCCCGGTGGGGGCACTAGTGGGTCAGTGTTGGTGCGATGTACAAAGCGTGGAGGCAATATATAAGTCCTGCGCATATGCGATGATGTTTATTAGCACAGAGTAGATGGTATAACACTGAATAAACTGAAAACCGGCAATGTAGAAAACAATGATGAATAACTGAATCCAAACAACTGAAAGTCTCTTGCAGTAAAATATAAAGCAACTTGATATTGAATGCAGGTGATATAAACAGAACTCCAATAGTACTTGAAACTAAAGCACACAGTCTCTGTATAACACAAGATAAGATAAACTGATAACTGTTGGAAAAGCAGAACTCCAGTATATTTGAGAAACACAGTCTCTATATAGCACAAGTCCATATAGCCACACTAGGCTTAAGCCGGAGACAGTCTCTAAGCAATGAGTTGGTATAACTGCTGAGATGCACAGATGGTATGCTGATAACGAAGTGCACAGGTAAGGTAATGAAATGAACACCTGAGGAGAGTCTCTTACTGCTGATGAGTTTGTGGCTGGATGTGGCTGGAGTCCGGATTAACAGGAGAGCTGTAGAAATGGTAACTGGAACAATGAAGATAACCACGGGGGAACACTGGAAACAGAAACCAGGAGAACTAGGCACACGGTATGTGACTCGTTGTCCGAGGCGATGTGAGTGAGCCACGGACTGGAACTTATACCCCTTGCTCTGCAGTGATTGGTCACTGAACTCTAACTGGAAACACAGCGCTGGATTGGATGCCTGGATCAGCTGAGTGCAGATGTCATGGCAGCGTCCATACAGGCCGGATGCCGGCACACAGCAGAAAACACACACACAGGACCAGACTCAGGGGTACTCAGCGACACAGGAGATGATGCTCGCGGTCAGCGTATCCATACAGCCGCAACTGGGGCTATGACCTCCGGAGGCCTGCACACCAGCGTGCTGGTAAGTGGGACGCAGCTGAACGCCGATTCCTGACAGTATAGACGGGATCCGCAGGAGACATGGGCACACTATAAGACTTTTACTGGGTGTGAACTGGCTTCTCCCTCTATGCCCCTCCTCCAGACTTCAGTTATAGGAACTGTGCCCAGGGGAGACAGACATTTTGAGAAAAGGATTTTTTGTTAAACTAAGGGTGAGATACATACCAGCTCACAGCACAAACACACCGTATAACTGGATTAACTTGAATACCAGATAACAGTATGAACGAAAGAACAGCAACAAGCTGAACATAACCGATACACAACCGTCGTGTAACCGAAAACAACAACCAACAATACAACTGCAAGTAACAGTACGCACTGGGATGGGCGCCCAGCATCCTCTACGGACTAGGAGAAAAGGATTTACCGGTAGGTATTAAAATCCTATTTTCTCTTATGTCCTAGAGGATGCTAGGGACTCCAAAAGAAACATGGGGTCTATACCAAAGCTCCAGACCGGGCGGGAGAGTGCGGACGACTCTGCAGCACCGATTGGGCAAACATGAGGTCCTCATCAGCCAGGGTATCAAACTTGTAGAACTTAGCAAAAGTGTTTGAACCCGACCACGTAGCTGCTCGGCAAAGTTGAAGTGCCGAGACCCCTTGGGCAGCCGCCCAAGATGAGCCCACCTTTCTGGTAGAATGGGCCTTTACGGACTTCGGCAACGGCAACCCAGCCGAAGAATGAGAATGCTGAATCAAATTACAAATCCAGCGTGCAATAGTCTGCTTGGAAGCAGGATTTACAATCTTGTTGGAAGCACAAAGGACAAACAGAGCCTCCGTTTTCCTAACAAGAGCCGTTCTGGCGACATAAATTTTTAAAGCTCTTACGACATCAAGAGATCTTGGCACCGCCACAGCATCCGTAGCCACATGTACCACAATAGGTTGATTTATGTGAAACGAAGAAACCACCTTCGGCAGAAATTGTTGGCGAGTTCTCAATTCCGCTCTATCCACATGGAAAATCAAATAAGGGGCCGCCAATTCTGACACTCGCCTGGCAGACGCCAAGGCCAAAAGCATGACCACTTTCGAAGTGAGAAACTTAATTCAACCTTTCGCAAAGGTTCAAACCAGTGAGACATAAGAAATTGTAACACCACTTCAAGATCCCACGGTGCCACTGGGGGCACAAATGGAGGATGGATATGCAGCACTCCCTTCATGAAATTCTGAACTTCAGGAAGGGCGGCCAATTCTTTTTGAAAGAAAATAAAGCCAAAATCTGCACTTTGATGGAACCCAATTTCAGGCCTGCATCCATGCCTGCCTGGCAAAAATGGAGGAAACGACCCAAGTGAAACTCCTCCGCAGGAGCTGTTTTGGCTTCACACCACGACACACATTTTCTCCAAATACGGTGATAATGCTTCGCCGTGACCTCCTTTGTAGCCTTAAGGAGAGTGGGGACGACTTCCCCGGGAATACCCTTACGAGCTAGAATTTGACGTTCAACCTCCACGCCGTCAAACGCAGCCGCGGTAAGTCCGGAAATACGCATGGCCCCTGCAGTAACAGGTCCTCTATGAGAGGAAGCGGCCAAGGATCTTCTATGAGCAATTCCTGAAGATCCGGATACCAGGCCCTCCGTGGCCAGTCTGGAACGACGAGTATTGCCTGAACCCTTGTTCTTCTTATGATCCTCAACACTCTTGGAATGAGAGGAAGTGGAGGGTACACATATACCGACTGAAACACCCACGGAGTTACCAGGGTATCCACTGCACTGGCTTGGGGGTCCCTTGACCTGGAACAATACCTCGGAAGTGTTGTTTGACTGGATCAGGACAGGTAGACCTTGAAGAAGGTTTTTCGATTGCAGAAGGCCGTTGTAAATGGCTCTTAATTCCAGAACGTTTATGTGGAGACAAGATTCCTGGCTTGACCATTTTCCCTGGAAACTTTTTCCTTGTGTAACTGCACCCCAGCCTCGGAGACTTGCATCTGTGGTCAGCAGGACCCAATTCTGGATTCCGAACCTGCGTCCCTCTAGAAGGTGAGAACTTTGCAGCCACCACAGGAGAGAAATTCTGGTCCTGGAAGGTAGACTTATCTTCCGGTGCATGTGCAGGTGAGACCCGGACCATTTGTTCAGCAGGTCCCACTGAAACACCTGGGCATGAAACCTGCCAAACGGAATGGCTTCGTAAGCCGCAATCATCTTCCCTAGCACTCGAGTGCATTGATGAATCGACACTCTTGCCGGTTTCAGAATCTCCTTGACTATGGTCTGGATTTCCAGAGCTTTTTCCGCTGTAAGAAACACTCTCAGTAGTTCCGTGTCGGGGATCATGCCCAAGAAGGGCAGCCGAGTTGTCGGGATCATCTGAGACTTTGGCAAATTTAGAATCCAACCATGATGTTGCAGAACTGTCAGGGAAAGTTCCACATCTCTTAGCAACTGCTCTCTTGATCTCGCCTTTATCAGGAGATCATCCAAGTACGGGATAATTGTGACACCCTGCTTGCATAGGAGCACCATCATTTCCGCCATCACTTTGGTGAAGACCCTCGGGACCGTGGAAAGTCCAAACGGCAACGTCTGAAATTGGTAATGACAATTCTGCACCGCAAATCTCTGGAAGGCCTGATGAGGAGGATATATCGGGACGTGTAAGTAGGCATCTTTTATGTCGACTGACGCCATAAAATCCCCCCCTTCCAGGCTGGAGATCACAGCTCGAAGAGATTCCATCTTGAACTTGAAAGTTTTCAAGTACGGATTGAGGGATTTTAGGTTAAGGATCGGTCTGACCGAGCCGTCCGGGTTTGGCACGACAAAGAGGCTTGAATAGAACCCTTCCCCCTGTTGGGATGGGGGAACCGGGACAATGACCCTCTGTTGACACAGCTTTTGTATCGCAGCATTTACTACTTCCCTTTTTGGAATAGAAACTGGCAAGGCTGATTTGAAAAATCGGCGGGGGGCATCTCCTAAAACTCCAGTTTGTACCCCTGGGACACTATGTCTAAGACCCAGGGATCTAGGCTCGATTGTAACCCGACCTGTCTGAAGAATCAGAGATGGGCCCCCACCGGCACAGACTCCCGTAGGGGAGCCCCAGCGTCATGCGGTGGACTTGGCAGAGGTGGGGGAGGACTTTTGGTCCTGGGCGCCAGACACAGCAGGCGACCTTTTTCCCCTTCCTCTACCTTTTGAAGCGAGGAAGGACGAGCCCCTTCCTTTTTTGTATTTATTAGGCCTAAAGGACTGCATCTGATAATGGGGCGCCTTTTTCTGTTGTGTGGGAACATAAGGAAGAAAAGATGACTTACCCGCAGTAGCGGTAGACACCAGGTCAGCAAGGCCGTCACCAAACAAGACACTACCTTTAAAAGGAAGAGCTTCCATAGCTTTCATGGAATCGGCATCAGCATTCCATTGATGAATCCACAGCGCCCTCCTGACCGAGACCGCCATGGCATTGGCCCTTGATCCCAAGAGGCCAATATCCCTCGCCGCATCCTTTAGGTAAGCTGCAGCGTCCCTGATATAACCAAGAGTCAAAAGAATGTTATCCTTATCAAGGGTATCCATGTCAGATGCCAAATTATCAGCCAACTTAGCAATAGCACTACTCACCCACGCTGACGCCACTGCAGGCCTGAGTAGTGCACCCGTAGTGACATAAATGGCCTTTAATGTTGTTTCCTGCTTGCGATCCGCTGGATCCCTGAGGGCAGCCGTGTCAGGAGACGGAAGCGCCACTTTTTTGGACAGTCGGGACAGAGCTTTGTCCACATTGGGAGACGACTCCCATTTCTCCCTGTCGTCAGAGGGGAAAGGATATGCCATAAAAATTATCTTGGGAATTTGCCACCTTTTGTCAGGCGACTCCCAGGCCTTTTCACAAAGAGCGTTCAGTTCATGAGAGGGGGGAAACTTCACCTCAGGCTTTTTCCCTTTAAATAAACAAACCCTTGTATCTGGAACAGGAGGTTCCTCAGAGATATGTAAAACATCTTTAATAGCCACAATCATGTACTGAATACTCTTTACCATTTTTGGATGTAAAGTGGCTTCACTAAAGTCGACACTGGAATCAGAGTCCGTGCCGGTATCCGTATCTGCCATCTGGGTAAAGGAACGTTTCTGTGACCCTGAGGGGGCCTGTACCTAAGACCCGGCGTCCTCCATGGATTTTCTCCACGTTTGTGTCTGAGAATCAGATTAATCCAGCCTTTTAGATAATAATGCCAAATTTGCATTCAGTGTACTCAACATATTCACCCAATCAGCAGTCGGCTGTGCCGACAGAGCCATTCCCAAATTCTTCTCTGCACCCCCAGTAACTACCTCCGGGGAGGAGCACTCAGCCTCATACATGTCGACACACGGTGCCGACACACACACACACTCTCACACTGGCCAAAGGGGACAGACCCACAGGGAAGCCTGTAGAGAGAACACAGAGGGAGTATGCCAGCTCACACCCCAGCGACCATATACTACTAAAAACAATAATGTATGAAAAATTGTGCTGTATTATAAAGCACCGATTCCCCCCCCCCCCCCTCCCCGTTTTGCTCCCTGTACTTGTAAGGAGAGTGGAGGTCCGGGCCAGCGTCTCTGCAGCTAAGCCCCGCCCCTTCCCAGCGCGCTGTAGTCCCGCTTAAATTTAAATTAATATACTGGCGGGGGATTCATACATAGTGCCCAGGCACCTAATATGCTGTTTTTGCCAGTTAGCAGCCTCAGTAACTGCTACCCAGGGCGCTCCCCCCCAGCGCCTTGCACCCTGTGAGTGCTGTTGGTGTGTGTGTGGGAGCATGGAGCGCAGCGCGACCATTGCGCTGTACCTCCGTTACTGAAGTCTTCTGCTGTCACTGAAGTCTTCTGCCTTCTGCATACTCACCCGGCTTCTGTCTTCTGGCTTCTGTGAGGGGGTTGACGGCATGGCTCCAGGCCCGGGAACAAGCAGCTAGGCGCACCAAGTGATCGAACCCTCTGGAGCTAATGGTGTCCAGTAGCCTAAGAAGCAGAGCCCTTAACTCAGCAGAAGTAGGTCTGACTTCTCTCCCCTCAGTCCCACGAAGCAGAGAGCCTGTAGCCAGCAGGTCTCTCTGAAAATAAAAAACCTAACATAAAGTCTTTTCCAGAGAAACTCAGTAGAGCTCCCCTAGTGTGTGTCCAGTCTCTCCTGGGCACAGAATCTAACTGAGGTCTGGAGGAGGGGCTTAGAGGGAGGAGCCAGTTCACACCCAGCAAAAGTCTTATAGTGTGCCCATATCTCCTGCGGATCCCGTCTATACCCCATGGTCCTTCTGGAGTCCCCAGCATCCTCTAGGACGTAAGAGAAAGTTACCAGTTTCTAACACCTAATCTTTCTGTACAGAAATAAATATAAACAATGGTGGATTCCCCACAGGTAAAATCCACCACCCCAATCAGTGTCAGGGAAGCCAATTGCAGTCCGAGACTGCACTGACCTCACTGTGACTGGCAGTGAATTCTTATTGGAAGTCCTACCTGTCAGTAACAGACACTACAGACAGTCCCATTGGAAGGTGTTTTCTTCTTCCACACTGGGCTGTGATAAGTAGAGAGCTGGCTTCCTATAGGAAGCCACTTCCTGCCTCGTCAGCCCTAGCCAGCTTCTATGGGCTGCAGACGATGCAGTCCATAGAAGCTGGGTGTTTGCGCAGTCACACCCCGTCACCTGCTGGATCTGTTACGCAGTTGCTGGGACTCGTCTCCTCTGAGGACATGGGGGTAGCGGCAGCCCTCCTACTAATTGTAAGTAGGAGCCGCCACTATTCTGACTCAATAACTAGGCTGTAAGTATAGTGTTCTTCAGACAGTTACTCTGGGTATATGTCTACATTAACCAGTACTCACACCAAGAGACCTTATCAGATAGTGTCAACTCAACTTCTGAGGCATGTGAGAAGAATCCAGATGAGGGTTTATTTCAAGCTGATATTCTTGTAGTTATGCACAAAACAGCAGTAGATGAAAAGATGATGATTTACCAGAGCTGGTTAGAATCTAAAATGGCAGACACACACTGAGCTGAGGACAGGATGAGGGCAGGATTAATGACATCAGAACCTGGCTACAGGAAATCAGGAGGGACAAATTTTAACAAAATGCAAAGCTCTGCAATAAAAACATGACAACACATGAAACACATTTATCGTGGGACAAGACAGCCACTGAATATAAGTCATAATTGTATATATTAAAGAATGTTAAAAACACCTAAATCTACATCTACAAAGCTAGTAAAATTTTGTAGGCTCAAAGTTTATTTGGTAATATGAAGATGATGACTTCATGAAGGACAGCTAGCTTGGAAGAAGGAAAATGGTACTCCTTGTCAGGTTATATAGACCTGAACATTGTATATCAGAGATATTCAATACACGGCCCTCCAGCTGCTGTGAAACTATACATCTCAGCATGCCCTGCCAAAGGGTTAGTATGCCCTAATAGCAAAACTGTGGTAAGACATGCTGGGATGTGTAGTTCCACTGTAGCTGGTGGGCCGTATGTATCCTTTAAAATTGCAATTGTATTTGCATACAAACACGAATTAGGCCCAAAATTGGATAGTGAGCCACTGGAAACTAGGGAAAAAGAGGACCATGTAGGTGGATTAATAATCAGTTGCTCTTATCCACTTAACTAGCGATGTTGCTTGTGATGCGACTGCAGGCAGAAGTGCTTCAGCTGGCAATGTGGCATCTTCTCTAATTCCCCGGGCAGTGATGCAATGGTCGGTGACCCAGAATGCCATGCGACCAGCATTCTGGAGTGAATGCTCCAGAGACCAAAGTGCAAAACGCCCCCTATATATTTTTTTAAATAAAATATTTAAATAAATTATTAAAACTACCTTTATAAAGTAAGCGAAAATTTCTGAGCAGCCTTTGAAAAAATATCATCAGTTAAGGGTGGGATGTACTAATGCTTACCGCCACGGTTTTTCCCATTTATCGCAGCAGAGGCTATTTAACGCAGAGAGATATGTACTAAACCTCAGGCACTGATATGCCTTTCTCACCATAATGCTGGGTGGCCGAGCTGGACGGGGTGACAGCCAACAGCAGCAGGAGCAACTGACCGGCAACAAGTGGGCGTGGTTGCAGCTTCCGCGACGCAGGCAGGGTTCGGGGGATGAGTGTCCTCCTCTGCCGGAGTACTGCAGCTCCGAGAGTGTAGGCTCCGGAAGCTCTCAGCACTGTTGTGCTGTATATCCAGCTGCCTCAGGTATGTACAGCCCGCACTATCCACTGCTGTTCTCCGGCATGCTGCTGCTGTTGGCTGTCCCCCCGCCCGGCTCGGCCACCCAGCATTACGGTGAGAAGGGCATATCAGTGCCCGAGGTTTAGTACATATCTCATTGCATTAAATAGCCTCTGCTGTGGTAAATGGGAAAAACCGTGGCGGTAAGCATTAGTACATCCCGCCCTAAGGAGTTTACAGCTCTTGGTAATCATCCATGATTTCCTAAGCCTACATCAAACTCCAATGATACACTTCAGGTCATTGTTGTGTGTAATGGGAAGTAGTATACAGTAGATAGTGTTCCTGCCACTGGTGTATCTATAATGGGTGTAAGGTGTGCGGTGCGCACGGGCCCCTTGACCCAGAGGGGCCCACACACCCTGCACACATTTAATTATACTCACTGCTCTATCAGCCTGGCGCTACCAGCAGAGCTTTAGAAATCACAGGGAAATTGGCCACCACATACTTTTTCCCAGTGATTCATGCATGAGCAATAGAGAAGACCCCGGGAAGGTGGTGTGGGCGCTATGTTCCCACAGACCTGTGCATGCCAGAGTCTACTTTACCACTGGAGAGGAGGGGGGCCAAGTGGAGCCTGCACACAGGCCCTCTCCTATCTTAAAGTGCTTTGGTTCCTGCTTTGGCTTACCTTTGAGGTATGGTTCTAATCCAGTCCTGTTTAATCATCATGGTGTTTGACCCGGCACTGGTAAGATCTGCCATTTTTGGTTCCCCAACCCACCCAATATATTTTCAGATTTGGGGTTTATGACTGTTGGGAATCCAGGCAAAGTACGCAGCTTTAGCATAATATTATTCTGTGCAACCACTATGCCTAGCATTTAATGTGGCTCAGCTGTGATCTGGTTGTCCCCCACCATAAACTGCTGGCTCAGTGCACTCAATAGAGATGTTACATAGAATTTGCTGGAAGATAAGAACCACTTGGCCCTTCTAGTCTGACCCTTCTTTTTACCATATTTTTATCTCAAACCTTATTTGAGTCTTATTTTTTTGTAAGGATATCCTTCTGTCTATCCCATGCATGTTTAAATTGCTCTACTGTCTTAGACTTTACCACCTCTGTGTTAGGCGCCGGGGTCCGCTCGGCCGTGCGGCCCGGCGCCTAGCAACCAGGGACGCCGTGCGCGTTCAGCCGCCGGCTCCCTGGCAACGCTAAGACGCCGGGCGCACGGAGCCGCTCTGACCTTAGCAACGGGGACGCCACGTTCAGCCGCGTTCCCCGTTGCTGGGTCTATTCTCATTACCCTGATTATGTGCTGGCCGTGCAGCATGCAAGCTGCACGGCATTTCTATTTGATTGTCCTGTCTGGATCCTGATTGGAGGGTGCCTGAATAAAGGCACCCTCAGGACTTCTTACAGACGCCGGTGATAGCTTCCTGTTTGCCTGTGTCTGCTGCAGAGAGTTCCCAGTCCCGGTCTTTTTGGTTGTTCCTGTCCTCAGAGATCCTGTACTCGGAAGTTACCATCTGTTCCTGGAGTCTGACCGAGCACCTTTAACATCTGGTGGTGTTCGTGAGTCGCGGCGCAGCCGTGTGTTGCGGCTTGTCCGCTTCTGTTTATTATTTTGTTTAATTGTGTTCTGGAGCTTTGCGGAGGATTCCGCTTCCACAGATCCACTCTGGTGTCCAGCGGTGCCGGATAGGAGTGTCGGATCAGTGGATCCTTGGTTGTCCTTTTTCCTGGCGGCTAGTCCGCACATACCTTTTGATTTAGTTAGTTAGCTTGTAACCCCTGGCCTGGTTGCTTAGTCAGAGGGCCCCTTGTTATCACCCTGTCTCGGACTTCCCCTTGTCTCCCATTAAGACCTGCGGGGGCATCGGGGTTGGGCAGACATAATCCGCCCTTCGAACGCGGCTGCCATGGGCTCAAGCAACCATAGTCTCGCAGGCGATTTCTGATAACACGGGCGAGACAACGGAGTTAGGGCGCCAGGGGTTACTAGGCTATCCAGCTCCCACAACCAGCTTATTTTCCTGTACTCAGATCCCTGCCATAAGATCTCCTCCGGTCTGGAGTACAGGAATCATAACACTCTGATGGGAGGCTGTTCCACTTGTACACTACCCTTTCTGTGAAGTAATTTTTCCTCAAATTTCACCTGAACCTACCTCCCTCCAGTCTCAGCGCATGTCCTCATGTCCTATTGCTTCTCTTCATATAGAGAGTGTTTCCCTCCTGGACCTTGTTAAAAAACCCTTGATATATTTGAAAGTTTCTATCATGCCCCCCCTTCCTTCCCCTTCTCTGCTCCAAACTATACATATTGAGATTTTTTTAGTCTTTCTGGGTATGTTTTGTGATGTAGGCCATGCACCATTTTAGTTGCCCTTCTTTGTACAGTCTCTAATGTATTAATATCCTTTTGAAGATATGGCCTCCAGAAATGAACACAGTATTCTAGATGAGGCCATACCAATGACCTACAGGTATACAGTGGCATTATTACTAGAGATGTGCAGGTTCGGTTTTACTCGGATTTACTTTGTTTTTTTGAGTTTTGCTTATTGGCTATCCAAAACGCATGACATCCGTGAGCCAATCAGATGCCGTTTCGAGACCCGAGTAAATCCGAGTAAAACCGAACCCGCACATCTCTAATTATTACTTATTTCTTTCTGCTGCTGATGCCTCTCCCAAAGCAGCCGAGCATCTGACTTGTCTTTCTCATTGCTTTGTTTCATTGCTTACCTGCCTTTAAGTCACCTGAAATAGTGACTCCTAGATCCCTTTCCTCCTCAGTAGTTTTCAGTATAGTGCCATTAATATTATATTTAGCCTTTGGATTTTTGTGATCCAAGTGCATGATTTAGCATTTTTTTTCTTGTCCACCAGTCATGCATCACCCTAGCCTGCTTATTGCCTCAGTCTGTTCTGATCCTGGAAGAAAAGATAAGTAGAAATTAAGCATATTCAATTACACATTTAGGGAGGTATTTATCAAAGCTTGGAGAGAGATACAATTGAGAGATATAAAGTACTAACTAATCAGCTTCTACAATACATTAAAAAAATGACAGCTAAAGCTGATTGGGTGCTACTTTAAAATGTTTTTCTCTCTCCAAGCTTCGATAAATAACACCCTAACAGAGCTGTAAGTAGACTTTTTGATGCCCCGTGAGCAGGGGCGGATTGGGAACAAGAAGCGGCCCTGGAAAAATTTGTACTAGTGGCCCCACATGGGCAGCACCAGAGGTGTAAGGTTTAGCCATGGGCCATGGCAGCAGCACCCTCCCCCCAAGACTCTCCAGATAGTGGGCATGTCCAGCACCAAGGGGGAAGTTAAAAAGAAATAAAATTAAATATTATGAGCACATTATATGATACACCTTCAGAATTTAGGAAACTATATAATTCTTTATAAAGATATATTTTCTTGCTTATTACACCAACTGTATTCCAGTCACTATTCACTCAATCTAATATGTCAGCCAAGCAGGCAGACAGAGCATACACAAGATCATCTGCAATCACAGGCTAAGCGGCAAAGTAGTTTTCATATAATCAAATTATTGTGCATCTTATTCATTATGTCTATAAAAAGAACCACATGTCCTCAAACAAAACAGGCCCCATGGGTGCGTCGGCCCACCGGGAATCTTCCCTGTAAACCCTATGGACAATCCGCCTCTGCCCGTGAGACAGAAAGAGAATTGCCCCCTTCCCCACTTCCATTTATTCAATAGGGACATAAGATGCATGCAGTAGCGGATCCAGAAGAAAATGAAAGGGGGGGCACCATGATAGGGGAACGATAATAGTTATATTTACATGCACCTAAGACACGCGTGCTCCCAGATAAGGGGTGGTATCACAGGGGGCGTAGCCTCACAGAATACGCCATCAGGTAATGATTGGCAATAAACCAGGATGCTCTCCTACAGCCAATGTTTCACCCTGATGAAAAGGCTGATTGGGCCTTAAAATGTTGGTCACCTGTTCCGTTAGTTATGGGAGCATGGAAGGAACCCCAGCACAATATAATTATTCAAGTTTTTAGTTGGTGGTGGCAGGTGCAGCATACCTTGTTTTGAGACTCAGACTGCAGGACACGAACTGCCCATCTTTGATTAGCAGAAGCAGCCATCTGGATCTCCAACAAGCAGGATAAGACATCTGCAGGACAGCCATGTCACAATTACACGGGCCGCCTTCTCAAAGCTGAGGCTGAGTGTGACTGCACCTAGCATGGTGGTAAAGGAAGTGGAGGAGGAAGTGCTAGAATACTGTGCAGTGCAGTGAGGGCTAATGAAGCCTTCTGCATCGTCATAAGTAACAGTCTTACTCGATGCTGGCATTTGAACCTCACGCCTGGGCTTGACTCTGGCCAGCTGGCAGTGGGGGAGGTAGGTTGCGGTGTGAGCAGGGGGAGGCTGGAGTTGCAGCTCTAGCTTCCCCATTGGTTAGCACACGGACTTGCTGTTAGAGCCGCGACGGGTCCAAGTGCCTGCCGACTCTTTTATCAAATCTGACTGACAGAAATAGCAGTAGTGCTGCTGCTGTTCTACTTTTGAAAAAAATGAAGAAGTCAGAAACGACAGGGGGGGGCACGGGCCAGAGTGCTCCCCCCCCCCCCCCTGGATCCGCCTATGGGTGCATACCTTGTTGAAAAGGGGTATGACAGAATTGATCCCAGAGAAAGCAAATTCTCTTTCTGGCACAGGGCACCAAAAAGTCTAGCTGTAGCTCTGGATACAACTAATAACTGAAGAGAATAAAAGCTCTGTTAATTAGAAATTTATTATTATTATTATTATTATTATTATTATTATTATTATTATTACACCTAAATTTAAACATAGACACTTGTATATATTGTTGACCTCATCAAAGATCCTTTTCAGGAGGTAATCCAAACACTCAGGATATAAACAATGTATTGGTATTTGCTGCCGGAAGTGAAAATGTATCAATGTGATCAATTCAAATGTTCCCATTCAGGGGGTAATTCAGATAAATTTATCACATCTACGATCAGTTTCCCTGACATGCAGGGGGACACCCAACACAGGGCTAGTCTGCCCCTCATGTCAGGGCCGACCTCCTGCACACAGCCGCCGCAGCCCGCCCCCGACAACAGTCCGGGCATGCCTGCATTGCCCGGACCGTTACCCCTAAATGGCGGCTAAACGCGCAGCCCACCCCCTCCTGCCCAGTGACCGCCTCTGCCTGTCAATCAGGCAGAGGCAATCACTGGGCTATGACAGCCGTCGGCTGTCTGCCATGCACCGGTGCACTGCGGTGCTGGAGCATGCGCACTTCAGGGCAGTTCGCTGCTGTGCGAACACGCACCGATCAGGTCTGAAATAGCCCCTCAGTCAGTTATGGGCGAGTGAGCTCATTTAGCCACAGTTATTTGACAATGGCTCTGTCTATTCTCTGCTTGTGATCATCCACAGTTACCTTGTACTTAGGTGTGTACTTCAGGTGGTATCTATCTGTGCAATAATGAAGAGGCTCTTGCTCCTAGATTTCCTTGTCCTTGGTTGTACTGAATATGAGGGGATTCTACACAGGGCCGTAACTAGGTATGTGCGCTGTGTGCCTTGCACACAGCGCAGGATGACCTGGGGCGCAACCAGCCTCCACCATAATCTATAGTAGACAGCGGCAGCGCCGGTGCCGCTGCCTGAGTGTCAGCTCTGCCTCCCCTTCTCCCGAAGCCGGACTCGGAGCTTGAAGTGCTGGGCAGCTGCAGGAAGCCGCGAGTAATGGCAAGCCCCCCCCCACCCGCCCGGCCGCCGACCCTTGTTCGCCCGCTGCCCCCCACCTCATGGAAACAGTGCGCCGCGGCTCAGTCCGGCAGCACGTCTCACGCATGCTGACAGCAGCAGAGAAGGGTAGGCGGGGCATTCTGGCAGTGTGCCCGCCCCCCTGGCTCCCGCACGCTGACACCAGCACTGAAGGAATAGCGGTGCTTTCAGTTAGCGTACCCACCCCCCTGACTCCCTGGCTCCCGCACGCTGACAGCAGCAGAGAAAGGGAGACGGAGCAACTAGTGAGTAGAGGGACTGAAGGTGGGGAGAGTGCTGAGACAGGGACAATGGCTTTGTGTGTGTCTATGTGGTTATGTTTGTTTATATGTTGCTGTGTGTGTATGTGTGTGTGTGTACCTATGTGTGTGAATATATATGTGGCTGTGTGGGTATATGTGGTTATGTGTGCATACAGTGGGGGGAATTCAATTGTTGGGGGAAGGTGGGTAGGCACAGGGGCAATGGCAGAATATTTCAGCGGAGGAGGATGGGGGGACTCTGTAAATGGTGACTCTGCCTGCCGTAATGTGTGACAGGGGACTCTGCCTGCCGTAATGTGTGACAGGGGACTCTGCCTGCCGTAATGTGTGACAGGTGACTCTGCCTGCCGTAATGTGTAAATGGTGACTCTGCCTGCCATAAGGTGTAAATGGTGACTCTGCCTGCCGTAAGGTGTAAATGGTGACTCTGCCTGCCGTAAGGTATAAATGGTGACTCGGTCTGCCGTAAGGTGTAAAAGGAAGCTCTGCCTGCCGTAAGGTGTAAAAGGGAGCTCTGCCTGCCATAAGGTGTAAATGGTGACTCTGCCTGCCATAAGGTGTAAATGGTGACTCTGCCTGCCGTAAGGTGTAAAAGGGAGCTCTGCGTGCCGTAAGGTGTAAAAGGGAACTCTGCCTGCCGTAAGGTGTAAATGGTGACTCTGCCTGCCGTAAGGTGTAAAAGGGAGCTCTGCATGCCGTAAGGTGTAAAAGGGAGCTCTGCCTGCCGTAAGGTGTAAATGGTGACTCTGCCTGCCGTAAGGTGTAAATGGTGACTCTGCCTGCCGTAAGGTGTAAAAGAGAGATCTGCCTGCCGTAATGTGTAAAAGGGAGCTCTGCCTGCCGTAAGGTGTAAAAGGGAGCTCTGCTTGCCATAAGGTGTAAATGGTGACTCTGCCTGCCGTAAGGTGTAAAAGGGAGCTCTGCCTGCCGTAATGTGTAAAAGGGAGCTCTGCCTGCCATAAGGTGTAAAAGGGAGCTCTGCGTGCCGTAAGGTGTAAAATGGAGCTCTGCCTGCCGTAAGGTGTAAATGGTGACTCTGCGTGCCGTAAGGTGTAAATGGTGACTCTGCCTGCCGGTTGGTGTAAAAGGGAGCTCTGCCTGCCGTAATGTGTAAAAGGTAGCTCTGCCTGCCGTAAGGTGTAAAAGGGAGCTCTGCTTGCCATAAGGTGTAAATGGTGACACTGCCTGCCGTAAGGTGTAAAAGGGAGCTTTGCCTGCTGTAATGTGTAAAAGGGAGCTCTGCCTGCCATAAGGTGTAAAAGGGAGCTCTGCCTGTCGTAAGGTGTAAAAGGGAGCTCTGCCTGCCGTAAGGTGTAAATGGTGACTCTGCCTGCCGCAAGGTGTAAAAGGGAGCTCTGCCTGCTGTAATGTGTAAAAGGGAGCTCTGCCTGCCATAAGGTGTAAAAGGGAGCTCTGCCTGTCGTAAGGTGTAAAAGGGAACTCTGCCTGCCACAAGCTGTAAAAGGGAGCTCTGTCTGTCGTAAGGTGTAAAAGGGAGCTCTGCCTGCTGTAAGGTGTAAAAGGGAGCTCTGCCTACTGTAATGTGTGTGTAAGTGACACTGCTGTTCGGTGTAATTTGAATAATGAAGACTACTGTGCAGCGTAATATCATTTGGTATTATTTTGTGGTCACGCCCCTTTCCCATAAAGACACACCCCTACACTTTTGGTGCACGCCTGCGGCGCGCACTAGCCCTGTTTTAAATGTGTGTGTGTGGGGGGGCGCCGATGCTGTTTCTTGCACACAGCGCTAAAATGTCTAGTTACGGCACTGATTCTACAATTGGGCTTAAAAAGATAAAACTCTTTTACTCCAGCTACAGTATCCTGCTGGGGGCTCCCCTTATACTAAGAAAAGAAACATGACACTTACAGTGTATTTTTGTTTTTACACTGTTTGTTCTGCACTTTGATAAAGCTAAATATTTATCTTATATAAAACCCTTTATGAGGTCTAAGAACATTGTACGCTATTTACGTATGGAGTACCGTAAGGGTACGCTCGTTGCGTAACAATCGCTTAGCCGTGGTCGAGACGCTCAAACGTCACGTTCGCTCACGGCCAAGAGATCACAGGCAGGCACGCTATTGGCTGCCGACTAACGTAATGATTCGCTATAGCGTAGCGGCCGCTCGGGACCACGAGGAGATCACCAGCGGCGTAGACGCTCACAATGTTAAACCTTTATATCTAAACCATAAACAATGTAATATGCTGTAAAACCTTAGTGTAGAGATAGGGTGTAGATGCAACACAGTGTAACCTTATTAACTTAAAAGCTGTTTGAGCGTCACCGACGCTCTGAGAATACTTAACACTATAAGAAATACACAGATACCGTGCTTAGGGTCCAACGCCTAATATATATATATTATGAATGTTATACTTGCAAAAGAATTATTACAATACAAGTCATACACTACAATATAACATAGACTACCTAACCAGATAACTACACATGAAATACAATACAATACTATTACGTTTAAGAGAATACGAGAGAAAGAGGAGAAGAGAGAGAGAGAGATATGGCCCACAACAAGAAAGACAATATGATTGCGGAGAAAACTTACGCACAAAGGAAACGATCGCATGCGCCTCTGGACATCCAGCTCCCGATTTTCAGCAATGATAACCGTTGAAGAGTGAGAGCTGGATGTGATCGGCTTGTCTATTTATGCCCCACACACAATACAATTCAATGGTCCCTACAATCTCATTGTTCATTGGACATAGGAATTCCTCCTCGCATTATAACAAAAGGTCATAGGTTGATTCATACAGGTGGGCTGTGACGATTTCCAACTGCTCAGGTGGGTGGGAAACTAGGTTTCCCGCCGCATGGATAAGTAAGTGCAAATAATAGTAAATGGACATAAACTTCTTATGTCCATAACTATTCGCACGAGCGATTAATCCGCTTCAAACCAACACCGGAATATTGCTAATTAAATACTCTTCCGATGGATACTAAACACCACTGTATTACTCCTGTCTGACCCTTCGTATCAAACAAAGGGGGATTTCTCTGTTCATGGACATTCTACATTAACCAAACTTTCAGATTCTATCAAAGGGACCATGATCTACAAAATACATTATATGGTGAAAATATGTAACGATTGAGTCGCACGCTACGAACACATGAACTCTACTGTAAATGCACATACCGCGCGCCCGCGGGTGCCCGCAACAGCGAGTATGCGCACGCACGGGAGAGCGCACGCATGCGCAGCGCAGACCTGTATGAGGTGCAAATATGGCAGTGTGCATCGTGATATTTTTCTGACTTTGACAGTCCACCCTTTGGCAGTCAACAATAACTGCCACTTCCTAAAACATTTCAAAAAGAGAAAAATATATGTCAGGGGTTAATACATTTACATGGTTGGGTAGGGGAGGAGAGGAGAAGGTAGGAAAAGGGTATGACCTAGTGAGATAGCAGAAGCATGTGTGTATGAATCCGTGCTTGGGGGTCATGTATCATCGTGCCGTACGTGTTTTAAATCAAGCTTCGAGGTATTGCGAAGTATACATTTGAATTCCTTCTTATCCCGCGGTACGGGTCTGTGGATGGGCTGTCAAACTTTACCGAGCTCTTTTCGGATTTTGGTTGTAACAAAATGGGGAGCACATTTTAGTTGATGATACATGAATGGGGGAATATGTGATTGCTGATATCTGTGCCTGTATTCCCTATACTATGTGTGTAATTACCTGAAGGTTGTAGAGATGAAGATAAGACATAATTACGGTAAATGCAGTGGTATTCTATGTCAGGTAAATGAACATTTGTCGGTTGAAGTCTTGTTCGGTGTCTGTTGAATGCAGTCTTCTTTGTGCTTTTGCCCATAAGGTGTGAGCAAAAGCTTTGTCAATGTCCATAGATTTACAAAAGTGTTGGGCTAGCGTAATTTTAAAATTTCTAGGGAAACTGGGGATCTATGGCATAGTTCATCAAAAATCTGTGTATAAGGTTGTCAAAACTTCTTCTTTAATCCATCAGTTGTCTGTATACAGGATCATCAAATTCCTCGTCCAAGTGGGTCTTTTTACCTTGGAGAAAACGGAAAAACAGGTGAAAGAAACGGACCGTAGAAATCGCATTTTCATCACATCATTGTTTCTACATTTGGGTCATAAATCAAATCCATTGGAATTACAATTTCCTCACTCCTTAAACTCATCACCCTGGTACTTCGTTTGCACTTCGTTAAAGCCTGACCGCATCTAAATATCAAGCCAATCGTTATGATAACACCTAAGATACATAGGAGAAACTTCCCTACATCCATTATGACTCCTTGAGCCCATTCTCCTAAACCGGAGAACCAATTTCGCGGGTTCAACCATGACACCCAACCAGTCAGCTCATTACTCACAGCAGCAAGGGTGAGATTGTGTCTCCTGCGAAATTCCCACTTCAATTGGAGAATATTGTCCATCTTTTGGTCTATGACCTCGACCGGGTCCTCGGTACTATTTGTAATATATGTGCAACATTTCACGCCGTACTGCGTTGCCAGTGTGACACAATATCCACCTGTTACTGCTGTGAGATAATTGAGAATCATTCTATGCTGAACTAGTTCTGTTTTATAAGCTTGAAGTTCTCTTCCAGTATACCTAAATGTGTCATCATACATTTCTGTGATATTGTCTAACAAATTTGCGAGCGCAGATATGTATTTATAATTCAACACTCCTCTGGCGGTGCGTGTGATGTCTAACGCGATTAGAAACTGAATCCCGGTGGATTCATGGATCATGTCAGAGGCCGGATGCTCTGTTCTTTCTATCAGGTGCCGTTTAACTACGTGCTCGTAATGGGTGTGAGTATAAGGAGCTTGGGCAACACGGTGTATATCTTTCATTTTGGCATGTGATACAGTCATTACTTCAGGCAGTACTTTTCCAATATAACACAATCCTTCAGAGTTTGGGGCAAGCCACTTATACGCCTTCCTCCCGCATATGAAATATGCATCATCGGGGAGAACATATGGGACGGAGTAGGACATAACCATATTACACATCTTCCATGTGAAATCTCCTAACCCTAATTCTCCCATCTGTCTAGTACACGTATCAGCTTGTACGATATGTGCACAGTATCCTGGTGATACCTCTCCAACTCTCGTAATCCTATTTCCTAGGGTATACCTATATCGGAAAGATTTTCCTCTACTGGCTAGGTGGCGTATAAGCTCTGTATCTGTCGGCATTCTATCTGCTCTATATGAAAAGGTCATGGTTTGGTTACTCCATGACACTTCCCAATTTCCCGGCTTTCGGGGATTGGAAATGTTAAAACATATGAGGGATCTATCCACATGATATTGGTGGAGCTTCAAACTAGGAGGACTGGAGATATTAAACCTCCTGTCCACCGGCCTCCCACCACTTAGCTCAAGTACCTCCCCTATCGTAAAAGGAAATGGTACTAGTCCTGATTTGCTATGACCTTGAGGTACTTGAGAGCATACCCAACAATCTGTTTGATTTAACACACTACCCACCAAGGAGTGATAGTCACTCAATGGATGCCGGTCCATGTGGATATTAAAACTGGATTGGCATTTCTTGATGCACCCATCCTCAACTACATTGTCACAGAGCCTACAGATACAGTTTTCCTCAGCTAACAATCCTTCACAATTCCTTCTATGGTCAATGCTATCGGATCGTTTTCTGATACTCGCCTTTGCTTGTTGATTATGTTGTTCTTGGGAAACTACGCCTCCATCTCTGTCATCAGAACCCATTCCAGAACCTCTCTCGACCTCCATGGTACTCTCGCCGGAACAGACTGCTCTGGTCAACATCATGGTCAACAGGAAAATCCGGATCACAGTCTCTTGGGGCAAGTCCATCTTACAGGAGGAGAAAAGAAGAAATTTGTAATGGGGGTACGGGAAAACAGTTTGAGGGGGAGAGAAACTTGCTACGATAATTAAGTTCTCTAGTCTTGTTGTTCTTCTTGTTCTGCTGTCATCTCAAAGGTGCTGTCTCTCAGTTCGCTGGTTTGGAAGGAATATTGCATCACCGGAATGTTAGTTTGGAAGACTTTCTGTAAGGAGCAAAAAATCTTGCATTACCATTTGCCTAACTGAGGTGTGACATACCATCTTTAAAACATGAAAACATGAGAAAGAAGAGAGAAAACAAAAAAAAAAAAAGAGAGAGAGAACAATTCATATATGTATATATCACATAAATCAACAGAGAACAACAACAGGGAAAAAAAACATTTTTCAAACATAAACGTTTTCTAAAACATTGTCAGATCATCAGGCTGTCATATCTACATGTCCAATGGTTTCCTTGCGCAGTCCCTCCCCCCAGCACTTCCATATTCCACTGTCTGTATCTGGCCAGAATACATTGATGCGGATAGGTCATGCTGGGGTTTGGTAGACTTCTGCAAAGACCAAGTATATATGCAATGTTTGAATCCTACCAATAATCGTCAGAGATGGGGAGAGAGAAAAAGAAACATTTCACAGATACATTTACAACGTTTCACCCGGTCATTCCTGTGTCTTCAGGGAATGACCTCCCAATTTATTAACTATAACCTCAGGCTTACCATCAGTCCTAATGATCACCTTTCCTGATTGCACATTATGGGTGTGGCTCAAAATTCTTCCTATATGATCCCTGTTTATAATTTGGTGAGTCATAACCTTGCTCATTTTCATGTCTAGGGGGTCTGACTTTATGTGGGTTATTACAGTTGCTGGCATAATGCCCTTCTCTTCTACAATGATAACAAACCCTGGGTTTCCTCCAAGTGTCAATGACCTGAGGTCTTGGTTGATTTGATGCCTCCTCAAACGCTCGGATGCTCATCACCATCAACCGTTTTCCCTGTGCTTCCCTGATTCCTTGGATACCATGATTATGTCGTTGTCTAGGGGGCTGATGTGACTTTTGTCTACTTCCTGATCTACAATCTCTTGCAAAATGACCTTCCTTCTGGCAATTATAACACCTTGTCACCTTTGGCTTAACCACAGGGATCTGAGGCTTCTTTGTTTCCCTGTGCTTGATGATGCTTTGCTCATGCCCAACAGCAGAGTCCCTTAATGCAGTTACTGATTTATCTCTACAGTATGGATTGGTGACCTGTATCTTTGCTCTCAACACTTCCCTTAAACCATTCATTAATACCTTAACCGCTATTTCTCTATGCTGTGCGCATGTTTTGATGTCTGTGATCCCAGTGTTCCTAGCCATTACTTGCAGTGCTTGATTGAAATAATTGGAAATACTTTCCCCTTCGTTTTGTCTTATGGAGAAGATTTTGTTCCACTCGACAATGGCTGGGAAATATATTTCCAACTGTCGATTGATCTGCTTAATACATTCCTGATTGTGTTCCTCTGTACAAGGTACCTCCGTGTCTAATTTACAATCAGCAATAAATTTCGCAGGGTCAACACTGGAGGGCAGACATGCCCTCAGCACTGTCCGCCACTCTTTGTTGGTGGGTTCTGTGGAGTTTCCTAGTTCTTTAATTAAATTTTGACATGCGACTAGATTTTTCCTAGGATCAGGAAATTCAGACATAATTGATCTCAATTCGGTCCGGGATCAGGGACAGTGCATTGCACTGTCCTTGGCGGGAATGGTTCCCTGATCGTCAGTCTTCCCATTGGGGACTGTGATCACCCTGACAGGACTAAACTCAATTACATCACCTTGTTTTGGTCTTACAATATGGGGTACATTTGTTTGTGCGTGATATAAAACATTGTACGTACCTGTGGACACGACCTCACCTGACCCTCCGTTAGGGGGTTTGATTATTGCCTTTACCGATTTGGTCGCGTCCACCTGGATGTCTTGTGTGATGGCTGCTGGAAGAGGTGCCGACATCATGCTGAGCTCACTTTCTTGCTTGTATTCCTGAGGGAAGTTTAACATGGGGTGCAACTTGCACGGGTTAATAGTTGTACATTTAACAGCATTACAATTATCATTGTTATGTTTATTACACTTATTCTTATCATCTATACTACAGTTGCTAAGTGCGTTTTTATTGTTCAACATTGTGCCTTTCTCCGCAACCATAATTCTCTCCATTGCCATGTCTCTCCTCCCAAGATGAGAGTCAGATATGTCAGTTAACTCTCTTTGCATTTCACTTTCCTGTTGCCATAATTTTAAACAATCATAATGTTTGATCCGTCTCTTTGCTGGTTTAATAAGACCTATCCTTCTCCTTAAATTCATTAACACTTCTGGGCTGAAGCTACCTATTCTTGGGAATTTCTCCCCGTCATGCATTGTCATTCTTTCCCATTCATCACATAAAATTTCTGTGTGCCTTCCGTATTTTTCACACATTACGTACCTTGCCGACCCGATTGGTCGGTTTATAGAATCAACCCGAACCGAGGTTGATCGCCCCCTTCCTGAACAACTGGCCCCCATAATTTGCAGGTGTTGCTAACCCTTAAAAAACCAAAATATTCAAAGATAGGTAGACGGTGAAGTTTACCGAGCACCTCACTCACTCGCCCACGCCGACCAATATGCCCACACACTGATATAGTGCTGGCGTACTCGACCCAGGGCCCCTATTAACCTGAGTTTACTGGAACATGTGGGTGTGATCCGAAGAGCATTAACCCTTTCCAGTAAAGGTGGGGTTGTCGGATAATTCCTGAGTGACCAGAGAATTTCCCTTTTTGGTTAAAATAAAATATTACACAAATCACGTTAGAATGTACAAATAGCGTTTATGACCGGGTTTGTACACAAATGGTACTGGTCAGGTTACTAACTAATGCACACAATTACGTGCGGTACAATCGTTCAGTACATAAGCAACTAATCTTATGTACGGAGCGACCAGTGGAATCGACATTCGGCAGCTGCGAATTCCTTCAGCCTGAGCTTTATTGTCCTATATGGGTGTTGCACCAACCCTTCTTGGTGTTGTGCCTTGTCTCTATAGCGGACTTCCTTGTCTGCTGTACCTGGACCTCCTGGTCTGTTATGCGACCTCCTGGTCTGACCTCCTGGTCTGTTACAGTATGACCTCCTGGTCTGCTACACTCTAATGCTCAAATTTTATGTTTAACCAGAGATGCCTCCCTAGCCACCATGTATGTCACTTACACGTATGTACTTCACGAGAACTCGGTGATTTCTGTGGTTCAATCCCCAAAATTGTAAAACTTAAAAACACTCACTCATCACATGTACACTTTTGTTTCTATTTCTATTTCTGCGCAGAAATTTTTCTTTAGACCAGATGTGTTGTAAATTTGGAGAAGGATCTGTTAATTTAAATTTCGGATTTAAAATAGATTTGCGCTATTTATCGCCTGATGCGCTATTTATCGCTTGTTGCGTTATTTATCGCCTGTTGCGTTACTTATCGCCTGTTGCGCTACTTATCGCGCCTGTTGCGCTATTTAAAAATCAACACTATCGTGTGACTTGAGTTACGTGGGCGTACCCAGACGCTCCGTTGCGTAATTTACGCTGCGTGCGTCGGCCTTTGCGTACGCGAGTCTCAGCCCTTTGTTAGAGACACGTGTACACAAAGCCAATGTCCACCGTAACACAACTAACACGTTTATCAATGTAGATCAGTGATTTTCAACCTTTTTTTACTTGCGGCACACCAAACAATATTTCAAATTGCCAAGGCACACCATAATTTCCCCACAGAAATAAACAAAACACACACATTGGCCCTCACAGTAAAAAAAAATCCACACATACCTTGGCCTACACAGAAAAAACAATCCCAATGCTCCCCACATAAATCATGTTGCTCAATACATAAATCCTATTGCTCCCCACATAAATCAATTACATTGCTCCCCACATAAATCATGTTGCTCCCCACATGAATTATTAACATTGTTCCCCCCCATAAATCCTTATTCTGCTCACATAAATCCTATTGTTCCCCACAGGAGAAATAAAGTAACAAATATTAGCCCCTACCAGTCAGCTGTCCTCCTTCCTGTCCCTCACTGGCGGGGGTTGTTCATAGTGGAGTGCTGCAAATACTGAGCAGGGGGCGGGTGGGCAGGTGTGGATGTGGGTGGGCAAGGATAGCTGTGTATGCAGGCAGGAACTGGAAGATGCGTATGCAGGCGGGTGTGCTGGCTGGTGAGATGCGGCGGCCGTGACCTATGATATCACACCACCACGTCTTCAAGGCATAGGTCACGGACGGAGCACGACTAATCCTTTAAGAAGAGCCTGGGCCAACAGTTCACTCTGTAGGTGCAGGAAGCTGCTCTGGCTCCGCGGCACACCTTCCAACTGGTCGCGGCACACTAGTGTGCCACGGCACACTGGTTGAAAAAGCCTGATGTAGATGATCCTTGATCGTCTACCGCGCAACACACCAATCTCTCCTTTTACCTTTAGGTAGAGCTGTGTGTGCTTTACACTTTATCCCTTAACGCATTACTTTTACACTTTAACTATGAAATAGCGACAATCTCTCTTTAGCACGTTTTATCAATTATAAAATGGCAAACAGGAGAGTGATATATGAAAATACACGAATGAAAAAGAAATGCAGATATGTGCGTGTGTACGCAAGACAGAAATAAACAGTTTTAAAAGACACTAGTGTGTTGTTCTTACCTCCGGTTCCGGATTCCTTCAGCACCCTTTACTAAGCGAAGCAGACGCTTATCCCGTCAGCACTGCGAAGAATATGATCTCCCGCCCTTTGCTGATGGATAATGTCTGCTGAAATTACCTAGCAGAGATATGTGAAGGACAGGACGAGCCGCCAATTGATAAAGCTAAATATTTATCTTATATAAAACCCTTTATGAGGTCTAAGAACATTGTACGCTATTTACGTATGGAGTACAGTAAGGGTACGCTCGTTGCGTAACAATCGCTTAGCCGTGGTCGAGACGCTCAAACGTCACGTTCGCTCACGGCCAAGAGATCACAGGCAGGCACGCTATTGGCTGCCGACTAACGTAATGATTCGCTATAGCGTAGCGGCCGCTCGGGACCACGAGGAGATCACCAGCGGCGCAGACGCTCACAATGTTAAACCTTTATATCTAAACCATAAACAATGTAATATGCTGTAAAACCTTAGTGTAGAGATAGGGTGTAGATGCAACACAGTGTAACCTTATTAACTTAAAAGCTGTTTGAGCGTCACCGACGCTCTGAGAATACTTAACACTATAAGAAATACACAGATACCGTGCTTAGGGTCCAACGCCTAATATATATATATTATGAATGTTATACTTGCAAAAGAATTATTACAATACAAGTCATACACTACAATATAACATAGACTACCTAACCAGATAACTACACATGAAATACAATACAATACTATTACGTTTAAGAGAATACGAGAGAAAGAGGAGAAGAGAGAGAGAGAGATATGGCCCACAACAACAAGAAAGACAATATGATTGCGGAGAAAACTTACGCACAAAGGAAACGATCGCATGCGCCTCTGGACATCCAGCTCCCGATTTTCAGCAATGATAACCGTTGAAGAGTGAGAGCTGGATGTGATCGGCTTGTCTATTTATGCCCCACACACAATACAATTCAATGGTCCCTACAATCTCATTGTTCATTGGACATAGGAATTCCTCCTCGCATTATAACAAAAGGTCATAGGTTGATTCATACAGGTGGGCTGTGACGATTTCTAACTGCTCAGGTGGGTGGGAAACTAGGTTTCCCGCCGCATGGATAAGTAAGTGCAAATAATAGTAAATGGACATAAACTTCTTATGTCCATAACTATTCGCACGAGCGATTAATCCGCTTCAAACCAACACCGGAATATTGCTAATTAAATACTCTTCCGATGGATACTAAACACCACTGTATTACTCCTGTCTGACCCTTCGTATCAAACAAAGGGGGATTTCTCTGTTCATGAACATTCTACATTAACCAAACTTTCAGATTCTATCAAAGGGACCATGATCTACAAAATACATTACATGGTGAAAATATGTAACGATTGAGTCGCACGCTACGAACACATGAACTCTACTGTAAATGCACATACCGCGCGCCCGCAACAGCGAGTATGCGCACGCACGGGAGAGCGCACGCATGCGCAGCGCAGACCTGTATGAGGTGCAAATATGGCAGTGTGCATCGTGATATTTTTCTGACTTTGACAACTTAAATACAGTAGATCTGTAAAAGTAAAAAAAAAGAAAAAATAGCCTTACTAATATTTTCGTTATTTTTTTTTTCCTGTGGGAGATGGAAAGTTTGGTTAGAAAATAGAACTGGCACATTGCAAACCTTAAAACCTAGAGCATATTTTATCCATTAGCAGCATCTGTTGTGCTCTAATCTCCCTGACTGCCACGTATAAGAATTCCTCTCTCCTGGAGCCTGGACACAAACCTGTGAATCTCATGTTCAGAAAGAAGGGGAGTGGGGAATTCTGGAAAAGAGAGGTGATAACTACCTACAGCAGTAGTTCCAAAAACTTTTTTGAATCACGGCGCCTAGAGCATCAGAATTTTTTTCACAGCACCCCTAGGCCAAAAGTTTCTTATTGAGAAATTTACAAAGAAATATTAAATTAAGTAAATTGTGTTTATGTCATACTTGTGTGGTGAAGGACAGGATTTGCTTCTGTTTGTCCACATACCTGTATGTTATGATTGGCAGCCACCAGCACTGGGTTTGCCTATTACATTGACCATAAGTAATTACCATTAATCCAAGTTTGAGAACCACTGGCCTACAGCATTTTTAGATATTCTTTTGTTGTTGTTGTTGTTGTTGTTGTTTTGAGGGGGGTTTCAACTCACTAGAATGGGATTCTAAAGCACAATGCTCATGGCAACTGGGTTTTTCATTAAAAAAAAATCACTGTTTAGGTTAAGAGCCTGACTACTGCTATTAGCTTCAATATTTTTAGCAGTTTTGTAATAATAATAATAATAATAATAATAATAATAATAAAATAATGTGTATGGCTATAATTTATAAATGAAAATGCAGTCACTACAGGTTGCATTTGCCTTTGCAGTAACTAATTCTTGCACATGTGCTGTCTTGTCACTGCATCTAAAAGTGTAACAATTTTAATAATAATTTTATTTATATAGCGCTCTTTCTCCAATAGAGCTCAAGGCGCTTACAATACTTATAGTAGTATAGAATACCCTCCAACTGTACCTTTCTGCAGGTACAGTACCTTTTTTTATGGTCTGTACCGATTTTTGGCTCTCCAAACTTCCATTGAAAGTATAGGAAAAGGGCGTAACCACGCCTCCTTTACCCGTGGCCATGCCCCCTTTTCGAATTTCACTTTTTATGTGTAAAATTTTGGAGGGTATGGTATAGTGTTGTAGTATAAGTCATTAAAAATAAGCAGAACTGCAGGAGTGCCAAGAAACCAATTCTCCCACAGTGGATTGAACTTACGACCCCCACTCTCACCTTGTTCTTACCTAGGGGCAATCAAATCAAAGAGGGTCTAGCTTAGAGATGTGCACCGGAAATTTTTCGGGTTTTGTGTTTTTGGTTTTGGGTTCGGTTCCGTGGCCGTGTTTTGGGTTCGAACGCGTTTTGGCAAAACCTCACCGAATTTTTTTTGTCGGATTCGGGTGTGTTTTGGATTCGGGTGTTTTTTACAAAAAACCCTAAAAAACAGCTTAAATCATAGAATTTGGGGGTCATTTTGATCCCAAAGTATTATTAACCTCAATAACCATAATTTCCACTCATTTTCAGTCTATTCTGAACACCTCACACCTCACAATATTATTTTTAGTCCTAAAATTTGCACCGAGGTCGCTGGATGACTAAGCTCAGCGACCCAAGTGGCCGACACAAACTCCTGGCCCATCTAGGAGTGGCACTGCAGTGTCACGCAGGATGGCCCTTCCAAAAAACACTCCCCAAACAGCACATGACGCAAAGAAAAAAAGAGGCGCAATGAGGTAGCTGTGTGACTAGCTCAGCGACCCAAGTGGCCGACACAAACACCTGGCCCATCTAGGAGTGGCACTGCAGTGTCACGCAGGATGGCCCTTCCAAAAAACACTCCCCAAACAGCACATGACGCAAAGAAAAAAAGAGGCGCAATGAGGTAGCTGTGTGAGTAAGCTAAGCGACCCTAGTGGCCGACACAAACACCTGGCCCATCTAGGAGTGGCACTGCAGTGTCAGGCCGGATGGCCCTTCCAAAAAATACTCCCCAAACAGCACATGACGCAAAGAAGAAAAAAAGGAGGCGCAATGAGGTAGCTGTGTGACTAAGATAAGTGACCCTAGTGGCCGACACAAACACTTGGCCCATCTAGGAGTGGCACTGCAGTGTCACGCAGGATGGCCCTTCCAAAAATCACTTTCCAAACAGCACATGACGCAAAGAAGAAAAAAAAGAGGCGCAATGAGGTAGCTGTGTGACTAAGATAAGCGACCCTAGTGGCCGACACAAACACCTGGCCCATCTAGGAGTGGCACTGCAGTGTCACGCAGGATGGCCCTTCCAAAAAAAACTCCCCAAACCGCACATGACGCAAAGAAAAATGAAAGAAAAAAGAGGTGCAAGATGGAATTGTCCTTGGGCCCTCCCACCCACCCTTATGTTGTATAAACAGGACATGCACACTTTAACCAACCCATCATTTCAGTGACAGGGTCTGCCACACGACTGTGACTGAAATGACGGGTTGGTTTGGACCCCCACCAAAAAAGAAGCAATTAATCTCTCCTTGCACAAACTGGCTCTACAGAGGCAAGATGTCCACCTCATCATCATCCTCCAATTCATCACCGTGTACATCCCCCTCCTCACAGATTATCAATTCGTCCCCACTGGAATCCACCATCTCAGCTCCCTGTGTACTTTGTGGAGGCAATTGCTGCTGGTGAATGTCTCCATGGAGGAATTGATTATAATTCATTTTAATGAACATCATCTTCTCCACATTTTCTGGAAGTAACCTCGTACGCCGATTGCTGACAAGGTGAGCGGCGGCACTAAACACTCTTTCGGAGTACACACTTGTGGGAGGGCAACTTAGGTAGAATAAAGCCAGTTAGTGCAAGGGCCTCCAAATTGCCTCTTTTTCCTGCCAGTATACGTACGGACTGACTGACGTGCCTACTTGGATGCGGTCACTCATATAATCCTCCACCATTCTTTCAATGGTGAGAGAATCATATGCAGTGACAGTAGACGACATGTCCGTAATCGTTGTCAGGTCCTTCAGTCCGGACCAGATGTCAGCATCAGCAGTCGCTCCAGACTGCCCTGCATCACCGCCAGCGGGTGGGCTCGGAATTCTGAGCCTTTTCCTCGCACGCCCAGTTGCGGGAGAATGTGAAGGAGGAGATGTTGACAGGTCGCGTTCCGCTTGACTTGACAATTTTCTCACCAGCAGTTCTTTGAACCCCTGCAGACTTGTGTCTGCTGGAAAGAGAGATACAACGTAGGCTTTAAATCTAGGATCGAGCACGGTGGCCAAAATGTAGTGCTCTGATTTCAACAGATTGACCACCCGTGAATCCTTGTTAAGCGAATTAAGGGCTCCATCCACAAGTCCCACATGCCTAGCGGAATCGCTCAGTGTTAGCTCCTCCTTCAATGTCTCCAGCTTCTTCTGTAAAAAAGCCTGATGAGGGGAATGACCTGACTCAGGCTGGCAGTGTCTGAACTGACTTCACGTGTGGCAAGTTCAAAAGGTTGCAGAACCTTGCACAACGTTGAAATCATTCTCCACTGCGCTTGAGACAGGTGCATTCCACCTCCTATATCGTGGTCAGTTGTATAGGCTTGAATGGCCTTTTGCTGCTCCTCCAACCTCTGAAGCATATAGAGGGTTGAATTCCACCTCGTTACCACTTCTTGCTTCAGATGATGGCAGGGCAGGTTCAGGCGTTTTTGGTGTTGCTCCAGTCTTCTGTACGTGGTGCCTGTACGCCGAAAGTGTCCCGCAATTCTTCTGGCCACCGACAGCATCTCTTGCACGCCCCTCTCGTTTTTTAAATAATTCTGCACCACCAAATTCAAGGTATGTGCAAAACATGGGACGTGCTGGAATTTGCCCATATTTAATGCACACACAATATTGCTGGCGTTGTCCGATGCCACAAATCCACAGGAGAGTCCAATGGGGGTAAGCCATTCTGCGATGATCTTCCTCAGTTGCCGTAAGAGGTTTTCAGCTGTGTGCCTCTTCTGGAAAGCGGTGATACAAAGCGTAGCCTGCCTAGGAAAGAGTTGGCGTTTGCGAGATGCTGATACTGGTGCCGCCGCTGCTGTTCTTGCGGCGGGAGTCAATACATCTACCCAGTGGGCTGTCACAGTCATATAGTCCTGAGTCTGCCCTGCTCCACTTGTCCACATGTCCGTGGTTAAGTGGACATTGGGTACAACTGCATTTTTTAGGACACTGGTGAGTCTTTTTCTGAGGTCTGTGTACATTTTCGGTATCGCCTGCCTAGAGAAATGGAACCTAGATGGTATTTGGTACCGGGGACACAGTACCTCAAACAAATCTATAGTTGGCTCTGCAGTAATGATGGATACCGGAACCACGTTTCTCACCGCCCAGGATGCCAAGGCCTCAGTTATCCGCTTTGCAGCAGGATGACTGCTGTGATATTTCATCTTCCTCGCAAAGGACTGTTGGACAGTCAATTGCTTGGTGGAAGTAGTAAAAGTGGTCTTATGACTTCCCCTCTGGGATGACCATCGACTCCGAGCAGCAACAACAGCAGCGCCAGCAGCAGTAGGCGTTACACGCAAGGATGCATCAGAGTAATCCCAGGCAGGAGAGGACTCATCAGAATTGCCAGTGACATGGCCTGCAGGACTATTGGCATTCCTGGGGAAGGAGGAAATTGACACTGAGGGAGTTGGTGGGGTGGTTTGCGTGAGCTTGGTTACAAGAGGAAGGGATTTACTGGTCAGTGGACTGCTTCCGCTGTCGCCCAAAGTTTTTGAACTTGTCACTGACTTATGATGAATGCGCTGCAGGTGACGTATAAGGGAGGATGTTACGAGGTGGTTAACGTCCTTACCCCTACTTATTACAGCTTGACAAAGGCAACACACGGCTTGACACCTGTTGTCCGCATTTCTGTTGAAATACTTCCACACCGAAGAGCTGATTTTTTTGGTATTTTCACCAGGCATGTCAATGGCCATATTCCTCCCATGGACAACAGGTGTCTCCCCGGGTGCCTGACTTAAACAAACCACCTCACCATCAGAATCCTCCTGGTCAATTTCCTCCCCAGCGCCAGCAACACCCATATCCTCCTCATCCTGGTGTACTTCAACACTGACATCTTCAATCTGACTATCAGGAACTGGACTGCGGGTGCTCCTTCCAGCACTTGCAGGGGGCGTGCAAATGGTGGAAGGCGCATGCTCTTCACGTCCAGTGTTGGGAAGGTCAGGCATCGCAACCGACACAATTGGACTCTCCTTGTGGATTTGTGATTTCGAAGAACGCACAGTTCTTTGCTGTGCTTTTTCCAGCTTGTCTTTTCATTTTTCTAGCGAGAGGCTGAGTGCTTCCATTCTCATGTGAAGCTGAACCACTAGCCATGAACATAGGCCAGGGCCTCAGCCGTTCCTTGCCACTCCGTGTGGTAAATGGCATATTGGCAAGTTTACGCTTCTCCTCCGACGATTTTATTTTAGATTTTTGAGTCCTTTTTTTACTGATCTTTTGTGTTTTGGATTTGACATGCTCTGTACTATGACATTGGGCATCGGCCTTGGCAGACGACGTTGATGGAATTTCATCGTCTCGGCCATGACTAGTGGCAGCAGCTTCAGCACGAGGTGGAAGTGGATCTTGATCTTTCCCTATTTTTGGAACCTCAACATTTTTGTTCTCCATATTTTAATAGGCACAACTAAAAGGCACCTCAGGTAAACAATGGAGATGGATGGATACTAGTATACTTATGGATGACGAGTGACTGACGACACAGAGGTAGCTACAGCCGTGGACTACCGTACTGCGTCTGCTAGTATAGAGATGATAATGATACAAAAAATATATATATATCACTACTGCAGGTATATATAATATAATGACGGACCTGCTGGACACTGTCAGCAGACTCCTAAACTACTAGTATGAAGAAGATAGAAAAAAAAAACCCACCACAGGTAGGTATACAATTGTGGACGAGCACTGACGACACAGAGGTAGCTACAGCCGTGGACTACCGTACTGCATCTGCTAGTATAGAGATGATAATGATATAAAAAATATATATATATATCACTACTGCAGGTATATATAATATAATGACGGACCTGCTGGACACTGTCAGCAGACTCCTAAACTACTAGTATGAAGAAGATAGAAAAAAAAACCCCACCACAGGTAGGTATACAATTATAGACGAGCACTGACGACACAGAGGTAGCTACAGCCGTGGACTACCGTACTGCGTCTGCTAGTATAGAGATGATAATGATATAAAAAATATATATATATCACTACTGCAGGTATATATAATATAATGACGGACCTGCTGGACACTGTCAGCAGACTCCTAAACTACTAGTATGAAGAAGATAGAAAAAAAAAACCACCACAGGTAGGTATACAATTATGGACGAGCACTGACGACACAGAGGTAGCCACAGCCGTGGACTACCGTACTGTGTCTGCTAATATGGAGATGATAAAGATGATAGAGATGAACAAAAAAAAATATAACACTACTGCAGGTAAATATTTATATAATATAATGAATGACGGACCTGCTGGACACTGTCAGCAGAATGCGTTTATAGAATAAAAAAAAAAAACACCACAGGAGTGTTTGTTTAACTTTTTCAGGCAGACAATATACTGGTGGTCACTGGTCAGTCACACTGGCAGCAAAAGTGTGCACTGTACTCCTGCTATTAACTGCACCCCAGTCTCCCCCACAATTCAGCTGTGTGAGCAGTGAGCACTCAGCACAGTCAGATATACATAGATGATATTATCATGCAGCACACTGAGGCTGAGCACAGATATGGTATGTGACTGTGTATCGTTTTTTTTCAGGCAGAGAACGGATTATAAATAAAACTGGTGGTCCTCACTGGTCACTATCAGCAAAACTCTGCACTGTACTCAGAGCCGGCCATAGGCATAGGCAAACTAGGCAATTGCCTAGGGCATTTGATATGCCTAGGGGCATCATCAGCTTCTACTAATTAAAATGATATGCGGCATGCCTATATTCTGTATGTAGCATTTCATATGCAGATACAGCCACAGTCTCACACAGTATATTGGCATGCTGCATATCAGTTTAATCAGCAGAAGCTGCTTGTGCATCCTAGCCACATAGCAATGCAAATAAGCTGCATTTTCATTAAAAAAAAAGGTGCCCAACGTTAGCATTGATGCAAGATTTGTGAGGACACATCTGTATCCAAGCAGAGGCAGAGGTCACAGTGTTAGTGGAAGTGTGAGTGCTGTGTGCATGTGAGTGGGTTGGTTGTGCAGTAGTGTTCAGAAGGAGCATTATGTGTGTCATGTAAAAATGCTTTAATAATGTGCAACATATGTGTATACGGACATTAATAATGTGCGGCATATGTGTAACAGGGTACTACTGTATGTGTGCCATTATGTGTATAGGGGCACTAATAATGTGCAGCAAATGTGTAAGGGGCACTATGTGTGTCATTATGTGTATAAGGGCATATGTGTAAGGGACATTATGTGTAAAAGGGCATTAATAAAGGTTGTCATAATGTGTAAGGTGCATTCAGAGCCGGCCTTCGCTATAGGCAGGCTAGGCATTTGCCTAGGGCATTCAAGCATGTCTAGGGGCATCCAAGCATGTCCCTGCAGCATCTCATGCTGAGAGGGACAGTCCGCAAACTAACTGTTACTTTCCAAATGTATTCAATCAGTACTTGTATACACTGCTGTTTACATTTGTCAAAAAAAATGCACACTGTGCCTTAAACTTCCTCTGACATGCTTGAATGCCACTGACTTGTGAGACCTCAGACAGACAGCAGAAGCCCAGTAAATGCAATTCCTGGACCTGTGACATTTTTACTGACTATATAACGTTATTACTGGATGGCTTCTTATGATAACACATGTGTATTTTGGAAGACTGCTTCACAGAAACCTGACATCACCTATACTGCTTGTGCACATGGGGGAGGGGGACCCTGCCATCCTGTGTGTGTGTCCCTTATCCCTGTGCAAACTAGAGATGAGCGGGTTCGGTTTCTCTGAAACCGAACCCGCACGAACTTCATGTTTTTTTTACGGGTCCGAGCAGACTCGGATCCTCCCGCCTTGCTCGGTTAACCCGAGCGCGCCCGAACGTCATCATGACGCTGTCGGATTCTCGCGAGACTCGGATTCTATATAAGGAGCCGCGCGTCGCCGCCATTTTCACACGTGCATTGAGATTGATAGGGAGAGGACGTGGCTGGCGTCCTCTCCATTAGAAATTAGATTAGAAGAGAGAGAGAGATTGTGCAGAGTCAGACAGAGTTTACCACAGTGACCAGTGCAGTTGTTGTTAGTTAACTTTTATTTATTTTAATATAATATATCCGTTCTCTGCTATATCCGTTCTCTGCCTGAAAAAAAACGATACACAGCAGCAGCCAGTCACACAGTGTGACTCAGTCTGTGTGCACTCAGCTCAGCCCAGTGTGCTGCACATCAATGTATAAAAGGCAAAGCTTATAATAATTGTGGGGGAGACTGGGGAGCACTGCAGGTTGTTATAGCAGGAGCCCCCAGGAGTACATAATATTATATTAATTTAAAATTAAACAGTGCACACTTTTGCTGCAGGAGTGCCACTGCCAGTGTGACTAGTGGTGACCAGTGCCTGACCACCAGTATAGTAGTATATTGTTGTATGTATTGTATACTATCTCTTTATCAACCAGTCTATATTAGCAGCAGACACAGTACAGTGCGGTAGTTCACGGCTGTGGCTACCTCTGTGTCGGCAGTCGGAACTCGGCAGGCAGTCCGTCCATCCATAATTGTATTACAATATATACCACCTAACCGTGGTATTTTTTTTTCTTTCTTTATACCGTCGTCATAGTGTCATACTAGTTGTTACGAGTATACTACTATCTCTTTATCAACCAGTGTACAGTGCGGTAGTTCACGGCTGTGGCTACCTCTGTGTCGGCAGTCGGCAGGCAGTCCGTCCATCCATAATTGTATTATTATTATAATATATACCACCTAACCGTGGTTTTTTTTTCATTCTTTATACCGTCATAGTGTCATACTAGTTGTTACGAGTATACTACTATCTCTTTATCAACCAGTGTACAGTGCGGTAGTTCACGGCTGTGGCTACCTCTGTGTCGGCAGTCGGCAGGCAGTCCGTCCATCCATAATTGTATTATTATTATAATATATACCACCTAACCGTGGTTTTTTTTTCATTCTTTATACCGTCGTCATAGTGTCATACTAGTTGTTACGAGTATACTACTATCTCTTTATCAACCAGTGTACAGTGCGGTAGTTCACGGCTGTGGCTACCTCTGTGTCGGCAGTCGGCAGGCAGTCCGTCCATCCATAATTGTATTATTATTATAATATATACCACCTAACCGTGGTTTTTTTTTCATTCTTTATACCGTCGTCATAGTGTCATACTAGTTGTTACGAGTATACTACTATCTCTTTATCAACCAGTGTACAGTGCGGTAGTTCACGGCTGTGGCTACCTCTGTGTCGGCAGTCGGCAGGCAGTCCGTCCATCCATAATTGTATTATTATTATAATATATACCACCTAACTGTGGTATTTTTTTTTCTTTCTTTATACCGTCGTCATAGTGTCATACTAGTTGTTACGAGTATACTACTATCTCTTTATCAACCAGTGTACAGTGCGGTAGTTCACGGCTGTGGCTACCTCTGTGTCGGCAGTCGGCAGGCAGTCCGTCCATCCATAATTGTATTATTATTATAATATATACCACCTAACTGTGGTATTTTTTTTTCTTTCTTTATACCGTCGTCATAGTGTCATACTAGTTGTTACGAGTATACTACTATCTCTTTATCAACCAGTGTACAGTGCGGTAGTTCACGGCTGTGGCTACCTCTGTGTCGGCAGTCGGCAGGCAGTCCGTCCATCCATAATTGTATTATTATTATAATATATACCACCTAACTGTGGTATTTTTTTTTCTTTCTTTATACCGTCGTCATAGTGTCATACTAGTTGTTACGAGTATACTACTATCTCTTTATCAACCAGTGTACAGTGCGGTAGTTCACGGCTGTGGCTACCTCTGTGTCGGCAGTCGGCAGGCAGTCCGTCCATCCATAATTGTATTATTATTATAATATATACCACCTAACCGTGGTTTTTTTATACCACCTAACCGTGGCAGTCCGTCCATAGTTGTATACTAGTATCCAATCCATCCATCTCCATTGTTTACCTGAGGTGCCTTTTAGTTCTGCCTATAAAATATGGAGAACAAAAAAGTTGAGGTTCCAAAATTAGGGAAAGATCAAGATCCACTTCCACCTCGTGCTGAAGCTGCTGCCACTAGTCATGGCCGAGACGATGAAATGCCAGCAACGTCGTCTGCCAAGGCCGATGCCCAATGTCATAGTACAGAGCATGTCAAATCCAAAACACCAAATATCAGAAAAAAAAGGACTCCAAAACCTAAAATAAAATTGTCGGAGGAGAAGCGTAAACTTGCCAATATGCCATTTACCACACGGAGTGGCAAGGAACGGCTGAGGCCCTGGCCTATGTTCATGGCTAGTGGTTCAGCTTCACATGAGGATGGAAGCACTCAGCCTCTCGCTAGAAAACTGAAAAGACTCAAGCTGGCAAAAGCACCGCAAAGAACTGTGCGTTCTTTGAAATCCCAAATCCACAAGGAGAGTCCAATTGTGTCGTTTGCGATGCCTGACCTTCCCAACACTGGACGTGAAGAGCATGCGCCTTCCACTATTTGCATGCCCCCTGCAAGTGCTGGAAGGAGCACCCGCAGTCCAGTTCCTGATAGTCAGATTGAAGATGTCAGTGTTGAAGTACACCAGGATGAGGAGGATATGGGTGTTGCTGGCGCTGGGGAGGAAATTGACCAGGAGGATTCTGATGGTGAGGTGGTTTGTTTAAGTCAGGCACCCGGGGAGACACCTGTTGTCCGTGGGAGGAATATGGCCGTTGACATGCCAGGTGAAAATACCAAAAAAATCAGCTCTTCGGTGTGGAGGTATTTCACCAGAAATGCGGACAACAGGTGTCAAGCCGTGTGTTCCCTTTGTCAAGCTGTAATAAGTAGGGGTAAGGACGTTAACCACCTCGGAACATCCTCCCTTATACGTCACCTGCAGCGCATTCATAATAAGTCAGTGACAAGTTCAAAAACTTTGGGTGACAGCGGAAGCAGTCCACTGACCAGTAAATCCCTTCCTCTTGTAACCAAGCTCACGCAAACCACCCCACCAACTCCCTCAGTGTCAATTTCCTCCTTCCCCAGGAATGCCAATAGTCCTGCAGGCCATGTCACTGGCAAGTCTGACGAGTCCTCTCCTGCCTGTGATTCCTCCGATGCATCCTTGCGTGTAACGCCTACTGCTGCTGGCGCTGCTGTTGTTGCCGCTGGGAGTCGATGGTCATCCCAGAGGGGAAGTCGTAAGCCCACTTGTACTACTTCCAGTAAGCAATTGACTGTTCAACAGTCCTTTGCGAGGAAGATGAAATATCACAGCAGTCATCCTACTGCAAAGCGGATAACTGAGTCCTTGACAACTATGTTGGTGTTAGACGTGCGTCCGGTATCCGCCGTTAGTTCACAGGGAACTAGACAATTTATTGAGGCAGTGTGCCCCCGTTACCAAATACCATCTAGGTTCCACTTCTCTAGGCAGGCGATACCGAGAATGTACACGGACGTCAGAAAAAGACTCACCAGTGTCCTAAAAAATGCAGTTGTACCCAATGTCCACTTAACCACGGACATGTGGACAAGTGGAGCAGGGCAGGGTCAGGACTATATGACTGTGACAGCCCACTGGGTAGATGTATGGACTCCCGCCGCAAGAACAGCAGCGGCGGCACCAGTAGCAGCATCTCGCAAACGCCAACTCTTTCCTAGGCAGGCTACGCTTTGTATCACCGCTTTCCAGAATACGCACACAGCTGAAAACCTCTTACGGCAACTGAGGAAGATCATCGCGGAATGGCTTACCCCAATTGGACTCTCCTGTGGATTTGTGGCATCGGACAACGCCAGCAATATTGTGTGTGCATTAAATATGGGCAAATTCCAGCACGTCCCATGTTTTGCACATACCTTGAATTTGGTGGTGCAGAATTTTTTAAAAAACGACAGGGGCGTGCAAGAGATGCTGTCGGTGGCCAGAAAAATTGCGGGACACTTTCGGCGTACAGGCACCACGTACAGAAGACTGGAGCACCACCAAAAACTACTGAACCTGCCCTGCCATCATCTGAAGCAAGAAGTGGTAACGAGGTGGAATTCAACCCTCTATATGCTTCAGAGGTTGGAGGAGCAGCAAAAGGCCATTCAAGCCTATACAATTGAGCACGATATAGGAGATGGAATGCACCTGTCTCAAGTGCAGTGGAGAATGATTTCAACGTTGTGCAAGGTTCTGATGCCCTTTGAACTTGCCACACGTGAAGTCAGTTCAGACACTGCCAGCCTGAGTCAGGTCATTCCCCTCATCAGGCTTTTGCAGAAGAAGCTGGAGGCATTGAAGAAGGAGCTAACACGGAGCGATTCCGCTAGGCATGTGGGACTTGTGGATGCAGCCCTTAATTCGCTTAACAAGGATTCACGGGTGGTCAATCTGTTGAAATCAGAGCACTACATTTTGGCCACCGTGCTCGATCCTAGATTTAAAGCCTACCTTGGATCTCTCTTTCCGGCAGACACAGGTCTGCTGGGGTTGAAAGACCTGCTGGTGACAAAATTGTCAAGTCAAGCGGAACGCGACCTGTCAACATCTCCTCCTTCACATTCTCCCGCAACTGGGGGTGCGAGGAAAAGGCTCAGAATTCCGAGCCCACCCGCTGGCGGTGATGCAGGGCAGTCTGGAGCGACTGCTGATGCTGACATCTGGTCCGGACTGAAGGACCTGACAACGATTACGGACATGTCGTCTACTGTCACTGCATATGATTCTCTCAACATTGATAGAATGGTGGAGGATTATATGAGTGACCGCATCCAAGTAGGCACGTCACACAGTCCGTACTTATACTGGCAGGAAAAAGAGGCAATTTGGAGGCCCTTGCACAAACTGGCTTTATTCTACCTAAGTTGCCCTCCCACAAGTGTGTACTCCGAAAGAGTGTTTAGTGCCGCCGCTCACCTTGTCAGCAATCGGCGTACGAGGTTACATCCAGAAAATGTGGAGAAGATGATGTTCATTAAAATGAATTATAATCAATTCCTCCGCGGAGACATTGACCAGCAGCAATTGCCTCCACAAAGTACACAGGGAGCTGAGATGGTGGATTCCAGTGGGGACGAATTGATAATCTGTGAGGAGGGGGATGTACACGGTGATATATCGGAGGGTGAAGATGAGGTGGACATCTTGCCTCTGTAGAGCCAGTTTGTGCAAGGAGAGATTAATTGCTTCTTTTTTGGGGGGGGTCCAAACCAACCCGTCATATCAGTCACAGTCGTGTGGCAGACCCTGTCACTGAAATGATGGGTTGGTTAAAGTGTGCATGTCCTGTTTTGTTTATACAACATAAGGGTGGGTGGGAGGGCCCAAGGATAATTCCATCTTGCACCTCTTTTTTCTTTTCTTTTTCTTTGCATCATGTGCTGATTGGGGAGGGTTTTTTGGAAGGGACATCCTGCGTGACACTGCAGTGCCACTCCTAGATGGGCCCGGTGTTTGTGTCGGCCACTAGGGTCGCTTATCTTTCTCACACAGTCAGCTACCTCATTGCGCCTCTTTTTTTCTTTGCGTCATGTGCTGTTTGGGGAGGGTTTTTTGGAAGGGACATCCTGCGTGACACTGCAGTGCCACTCCTAGATGGGCCCGGTGTTTGTGTCGGCCACTAGGGTCGCTTATCTTACTCACACAGCGACCTCGGTGCAAATTTTAGGACTAAAAATAATATTGTGAGGTGTGATGTGTTCAGAATAGGCTGAAAATGAGTGTAAATTATGTTTTTTGAGGTTAATAATACTTTGGGATCAAAATTACCCCCAAATTCTATGATTTAAGCTGTTTTTTAGGGTTTTTTGAAAAAAACACCCGAATCCAAAACACACCCGAATCCGACAAAAAAAATTCGGTGAGGTTTTGCCAAAACGCGGTCGAACCCAAAACACGGCCGCGGAACCGAACCCAAAACCAAAACACAAAACCCGAAAAATTTCAGGCGCTCATCTCTAGTGCAAACCCCAGGTATCTGCAGGGACATAACATGGGCAGTGTTCTCCCCACACTTTATTTCCTAGTCAGTCCATACCGTAAAATTCCCCTGCCATCTAGCACTGTAACGTGGTCAGTAAGTTGCGTTGTGCTATTTCTATATGAAACATCAGTGCAGCGTGACTTTTGGACACATCAGACTGGAGGGCAGAGCATTTAGCTCCCACAGTATAAAGTAAAGTGCATGCAGTTAACGGGAGTAACAGACACCAGCACACACACTGAATAGTGAAGAGAATGGACAGTTTCTACATGTTTGATACTGATCTTTTTGTATAACCAGCAAGTGTGGCAGTATCTGTGGCAGTATATGTGTATTATGGGCATTACTAATGTGGGGCATATGTGTAAGGTGCATTACTGTGTGGCATTATGTGTATTATGGGCATTACTAATGTGGTGTTATGCACACCAGTGCCTGCAGGAAAGTACTGGTGTCAGGACTGTTATGCACTCCAGTGCCTGCAGGAATATACTGGTGTTTGAACTGTTATGCAAAACAAATGGACTTACAGACAGACTGGGGAATATGACATGACGTACACAGAAGGTGATAGGGTAACAAAATACACACAAAGTGAACAGAGAAGCCCAGAGGCTAAGGAACTGGGTATCTCCCTTGTATTAGAACTGCTCAGATGGGAAAAGCAAGATGTTGTGTTTTAATACGTAGAGAACCCGAAATGCTGTTGCTAAGGGCAACAGCAAAACCCTAAAGGGTTACCAACGGGTGTGGCAGTAAACTCCTTGGTCAGAGATGGAATGATAGACACAAGGAGAGTCTCCACAATCCTAATTCTCACTTGCAGTGCACAGGTTCAGCTTACTGCCACTAAACTGACCCCTGACACCTAGCACAGTGAGACAGGATTAGACAGGCAAGTCTTAGAATACAGCCGCAAACTTGCTAAGTTCACAGAGTAGTAACAGAACCCCAGCAAGCTAAACGACTGACTCCAGTCTTACTGCTAGGTCTGGATTGGCAGAGTGTAATACCAAAACCACAGGCCTAATTGCAGTAAGCAACAAACAAATACAAAGCTACACAGTACTGGCTAACTTTCAGAAACTGACTAACCAACAAAGATTCAGCAGCATCTGCTTACCCTGAGAAGAGTCCTTATAAAGCAGGTGCTGTCCACACCCCACTCAGACCTCACAGACTGTGAGCACAAAAACCAGCACCGGATCCCCTGCCATGCACAGAGCCTATAACCACTGCACAGCAAAAGACCCGAACCGGAGTATCAGCTGCGCTCAGGTCACTCCGCTAGCACTTGTCTCCCGGTTGCCATGACGACGTGGCAGCACAGGGCAGGAGACCCTAACAGTACCCCCCCTCTGACGAGGGGTCAAAGAACCCCTACCACCGGGTTTATCGGGGAACTGCGAGAAGAAAGAGCGTATCAGTCTGGGGGCATGAAGATCACAACTGCGCACCCACGACCGCTCCTCCGGGCCATACCCCTTCCAGTGCACCAAAAATGACAGCCGACCCCGAACCACCTTGGAGTCAAGAATCCTTTCAACAACAAACTCCCTCTGGCCACGTATCAGAAGAGGGGAAGGTCTTCCACTGGAAGAAGGATTACTAATCGCCCGTTTTAAAAGGGAACAATGAAATGTTTTATTGATACCCAAAGAACGGGGCAGATCTAACTGAAATGCCACCGGATTGATAACCCTGGTGATCTTATAAGGGCCGATGAACCGGGGGCCTAACTTATGAGATGGCTGTCTCAACTTCAAATTCTTGGTAGACAACCAGACGAAGTCTCCTAATTTGAAGCTGCAGGGTCTTTTCCGCTTATCAAAAACCCTTTTGGTCACTAATGACACAGACACAAGGGCTTTCTTCACTTTCCGCCAAATACCTCTAAGGACCGAAACCACAGAGGAACCACCAGGCGTGGAGTCCAGGGGGTCAAAAGAATTGGCCTTAGGATGATGCCCATACACACAAAGGAAGGGAGAGATCCCTGTAGCAGAGTGAGCCGCGTTGTTATAGGCAAACTCCGCCATGGACAGATGAGCAACCCAGTCAGTCTGACACTTGGAGACATAACACCTGAGGAACTGCTCCAAGGACTGGTTCACCCTTTCAGTCTGCCCATTAGACTGCGGATGGTAGCCTGACGACAAGCTGACAGAAATCTGGAGATCGGAACAAAATGCCCTCCAGAATTTGGCCACAAACTGGGATCCGCGGTCAGAGACCACATCAAGTGGCAACCCGTGGAGACGCACAACATGCAGCATAAATAATTCAGACAGGCGTCTGGCCGATGGCAGCCCAACCAGTGGAACGAAGTGCGCCATCTTCGAAAACCTGTCAACGATAACCCAGATGGCTGTCATCCCCGAGGATTTGGGCAAGTCCACCACAAAATCCATTGAAATGTGGGTCCATGGCTTAGATGGGATAGAGAGTGGATGTAATGGGCCAACAGGAACCCCTCTAGGAGTCTTATTTCGGGCACAGATGTCACATGCCCGAACCCACTGATCCACATCCTTAGCCACCGAGGGCCACCACACCGCCCTAGATAGCAACTCCCGAGTTCTGGCAATACCCGGGTGACCTGCCGACTTCTTGGCATGGAATTCCAGGAACACTCGCTGTCTTAACCTAGGAGGCACAAACAAAAGACCTACCGGAAGGTCTGGAGGAGCCTGCTCCTGTGCTCTAAGGACTAATGATAAGAGGTCCTGGGTAATGCCCACTTTAATACATGATGGGGAAACAATGGGCAACGGCTCCTCGGTGGTCTCCTGGATTGGAGCAAAACTCCGCGAGAGCGCATCAGCCTTGATGTTTTTTGACCCAGGGCGATATGTTATCAAAAAATTAAAGCGAGCAAAAAACAAAGCCCATCGTGCCTGCCTGGCATTGAGACGCTTTGCTGACTCTAAATATGCCAGATTCTTATGGTCAGTGAGAATTGAGACCACAAACTTAGCCCCCTCAAGCCAGTGTCTCCACTCCTCGAGTGCATCCTTAATAGCCAACAATTCCCGGTTACCCACGTCATAATTCATCTCGGCAGGCGAAAATTTACGGGAAAAGTAAGCACAGGGATGAAGGCGATTATCAGACACTCCCATCTGAGAAAGCACTGCCCCAATACCCATCTCAGAGGCATCCACCTCCACCACAAAAGGACGCTCTGGATCTGGGTGTCGCAGCACCTTGGCCGAAACAAATGCCCTTTTGAGACGGGCAAAAGCCGCTTTAGCCTCACAAGACCAGTGAGCAACATCCGCCCCTTTCTTAGTGAGTGCCACCAAGGGCGCCACTATAGACGAAAATCCAGCGATAAATCGTCTATAAAAATTCGCAAAGCCCAGGAAACGCTGAAGCGCCTTCAAACTAGTGGGCTGCACCCAATCCAGGACTGCCTGTACCTTGGAACCCTCCATTTGGAAACCTTCTGGGGAGATAATATATCCTAGAAATGCGATTTGCTGAACTTCAAATTCGCACTTCTCCAGCTTCGCCCCAAGCCGGTGGTCTCTGAGTTTCTGGAGGACTAAGCGTACATGCTTCCGATGTTCCTCCAGGGAATGGGAGAAGATTAGGATGTCATCTAAGTATACAACTAAGAATCTATCCAAATATTCCCTGAGCACATCATTCATGAAATCCTGGAAGACTGCTGGGGCATTACAGAGCCCAAAAGGCATCACCAAATATTCATAATGCCCTGAGTGGGTATTAAAGGCAGTCTTCCATTCATCCCCCTCTCTTATTCGGATTAGATTGTACGCACCGCGTAGGTCAATCTTAGAAAAAATGGTGGCAGTACGAAGCTGGTCAAACAAGACCGAAATGAGAGGCAGTGGGTATGAGTTTTTAATCGTGATACGGTTCAATTCCCTGAAGTCGATGCAGGGTCGCAACGAACCGTCCTTTTTACCCACGAAGAAGAACCCCGACCCAACTGGAGACTGTGAAGGTCTGATAAATCCCTTAGCCAAGTTCTCCTGAATGTACTCTGCCATAGCCTGAGTCTCAGGACGTGACAGGGAGTACAACCTGCTCTTGGGAAGCTTAGCATTTGGCAACAAATCAATGACACAGTCATAGGGGCGATGGGGAGGTAGTACCTCTGCAACTTTTTTGGAGAACACGTCCGCAAAATCTGCATAACACCCTGGCAATCCTGGCAAACTTAGCTGCGAGAGCCTGACTGGAAGGCTCAAGCAACTCCTGAAACAATCAGTACCCCAACTAAGAATCTCCCCAGAGACCCAGTCAAATTGAGGATTGTGGGCCCTTAACCAGGGTAACCCCAACACCAATGGGGCAAAAGTACAGACAGTCACATAAAAGGACAATTTTTCAGAGTGTGTGGCTCCAATAAACAAAGAAATCTGGCTAGTGCAAGAGGTAATTTTACCTTGGGATAATGGTTCCCCGTTTAACCCACAAATCTCAATTTCCGATGCCAAGGGTACTAAGGGAACAGAGTGTTTCAGGGCGAATTGGCGGTCCATAAAAACCCCGTCGGCCCCACTGTCCACAAAGGCCTCAGTCTTGACAGTTTGACCGAGGATCTTCAAGGTCACCGGAATGATAAAAGTCTTCTTGGGAAATTCTGACTTCTGGCCTGACAGGATATTTCCCATCACCCTCAGGCCCTGAAGTTTTCCGGCTTTTCTGGGCATGATACTACCACATGACCTTTATTCCCACAGTACAAACACAACCCCTGCTGTCTCCTCCGCGTCTTCTCACGCGAGGAGAGGCAAGTAGCCCCAATCTGCATAGGCTCCTCGGAAAATTCCTCAGAGTCTGAGGTTCCCTTGGGAAGGAAGGAAATCTCAGTCTCCCTTTCAAGCCTACGCTCTCTCAGCCGTCTATCCACCCGGATGGATAACTGCATGAGCTGATCCAAGCTATCAGGCAAGGGATATTGTACCAGTTGGTCCTTTATCTGGTTAGAAAGACCTCTTCGGTACTGGTGTCTCAGGGCTGGGTCATTCCACTGGGTATCATGGGCCAACCTCCGAAACTCCGTACAGTAAACCTCAACTGGCCTTCGCCCTTGCTTAAGGATCGAAATCTGAGCCTCGGCTGAGGCCGTCTTGTCAGGGTCATCATACAACATGCCCAGTGCCGTAAAAAAAGCATCAACACTTTTAAGCGACGGACAGTCAGGCTGCAACCCATATGCCCAGACCTGTGGGTCTCCTTGTAGCAAAGAAATCACTATGCCCACCCGCTGAATCTCCGACCCAGAAGACTGAGGCCTAAGCCGGAAGTATAGCTTGCAGCTCTCCTTGAAACAAAAGAACTGCGAGCGATCTCCAGAAAAACGATCCGGGAGATTTACTTTCGGCTCCTTAACCCCTGCAGGTGCTGCTGCTGCGGGAGCTCCGCCAGCAGCCTGGGAGGTGTGCATTTTAATGGACAAATCATTAAATTGTCGAGTCAGGACCTGCACCTGATCGACCACCTGTTGCAACGTATTTTGAGGGGTATGCTCCATATTCCCACAAAATTTCAACAGGAGTATTAGGCTGCTGAATATGTTATGCACACCAGTGCCTGCAGGAAAGTACTGGTGTCAGGACTGTTATGCACTCCAGTGCCTGCAGGAATGTACTGGTGTTTGAACTGTTATGCAAAACAAATGGACTTACAGACAGACTGGGGAATATGACATAACGTACACAGAAGGTGATAGGGTAACAAAATACACACAAAGTGAACAGAGAAGCCCAGAGGCTAAGGAACTGGGTATCTCCCTTGTATTAGAACTGCTCAGATGGAAAAAGCAAGATGTTGTGTTTTAATACGTAGAGAACCCGAAATGCTGTTGCTAAGGGCAACAGCAAAACCCTAAAGGGTTACCAACGGGTGTGGCAGTAAACTCCTTGGTCAGAGATGGAATGATAGACACAAGGAGAGTCTCCACAATCCTAATTCTCACTTGCAGTGCACAGGTTCAGCTTACTGCCACTAAACTGACCCCTGACACCTAGCACAGTGAGACAGGATTAGACAGGCAAGTCTTAGAATACAGCCGCAAACTTGCTAAGTTCACAGAGTAGTAACAGAACCCCAGCAAGCTAAACGACTGACTCCAGTCTTACTGCTAGGTCTGGATTGGCAGAGTGTAATACCAAATCCCCAGGCCTAATTGCAGTAAGCAACAAACAAATACAAAGCTACACAGTACTGGCTAACTTTCAGAAACTGACTAACCAACAAAGATTCAGCAGCATCTGCTTACCCTGAGAAGAGGCCTTATAAAGCAGGTGCTGTCCACACCCCACTCAGACCTCACAGACTGTGAGCACAAAAACCAGCACCGGATCCCCTGCCATGCACAGAGCCTATAACCACTGCACAGCAAAAGACCCGAACCGGAGTATCAGCTGCGCTCAGGTCACTCCGCTAGCACTTGTCTCCCGGTTGCCATGACGACGTGGCAGCACAGGGCAGGAGACCCTAACATGTGGGGCATATGTGTAAGGTTCCTTTACTGTGTGGAATTATATGTATTATGGTCAATACGGTGTGGCATTGTGCAGAGTTGAACTGGCCCACAGGGTAACCCCCCAGTGGACCCCACTACCTGAGCGTTGCAGGTGCAGATGCAGAACTAGCGGCGGAGCTAGGGGGCACCAGACAAAATTTTGCCTAGGGCATCAAATTGGCTAGGGCCGGCTCTGGGTGCATTATGTTTATAAGGACATTAATGTGTCTCATATGTGTAAGGGGCATTACTGTGTAGAATTGTGTATAAATGCATTACTAATGTGTGGCATTATGTGTATAAGGTGCTCTACTATGTGGCGTTGCATATAGAAAGGGCACTACTGTGTCGTCTAATGTGAATAAAGAGCAATATTGGGGATAATTCCAAGTTGATCGCAGCAGGATTTTTGATAGCAATTGGGCAAAACCATGTGCACTGCAGGGGGGGCAGATATAACATGTGCAGAGAGAGTTAGATTTGGATGGGGTGTGTTCAATCTGCAATCTAATTTGCAGTGTAAAAATAAAGCAGCCAGTATTTACCCTGCACAGAAACAAAATAACCCACCCAAATCTTACTCTCTCTACACATATTATATCTGCCTCCCCTGCAGTGCACATGGTTTTGCCCAATTGCTATCAAAAATCCTGCTGCGATCAACTTGGAATTACCCCCATAGTGTGGTGTAATGTGAATAAGGAGCAATTCAGTGTGATGTAATGTGAATAAGGGGCTCTACTGTGAGGAATAACGTTTATAAGGTAAAGTGATACTACTGTGGGATGTAATATGAATTATGGACACTATCGCAAGATAAAATGTGAATAAAGTTGCAGCACTGTGTGGCGTAATTGGAATTGGGGTTACTATTGTGTGGCCATGCCCCTTCCCAGCAAGAAGATGCCCCTTTTTGGGCTGTGCGTCAAATGTGCGAACTGTTCCTATTTAAAATATAGTGGGTACAAGGACTGCTATGGGTGAGGGGTGATGGTGCTGGGAAAGAGGTGCAAGGTCAGAGGCGGAACCAGCGGTGGTGCTAGGGGGTCCAGCCAAAATCTTGCCTAGGGCATCATATTGGTTAGGGCCGGCTCTGACTGTACTGAGTACTCCTAATGCTCCCCAAGTAGTAAATCAAGTGTCTCTCTAATCTATTCTACACGGAGAGGACGCCAGCCACGTCCTCTCCCTATCAATCTCAATGCACGTGTGAAAATGGCGGCAACGCGCGGCTCCTTATATAGAATCCGAGTCTCGCGAGAATCCGACAGCGGGATGATGACGTTCGGGCGCGCTCGGGTTAACCGAGCAAGGCGGGAAGATCTGAGTCTGCCTCGGACCCGTGTAAAAAGGCTGAAGTTCGGGGGGGTTCGGATTCCGAGGAACCGAACCCGCTCATCTCTAGTCTAGCTGAGAAATTCTGTTTGGTTGCCATATGTATTGACTTTGTCCCTGAAATGAAACAGACGCTTAAACAGTGTTCCCATTTAACCACATGGTATAACCTAGCTGATCAGGATGGAGGTACACCTTTCTAACCTTGGATGTTGTCCTCATGTTTTTGGAATGGTTTGCATTATTTCTTTTTATGTATCCTAGTATTCTATGTATGAACACTGTTCTATTATTTATGGTATGTTTTCGTTTTCTTCAGTATGTTACTCCTTTCAGGGTCGTGCGGTAAGGTAATTGTCTCAGGCAGCACTGGCTAGCACCAGAGCCAGATTTGCACACAATGGGGGTCATTACAAGTTGATCGCTCGCTAGCAGTTTTTAGCAGCCGTGCAAACGCTATGCCGCCGCCCACTGGGAGTGTATTTTAGCTTAGCAGAAGTGCGAACAAAGGGATCGCAGAGGGGCTACAAAAAAATGTTGTGCAGTTTCAGAGTAGCTTCAAACCTACTCAGTGCTTGCGATCACTTCAGACCATTCAGTTCCTGTTTTGACATCACAAACTCGCCCTGTGTTCACCCAGCCACGCCTGCATTTTTTCTGGCACGCCTGCGGTTTTTCTGGCACTTCCTGAAAACAGTCAGTTGACACCCAGAAACGCCCCTTTTCCTGTCAATCGCTCTGCGGCTGCCTGTGAGACTGAAAAGCATCGCTAGACCCTATGTAAAACTACATTGTTCATTGTAATAGTGCGCCGCATACGCATGCGCAGAACTGCCGTTTTTTTGCCTCATTGCTGCACATCGAACGAATGCAGCTAGTGAACAACTCGGAATGACCACCAATATACAGTATGAGGCTGAGCCACCTGTGTATAATGCATGTGGGCATTTACAAGGTGTAGCAGTATAAACTTCTGGAAATTTGGTGAGTTTTGATCAGAGATGTGCGGAAAAGCCATATACTTTTTACTACAGAGTTTTGACAAAAAAAATTATTATAATAATAATAAGATATTTCTAAGATATTATTTGTATTTTTCATATACTTTATACAGTCAAATCTCTGGCACAAATGTTAGTATGACAGGAAAGGCTCTGCCTCACCTGCCTCACCCCCTGCTCGTCACTGGTTTTTATATACGTGAAACGTGAATGTCTACCTGTACTGTTACTTCTGTGTTATTATTGATTATTTTCACGTAAGTTAATTCAGTTAATAAAAATGATTATTTAAAAAAAAAAAAAGAGTTATGTTAGACATTTCCATTGCTAACTTTCTTTCTGTGAGGTACATTGGGTTCCACAGGGAAACATTGGGGTGTAAAGTGGATCTTGATTCCGAGGCACAAACAGGCTAAAGCTTTAGGCTGTCCCAGGATGCACTGGGGCCTCCTCTATAACCCCGACTCCAGGCACTGTGAGCTCAGTTTTGTTAACCAGTCCAATGCAGGAACAGGTAAGACAGAAGGTAGATGCTAGTCACATAGAACCACATTCTCACATCAGGAGAAGGGAACAGCGGCTAATGCCATACAAACCCATAGAAGCTAGGTGCGTCAGGGTTGGTGCCCTGTGGAACACAATGTACCTCACAGAAAGTGAGTTAACAATGGTAAGTCTACCATAACTCTCCTTTTCTGCAGCATGTTACATTGGTTTCCACAGGGAAACATCGGCGATGTCCTAAAGCAGTTCCTCAAGGGAGGGGACACGCCTTAGCAGGCCGCCCAAGAAGGTCTAACAGACCGAGGAGAATGAGCATTAATATAAGCAGGAGCTGGGAGACCAGCCTGCGCATAAGCTTGTGCAATCACCATTCTAATCCATCTAGCCAAGGTTTTGTTTATTCGCAGGCCAGCCACGTTTGTGAAAACCAAGCAAAACAAAAAGGGAATCTGACCTCCTGATAGAGGCATTCCTCTCCACAGATATATGGAGAGCCCGTACCACATCCAAAGACCGCTCTTTGGAGGACATATCAGAAGAGATAAAGGCCGGAACCACAATCTCTTTGTTAAGGTGAAAAGATGACACCATCTTAGGTAAATAACCTGGCCAAGTTCTAAGGACTGCCCAGTCACAATTAAATATTAGAAAGGGTGGATGACAGGACAATGCACCTAAGTCTGACACCCTTCTTGCAGAGGCAATAGCCAGTAAAAACAAGACCTTGGTCGTGAGCCATTTAAGGTCCACCATCTCCAGAGGTTCAAATGGAGACTCTTGCAGGGCATTCAGGACAACAGACAGATTCCATGGAGCCACAGGAGAGACATAGGGAGGCTGAATTTGTAAGACACCCTGAGTGAATGTATGAACGTCAGGTATAGATGCAATTTTTCTCTGAAACCATACCAACAAGGCAGATATGTGAGGGAGGCCAGACGAAGGCCTAAGTCCAGGCCTCTTTGCAGAAAAGCCAGAATTCTGGAAGTTCTGAATCTGTATGCATCATAACTCTTATCAGCACACCTGGTGAAGTAAGAATTCCAGACTTTGTAATAAATCCGAGCAGATGCTGGTTTGCATGCCTCAGAGAATCCTTTGTATCTCAGGAGTGATGCCTCAAGAGCCACGCCATCAAAACCAGTCTGGCCAGGTCTGGGTAGAGACAAGGGCCCTGTACGAGGAGGTCTGGGTGCTGAGGAAGTAGAAGAGGATGCTCTGTCGATAGATCATGGCGATCTGAGAGCCAATGCCATCTAGGCCATGCTGGAGCGACAAGAAATAGTATTCCTCCTTCTTGTTTTAACTTCCGCAGGACCCTGGGACGAAGTGACACTGGAGGGAACACGTAGGACAGCTGAAAGTTCCATGGAATTGCCAGTGTGTCCATGAACACTGCTTGAGGATCCCTGGTCCTTGATCCGAAGACCGGAACCTTGTGATTGTATCGAGACGCCATCAGGTCTACGTCTGATAGGCCCCACTTGTCCACTAGGAGTTGAAAGACTTCTGGATGAAGACTGCACTCTGCGGCGTGCATGTCCTGGCGATTGAGGAAGTCCACTCCCCAGTTTTGGATGCCCAGAATGAACACTGCCGACATTGCTGGCAGAGAGTGTTCCGCCCAACAAAGGATTTTTGACACATCATAGCCATTCAGCTTCGAGTGCCACCTTGATGGTTTATCTATGCCACGATAGTGGCATTGTCTGACCGTACTTGAACCGGCCTGTTCTGTACCAGAGGCCCTGAAAAGAGCAGTGGCAAACACAGGATTTCTAGAGGGGGGTTTCCAAACGCAATCCACGATCTCCTACTCTGAGAAACATTGGAGCAAGTGCTGGAGTCTGGGGGAGTAGTAGAAGAACCTAGTAATGTCACATAACCATTAATGTAAACATTGGTCTTTTTATTCACTGGATACTGTATGTGTTGTGATTTAACACTATAGATAATCTATGGTACAGGCTGTAACAAACAGATTTAAATAATATAAAAAAGATAAGTGGTCAGAAATAAACATCCAATAATAAAAGTAAAAACCCCAACATAATAGTACCAGTGCTGCATTTTTTAAGCACACGATCTCCCACCTTGTTATAAGGCTCCTGTCTCTTCTTCCTGCTAGCTACACTCTGGACCTGTGCGCTGATTGAGGACTCAGATCCACACATACAGCAAACTTGGTGGAAGAAGCTGCTACCACTGGGCATGTGCAGCAGCTCTTCTCTGACCCTTAAACTGCATGATGTGGCAGCAGCTATAGTAATAGTATCATATACCATTGCTGTAATAATTTGAGCCACTTTCAAAGAGGAGGGGGTTTCTAGGCAACCAACCCCCCCCCTGCATTTGCCTATGAAGAATGGTGCTCCAACCCAATCCCCTCAGCCTGGCGTCCGTTGTAATCAGGACCCAGTTGAGGATCCAGAAGGGACAGCCCCTGCTCAATTGCTGGTCCTGTAGCCACAAGGTCAGCGACAGATGGACCTCCGGAGTCAAAGTGATCATGTGAGATCTGATCTAATGTAGTAGGCCATCCCATTTGGAAAGGATTAACCTCTGCAGCGGGCGAGAATGAAAGTGAGCGCACTCTACCATGTTGAATGCCGACACCATCAGGCCAAGTACTTGCATAGCCGAGTGTATTGACACTCTGGGGCGACAAAGGAAGCATCTTATCCTGTCTTGAAGTCTCAGGACTTTTTCTGGAGACAGAAACAGCCATTGACTGTGTGTGTCCAGGAGTGCCCCCAGGTGCACCATGCTCTGAGCTGGGACCAGCGAGGAGTTCTTCCAATTGATGAGCCACCCATGGGCTTGTAGGAAGCTTACCGTAAGTTGTAGATGACTGAGGAGGACATTGTGGGAGTTTGCCAGAATCAGCAAGTCGTCCAGGTAGGCAGGATCCTGACTTCCTGGCGACGGAGATGGGCCGTCATTATGGCCATGACCTTGGTGAAGATCTGAGGAGCCATAACCAGTCCAAACGATGCAACATGGCAATAAGTACATGCAGGTGCGCATCCTGTATATCCAGGGATACCATGTAGTCTCCGGGTTCCATAGCCAGTATAATTGAGCGCAGTGTTTCCATATGGAACTTGGACACTCTCACAAACTTGTTCAGTGATTTGAGCTTGAGTATAGGCCGGAAAGACTTATTGGGTTCTGGAACTAGAAACAGGGCCGAGTAGTAACCTCTGCCTCTCTGAGCCAGAGGAACCGGCACTACCACTCCTGTATTCAGGAGAGAACTCACAACCTTTTGCAAAGCTTGCACCTGTAACAGATCCAAAGGGATAACCATGGTGCAAAACTGGCGAGGGGGACGTCTCTTGAAGGAGACTGCGCACCCGTGAGAGACAACTTCTCACACCTATTCGTGGTCATTAACCAAACCTGGGTGAACTGCAGAAGTCGGCCTCCCACCCTAGGGTTCACCAGGGAGAAGCCCGCCCCGTCATGCGGCAGGCTTGTCTTGTTTTGAAGCAGGCTGACGGGCCGTACAGGACTGCTTTGCCTTGGGCTTAGTGGTTTTGGGAGCACAAGATTTACTCGGATATGCCTGACCTTTTGCTTTCCCTTGAGGCCAAAAGGAATGAAAAGTGGTACTTTTAGCCTTCTGTGCAGAATGATTAGTATTTGGGAGAAAGGCAATCTTAGCAGCCACCAATTCAGACACAATTTTATTAAGGTCTTCCCCAAATAAAATGTCCCCCTTAAAGGGGAGCACCTCCAAGGTCTTTTTGTAGTCTAGGTCCACCTGCCATGACCGCAATCACAGAATACGGCTAGCCAGGACAGACGTAGTCGACGCCTTGGCTGCCAACACACCCGCCTCAGAGGACGCCTCTTGAATGTAATAGGTGGCGGTGGTAATATGAGACAGGTATTGTCTGGTATTATCAGATACAGTGGGGCAAAAAAGTATTTGGACAGCCACCGATTATGCAAGTTGACCCACTTAAAAAGATGAGAGAGGTCTGTAATTTCCATCATAGATACACTTCAACTGTGAGAGACAGAATCTAAAAAAAAAAAACAGGAAATCATATTGTATGATTTTTAAACAATTTACTTGTATATTCTTGTGGAAAATAAATATTTGGACACCTACCAAGCAGCAAGATGTCTGGCTCCCACAGACCTGTTACTTCTTCTTTAAAAAGCTCTTCTATCCTCCACTCGCTACTTGTATTAATGGCACCTGTCCACACCCTCAAACAGTCAGACTGATACCTCTCCACCATTGCCAAGACAAGAGAGGTGTCTAAGGACACCAGGGACAAAATTGTAGAGCTGCTCAAGGCTGGGATGAGCTACTCGACAATAGGCAAACAGCTTGGTGAGAAGAGATCAACTGTTGGCGCAATTATTAAAAAATGGAAGAAATACAAGCTCACTGACAGTCTCCCTCGACCTGGGGCTCCATGCAAGATTTCACCTCGTGGGGTATCAATGATCTTGAGAACGGTGAGGAATCATCCCAGAACAACAAAGGGGGACATGGTCAATGACCTCAAGAGAGCTGGGACCACAGTCACAAAGGTTACCATTAGTAACACACTTACGTCGTCATGGATTGAAATCCTGCAGTGCCTGAAAGGTCCCCCTGCTTAAGCCAGCACAAATCCAGGCCCATCTAAAGTTTGCCAGTAACCATCTGGATGATCTAGAGGAGGATTGGGAGAATATAATGTGGTCAGATGAGAGCAAAATCAAACTTTTTGGTATAAACTCCCCTCGCTGTGTCTGGAGGGAGAAGAATGATGAATGGCATCCCAAGAACACCACATACCCACTGTGAAGCATGGGGGTGGAAACATCATGCTTTGGGGCTGCTTTTCTGCAAAGGGGACAGGACGACTGACCCGTATTAAGGAGAGGATGAATGGGGCCATGTATCGTGAGATTTTGGGGAAAAAACTCCTTCCCTCAGTAAGAGCATTGAAGATGGAACGTGGCTGGGTCTTCCAGCATGACAATGACCCCAAACACACCGCCTGGGCAACTAAGGTCCTGGAGTGGCCTAGCCAGTCTCCAGACCTCAACCCAATAGAAAATATGTGGAGGGAGTTGACAGTCTGTGTTGCCCGGTGACAGCCCCAAAACATGACAGATCTAGAGAAGATCTGCATGGAAGAGTGGGCCAAAATACCTGCTACAGTGTGTGCAAACCTGGTCAAGAACTACAGGAAACGTTTGACCTCTGTAATTGGCAACTGAGGTTATATTACAAAGTATTGAGTAAAGGTCCAGACACACTTAACGATAAAACTGAGCGACGTTGCTCATTTTTCCCCTCCTTGAGCGACGTCGCTCATTTTATCGTCAAGTGTGTATGCCGCCTGCGACGACCAATACGCGGCCCTGCGATCGTCGCTGTCGGTAGGGCATGCATGCAGGATATGGACTGTCGTCCACGACCTGCATGCAGGGCTGGCGGAGGCGTGACGTCACTGAGCGATATGAGCGGTTATATCGCTCAGTGTGTACAGTCGGCCGCTGACCGGCCGGCCCAGTAGGGGGAAACATTAGACAATGTCGCTCACAGAGCGACATCGTCTAATGTGTATGGACCTTTAAACTTTTTGATTGTCCAAATATTTATTTTCCGCAAGAATATACAAATAAATTGTTTAAAAATCATACAATGTGATTTCCTAGTTTTTTTTTCAGATTCTGTTTAAGTATACCTTTTTAAGTGGGTCAACTTGCACAATCGGTGGCTGTCCAAATACTTTTTTGCCCCACTGTATATACTCGGGCAGCTCCTCCTCCAATGCCTGAACCCATGCTTCAATTCCTTTTGCAGCCCAAGAGGCCGCAATAGTGGGTCTATGTACAGCACCTGTAAGGGAGTAGATTTCAGGAATACCTTCACACGCTTATCTGTCGATTCCTTCAGCGAAGTGACAGTGGTGACAGGCAGAGTGGACGACACCACTAGGCAGGTGACGTGAGAATCCACCAGCAGTGAATTTTCCCACTTGTTACATAACTCTGCAGGGAGAGGATAGCAAGCCAAGGCCCGTTTAGATAGAGGGAATTTCTTCTGTGGATTAGACCAGGGCTCCTGCCAGATGTCCACCAAATGGTCAGAATGCAGTAATAGATCTTTAACTACTTTCTGCCATTTAAACATATCCGTTTTCTTAGCCACAGTAGTGGAATCCTCATCATCAGTGATTTGTAGGATTTCCTTAATAGCAACCACAAGAGCAGGGACATCATTTTGCAATGGAGAATCTTCATCAGAAACACCTGATTCAGTGTCTGACAGGACAGTACGCTCCCCTCCTCTTCAGTTGAAACATCTGAGATATTTGTGGATTGTGAGCAGGAGCAGATTGGGATGGAAAACCTGCCTGGGAATTTCTGGATGCAGCCCTAATGGAGGTGGAGTCTGTTGAGGGGGTGGAGTCTGTCGCGCTGGGCAGGAAACTCACTCCTCATAGGGCCTGATTCTGTTGAATGTAGTTGCAGCCTTCCTGGGGTCTATTACAAAAATTGGGTCTGCTACTTTCTGCTAATGCAGCTCCGTAGTGTACATCTGTGCATATGAGTGACAAGGACTGAGATGCCCACTGTCATCCCACTGCAATCTTGCTTTGTGCATCATTAGACGCCACCATCAGTCACACCACGGACACTTTCACCAGCCCTATGCTAGGTTCAGATCATCAGTCTGAGTATGACCTCCAATTTGAGCAATTCAGTATCTCTATACGTAACCACTATCAGCAACAGGCCCGTGTCACTCCTATAGCATGCATATACTATGTTACAACTGTATCTGAGTGATTAGACAACCGCCTGTAACCGCCTAGGAAAGCCCAACAGCAATACTAGCAGTTATGTTGGGCTGTGTATCAGTGTGTGAGGTGCTGTGTGTACAGGGAGCTGTGCATCAGTGTATGTGGTGTGGGTGCCGGGGCTGTGTGTCAGTGTCTGAGGTGCTGTGTGCACAGGTAGCTGTGTGTGTCCGTGTGTGAGATGCTGGGTACAGGAGGGCTGTGTGTCAGTGTGTGAGGTGCTGGGTGCAGGGGGCTGCATTTGAGGTGCTGGTGAGGGGCTGAGTGTCAGTGTGTGTGGTGCTGGGTACAGTGGGGCAGTGTGTGAGGTGCTGGTGAGGGGCTAGGTGTCAGTGTGTGTGGTGCTGGGTACAGTGGGGAAGTGTGTGAGGTGCTGGTGAGGGGCTGAGTGTCAGTGTGTGTGGTGCTGGGTACAGTGGGGCAGTGTGTGAGGTGCTGGTGAGGGTCTGGGTGTCAATGTGTGTGGTGCTGGGTACACAGGCTGTGTGTCAGTGTGTGTGGTGCTGGGTACATGGGGCTGTGTGTCAGTGTGTGTGTGGTGCTTGGTACAGGGGGGCAGTGTGTGAGGTGCTGGTGAGGGGCTGGGTGTCAGTGCATGTGGTGATGGATACAGGAGGCAGTGTGTGTCAGTGTGTGTGGTGCTGGGTACAGGGGGCAGGGTACAGGGGGCAGTGTTTGAGGTGCTGGTGAGGGGCTGGTTGCAGGTGGATGTGTGTGTGTGTGTGTGTGTGTGTGTGTGTGTGTGTGTGTGTGTGTGTGTGTGTGTCAGGCTGTGTGTCAGAGTGTGAGGTGCTGTGTGTGTATAGGGGACTGTGTGTCAGTGTGTGAGTGTTGGAACGAGTGAGGAAAGGAGAGCTTCAAGCGAAGAGAACAAAACAGAAGAATCAAGAGGGTGCTCTCACATGTGGGCTGTGAGAGGTCTCCAACTGGGATATATGTGATGTCTGGCCTCTCGCTGCGCTGGCTGCAGCTTCATAGCCGGGGCTCCAGAGAGTCCAGCCGGTGCTGCGGGAGCTGCTGTAATTAGAAAAGGACGGAGAGGACGGACGCTTCATGCCACCGGCAAACTATCCCAGCATCCCGGTGTACCAAACCGACCCTGATTGTGAGGAAAAAGCATCCTGGTCATCTCCAGGAAAGAAGTTTTCCCTGTCTAAAAAGATGCTATCTCGTTATTTTATCCCTGCGGAGTTGAGAAACAAGTGGGAAACTCCACCGCCGGTGGACTCTCATGTCGCCCGTGTTGTGGTGTACTCTACTCAGCCTGTCACCACTGTCACCTCACTGAAGAAACCGACAGATAATCATATGGAGGGATGCCTGAAGTCTATTTACACTCTTACCGGTGTGGTACATAGACACACTATGGCTGCATCTTGGGCGGCAAAAGGAATTGAAGCATGGGTTCAGGCAATTGAGGAGGAGCTACCTCAGAATTTTTCTGACACTGCCAGACAATAGCTGTCGTATATTACCACAGCCTCTCACTATATTAAGGAGGCGGCCTCTGATGCAGGGGTCATGGCTGCCAAGCCTTCTACTACGTCTAATCCTTCCTGGAAACAGGAGTGGTAGTGCCGGTACCTCTGTCCCAGAGAGGCAGGGGATACTATTCAACCGTATTTCTAGTTCCGAAACCAAATAGGTCTTTCTGGCCTATACTCAACCTTAAATCATTGAACAAGTTTGTAAGAGTGTCCAAATTCCGTATGGAACTCTGCGCTTCATTGTGCTGGCCATGGAACCCGAAGACTTTATGGTATCCCTGGACATACAAAATGCTTGCCTGCACATACCTATTGCCATTTCGCATCAACAGTATCTGCCGTTTGCTATTGGCAACCTTCATTTTCAATTCCAGGCTCTGCCATTTGGACTGGCCACGGCATCTCGGATTTTCACCAAGGTAATGGCCATCATAACAGCTTTTCTCCGTCGTTAGGGAATCAGAATCCTGCTATATCTGGACGACTTGGTGATTCTGGTGAACTCCCAAGAGGTCCACCTCCGTCAACTGGAGATGTCGGTCAAATTCCTTCAAGCCCACGGGTGACTCATCAATTGGAAGAAGTCCTCGCTGGTTCCTGCTCGGAGCATGGTGCACCTGGGAGCGCTGTTGGACACACACAGCCAAAGACTGTTTCTGTCTCCGGAGATGCTTCATCTCTCACCAAAGAGTGTCGATACACTCGGCGATGCAAGTACTAGGCCTCAAGGTGTCGGCTTATGACATGGTAGAGTGCGCTCAATTTCATTCCCGCCCTCTGCAGAGGTTAATCCTTTCCAAATGGGACGGTCTGCCTCATAGGGTCAGATCTCAAATGATCTCCTTGACTCCGGAGGTTCATCTGTCACTGAGCTGGTGGCTACAGACCCAGCAGTTGAGCAGGGGCCGTCCCTTCTGGATCTCCAACTGGGTCCTCCTGACAAGGGATGCCAGGCTGCGAGGTTGGGGCGCGGTGTTGGAGCAACACTCTCTCCAGGGTTGGTGGTGTACATAAATCATCAAGGCAGCACTTGAAGCCGCATGGCAATTATGGACGTGTCAAAAATTCTCCAATGGGTGGAACGACATCTGCCAGCCATATAGGCAGTGTTCATTTCGGGAGTCCTCAACTGGGAAGCGGACTTCCTCAGTCGTCAGGACGTGCACGCCGGAGAGTGGAGTCTTCATCCCGAAGTCTTTCAACTACTAGTTGACAAGTGGGGCCTACAAGATGTAGACCTGATGGCATCTCAGCACAATCACAAGGTTCCGGTCTTCGGAGCAAGGACAAGGGATCCTCAAGCAGCGTTCGTGGACGCACTGGCAATTCCATGGAACTTTCGGCTGTCATATGTGTTCCCTCCACTGTCACTCCTGCCAAGGGTAATACGGAAGTTCAAGCAAGAAAGAGGAATACTACTTCTAGTCGCTCCAGCGTGGCCCAGACGGCATTGGTTCTCAGACCTGCATGGTCTATCGATCGAGCGTCCTCTTCTACTTCCTCAACGCCCAGACCTCCTCGTTCAGGTACTTTGTGTCTACCCCGACCTGGCCAGACTGGCTTTGATGGCGTGGCTCTTCAAGCATCACTCCTGAGAGCAAAAGGATTTTCTGAGGCGGTTACTCAAACTATGTTAAAAATCCGTAAACCAGCTTTGGGTCAGATTTATAACAGGGTCTGGAATTCTAACTTCACCAGTTGTGCTGCTGAGAATTATGATGCATTGACAGTCAAAACTTACAGACTTTCGGCTTTTCTACAACAAGGCCTAGACTTGGGCTTTTGTATGACCTCCCTCAAGGTTCATATTTCTGCCTTGTCGGTGTGATTTCGAAGAAAAATTGCATCTCTTCCTGACGTTCACAATTTCACTCAGGGTGTTCTATGGATTCAGCCTCCCTATGTCCTTCCTGTGGCTCCATGGGATCTGTCTGTCACCCTGCAAGAGTCTCCATTTAAACCTCTTTAATCTGTGGACCTTAAATGCCTTAGGCTTAAGGTTGTATTTCTGTTGGCTATTGCCTCTGCTAGGAGGGTGTCGGACTTAAGCACTTTGTCCTGTCGCCCACCCTTTCTGATTTTTCACCGTGACTGGGCTGTTCTTCGAACTCGCCCTGGGTATAGTATAATCTTTTCACCTTAACCAGGAGATTGTGGTTCTGGCCTTCAACTCTTCTGGTCTATCTTCCAAAGAAAAATCTTTGGATGTAGTACAGGCTAACTGTGTTTACGTGGAGAGGACTGCCTCCATTAGGAGGTCAGATTCCCTTTTTGTACTTTTTTGGTTTTCACAACTGTAGCTGGCCTGCGAATAAGCAGACCTTGGCCAGATGGATTAGAATGATGATTGCACAAGCTTATGCGCAGGCTGGGCTCCCAGCTCCTGCTGCTATCAAGGTCCATTCTACTCGGGCGGCCTGCCGTGGCACATCTGCTGAACAATTGTGCAAGGCGGCTACGTGGTCCTCTGTGAACACGTTCATCAGGTTCTATGCCTTTGATACTTCCGCCTCCCAGGATGATTCCTTTGGATGCCGGGTTCTTGTGCCCAGTGCGTCCCCTCCCATGAGGAACTGCTTTAGGACATCCCCGATGTTATTTCCTGTAAAATACCAGTGTACCCCACTGGAGAAAAGGAGATTTATGGTAAACTTACCATTGTTAAATCTCTTTCCGTGAGGTACACTGGATTTCACAGGGCGCCCACCCAGACGCACTTAGCTTCTTTGGATTTGTATGGCATTAGCCGCTAGTCCCTTCTCTTGTTGGGTGAATTTGGTTCTATGTGACTAACATCTACCGTCTCTCTTACCTGCTCCTGCATTGGACTGATTAACAAAACTGAGCTCCAGTGCCTGGAGGAGCAGCTATAGGTGCAGTGCATCCTGGCAATAGTCAAAGCTTTAGCCTGTTGGTGCCTTGGATCAAGATCCATCTCTACACCCCGATGTTGTTCCCTGTGGAATCCAGTGTACCTCGCAGAAAGAGATTTAACAATGGGAAGTCTACCATAAATCTTCTTTTTCCTCCCAGTTGTCAAAGGGACTGTCGGACATGCTCATTTGTACACGGTCATTAAAATAATCCTCCACCATTCTCTGGATGGTGTGAGGATACTGGGTGACCTGCGTATCCTGGGGTTCAGGGATCACACAACGGAGCCGGTTACAATGAAAGCAAGGTGAGCTTTATTCAGGGAGACCCAGAAATCAAATGAACAGCAAGCAGGAATATACTAATAAAGTCCACTCGGAGTTCAGGAAAGTTCTTACCAGTTGCTCTATATCTTTTCTAGTCCTGGGCAGCAATGACAGCTGTAGCAGGACAAAGTGGCTGAGCACCAATGACCATGAGAGGGGATGACAGTGAGTCTAGCTGTGTACCCTCACCTCACCACAACAGTCTCTCTCTCCCAGAAAACTCCCTGACTCCCACAATCCCCTGTTGGTTCTTTCAATTTCCTCCTTTCTAATTGGTGGATTATGTTGACAATGTTTCCAGAGGGTAAGAAGGAGGGCTTTTCTAAAAGGAACACTCCATTGCTATCTGTTTCTAGAATGCTTCCTGTGTGTGACTTCTGCAGACGGAGGGCTTCAATTTAATAACAGAAAGTGGGCCATATGGTTAACTCTTTCCTTTCTGACATGCAGGCAAGTCATAAAGGTTCTTTTTCCTTACCTCCTCACCAGGGCTGGACCGAGTTTTTTTTTTTTTTTTTTATAAGGGAGAACTGTCATCTAGAGTGTGTTCAGTGTTAATTGACACTCACTAGGGCCAGGTTCCACTAAAATGTGCTGCGTTATAACTAGAGATGAGCGGGTTCGGTTCCTCTGAATCCGAACCCGCCCGAACTTCAGGTTTTTTACACGGGTCCGAGCAGGCTCGGATCTTCCCGCCTTGCTCGGCTAACCCGAGCGCGCCCGAACGTCATCATCACGCTGTCGGATTCTCGCGAGGCTCGGATTCTATCGCGAGACTCGGATTCTATATAAGGAGCCGCGCGTCGCCGCCATTTTCACACGTGCATTGAGAGTCATAGGGAGAGGACGTTGCTGGCGTCCTCTCCGTTTAGAGAAGAGAGAGACACAGTATTTTGGGGAGCATTATTAGGAGGAGTACTACTATACTGTATACTACTATACTACTTGCTGCTGAAGTGATATTTTATACTAGATTAGATAATAGATAGTGTGACTGTAAGTGTATTATCTGACTTGTGGGGGAGACACTGACAGTGGGGAGCAGTTAGAGTCTGAGAGCAGGACTCAGGAGTACATATAACGTACAGTGCACACTTTTGCTGCCAGAGTCAGTGCCACACTGCCATTGTTGTGACCACACTGACCACCAGTATAATAATATATTTTGTGATTGTCTGCTTAGGCCTCGGAGTACTAGTTGCAAGTTGCAACGTGACCTGAAGTGACCACCAGTTTAATAATCAATCACCACCAGTTTAATATATATATATATATATATATATATATATAATTGTATATAATATATATATATATATATATATATATATAATATTGTATACCACCTACCCGTGGTTTTTTTTTTTTTTCATTCTTCTTTATACATACTACTATAGTAGCTTACTGTAGCAGTCTGCGGTGCTGTGCTGACCTGACAGTGTCCAGCAGGTCCGTCATCAGTCATTACATAATAAATATATATAGTACCTGTCCGGCTGCAGTACTAGTGATATTATATTGATTTCATCTCATTATCAATAATTTATCATCCAGTCTAGACTCTATATTAGCAGCAGACACAGTACGTTAGTCCACGGCTGTAGCTACCTCTGTGTCGGCACTCGGCAGTCCATCCATAATTGTATACCACCTACCCGTGGTTTTTTTTTTTCTTTCTTCTTTGTACATACTACTATAGTATAGTAGCTTACTGTAGCAGTCTGCGGTGCTGCTGAGCTGACAGTGTCCAGCAGGTCCGTCATCAGTCATCATTACCTAATAAATATATTATCTACCTGTCCGGCTGCAGTACTAGTGATATTATATATACATACATATATATATATTGATTTCATCTCATTATCAATCATCCAGTCTATATTAGCAGCAGACACAGTACGTTAGTCCACGGCTGTAGCTACCTCTGTGTCGGCACTCGGCAGTCCATCCATAATTGTATACCACCTACCCGTGGTTTTTTTTTTCTTTCTTCTTTGTACATACTACTAGTATAGTATAGTAGCTTACTGTAGCAGTCTGCGGTGCTGCTGAGCTGACAGTGTCCAGCAGGTCCGTCATCAGTCATCATTACCTAATAAATATATTATCTACCTGTCCGGCTGCAGTACTAGTGATATTATATATACATACATATATATATATTGATTTCATCTCATTATCAATCATCCAGTCTATATTAGCAGCAGACACAGTACGTTAATCCACGGCTGTAGCTACCTCTGTGTCGGCACTCGGCAGTCCATCCATAATTGTATACCACCTACCCGTGGTTTTTTCTTTTTCTTTCTTCTTTGTACATACTACTATAGTATAGTAGCTTACTGTAGCAGTCTGCGGTGCTGCTGAGCTGACAGTGTCCAGCAGGTCCGTCATCAGTCATCATTACCTAATAAATATATTATCTACCTGTCCGGCTGCAGTACTAGTGATATTATATATACATACATATATATATATTGATTTCATCTCATTATCATCCAGTCTATATTAGCAGCAGACACAGTACGGTAGTCCACGGCTGTAGCTACCTCTGTGTCGGCACTCGGCAGTCCATCCATAAGTATACTAGTATCCATCCATCTCCATTGTTTACCTGAGGTGCCTTTTAGTTGTGCCTATTAAAATATGGAGAACAAAAATGTTGAGGTTCCAAAATTAGGGAAAGATCAAGATCCACTTCCACCTCGTGCTGAAGCTGCTGCCACTAGTCATGGCCGAGACGATGAAATGCCAGCAACGTCGTCTGCCAAGGCCGATGCCCAATGTCATAGTACAGAGCATGTCAAATCCAAAACACCAAATATCAGTAAAAAAAGGACTCCAAAACCTAAAATAAAATTGTCGGAGGAGAAGCGTAAACTTGCCAATATGCCATTTACCACACGGAGTGGCAAGGAACGGCTGAGGCCCTGGCCTATGTTCATGGCTAGTGGTTCAGCTTCACATGAGGATGGAAGCACTCAGCCTCTCGCTAGAAAACTGAAAAGACTCAAGCTGGCAAAAGCACCGCAAAGAACTGTGCGTTCTTCGAAATCCCAAATCCACAAGGAGAGTCCAATTGTGTCGGTTGCGATGCCTGACCTTCCCAACACTGGACGTGAAGAGCATGCGCCTTCCACCATTTGCACGCCCCCTGCAAGTGCTGGAAGGAGCACCCGCAGTCCAGTTCCTGATAGTCAGATTGAAGATGTCAGTGTTGAAGTACACCAGGATGAGGAGGATATGGGTGTTGCTGGCGCTGGGGAGGAAATTGACCAGGAGGATTCTGATGGTGAGGTGGTTTGTTTAAGTCAGGCACCCGGGGAGACACCTGTTGTCCGTGGGAGGAATATGGCCATTGACATGCCTGGTGAAAATACCAAAAAAATCAGCTCTTCAGTGTGGAGGTATTTTAACAGAAAAGCGGACAACAGGTGTCAAGCCGTGTGTTGCCTTTGTCAAGCTGTAATAAGTAGGGGTAAGGACGTTAACCACCTCGGAACATCCTCCCTTATACGTCACCTGCAGCGCATTCATAATAAGTCAGTGACAAGTTCAAAAACTTTGGGCGACAGCGGAAGCAGTCCACTGACCAGTAAATCCCTTCCTCTTGTAACCAAGCTCACGCAAACCACCCCACCAACTCCCTCAGTGTCAATTTCCTCCTTCCCCAGGAATGCCAATAGTCCTGCAGGCCATGTCACTGGCAATTCTGACGAGTCCTCTCCTGCCTGGGATTCCTCCGATGCATCCTTGCGTGTAACGCCTACTGCTGCTGGCGCTGCTGTTGTTGCTGCTGGGAGTCGATGGTCATCCCAGAGGGGAAGTCGTAAGCCCACTTGTACTACTTCCAGTAAGCAATTGACTGTCCAACAGTCCTTTGCGAGGAAGATGAAATATCACAGCAGTCATCCTGCTGCAAAGCGGATAACTGAGGCCTTGACAACTATGTTGGTGTTAGACGTGCGTCCGGTATCCGCCGTTAGTTCACAGGGAACTAGACAATTTATTGAGGCAGTGTGCCCCCGTTACCAAATACCATCTAGGTTCCACTTCTCTAGGCAGGCGATACCGAGAATGTACACGGACGTCAGAAAAAGACTCACCAGTGTCCTAAAAAATGCAGTTGTACCCAATGTCCACTTAACCACGGACATGTGGACAAGTGGAGCAGGGCAGGGTCAGGACTATATGACTGTGACAGCCCACTGGGTAGATGTATGGACTCCCGCCGCAAGAACAGCAGCGGCGGCACCAGTAGCAGCATCTCGCAAACGCCAACTCTTTCCTAGGCAGGCTACGCTTTGTATCACCGCTTTCCAGAATACGCACACAGCTGAAAACCTCTTACGGCAACTGAGGAAGATCATCGCGGAATGGCTTACCCCAATTGGACTCTCCTGTGGATTTGTGGCATCGGACAACGCCAGCAATATTGTGTGTGCATTAAATATGGGCAAATTCCAGCACGTCCCATGTTTTGCACATACCTTGAATTTGGTGGTGCAGAATTTTTTAAAAAACGACAGGGGCGTGCAAGAGATGCTGTCGGTGGCCAGAAGAATTGCGGGACACTTTCGGCGTACAGGCACCACGTACAGAAGACTGGAGCACCACCAAAAACTACTGAACCTGCCCTGCCATCATCTGAAGCAAGAAGTGGTAACGAGGTGGAATTCAACCCTCTATATGCTTCAGAGGTTGGAGGAGCAGCAAAAGGCCATTCAAGCCTATACAATTGAGCACGATATAGGAGGTGGAATGCACCTGTCTCAAGCGCAGTGGAGAATGATTTCAACGTTGTGCAAGGTTCTGATGCCCTTTGAACTTGCCACACGTGAAGTCAGTTCAGACACTGCCAGCCTGAGTCAGGTCATTCCCCTCATCAGGCTTTTGCAGAAGAAGCTGGAGACATTGAAGGAGGAGCTAACACGGAGCGATTCCGCTAGGCATGTGGGACTTGTGGATGGAGCCCTTAATTCGCTTAACAAGGATTCACGGGTGGTCAATCTGTTGAAATCAGAGCACTACATTTTGGCCACCGTGCTCGATCCTAGATTTAAAGCCTACCTTGGATCTCTCTTTCCGGCAGACACAAGTCTGCTGGGGTTGAAAGACCTGCTGGTGACAAAATTGTCAAGTCAAGCGGAACGCTGCCTGTCAACATCTCCTCCTTCACATTCTCCCGCAACTGGGGGTGCGAGGAAAAGGCTCAGAATTCCGAGCCCACCCGCTGGCGGTGATGCAGGGCAGTCTGGAGCGACTGCTGATGCTGACATCTGGTCCGGACTGAAGGACCTGACAACGATTACGGACATGTCGTCTACTGTCACTGCATATGATTCTCTCACCATTGAAAGAATGGTGGAGGATTATATGAGTGACCGCATCCAAGTAGGCACGTCACACAGTCCGTACTTATACTGGCAGGAAAAAGAGGCAATTTGGAGGCCCTTGCACAAACTGGCTTTATTCTACCTAAGTTGCCCTCCCACAAGTGTGTACTCCGAAAGAGTGTTTAGTGCCGCCGCTCACCTTGTCAGCAATCGGCGTACGAGGTTACATCCAGAAAATGTGGAGAAGATGATGTTCATTAAAATGAATTATAATCAATTCCTCCGTGGAGACATTGACCAGCAGCAATTGCCTCCACAAAGTACACAGGGAGCTGAGATGGTGGATTCCAGTGGGGACGAATTGATAATCTGTGAGGAGGGGGATGTACACGGTGATATATCGGAGGATGATGATGAGGTGGACATCTTGCCTCTGTAGAGCCAGTTTGTGCAAGGAGAGATTAATTGCTTCTTTTTTGGTGGGGGTCCAAACCAACCCGTCATTTCAGTCACAGTCGTGTGGCAGACCCTGTCACTGAAATGATGAGTTGGTTAAAGTGTGCATGTCCTGTTTATACAACATAAGGGTGGGTGGGAGGGCCCAAGGACAATTCCATCTTGCACCTCTTTTTTCTTTAATTTTTCTTTGCGTCATGTGCTGTTTGTGGAATGTTTTTTGGAAGGGCCATCCTGCGTGACACTGCAGTGCCACTCCTAGATGGGCCCGGTGTTTGTGTCGGCCACTAGGGTCGCTTATCTTACTCACACAGCTACCTCATTGCGCCTCTTTTTTTCTTTGCGTCATCTGCTGTTTGGGGAGGGTTTTTTGGAAGGGCCATCCTGCGTGACACTGCAGTGCCACTCCTAGATGGGCACGGTGTTTGTGTCGGCCACTAGGGTCGCTTATCTTACTCACACAGTTACCTCATTGCGCCTCTTTTTTTCTTTGCGTCATGTGCTGTTTGGGGAGTGTTTTTTGGAAGGGCCATCCTGCGTGACACTGCAGTGCCACTCCTAGATGGGCACGGTGTTTGTGTCGGCCACTAGGGTCGCTTATCTTACTCACACAGCTACCTCATTGCGCCTCTTTTTTTCTTTGCGTCATGTGCTGTTTGGGGAGGGTTTTTTGGAAGGGCCATCCTGCGTGACACTGCAGTGCCACTCCTAGATGGGCACGGTGTTTGTGTCGGCCACTAGGGTCGCTTATCTTACTCACACAGCTACCTCATTGCGCCTCTTTTTTTCTTTGCGTCATGTGCTGTTTGGGGAGGGTTTTTTGGAAGGGCCATCCTGCGTGACACTGCAGTGCCACTCCTAGATGGGCACGGTGTTTGTGTCGGCCACTAGGGTCGCTTATCTTACGCACACAGCTACCTCATTGCGCCTCTTTTTTTCTTTGCGTCATGTGCTGTTTGGGGAGGGTTTTTTGGAAGGGCCATCCTGCGTGACACTGCAGTGCCACTCCTAGATGGGCACGGTGTTTGTGTCGGCCACTAGGGTTGCTTATCTTACTCACACAGCTACCTCATTGCGCCTCTTTTTTTCTTTGCGTCATGTGCTGTTTGGGGAGTGTTTTTTGGAAGGGCCATCCTGCGTGACACTGCAGTGCCACTCCTAGATGGGCCCGGTGTTTGTGTCGGCCACTAGGGTCGCTTATCTTACTCACACAGCTACCTCATTGCGCCTCTTTTTTTCTTTGCGTCATGTGCTGTTTGGGGAGGGTTTTTTGGAAGGGCCATCCTGCGTGACACTGCAGTGCCACTCCTAGATGGGCCCGGTGTTTGTGTCGGCCACTAGGGTCGCTTATCTTACTCACACAGCTACCTCATTGCGCCTCTTTTTTTCTTTGCGTCATGTGCTGTTTGGGGAGTGTTTTTTGGAAGGGCCATCCTGCGTGACACTGCAGTGCCACTCCTAGATGGGCACGGTGTTTGTGTCGGCCACTAGGGTCGCTTAGCTTAGTCATCCAGCGACCTCGGTGCAAATTTTAGGACTAAAAATAATATTGTGAGGTGTGAGGTATTCAGAATAGACTGAAAATGAGTGGAAATGATGGTTTTTGAGGTTAATAATACTTTGGGATCAAAATGACCCCCAAATTCTATGATTTAAGCTGTTTTTTAGTGTTTTTAAAAAAAAACACCCGAATCCGACAAAAAAAATTCGGTGAGGTTTTGCCAAAACGCGGTCGAACCCAAAACACGGCCGCGGAACCGAACCCAAAACCAAAACACAAAACCCGAAAAATTTCAAGTGCACATCTCTAGTTATAACTGGAGTGTAGTGTAGGATATTTTACACTGATACAGTATCTCTCCTGTCATTTAGTCAAAACTCCTCAGTCAGCATTTCCTGCCACTGTCCTTATTATGAGGATCCAGCTCTGCATCACTGCCCGTCTATCTCAGTCACTCACAGCCAGGCCGCTCCTCCGGGTTGTCATTGGCAGGAGAAAAAAAAGCACTGCATCCTGGTTTTTGATGAGGGAAGGAAAATAGGACTTTAATTACCTACTGGTAAATCCTTTTCTCGTAGTTTGTAGAGGATGCTGGGGTCCACATTAGTACCATGGTTACAGACGGGTCCACTAGGAGCCATTGGCACTTTAAGAGTTTTTGAGAGTGTGGGCTGGCTCCTCCCTCAATGCCCCTCCTACCAGACTCAGTCTAGAAACTGTGCCCAAGGAGATGGACATCTTTGAGAGAAAGATTTAACACAGATAGTGGCGAGATTCATACCAGCTCACACACATAAGGCGAACCAAGCTAACAAGCTTGGAAACTCAGCAACCACTGAAACAGTACTTTCCAAGTAACAATGCAGTACTTAACTAAAACAAAGTTGTACTGAACTAGAAATCCACTGCAGGAAAACGAAGCGCCGGGCGGGCGCCCAGCATCCTCTATGGACTACGAGAAAAATATTTACCAGTTGGTAATTAAAATCCTATTTTCTCTTACGTCCTAGAGGATGCTGGGGTCCACATTAGTATCATGGGGATGTACCAAAGCTCCCAGAACAGGAGGGAGAGTGCGGAGGCTCCTGCAGAACTGATTGACCAAACTTAAGGTCCGCAGAGGCCAAAGAATCGAACTTGTAGAACTTTGCAAACGTGTTCGACCCTGACCAAGTAGCCACTCGGCAGAGTTGTAAAGCCGAGACACCCCAGGCAGCTGCCCAGGAAGAACCCACCTTACGAGTAGAGTGGGCCTTAACAGACGTAGGACACGACAAGCCTGCCGTAGAATGCGCATGCTAGATAGTGAACCTGATCCAGCGAGAAATCGTCTGCTTAGAAGCAGGACACCCAATTTTCTTGGGATCATACAGGACAAACAGAGAGTCCGATTTTCTGTGATGAGCAGTCCTCCTCACATAGATTTTTAGAGCCCTTACAACATCCAAGGACTTTGAAGAAATTGAGGAGTCAGTCGCAACTGGCACCACAATAGGTTGGTTGACATGAAATGCCGACACAACCTTCGGACCCAACTGCTGACGAGTCCGAAGCTCAGCTCTATCTTCATGGAAGATCAAGTATGGGCTTTTAGATGACAAAAACCCCAACTCCGACACACATCTAGCAGAAACTAAGGCCAACAAAGTGACAGCCTTCCACGTGAGAAACTTGACCTCAACCTCCTGTAGAAGCTCAAACCAGTCTGACTGGAGTAACTGCAACACCACGTTAAGATCCCAGGGCGCCGTTGTTGGTACAAAGGCAGGTTGGATGTGCAGAATTCCCTTCAAAAAGGTCTGTACCTAAGGGAGGGCAGCCAATTGTTTCTGGAAGAAAATGGATAAGGCCGAAATCTGGACCTTCACGGATCCCAACCTCAGGCCCATATCCACACCTGCTTGCAGGAAGAGGAGAAACCGTCCCAGTGTGTGTGTGTGTGTGTGTGTGTGTGTGTGTGTGTGTGTGTGTGTGTCAGGCTGTGTGTCAGAGTGTGAGGTGCTGTGTGTGTATAGGGGACTGTGTGTCAGTGTGTGAGTGTGGAACGAGTGAGGAAAGGAGAGCTTCAAGCGAAGAGAACAAAACAGAAGAATCAAGAGGGTGCTCTCACATGTGGGCTGTGAGAGGTCTCCAACTTGGATATTTGTGATGTCTGGCCTCTCGCTGCGCTGGCTGCAGCTTCATAGCCGGGGCTCCAGAGAGTCCAGCCGGTGCTGCGGGAGCTGCTGTAATTAGAAAAGGACGGAGAGGACGGACGCTTCATCCCACCGGCAAACCATCCCAGCATCCCGGTGTACCAAACCGACCCTGATTGTGAGGAAAAAGCATCCTGGTCATCTCCAGGAAAGAAGTTTTCCCGGTCTAAAAAGATGCTATCTCGTTATTTTATCCCTGCGGAGTTGAGAAACAAGTGGAAAACTCCACCGCCGGTGGACTCTCATGTCGCCCGTGTTGTGGTGTACTCTACTCAGCCTGTCACCACTGTCAACTCACTGAAGAAACCGACAGATAATCATATGGAGGGATGCCTAAAGTCTATTTACACTCTTACCGGAGCTGTACATAGACACACTATGGCTGCATCTTGGGTGGCAAAAGGAATTGAAGCATGGGTTCAGGCAATTGAGGAGGAGCTACCTCAGAATTTTTCTGACACTGCCAGACAATAGCTGTCGTATATTACCACAGCCTCTCACTATATTAAGGAGGCGGCCTCTGATGCAGGGGTCATGGCTGCCAAGCCTTCTACTACGTCTAATCCTTCCTGGAAACAGGAGTGGTAGTGCCGGTACCTCTGTCCAAGAGAGGCAGGGGATACTATTCGACCGTGTTTCTAGTTCCGAAACCGAATAAGTCTTTCTGGCCTATACTCAACCTTAAATCATTGAACAAGTTTGTAAGAGTGTCCAAATTCCGTATGGAACTCTGCGCTTCATTGTGCTGGCCATGGAACCCGAAGACTTTATGGTATCCCTGGACATACAAAATGCTTGCCTGCACATACCTATTGCCATTTCGCATCAACAGTATCTGCGGTTTGCTATTGGCAACCTTCATTTTCAATTCCAGGCTCTGCCATTTGGACTGGCCACGGCATCTCGGATTTTCACCAAGGTAATGGCCATCATAACAGCTTTTCTCCGTCGTTAGGGAATCAGAATCCTGCCATATCTGGACGACTTGGTGATTCTGGTGAACTCCCAAGAGGTCCTCCTCCGTCAACTGGAGATGTCGGTCAAATTCCTTCAAGCCCACGGGTGACTCATCAATTGGAAGAAGTCCTCGCTGGTTCCTGCTCGGAGCATGGTGCACCTGGGGGCGCTGTTGGACACACACAGCCAAAGACTGTTTCTGTCTCCGGAGAAGGTCCTGAGACTTCAGGACAAGATCAGATGCTTCATCTCTCACCAAAGAGTGTCGATACACTCGGCGATGCAAGTACTAGGCCTCAAGGTGTCGGCTTATGACATGGTAGAGTGCGCTCAATTTCATTCCCGCCCTCTGCAGAGGTTAATCCTTTCCAAATGGGACGGTCTGCCTCATAGGGTCAGATCTCAAATGATCTCCTTGACTCCGGAGGTTCATCTGTCACTGAGCTGGTGGCTACAGACCCAGCAGTTGAGCAGGGGCCGTCCCTTCTGGATCTCCAACTGGGTCCTCCTGACAAGGGATGCCAGTCTGCGAGGTTGGGGCGCGGTGTTGGAGCAACACTCTCTCCAGGGTTGGTGGTGTACATAAATCATCAAGGCAGCACTTGAAGCCCCATGGCAATTATGGACGTGTCAAAAATTCTCCAATGGGTGGAACGACATCTGCCAGCCATATAGGCAGTGTTCATTTCGGGAGTCCTCAACTGGGAAGCGGACTTCCTCAGTCGTCAGGACGTGCACGCCGGAGAGTGGAGTCTTCATCCCGAAGTCTTTCAACTACTAGTTGACAAGTGGGGCCTACAAGATGTAGACCTGATGGCATTTCAGCACAATCACAAGGTTCCGGTCTTCGGAGCAAGGACAAGGGATCCTCAAGCAGCGTTCGTGGACGCACTGGCAATTCCATGGAACTTTCGGCTGGCATATGTGTTCCCTCCACTGTCACTCCTGCCAAGGGTAATACGGAAGTTCAAGCAAGAAAGAGGAATACTACTTCTAGTCGCTCCAGCGTGGCCCAGACGGCATTGGTTCTCAGACATGCATGGTCTATCGATCGAGCGTCCTCTTCTACTTCCTCAATGCCCAGACCTCCTCGTTCAGGTACTTTGTGTCTACCCCGACCTGGCCAGACTGGCTTTGATGGCGTGGCTCTTCAAGCATCACTCCTGAGAGCAAAAGGATTTTCTGAGGCGGTTACTCAAACTATGTTAAAAATCCGTAAACCAGCTTTGGGTCAGATTTATTTCAGGGTCTGGAATTCTAACTTCACCAGTTGTGCTGCTGAGAATTATGATGCATTGACAGTCAAAACTTCCAGACTTTCGGCTTTTCTACAACAAGGCCTAGACTTGGGCTTTTGTATGACCTCCCTCAAGGTTCATATTTCTGCCTTGTCGGTGTGATTTCGAAGAAAAATTGCATCTCTTCCTGACGTTCACAATTTCACTCAGGGTGTTCTATGGATTCAGCCTCCCTATGTCCTTCCTGTGGCTCCATGGGATCTGTCTGTCACCCTGCAAGAGTCTCCATTTAAACCTCTTTAATCTGTGGACCTTAAATGCCTTAAGGTTGTATTTCTGTTGGCTATTGCCTCTGCTAGGAGGGTGTCGGACTTAGGCACTTTGTCCTGTCGCCCACCCTTTCTGATTTTTCACTGTGACTGGGCTGTTCTTCGAACTCGCCCTGGGTATTTGCTTAAGGTAGTATAATCTTTTCACCTTAACCAGGAGATTGTGGTTCTGGCCTTCAACTCTTCTGGTCTATTGTCACGATCCAGGTAATTCCTTATCAGTATTTACCTTCCAAATGCCTCCTGAGACTGTCCCAGTGTTCCAAGCCTGGATTACATCTGCACTGTCTGTGTGCAGCACGCTGCATCTCATTGTCTCAAATCTCTTTACTGTGATTCTGGCAGCTTCATGGTTAAAGCTCACATTCAAGTTACAAACAATCTTTCCCTCCAAAAGCTACCATGGGCGCAGCCATGTTTTCCTAATCACATGTTACCTTTCAGCCTATCAGCTGCACTCTTCTCTCAGCCTGATTACACAGCAGCTGCACTCTGGTCTCTGGTTAATCAGCCAGCGAATCCCTGTTTCCCAGCTGGTATAAATATCTTGTTCCTGGGGTGGAAAGATGTCAGTGCTTCAATTGTCTTCAGTGATTCCAGTGTGCAGTCCTCCCATGGACTTTCTCTGCAGTACAGCCTGACTCTGCAGTGTCTCATCATTGCATCCTGTGACTGGCAGTTACCGACACCAGCTTCCAGCAGTGCTCTGCCCTGCCAGTAACCATCGGTGTTCCACCATCGATCTCCAGTCACCATCGGTGTTCCGCCATCGATCCCAAGTCACCATCGGTGTTCCGCCATCGATCCCAAGTCAACATCGGTGTTCCGTTATCGATCCCAAGTAACCATCGGTGTTCCGCCATCGATCCCAAGTAACCATCGGTGTTCCACCATCGATCCCAAGTAACCATCGGTGTTCCACCATCGATCTACAGTCACCATCGGTGTTCCGCCATCGATCCAAAGTCATCATCGGTGTTCTGCCATCGATCCCAAGTTACCATCGGTGTTCCGCCATCGATCCCAAGTCACCATCGGTTTTCTATCATCAGTATTCCTCTGAACTGTGTTTCCTATTACCAGTACCAAGTCATCAGTATTCCTCTGAACTGTGTTTAATAAAACCTTTGAACTTTCCCTTGTTGTCGTGGTCACGCCTTCGGGCATTTGTTCTAAAGGTTCCCTGCATGTCCAAGAACTCTGTACTGCCTCCCAGGTACACATATACCTCAGCACCTACAACTGAGGCTTCCCCCTGGTCAGCACCAGCCCTCAGTTGTGACAGTAAGCACTGACCTAATGGATCCGGCAGGAGACCAGGTCCAAGCGACCAGGCTGATGCAAGAACTTGCAGCCTGCCTTGAACGTCAGGAGACTGCACAGGGCCATGTGATCCGCTGTCTCCAGGACCTCTCCTCTCGGCTGGATGGAATACAAGTAACCCTCCGTGGTTCAGGGGCGTCCAGTGTGCCGACTGCAGTACCTTTGGTGGTATCCCCACCCACCATTTCCGTTTCTGCTCCTTGTCTCCATTTACCGACACCTGCCAAGTTTGATGGTTCCCCAAAAGCCTGTCGGGGTCTCCTAAATCAGTGTGAGATATATTTTGAGTTACAGCCTGGCAGTTTCCCAACTGACCGCACCAAGGTTGCTTACATTATCTCCCTCCTCAGTAGCTCCGCCCTCGATTGGGTATCACCTCTATGGGAGAAGTCTGATGCCCTGCTCTCTTCATATGCAGATTTCGTGGCAACCTTCAGGTGCATCTTTAATGAACCAGGTCGTGTGACCTCTGCCTCCTCTGATATCCTCCGGCTACGTCAGGGGACACGAACAGTCGGTAAATATCTGGTATAGTACCAGATCCTAGCGTCCGAACTTTCCTGGAATGATGATGCTCTTTACTCAGCCCAAGGAGGGGCGTCTGTGTCTACAGCCCAAGGAGGGGCTGTGTCTACAGCCCAAGGAGGCGCGTCTGTGTCTACAGCCCTAGGAGGGGTATCCAATGTTCAAGCTCTAGTAGGGGCATATGAGTCTTCTCAAAAAGGAGTTTCTGATCTGTCAACCCCAGGAGGGGTGCTGGAGAAAACAACCCTGAGAGAGGTGTCTGATTCATCAACCCCAGGAGGGGTCACCAAAGTTTCAGTCCCAAGGGATGTATCCAGAGCCAAGTTCCCAGATGGAGATTTTTGTGCTACAGATGCAGTTATTAACTCCTGTTTGCCGTCTTCAGAGAGCACCACCCTGTTGGCATCCAGCATGGACCAGGTCCAGGATGGTCTAACTGAACACTCGGATACCACTCATTCCGGTTCTAACCGGATTCTGACTCCTTCAGTTCCAGCTGATTCAACTGTCTTTAGACTCAATCCGGTTCCATCCGGCTGTCTGAAGATTCCTTCGGTTCCAGCCGATTCCGATATCTCTGGACCCAATCCGGTTCCATCCGTAGGTCCAAAGACTCCTTCAGTTCCAGCTGATTCAACCGTCAATCCGAAGACTCCTCCTTCGGTTCCAGCCGATTCCAATACCTTCGGATCTAATCCGGGCCTAACCGTCGGTTTAAAGTCTCCGCCGGTCTCAACTGGTTCAAGTTTGTCTGGACTTAATTTGGTCTCATCCATAGGTCCAATACAGTCTCCTCTTGTTCCAGCCAGTTCAAGTTCATCAGGATTCAATCTAGATTCTTCCGTTTGTTCAGGTAAAGAATTTATAAGAAGTGTCCTGGGGCCACTCCTAAAGGAAGGGGTGCTGTCACGATCCAGGTAATTCCTTATCAGTATTTACCTTCCAAATGCCTCCTGAGACTGTCCCAGTGTTCCAAGCCTGGATTACATCTGCACTGTCTGTGTGCAGCACGCTGCATCTCATTGTCTCAAATCTCTTTACTGTGATTCTGGCAGCTTCATGGTTAAAGCTCACATTCAAGTTACAAACAATCTTTCCCTCCAAAAGCTACCATGGGCGCAGCCATGTTTTCCTAATCACATGTTACCTTTCAGCCTATCAGCTGCACTCTGCTCTTAGCCTGATTACACAGCAGCTGCACTCTGGTCTCTGGTTAATCAGCCAGCCAATCCCTGTTTCCCAGCTGGTATAAATATCTTGTTCCTGGAGTGGAAAGATGTCAGTGCTTCAATTGTCTTCAGTGATCCCAGTGTGCAGTCCTCCCATGGACTTTCTCTGCAGTACAGCCTGACTCTGCAGTGTCTCATCATTGCATCCTGTGACTGGCAGTTACCGACACCAGCTTCCAGCAGTGCTCTGCCCTGCCAGTAACCATCGGTGTTCCGCCATCGATCCCAAGTCACCATCGGTGTTCCGCCATTGATCCCAAGTCACCATCGGTGTTCCGCCATCGATCCCAAGTAACCATCGGTGTTCCGCCATCGATCCCAAGTAACCATCGGTGTTCCGCCATCGATCCCAAGTAACCATCGGTGTTCCACCATCGATTCCAAGTAACCATCGGTGTTCCACCATCGATCTCCAGTCACCATCGGTGTTCCGCCATCGATCCCAAGTCATCATCGGTGTTCTGCCATCGATCCCAAGTTACCATCGGTGTTCCGCCATCGATCCCAAGTCACCATCGGTTTTCTATCATCAGTATTCCTCTGAACTGTGTTTCCTATTACCAGTACCAAGTCATCAGTATTCCTCTGAACTGTGTTTAATAAAACCTTTGAACTTTTCCCTTGTTGTCGTGGTCACGCCTTCGGGCATTTGTTCTAAAGGTTCCCTGCATGTCCAAGAACCCTGTACTGCCTCCCAGGTACACATATACCTCAGCCCCTACAACTGAGGCTTCCCCCTGGTCAGCACCAGCCCTCAGTTGTGACATCTATCTTCCAAAGAAAAATCTTTGGATGTAGTACAGGCTAACTGTGTTTACGTGGAGAGGACTGCCTCCATTAGGAGGTCAGATTCCCTTTTTGTACTTTTTTGGTTTTCACAACCGTAGCTGGCCTGCGAATAAGCAGACCTTGGCCAGATGGATTAGCATGATGATTGCACAAGCTTATGCGCAGGCTGGGCTCCCAGCTCCTGCTGCTATCAAGGTCCATTCTACTCGGGCGGCCTGCCGTGGCACGTCTGATGAACAATTGTGCAAGGCGGCTACGTGGTCCTCTGTGAACACGTTCATCAGGTTCTATGCCTTTGATACTTCCGCCTCCTAGGATGCTTCCTTTGGATGCCGGGTTCTTGTGCCCAGTGCGTCCCCTCCCATGAGGAACTGCTTTAGGACATCCCCGATGTTATTTCCTGTAAAATACCAGTGTACCCCACTGCAGAAAAGGAGATTTATGGTAAACTTACCATTGTTAAATCTCTTTCCGCGAGGTACACTGGATTTCACAGGGCGCCCACCCTGACGCACTTAGCTTCTTTGGATTTGTATTGCATTAGCCGCTAGTCCCTTCTCTTGTTGGGTGAATGTGGTTCTATGTGACTAACATCTACCGTCTCTCTTACCTGCTCCTGCATTGATAGACGAATGATTTTCCTAATTGCGCAAAAAAAGTGATGCAGCTATGAGAAAAAAAGAGGGATTCTTCACAACAATCCCAATGGCATATATACAACAACAAGATGTTTTCTCAAATAAGCGCAATCACATACATTTCCTAATAGTCTTTTTTGTCCTCCTTCAATGGTGGAAAAGATGGTACCACAGATTTGGTGCGCAAAAAAAGTGATGCAGCTATGAGAAAAAAAGAGAGATTCTTCACAACAATCCCAATGGCATATATACAACAACGAGATGTTTTCTCAAATAAGCGCAATCACATACATTTCCTAATAGTCTTTTATGTCCTCCTTCAATGGTGGAAAAGATGGTACCACAGATTTGGCTTCAAAAGAAATTTTTCAGGCACTATTAGTTCCTTATAATGCCGCAATCATTAGAAGAAGACGGTGGATCTCAAATAAAAAGAAAATTCATAGTGCAATATTGCCATAGAATAAAATCAAGGTATTTATTACAATTATGCACTCACAATAAATAAAATAAGTAACAACATATAACCATAAAAATGGTAGATGGTTCTTAGCCTGGGGACACAGCAGTTGACACGGACACCCTCTAAATGGAACAGATCCGGACTATTTCACAGAGAGGAACCGTTTGCAGCTCACCCGACCAGTCCACCGTGACAGCTCACACAGCCTGAAGCTTTTCGGACATCCAGGTCCTTCGTCAGAGGCATAGTGAGCAAGCAAACATAGAGAGACTAAATAACCCATACAATTAACTTAATGAGGAACAGGTGCATTCAAAATAAACGCTCATTCGCGTTTAACCGGAACCGGAAGTGACGAATAGCTCCGTCCAGCGGAAGCGACGTTTTTGCGTGTCATCATGCGGAAGCGGAAATGGCGGTTCTTGCATATCGTCATGCGTTCCACAGCCTCCGTTCCAGAAAGTACATCTTAACCACAATTCTTTTTTATTAGGAAAATGTCCATCAGCATAGAATCTTATCCAATAAGGTATCCATTGATTCATATTAGATAACGATGAGACATAAAACATAAAAAAATAACAGCTAGCCAAAAAATAATTATCTTTCCATTCTAACTGGTCTACAATTTTAAGGACATCTGTAGTGTCCTTTAAAAAATCAGGGCTAAAAATTCTTACTGATGAAGCCCTGATGAATGGTGCTATAACAAAATCTGAATATGAATTCATAAATATTAAATACCCATCCATTCCTAATGTTTATGTACTTCCCAAAATCCATAAGGACCCCCTCCACCCCCCCCCCACCCCCCCCCGGGAGACCTATCATAGCTGTGATGTATCAACTTTATATACTATTATTAATATGGAGAAAGGAATTTTAGCTGTGGAATATTTTTTTGAAAAATCTGATCTTTCAAATGATATTAAATTATTTATTATTAACGCTATTAAATTCATTTTAACGAATAATTATTTTTATTTTGATGGGGTCTACTATATCCAACAGATTGGTACCGCCATGGGCACCAGGTTCACCCCCAGCTATGCCAATTTATATATGGCATACTGGGAAGATCTTACCATCTGGAAAGATGGAGGGCTTGGGGCGGGCCTGGTGTCCTGGAAACGTTTTATTGATGACATTTTATTTATTTGGAGAGGTACTGAAGACGAATTATCAATTTTTTGTAATGAATTAAATTTCAATGATTTTAATATTAAATTAACTTTCTCCATTAGCCAATGTGAAATATCCTTTTTAGATTTAGTGTTATATACTAAAGATGGTGAACTACACACAAAAGTATTTAGGAAGGTCACTGATTCTAACAGCTACATAGAAAAGTCCAGCCAACATCATAGTAATTGGCTGGACAGTGTACCCTTTAGTCAGTTTTTACGCGTTAAGCGTAACTGTACAGAAAACCATATATGCGATGATCAAATGAAGGAAATGGGTCAACACTTTATAGATAAAGGATATAATAAGGATAAGATTGTAGAGGTGCAAGATAGAGTCAGTAAGCTCCAACGTAGCTCCCTTTTAACATCAAAACCGAATGAGAAGGTTTCCAATAAACATGAATGGTCTTTTATATGTGGTTTTAACTCACAATATAAGGAAATAGAAACTGTTTTTAGAAAACACTGGGATATATTAAAGGAGGACCCGATTATTGGGTCTAGGATACCTAATAAACCGTCTTTTATTTACCGTAGATCAGTGAATATTAAAGATAAACTGGTTCATAGTGCTCTGAATATTTCTAATAGGTCCAGCACTCGCAGTCATGGTCTCCACAGGTGTGGATTATGTTTAATGTGTCGTACCACAAAAGGTACGAGTAAAATTAAAGAATTTGTGGTTAATGACACTCCATATCAAATTAGGGATTTTATCACTTGTAATTCTAAAAACGTTATATATGCCTTACAATGTGAATGTGGATTTATTTATATTGGGAAAACCTCGAGGAACCTAAAAACAAGATTGGCCGAACATGTTTATAATATTAGAAAAGGACTCCTTACCCATTCTGTTTCCTCACATTTTAAAAATTGTCATAATAGTATTCCCGAAATTTATGAAATCTTTTTGGGGGATCCAAATTATTAGCCCTACTTGGAGGAGTAAAGATATCGATGTTAGATTAGCCAAAGCAGAAATGCAATGGATTTTTAGATTGAAAACATTAATCCCCAAAGGGCTGAATGCAGAGTTTGAGTTCAAATGGTTTTTTTAATAACGTCTCCTGTTTTTATGACTTTTATTGATTCTCATATCTGAATGTATTTCAACCTATTTTTACAACATATTCTTATTTTTTTTATATTTTATGTCTCATCGTTATCTAATATGAATCAATGGATACCTTATTGGATAAGATTCTATGCTGATGGACATTTTCCTAATAAAAAAGAATTGTGGTTAAGATGTACTTCCTGGAACGGAGGCTGTGGAACGCATGACGATATGCAAGAACCGTCATTTCAGCTTCCGCATGATGACACGCAAAAACGTCGCTTCCGCTGGACGGAGCTATTCGTCACTTCCGGTTCCGGTTAAACGCGAATGAGCGTTAGTTTTGAATGCACCTGTTCCTCATTAAGTTAATTGTATGAGTTATTTAGTCTCTCTATGTTTGCTTGCTCACTATGCCTCTGACGAAGGACCTGGATGTCCGAAAAGCTTCAGGCTGTGTGAGCTGTCACGGTGGACTGGTCGGGTGAGCAGCAAATGGTTCCTCTCTGTGAAATAGTCCGGATCTGTTCCATTTAGAGGGTGTCCGTGTCAACTGCTGTGTCCCCAGGCTAAGAACCATCTACCATTTTTATGGTAATATGCTGTTACTTATTTTATTTATTGTGAGTGCATAATTGTAATAAATACCTTGATTTTATTCTATGGCAATATTGCACTATGAATTTTCTTTTTATTTGAGATCTATCGTCTTCTTCTAATGATTGCGGCATTATAAGGAACTAATAGTGCCTGAAAAATTTCTTTTGAAGCCAAATCTGTGGTACCATCTGCTCCTGCATTGGACTGATTAACAAAACTGAGCTCCAGTGCCTGGAGGAGCGGCTATAGGTGCAGTGCATCCTGGCAATAGTCAAAGCTTTAGCCTGTTGGTGCCTTGGATCAAGATCCAACTCTACACCCCGATGTTGTTCCCTGTGGAATCCAGTGTACCTCGCAGAAAGAGATTTAACAATGGTAAGTCTACCATAAATCTTCTTTTTCCTCCCAGTAGTCAAAGGGACTGTCGGACATGCTCATTTGTACACGGTCATTAAAATAATCCTCCACCATTCTCTGGATGGTGTGAGGATACTGGGTGACCTGCGTATCCCGCGGTTCAGGGATCACACAACGGATCCCGTTACAATGAAAGCAAGGTGAGCTTTATTCAGGGAGACCCAGAAATCAAAAGAACAGCAAGCAGGAATATACTAATAAAGTCCACTCAGAGTTCAGGAAAGTTCTTACCAGTTGCTCTATATCTCTTCTAGTCCTGGGCAGCAATGACAGCTGTAGCAGGACAAAGTGGCTGAGCACCAATGACCATGAGAGGGGATGATAGTGAGTCTAGCTGTGTACCCTCACCTCACCACAACAGTCTCTCTCTCCCAGAAAACTCCCTGACTCCCACAATCCCCTGTTGGTTCTTTCAATTTCCTCCTTTCTAATTGGTGGATTATGTTGACAATGTTTCCAGAGGGTAAGAAGGAGGGCTTTTCTAAAAGGAACACTCCATTGCTATCTGTTTCTAGAATGCTTCCTGTGTGTGACTTCTGCAGACGGAGGGCTTCAATTTAATAACAGAAAGTGGGCCATATGGTTAACTCTTTCCTTTCTGACATGCAGGCAATTCATAAAGGTTCTTTTTCCTTACCTCCTCACCAGGGCTGGACCGAGTTTTTTTTTTTTTTTTTTGATAAGGGAGAACTGTCATCTAGAGTGTGTTTAGTGTTAATTGACACTCACTAGGGCCAGGTTCCACTAAAATGTGCTGCGTTATAACTGGAGTGTAGTGTAGGATATTTTACACTGATACAGTGGGGTATATGCAATTGCGGTCGAATTCCCGAAATTGTCGAATTTCGGGTCATTTTCGCCCAAAAAAAAAAATTCGCCTATGCAATTCAGTGCTTTCCGACCAAAAAACGGACTTTCAAAATTCGACTTTTTGAAATTCGAATTTTTGCAAATTCGACTTTTCTGCAATGATACAAGTGCTGCAATTCGACCAAAGCATATTCAATTCAAGTTTGAAAATTCGACAGCAGTGCTTTTAGACAGCAAATTCGTCATTTTCAATCCGCCACACTTTGGAGGGTGAAAACAATAAAAAAAAAATTAAACATGTTTTTTTTGGTGTTTTTTTTTTTTTTTTAGGAATAGCATATCTATTTATATTAGAAGGGATTAGGTACTTTTTTTTTTTTTTTTGGAGGCACAAATATTATTTATATATTTTTTAAAATATTATTTTTTTTTATTTATTTTTTTATTGCTGGAACGATAAAATCCTAAAAAAAAATGGCGTGGGGTCCCCCCTCCAAAGCATAACCAGCCTCGGGGTCTTCGAGCTGGTCCTGGTTCTAAAAATGCGGGGGAAAAATTGACAGGGGATCCCCCGTATTTTTAAAACCAGCACCGGGCTCTGCGCCTGGTGCTGGTGCCAAAAATACGGGGGACAAAACGAGCTGGGGTCCCCCGTATTTTTAACACCATCATCGGGCTCCACTAGCTGGACAGATAATGCCACAGCCGGGGGTCACTTTTATGCCGTGCCCTGCGGCCGTGGCATTAAATATCCAACTAGTCACCCCTGGCCGGGGTACCCAAGGGCCAGGGGTGAAGCCCGAGGCTGTCCCCCCCCCCATCCAATGGGCTGCGGATGGGGGGGGCTGATAGCCTTTTGTGATAATGAAAATAATATTGTTTTTTCCAGCAGTACTACAAGTCCCAGCAAGCCTCCCCCGCAAGCTGGTACTTGGAGAACCACAAGTACCAGCATGCGGGAGAAAAACGGGCCCGCTGGTACCTGTAGTACTACTGGAAAAAAAATACCCAAATAAAAACAGGACACAGACACCGTGACAGTAAAACTTTATTACACACTACCGACACACACATACTTACCTATGTTCACACGCCGACATCGGTCCTCTTCTCCATGTAGAATCCAGGGGTACCTGAAAATAAAAGATCAATATACTCACCTCAGCCATGGTCCAGAGATAAATCCACGTACTTGTAGAAAATAACAAACCGCAAATACCCGACCAAACGGACTGAAAGGGGTTCCATGCTGACACATGAGACCCCTTTCCACGAATGAGACCTGTCAGTGACAGCTGTCACAGAAAGGTCTCTAAAGCCAATCAGGAAGCACAACTTCGTTGCGCTCATCTGATTGGCTCTGCGCGTCTGAGCAGACAGCGCATCGCACAGCCCCGTCCATTATGGTGGGAACTTAGCGGCTAGCGGTGAGGTCACCCGCCGGTCAGCGGCTGACCGCGGGTTAACCCCACCGCTACCCGCAAAGTTCCCACCATTGAAAGTAATGGAGCGGCTTTGCGATGCGCTGTCTGACAGCTCAGACAGTGCGCAGCCAATCAGGTGAGCGCCACGGAAGTAGCGCTTCCTGATTGGCTGAAGGGACTTCAGTGACAGGAGTCACGTGATGTCCCGGCATTCGGGAGAAAGGGGTCTGATGTGAAAGCATGGGACCCCTTTCAGTCCGGTATGGAGCGGGTATTTGCGGTTTGTTTTTTTGCCAAGTACGTGGATTATCTCTGGACCTGGATTTACCTCTGGACGCTGGAAGGTGAGTAAAAAATTTTCACAGGTACCCTCGGATCGTCGGAGACCGTGGCAGTCGGCGTGTCAACATAGGTAAGTATGTGTGTGTCGGTAGTGTGTAATAAAGTTTTACTATCAAGGTGTCTGTGTCCTGTTTTTATTTGGGTATTTTTTTTCCAGTAGTACTACAGGTACCAGCGGGCCCGTTTTTCTCCCGCATGCTGGTACTTGTGGTTCTCCAAGTACCAGCTTGCGGGGGAGGCTTGCTGGGACTTGTAGTACTGCTGGAAAAAACAATATTCTTTTCATTATCACAAAAGGCTATCAGCCCCCCCCATCCGCAGCCCATTGGATGGGGGGGGGACAGCCTCGGGCTTCACCCCTGGCCCTTGGGTGGCTGGGGGGGGGGGGACCCCTTGATTGAAGGGGTCCCCACTCCCCCAGGGTACCCCGGCCAGGGGTGACTAGTTGGATATTTAATGCCACGGCCGCAGGGCACGGCATAAAAGTGACCCCCGGCTGTGGCATTATCTGTCCAGCTAGTGGAGCCCGATGCTGGTGTTAAAAATACGGGGGACCCCTACTCTTTTTGTCCCCCGTATTTTTGGCACCAGCACCAGGCGCAGAGCCCGGTGCTGGTTTTAAAAATACGGGGGATCCCTGGCCAATTTTCCCCCGGATTTTTAGAACCAGGACCAGCTCAATGAGCCCGAGGCTGGTTATGCTTTGGAGGGGGGACCCCACGCCATTTTTTTTCCGGGTTTTTTTCCCGTTTTTTAAAATCGCTGCAAAATCCGCCAAATCGGCCAATTTTCGCCCGCGGTTCTGGCGAATCCGTTTTTCATTGAATATGGTGAATTCCGGCAGCCACCTTCCGGAATTCACCTGTCGAATTAAGTCGAATTAAAAAACGTCGAAAAATTGCCGCGATTCGCCGTGAATTGCATATACCCCAGTATCTCTCCTGTCATTTAGTCAAAACTCCTCAGTCAGCATTTCCTGCCACTGTCCTTATTATGAAGATCCAGCTCTGCATCACTGCCCGTCTATCTCAGTCACTCACAGCCAGGCCGCTCCTCCGGGTTGTCATTGGCAGGAGAAAAAAAAGCACTGCATCCTGGTTTTTGATGAGGGAAGGAAAATAGGACTTTAATTACCTACTGGTAAATCCTTTTCTCGTAGTTTGTAGAGGATGCTGGGGTCCACATTAGTACCATGGTTACAGACGGGTCCACTAGGAGCCATTGGCACTTTAAGAGTTTTTGAGAGTGTGGGCTGGCTCCTCCCTCAATGCCCCTCCTACCAGACTCAGTCTAGAAACTGTGCCCAAGGAGATGGACATCTTTGAGAGAAGGATTTAACACAGATAGTGGCGAGATTCATACCAGCTCACACACATAAGGCGAACCAAGCTAACAAGCTTGGAAACTCAGCAACCACTGAAACAGTACTTTCCAAGTAACAATGCAGTACTTAACTAAAACAAAGTTGTACTGAACTAGAAAGCCACTGCAGGAAAACAAAGCGCTGGGCGGGCGCCCAGCATCCTCTATGGACTACGAGAAAAATATTTACCAGTTGGTAATTAAAATCCTATTTTCTCTTACGTCCTAGAGGATGCTGGGGTCCACATTAGTACCATGGGGATGTACCAAAGCTCCCAGAACAGGAGGGAGAGTGCGGAGGCTCCTGCAGAACTGATTGACCAAACTTAAGATCCGCAGAGGCCAAAGAATCGAACTTGTAGAACTTTGCAAACGTGTTCGACCCTGACCAAGTAGCCACTCGGCAGAGTTGTAAAGCCGAGACACCCCAGGCAGCTGACCAGGAAGAACCCACCTTACGAGTAGAGTGGGCCTTAACAGACGTAGGACACGACAAGCCTGCCGTAGAATGCGCATGCTAGATAGTGAACCTGATCCAGCGAGAAATCGTCTGCTTAGAAGCAGGACACCCAATTTTCTTGGGATCATACAGGACAAACAGAGAGTCCGATTTTCAGTGATAAGCAGTCCTCCTCACATAGATTTTTAGAGCCCTTACAACATCCAAGGACTTTGAAGAAATTGAGGAGTCAGTCGCAACTGGCACCACAATAGGTTGGTTGACATGAAATGCCGACACAACCTTCGGACACAACTGCTGACGAGTCCGAAGCTCAGCTCTATCTTCATGGAAGATCAAGTATGGGCTTTTAGATGACAAAAACCCCAACTCCGACACACATCTAGCAGAAACTAAGGCCAACAAAGTGACAGCCTTCCACGTGAGAAACTTGACCTCAACCTCCTGTAGAAGCTCAAACCAGTCTGACTGGAGTAACTGCAACACCACGTTAAGATCCCAGGGCGCTGTTGTTGGTACAAAGGCAGGTTGGATGTGCAGAATTCCCTTCAAAAAGGTCTGTACCTAAGGGAGGGCAGCCAATTGTTTCTGGAAGAAAATGGATAAGGCCGAAATCTGGACCTTCACGGATCCCAACCTCAGGCCCATATCCACACCTGCTTGCAGGAAGAGGAGAAACCGGCCCAGTGTGTGTGTGTGTGTGTGTGTGTGTGTGTGTGTGTGTGTGTGTCAGGCTGTGTGTCAGAGTGTGAGGTGCTGTGTGTGTATAGGGGACTGTGTGTCAGTGTGTGAGTGTTGGAACGAGTGAGGAAAGGAGAGCTTCAAGCGAAGAGAACAAAACAGAAGAATCAAGAGGGTGCTCTCACATGTGGGCTGTGAGAGGTCTCCAACTGGGATATATGTGATGTCTGGCCTCTCGCTGCGCTGGCTGCAGCTTCATAGCCGGGGCTCCAGAGAGTCCAGCCGGTGCTGCGGGAGCTGCTGTAATTAGAAAAGGACGGAGAGGACGGACGCTTCATCCCACCGGCAAACCATCCCAGCATCCCGGTGTACCAAACCGACCCTGATTGTGAGGAAAAAGCATCCTGGTCATCTCCAGGAAAGAAGTTTTCCCGGTCTAAAAAGATGCTATCTCGTTATTTTATCCCTGCGGAGTTGAGAAACAAGTGGAAAACTCCACCGCCGGTGGACTCTCATGTCGCCCGTGTTGTGGTGTACTCTACTCAGCCTGTCACCACTGTCAACTCACTGAAGAAACCGACAGATAATCATATGGAGGGATGCCTGAAGTCTATTTACACTCTTACCGGTGTGGTACATAGACCCACTATGGCTGCATCTTGGGTCGCAAAAGGAATTGAAGCGGAGCTACCTCAGAATTTTTCTGACACTGCCAGACAATAGCTGTCGTATATTACCACAGCCTCTCACTATATTAAGGAGGCGGCCTCTGATGCAGGGGTCATGGCTGCCAAGCCTTCTACTACGTCTAATCCTTCCTGGAAACAGGAGTGGTAGTGCCGGTACCTCTGTCCCAGAGAGGCAGGGGATACTATTCGACCGTGTTTCTAGTTCCGAAACCGAATAAGTCTTTCTGGCCTATACTCAACCTTAAATCATTGAACAAGTTTGTAAGAGTGTCCAAATTCCGTATGGAACTCTGCGCTTCATTGTGCTGGCCATGGAACCCGAAGACTTTATGGTATCCCTGGACATACAAAATGCTTGCCTGCACATACCTATTGCCATTTCGCATCAACAGTATCTGCGGTTTGCTATTGGCAACCTTCATTTTCAATTCCAGGCTCTGCCATTTGGACTGGCCACGGCATCTCGGATTTTCACCAAGGTAATGGCCATCATAACAGCTTTTCTCCGTCGTTAGGGAATCAGAATCCTGCCATATCTGGACGACTTGGTGATTCTGGTGAACTCCCAAGAGGTCCTCCTCCGTCAACTGGAGATGTCGGTCAAATTCCTTCAAGCCCACGGGTGACTCATCAATTGGAAGAAGTCCTCGCTGGTTCCTGCTCGGAGCATGGTGCACCTGGGGGCGCTGTTGGACACACACAGCCAAAGACTGTTTCTGTCTCCGGAGAAGGTCCTGAGACTTCAGGACAAGATCAGATGCTTCATCTCTCACCAAAGAGTGTCGATACACTCGGCGATGCAAGTACTAGGCCTCAAGGTGTCGGCTTATGACATGGTAGAGTGCGCTCAATTTCATTCCCGCCCTCTGCAGAGGTTAATCCTTTCCAAATGGGACGGTCTGCCTCATAGGGTCAGATCTCAAATGATCTCCTTGACTCCGGAGGTTCATCTGTCACTGAGCTGGTGGCTACAGACCCAGCAGTTGAGCAGGGGCCGTCCCTTCTGGATCTCCAACTGGGTCCTCCTGACAAGGGATGCCAGTCTGCGAGGTTGGGGCGCGGTGTTGGAGCAACACTCTCTCCAGGGTTGGTGGTGTACATAAATCATCAAGGCAGCACTTGAAGCCCCATGGCAATTATGGACATGTCAAAAATTCTCCAATGGGTGGAACGACATCTGCCAGCCATATAGGCAGTGTTCATTTCGGGAGTCCTCAACTGGGAAGCGGACTTCCTCAGTCGTTAGGACGTGCACGCCGGAGAGTGGAGTCTTCATCCCAAAGTCTTTCAACTACTAATTGACAAGTGGGGCCTACAAGATGTAGACCTGATGGCATCTCAGCACAATCACAAGGTTTTGGTCTTCGGAGCAAGGACAAGGGATCCTCAAGCAGCGTTCGTGGACGCACTGGCAATTCCATGGAACTTTCGGCTGGCATATGTGTTCCCTCCACTGTCACTCCTGCCAAGGGTAATACGGAAGTTCAAGCAAGAAAGAGGAATACTACTTCTAGTCGCTCCAGCGTGGCCCAGACGGCATTGGTTCTCAGACATGCATGGTCTATCGATCGAGCGTCCTCTTCTACTTCCTCAATGCCCAGACCTCCTCGTTCAGGTACTTTTGTGTCTACCCCGACCTGGCCAGACTGGCTTTGATGGCGTGGCTCTTCAAGCATCACTCCTGAGAGCAAAAGGATTTTCTGAGGCGGTTACTCAAACTATGTTAAAAATCCGTAAACCAGCTTTGGGTCAGATTTATAACAGGGTCTGGAATTCTAACTTCACCAGTTGTGCTGCTGAGAATTATGATGCATTGACAGTCAAAACTTCCAGACTTTCGGCTTTTCGACAACAAGGCCTAGACTTGGGCTTTTGTATGACCTCCCTCAAGGTTCATATTTCTGCCTTGTCGGTGTGATTTCGAAGAAAAATTGCATCTCTTCCTGACGTTCACAATTTCACTCAGGGTGTTCTATGGATTCAGCCTCCCTATGTCCTTCCTGTGGCTCCATGGGATCTGTCTGTCACCCTGCAAGAGTCTCCATTTAAACCTCTTTAATCTGTGGACCTTAAATGCCTTAGGCTTAAGGTTGTATTTCTGTTGGCTATTGCCTCTGCTAGGAGGGTGTCGGACTTAGGCACTTTGTCCTGTCGCCCACCCTTTCTGATTTTTCACCGTGACTGGGCTGTTCTTCGAACTCGCCCTGGGTATTTGCTTAAGGTAGTATAATCTTTTCACCTTAACCAGGAGATTGTGGTTCTGGCCTTCAACTCTTCTGGTCTATTGTCACGATCCAGGTAATTCCTTATCAGTATTTACCTTCCAAATGCCTCCTGAGACTGTCCCAGTGTTCCAAGCCTGGATTACATCTGCACTGTCTGTGTGCAGCACGCTGCATCTCATTGTCTCAAATCTCTTTACTGTGATTCTGGCAGCTTCATGGTTAAAGCTCACATTCAAGTTACAAACAATCTTTCCCTCCAAAAGCTACCATGGGCGCAGCCATGTTTTCCTAATCACATGTTACCTTTCAGCCTATCAGCTGCACTCTTCTCTCAGCCTGATTACACAGCAGCTGCACTCTGGTCTCTGGTTAATCAGCCAGCCAATCCCTGTTTCCCAGCTGGTATAAATATCTTGTTCCTGGGGTGGAAAGATGTCAGTGCTTCAATTGTCTTCAGTGATTCCAGTGTGCAGTCCTCCCATGGACTTTCTCTGCAGTACAGCCTGACTCTGCAGTGTCTCATCATTGCATCCTGTGACTGGCAGTTACCGACACCAGCTTCCAGCAGTGCTCTGCCCTGCCAGTAACCATCGGTGTTCCACCATCGATCTCCAGTCACCATCGGTGTTCCGCCATCGATCCCAAGTCACCATCGGTGTTCCGCCATCGATCCCAAGTAACCATCGGTGTTCCGCCATCGATCCCAAGTAACCATCGGTGTTCCGCCATCGATCCCAAGTAACCATCGGTGTTCCACCATCGATCCCAAGTAACCATCGGTGTTCCGCCATCGATCTCCAGTCACCATCGGTGTTCCGCCATCGATCCCAAGTCATCATCGGTGTTCTGCCATCGATCCCAAGTTACCATCGGTGTTCCGCCATCGATCCCAAGTCACCATCGGTTTTCTATCATCAGTATTCCTCTGAACTGTGTTTAATAAAACCATTGAACTTTCCCTTGTTGTCGTGGTCACGCCTTCGGGCATTTGTTCTAAAGGTTCCCTGCATGTCCAAGAACCCTGTACTGCCTCCCAGGTACACATATACCTCAGCCCCTACAACTGAGGCTTCCCCCTGGTCAGCACCAGCCCTCAGTTGTGACAGTAAGCACTGACCTAATGGATCCGGCCGGAGACCAGGTCCAAGCGACCAGGCCGATGCAAGAACTTGCAGCCTGCCTTGAACGTCAGGAGACTGCACAGGGCCATGTGATCCGCTGTCTCCAGGACCTCTCCTCTCGGCTGGAAGGAATACAAGTAACCCTCCGTGGTTCAGGGGCGTCCAGTGTGCCGACTGCAGTACCTTTGGTGGTATCCACACCCACCATTTCCGTTTCTGCTCCTTGTCTCCATTTACCGACACCTGCCAAGTTTGATGGTTCCCCAAAAGCCTGTCGGGGTTTCCTAAATCAGTGTGAGATATATTTTGAGTTACAGCCTGGCAGTTTCCCAACTGACCGCACCAAGGTTGCTTACATCATCTCCCTCCTCAGTGGCTCCGCCCTCGATTGGGTATCACCTCTATGGGAGAAGTCTGATGCCCTGCTCTCTTCATATGCAGATTTCGTGGCAACCTTCAGGTGCATCTTTGATGAACCAGGTCGTGTGACCTCTGCCTCCTCTGATATCCTCCGGCTACATCAGGGGACACGAACAGTCGGTAAATATCTGGTACAGTACCAGATCCTAGCATCCGAACTTTCCTGGAATGATGATGCTCTTTACTCAGCCCAAGGAGGGGCGTCTGTGTCTACAGCCCAAGGAGGGGCGTCTGTGTCTACAGCCCAAGGAGGGGCGTCTGTGTCTACAGCCCTAGGAGGGGTATCCAATGTTCAAGCTCTAGTAGGGGCATATGAGTCTTCTCAAAAAGGAGTTTCTGATCTGTCAACCCCAGGAGGGGTGCTGGAGAAAACAACCCTGAGAGAGGTGTCTGATTCATCAACCCCAGGAGGGGTCACCAAAGTTTCAGTCCCAAGGGAAGTATCCAGAGCCAAGTTCCCAGATGGAAATTTTTGTGCTACAGATGCAGTTATTAACTCCTGTTTGCCGTCTTCAGAGAGCACCACCCTGTTGGCATCCAGCATGGACCAGGTCCAGGATGGTCTAACTGAACACTCGGATACCACTCATTCCGGTTCTAACCGGATTCTGACTCCTTCAGTTCCAGCTGATTCAACTGTCTTTAGACTCAATCCGGTTCCATCCGTCTGTCTGAAGATTCCTTCGGTTCCAGCCGATTCCGATATCTCTGGACCCAATCCGGTTCCATCCGTAGGTCCAAAGACTCCTTCAGTTCCAGCTGATTCAACCGTCAATCCGAAGACTCCTCATTCGGTTCCAGCCGATTCCAATACCTTCGGATCTAATCCGGTCCTATCCGTCGGTCTAAAGTCTCCGCCGGTCTCAACCGGTTCAAGTTTGTCTGGACTTAATTTGGTCTCATCCATAGGTCCAGTACAGTCTCCTCTGGTTCCAGCCAGTTCAAGTTCATCAGGATTCAATCTAGATTCTTCCGTTTGTTCAGGTAAAGAATTTATAAGAAGTGTCCTGGGGCCACTCCTAAAGGAAGGGGTGCTGTCAAGATCCAGGTAATTCCTTATCAGTATTTACCTTCCAAATGCCTCCTGAGACTGTCCCAGTGTTCCAAGCCTGGATTACATCTGCACTGTCTGTGTGCAGCACGCTGCATCTCATTGTCTCAAATCTCTTTACTGTGATTCTGGCAGCTTCATGGTTAAAGCTCACATTCAAGTTACAAACAATCTTTCCCTCCAAAAGCTACCATGGGCGCAGCCATGTTTTCCTAATCACATGTTACCTTTCAGCCTATCAGCTGCACTCTGCTCTCAGCCTGATTACACAGCAGCTGCACTCTGGTCTCTGGTTAATCAGCCAGCCAATCCCTGTTTCCCAGCTGGTATAAATATCTTGTTCCTGGGGTGGAAAGATGTCAGTGCTTCAATTGTCTTCAGTGATTCCAGTGTGCAGTCCTCCCATGGACTTTCTGTGCAGTACAGCCTGACTCTGCAGTGTCTCATCATTGCATCCTGTGACTGGCAGTTACCGACACCAGCTTTCAGCAGTGCTCTGCCCTGCCAGTAACCATCGGTGTTCCACCATCGATCTCCAGTCACCATCGGTGTTCCGCAATCGATCCCAAGTCACCATCGGTGTTCCGCCATCGATCCCAAGTCACCATCGGTGTTCCGCCATCGATCCCAAGTAACCATCGGTGTTCCACCATCGATCCCAAGTAACCATCGGTGTTCCACCATCGATCCCAAGTAACCATCGGTGTTCCACCATCGATCTCCAGTCACCATCGGTGTTCCACCATCGACTCCAAGTCATCATCAGTGTTCTGCCATCGATCCCAAGTTACCATCGGTGTTCCGCCATCGATCCCAAGTCACCATCGGTTTTCTATCATCAGTATTCCTCTGAACTGTGTTTCCTATTACCAGTACCAAGTCATCAGTATTCCTCTGAACTGTGTTTAATAAAACCTTTTAACTTTCCCTTGTTGTCGTGGTCACGCCTTCAGGCATTTGTTCTAAAGGTTCCCTGCATGTCCAAGAACCCTGTACTGCCTTCCAGGTACACATATACCTCAGCCCCTACAACTGAGGCTTCCCCCTGGTCAGCACCAGCCCTCAGTTGTGACATCTATCTTCCAAAGAAAAATCTTTGGATGTAGTACAGGCTAACTGTTTACGTGGAGAGGACTGCCTCCATTAGGAGGTTAGATTCCCTTTTTGTACTTTTTTGGTTTTCACAACCGTAGCTGGCCTGCGAATAAGCAGACCTTGGCCAGATGGATTAGAATGATGATTGCACAAGCTTATGCGCAGGCTGGGCTCCCAGCTCCTGCTGCTATCAAGGTCCATTCTACTCGGGCGGCCTGCCGTGGCACGTCTGCTGAACAATTGTGCAAGGCGGCTACGTGGTCCTCTGTGAACACGTTCATCAGGTTCTATGCCTTTGATACTTCCGCCTCCTAGGATGCTTCCTTTGGATGCCGGGTTCTTGTGCCCAGTGCGTCCCCTCCCATGAGGAACTGCTTTAGGACATCCCCGATGTTATTTCCTGTAAAATACCAGTGTACCCCACTGCAGAAAAGGAGATTTATGGTAAACTTACCATTGTTAAATCTCTTTCCGCGAGGTACACTGGATTTCACAGGGCGCCCACCCTGACGCACTTAGCTTCTTTGGATTTGTATTGCATTAGCCGCTAGTCCCTTCTCTTGTTGGGTGAATGTGGTTCTATGTGACTAACATCTACCGTCTCTCTTACCTGCTCCTGCATTGATAGACGAATGATTTTCCTAATTGCGCAAAAAAAGTGATGCAGCTATGAGAAAAACAGACGGATTCTTCACAACAATCCCAATGGCATATATACAACAACGAGATGTTTTCTCAAATAAGCGCAATCACATACATGTCCTAATAGTCTTTTTTGTCCTCCTTCAATGGTGGAAAAGATGGTACCACAGATTTGGCTTCAAAAGAAATTTTTCAGGCACTATTAGTTCCTTATAATGCCGCAATCATTAGAAGAAGACGGTGGATCTCAAATAAAAAGAAAATTCATAGTGCAATATTGCCATAGAATAAAATCAAGGTATTTATTACAATTATGCACTCACAATAAATAAAATAAGTAACAACATATAACCATAAAAATGGTAGATGGTTCTTAGCCTGGGGACACAGCAGTTGACACGGACACCCTCTAAATGGAACAGATCCGGACTATTTCACAGAGAGGAACAGTTTGCAGCTCACCCGACCAGTCCACCGTGACAGCTCACACAGCCTGAAGCTTTTCGGACATCCAGGTCCTTCGTCAGAGGCGGAAGTGACGAATAGCTCCGTCCAGCGGAAGCGACGTTTTTGCGTGTCATCATGTCTACCATAAATCTTCTTTTTCCTCCCAGTAGTCAAAGGGACTATCGGACATGCTCATTTGTACACGGTCATTAAAATAATCCTCCACCATTCTCTGGATGGTGTGAGGATACTGGGTGACCTGCGTATCCTGGGGTTCAGGGATCACACAACGGAGCCGGTTACAATAAAAGCAAGGTGAGCTTTATTCAGGGAGACCCAGAAATCAAAAGAACAGCAAGCAGGAATATACTAATAAAGTCCACTCAGAGTTCAGGAAAGCTCTTACCAGTTGCTCTATATCTCTTCTAGTCCTGGGCAGCAATGACAGCTGTAGCAGGACAAAGTGGCTGAGCACCAATGACCATGAGAGGGGATGACAGTGAGTCTAGCTGTGTACCCTCACCTCACCACAACAGTCTCTCTCTCCCAGAAAACTCCCTGACTCCCACAATCCCCTGTTGGTTCTTTCAATTTCCTCCTTTCTAATTGGTGGATTATGTTGACAATGTTTCCAGAGGGTAAGAAGGAGGGCTTTTCTAAAAGGAACACTCCATTGCTATCTGTTTCTAGAATGCTTCCTGTGTGTGACTTCTGCAGACGGAGGGCTTCAATTTAATAACAGAAATTGGGCCATATGGTTAACTCTTTCCTTTCTGACATGCAGGCAAGTCATAAAGGTTCTTTTTCCTTGCCTCCTCACCAGGACTGGACCGAGGTTTTTTTTTTTTTTTTGATAAGGGAGAACTGTCATCTAGAGTGTGTTTAGTGTTAATTGACACTCACTAGGACCAGGTTCCACTAAAATGTGCTGCGTTATAACTGGAGTGTAGTGTAGGATATTTTACACTGATACAGTATCTCTCCTGTCATTTAGTCAAAACTCCTTAGTCAGCATTTCCTGCCACTGTCCTTATTATGAAGATCCAGCTCTGCATCACTGCCCGTCTATCTCAGTCACTCACAGCCAGGCCGCTCCTCCGGGTTGTCATTGGCAGGAGAAAAAAAAGCACTGCATCCTGGTTTTTGATGAGGGAAGGAAAATAGGACTTTAATTACCTACTGGTAAATCCTTTTCTCGTAGTTTGTAGAGGATGCTGGGGTCCACATTAGTACCATGGTTACAGACGGGTCCACTAGGAGCCATTGGCACTTTAAGAGTTTTTGAGAGTGTGGGCTGGCTCCTCCCTCAATGCCCCTCCTACCAGACTCAGTCTAGAAACTGTGCCCAAGGAGATGGACATCTTTGAGAGAAGGATTTAACACAGATAGTGGCGAGATTCATACCAGCTCACACACGTAAGGCGAACCAAGCTAACAAGCTTGGAAACTCAGCAACCGCTGAAACAGTACTTTCCAAGTAACAATGCAGTACTTATCTAAAACAAAGTTGTACTGAACCAGAAAGCCACTGCAGGAAAACGAAGCGCTGGGCGGGCGCCCAGCATCCTCTATGGACTACGAGAAAAATATTTACCAGTTGGTAATTAAAATCCTATTTTCTCTTACGTCCTAGAGGATGCTGGGGTCCACATTAGTACCATGGGGATGTACCAAAGCTCTCAGAACAGGAGGGAGAGTGCGGAGGCTCCTGCAGAACTGATTGACCAAACTTAAGGTCCGCAGAGGCCAAAGAATCGAACTTGTAGAACTTTGCAAACGTGTTCGACCCTGACCAAGTAGCCACTCAGCAGAGTTGTAAAGCCGAGACACCCCAGGCAGCTGCCCAGGAAGAACCCACCTTACGAGTAGAGTGGGCCTTAACAGACATAGGACACGGCAAGCCTGCCGTAGAATACGCATGCTGGATAGTGAACCTGATCCAGCGTGAAATCGTCTGCTTAGAAGCAGGACACCCAATTTTCTTGGGATCATACAGGACAAACTGAGAGTCCGATTTTCTGTGATGAGCAGTCCTCCTCACATAGATTTTTAGAGCCCTTACAACATCCAAGGACTTTGAAGAAACTGAGGAGTCAGTCGCAGCTGGCACCACAATAGGTTGGTTGACATGAAATGCCGACACAACCTTCGGACACAACTGCTGACGAGTCCGAAGCTCAGCTCTATCTTCATGATAGATCAAGTATGGGCTTTTACATGACAAAAACCCCAACTCCGACACACATCTAGCAGAAACTAAGGCCAACAAAGTAACAGCCTTCCACGTGAGAAACTTGACCTCAACCTCCTGTATAGGCTCAAACCAGTCTGACTGGAGTAACTGCAACACCACGTTAAGATCCCAGGGCGCCGTAGGTGGTACAAAGGCAGGTTGGATGTGCAGAACTCCCTTCAAAAGGGTCTGTACCTAAGGGAGGGCAGCCAATTGTTTCTGGAAGAAAATGGATAAGGCCGAAATCTGGACCTTCACGGATCCCAACCTCAGGCCCATATCCACACCTGCTTGGGGGAATTGGAGAAACTGCCCCAGTTGAAACTCCACCGTAGGAAACTTCTTGGACTCACACCAAGATACATATTTTTTCCAAATACGATGGTAATGTTTAGACATTACTCCTTTCCTAGCCTGTATCAGGGTAGGAATAACCTTTTTCGGAATGCCCTTCCGAGCTAGTATCTGGCGTTCAACCTCCATGCCATCAAACGTAGTCGTGGTAAGTCTTGATAGGTGAACGGCCCCTGCTGCAGCAGGTCCTCCTGAAGAGGAAGAGGACTCAGCTCTTCTAGCAGTAGATCCAGAAGATCTGCGTACCAAGACCTTCTTGGCCAGTCTGGAGCAATGAGGATCGCTTAAACCCTTGTTCTCCTTATGAGCTTTAGCACTCTTGGAATGAGTGGGAGTGGAGGAAACATGTACACCAACTGGAATACCCACGGAGTCACTAGGGCATCAACCGCCACTACTTGCGGGTCCCTCGACCTGGAACAATACCGCCGAAACTTCTTGTTGAGACGAGAGGCCATCATGTCTATTTGGGGTACACCCCAAAGAACTATTACCTCCTTGAACACCTCTGGATGGAGACCCCACTCCCCTGGATGGAGATCGTGTCTGCTAAGGAAGTCCGCTTCCCAGTTGTCTACTCCCGGAAAGAAGATTGCTGACAGTGCCAACGCGTGTTTTTCTGCCCAGAGGATGATTCTTGTTACCTCTGACATTGCAGCTCTGCTCTTCATTCCACCCTGTTGGTTTATGTATGCCATTGTCGTTACATTGTCCGACTGCACTTGAATGGCCCGATTTCTCAGAAGATGGGCTGCTTGTAACAGACTGCTGTAGACGGCTCTTAGTTCCAGAATGTTTATCGGTAGACCGGCTACCAGACTTGACCACCTTCCTTGGAAGGTTTCCCTGTGAGTGACTGTGCCCCAGCCCCGGAGACTTGCATCCATGATTAGAAGGATCCAGTCCTGAATCCCGAATCTGCGGTCCTACAGAACATGAGGTAATTGTAGCCACAAGAGGAGTGAAATCCTGGCTTTTGGCGACAGACATATTCTCTGGTGCATGTGTAGATGGGATCCCGACCACTTGTCCAGGAGATCCAGTTGGAAGGACCGAGCATGAAACCTCCTGTACTGCAGAGCCTCGTAAGAGGCCACCATCTTCCCCAGAAGGTGAATGCACTGATGAACCGACACCCGGGCTGGCTTCAGGACATCCCTGATCATTGTTTGTATCACCAACGCTTTTTCCTCTGGAAGAAACACCCTCTGCACTTCCATGTTGAGTATCATTCCCAGAAAGGATAAGCTCCTGGTTGGTTCCAAATGTGATTTTGGAAGATTCAGGATCCAACCGTGTTCCCTGAGTAGATGGGTCGTGAGAACAATGGACTGCAACAGCTTCTCCTTGGACGATGCCTTTATCAGCAGATCATCCAGATATGGAATTATGTTCACCCCCTGTCTGCGGAGGAGAACCATCATTTCCGCCATCACCTTGGTTAATACCCTCGGTGCTGTGGAGAGGCCGTATGGCAGGGCCTGGAACTGAAAATGACAGTCCAACAGTGCAAATCGGAGATAAGCTTGATGCAGCGGCCAAATCAGAATGTGGAGGTACGCATCCTTGATATTCAGGGATATCAGGAATTCCCCCTCCTCCAGACCTGATATCACCACCCTTAGAGACTCCATTAAAACTTGAACTCCCTCAGGAAGGGGTTTATCGATTTTAAATTCAGAATGGTCCTGACCGAGCCATCCGGTTTCGGTACCTCAAAAAGGTTTGAATAGTAACCTTTGTTTTGCACATGGGGTGGAACTGGTATTATAACCTGCGCCTCCACCAACTTCTGAATGGCTTCCTGTAGGATAGCCCTTTCTGCCAGCAAAGCTGGCAAGCCTGATTTGAAGAACCGGTGAGGAGGGAGATCTTGAAATTCCAGCCTGTACCCCTGGGACACAATATCTTGCACCCAGGGATCCAGGCCAGACGACACCCAGACGTGACTGAAATGCCAGAGTCTCGCCCCCACCGGCCCCACCTCCAGGCCGCACGGTCCACCCTTATGCTGAGGACTTTGGTGCACCTGAATCAGGTTTCTGGTCCTGGGAACCTGCCGCAGCAGGTTTCTTGGATTTTGGCCAACCTCCTCTAAAGAAGGTTTTGGATGGCTTCGTTTTTCTTGCTTTGGCAGTCCAAAAGGACTAAGATGCAGTTGAAGAAAAGGGTTTCTCCGTAGCAGGTGCAGCTGAGGGAAGAAAGGGAGACTTACCCGCTGTAGCCGTGGAAATCCACGCATCCAACGCTTCCCCAAAGAAAGCCTGACCTGTGTAGGGTAGGGTCTCCACACCTCTCCTGGATTCTGCGTCGGCAGACCACTGGCGCAGCCAAAGTCCCCTACGAGCTGAGACAGACATGGAAGATATCCCTGCAGCTATTGAACCCAGGTCTTTCATGGATTCCACCATAAATCCTGCAGAATCCTGAATGTTACGTAAAAACAATTCAACATCACTTTTATCCATTGCATCCAAATCCTTAAGTAACGTGCCTGACAACTTTACTATAGCTTTGGAAATCCATGCACAAGCAATAGTAGGACGTAGTATCGCCCCTGAAGCCGAATACAGTATATGGATTTGAGCATAGTGTCAATTTTGCAATCAGCCGGCTCTTTTTAGGAGGTAGATCATGGAACAGGTAAAACCACCTTTTCTGAGAGTCTGGATACAGATGCGTCAACTATGGGTGGGTTTTCCCATTTTTTTCCTATCCTCCTCAGGGAAGGGGAAAGCAACCAGAAACCTTCTAGGGATCTGGATTTTTTTCTCCGGGTTTTCCAATGCTTTCTCAAATACTGTATAGCATTTAATTATTTTGACGCAGGGAAGGTTAGCGAGGCTTTCTTATTGTCAGTGAAGTAAGCCTCCTCAACCTGCTTAGGTGTTGTGTCCGCAATATTCAACACATCTCTAATAGCCTCTATCATCAACTGCACCCCTTTTGCAAGAGATGCCACCCCAGCAGCACATCCCCCTCACCGTCTGCGGTGTCAGAATCGGTATCCGTGTCATCTTGCATAATCTGGGCAAGAGCACATTTATGGGAACATACAGTAGGGGTCCTGAGGTAACAGAACCAGACCAAACTGTCATAGAGTTCTGTAAAACCTGAGTTGCATTCTGTGCAACCCTAGTTGAAATCTGAGAAATCATAGTATTAATAGAGGATAAGCATTCAGGCTCCCTTGCTGGTATCTGCGCTAAAACAGTGCAATCCTGATTACATGTAATGGGATCATCCTGAGAGGACATATCCTCTGCAGCATATGACAGAGAGTCCCTGGACATAGCTTAATGGAGACCACAGACACTCCACACACACACTCACACAGGGGAGGACAGACAGAGTTTCACCCCCAAGAATGACAAGAGAGACACAGAGATTGGAGCCAACCCACACACAGCACTTTTAAGGTGTAGGGAGACCCCCATCCTGTGCTGACTGTGCACCTTAATATGTTACACAGTCTGAACACAGCCTCTCCCCCCCCCCCTTCTACAACCCCCTGGTACCGTAAAAGATAGCTGGAATTGATGTGGAGGGACAGCTCTCACTGACAGCGCTTCTGCAGGCAGGAAAATGGCGCTGAAGGCTGCTGGGTCCGTTTTAAAAAGCTCTGCCCCCTTCATGGCGCTGTCTTCCCGCTCTTCTGAAGATTATACTGGCCTGAGGAATTGTGCTGGCAGCGATCCTGGGGTCCTGACAGGCTTGGAGGTCAAAGTAGGGTGTAGGCGCTGGCTCAGGGCAGCCCTCACAGCGCCGCACTATGTACCGCTAAGCCCCGGAGCTCAGTTAATACTGCGCTCCATACCCTGTTGCCATCTTCACACCGGCCCCCCGCTTGCTAGGGGGGCCGGTGACTAACTCGCCACTGATCTTCTGGCTCTGTATGGGGGTAGCGGCATGCTGCTAGGGTGAGCGCTCCCCTGTGGTGGGGAACATTCGATCCCCTCAGGAGCTCAGTGTCCTGTCAGCGGAGATAGTGGCTCAGACCCCGCAGAACGGACACTACTCTCCCCCTTAGTCCCACGAAGCAGGGAGGCTGTTGTCAGCAGCCTCCCTGTAATATAATAAACTATAAAAAAAAAAAAATTCACCAGAGAAGCTCTGTAGAGCTCCCCTAGTTGTGACCGACTCCTCCGGGCACATTTTCTAAACTGAGTCTGGTAGGAGGGGCATAGAGGGAGGAGAAAGCCCACACTCTCAAACTCGTAAAGTGCCAATGGCTCCTAGTGGACCCATCTATACCCATGGTACTAATGTGGACCCCAGCATCCTCCAGGACGTAAGTGAAAGTCTGTTTCCTCCTTCATTGTCAGTAGATGCCGGGGAAGCTATGTTCACAGTGATTACCGGAGGATAACAGAGCTTTAGAGGGGACAGGTAGCACTCATGGGGGATATGTACTAAGCAGTGATAAAAGTGGAGAAGTGAGCCAGTGTAGAAGTTGCCCATGGCAACCAATCAGCTGCTCTGTATACCTTTATAGTATGAAAATTATAAATGTTACGTCAATGCTGATTGGTTGCCATGGGCAACTTCTCCACTGGCTCACTTCACCACTTTTATCACTGCTTAGTACATCTCCCCCAAAGTTTTTTTTACTTTTTACCTGGTTAACATTGCTCCAACAGTGCAGCTTCGTCCTTCTCCACAGTTACTTAAGGAGAGTCCTCCTGACAGGACTCATCACCTTCAGGCTGAATCACTCCACCCTTCTCCTCAGAGACAAATCACACACACACTGCTCTGTATAATGCCACCCCACTGTGAGGGATACCAATGTATCTCCATAAACTTTACTGTCCCTACAGTTTCATTCCAAGTGGTTAACTAATGGGGTATCACCATCATCAACCAGGCAGTGTCTCTTTACTGAGACATTGGTTGGCCTGCCACAACATGCGCATAGAGGCTTTATTTGATGCTTGCACTATGCCCTGTTAAGTGGCAAAATCTGACTTTCATATTTCAGGACTAACAGATCTTATATGTTGGACAGCATGGTTTTCCATTAACCTGAGTTTGGTGAGTGTTCTATCTGTTCTACTACTGTACATTATATATTATTTTCTTAGGGGGAGAGGGATTACCCACTACTATAAATTGAGCTAAGTGATTTACATGTGTGATATTCATTTAGTGTGGGGAAAACCTGAAAGAGATTAGTTTTGGAAAATTGTTCTGATTAATTACAAAGTCATGAGCTGCTATGGAAAAACTAGTGATGAGCGGGCTCGGTTCCTCGGAATCCGAACCCCCCCGAACTTCACCCTTTTTACACGGGTCCGAGGCATACTCGGATTCTCCCGTATGGCTCGGTTAACCCGAGCGCGCCCGAACGTCATCATCCCGCTGTCGGATTCTCGCGAGATTCGGATTCTATTTAAGGAGCCGCGCGTCGCCGCCATTTTTCACTCGTGCATTGGAAATGATAGTGAGAGGACGTGGCTGGCGTCTTCTCACTATGTTTCAGGGGGCTGCAGTGCAAAAATCTTTATTCTGGGGACCAGCAGTATTATAGGAGGAGTACAGTGCAGAGTTTTGCTGACCAGTGACCACCAGTATTATACGTTGTCTGCCTGAAAAACGCTCCATATCTGTGCTCAGTGTGCTGCATATATCTGTGCTCACACTGCTTTATTGTGGGGACTGGGGACCAGCAGTATTATATAGGAGGAGTACAGTGCAGAGTTTTGCTGACCAGTGACCACCAGTATTATACGTTCTCTGCCTGAAAAACGCTCCATATCTGTGCTGCATTGTAGTATATATAGTAGAAGTACAGTGCATAATTTTGCTGACCACCAGTATATAATATATAGGAGTACGGTACAGAAGGCCACTGCTCTACCTACCTCTGTGTCGTCAAGTATACTATCCATCCATACCTGTGGTGCATTTCAGTTTTGCACAGTGTGCTGACACCAGTATATAATATATAGCAGTACGGTACAGTAGGCCACTGCTCTACCTACCTCTGTGTCGTCAAGTAAACTATCCATCCATACCTGTGGTGCATTTCAGTTTTGCACAGTTTGCTGACCACCAGTATATAATATATAGCAGTACGGTACAGTAGGCCACTGCTCTACTTACCTCTGTGTCATCAAGTATACTATCCATCCATACCTGTGGTGCATTTAGGTTTTGCACAGTTTGCTGACCACCAGTATATAATATATAGCAGTACGGTACAGTAGGCCACTGCTCTACCTACCTCTGTGTCGTCAAGTATACTATCCATCCATAACTGTGGTGCATTTCAGTTTTGCACAGTTTGCTGACCACCAGTATATAATATATAGCAGTACGGTACAGTAGGCCACTGCTCTACCTACCTCTGTGTCGTCAAGTATACTATCCATCCATACCTGTGGTGCATTTCAGTTTTGCACAGTTTGCTGACCACCAGTATATAATATATAGCAGTACGGTACAGTAGGCCACTGCTCTACCTACCTCTGTGTCGTCAAGTATACTATCCATCCATACCTGTGGTGCATTTCAGTTTTGCACAGTGTGCTGACACCAGTATATAATATATAGCAGTACGGTACAGTAGGCCACTGCTCTACCTACCTCTGTGTCGTCAAGTAAACTATCCATCCATACCTGTGGTGCATTTCAGTTTTGCACAGTTTGCTGACCACCAGTATATAATATATAGCAGTACGGTACAGTAGGCCACTGCTCTACTTACCTCTGTGTCATCAATATACTATCCATCCATACCTGTGGTGCATTTAGGTTTTGCACAGTTTGCTGACCACCAGTATATAATATATAGCAGTACGGTACAGTAGGCCACTGCTCTACCTACCTCTGTGTCGTCAAGTATACTATCCATCCATAACTGTGGTGCATTTCAGTTTTGCACAGTTTGCTGACCACCAGTATATAATATATAGCAGTACGGTACAGTAGGCCACTGCTCTACCTACCTCTGTGTCGTCAAGTATACTATCCATCCATACCTGTGGTGCATTTCAGTTTTGCACAGTTTGCTGACCACCAGTATATAATATATAGCAGTACGGTACAGTAGGCCACTGCTCTACCTACCTCTGTGTCGTCAAGTATACTATCCATCCATACCTGTGGTGTATTTCAGTTGTGCGCAGTATATATAGTAGTAGGCCATTGCTATTGATACTGGCATATAATTCCACACAATAAAAAATGGAGAACAAAAATGTGGAGGTTAAAATAGGGAAAGATCAAGATCCACTTCCACCTCGTGCTGAAGCTGCTGCCACTAGTCATGGCCGAGACGATGAAATGCCATCAACGTCGTCTGCCAAGGCCGATGCCCAATGTCATAGTAGAGAGCATGTAAAATCCAAAAAAAACAAAGTTCAGTAAAATGACCCAAAAATAAAAATTAAAAGCGTCGGAGGAGAAGCGTAAACCTGCCAATATGCCATTTACGACATGGAGTGGCAAGGAATGGCTGAGGCCCTGGCCTATGTTCATGGCTAGTGGTTCAGCTTCACATGAGGATGGAAGCACTCATCCTCTCGCTAGAAAAATGAAAAGACTTAAGCTGGCAAAAGCACAGCAAAGAACTGTGCGTTCTTCTAAATCACAAATCCCCAAGGAGAGTCCAATTGTGTCGGCTGCGATGCCTGACCTTCCCAACACTGGACGGGAAGAGGTGGCGCCTTCCACCATTTGCACGCCCCCTGCAAGTGCTGGAAGGAGCACCCGCAGTCCAGTTCCTGATAGTCAAATTGAAGATGTCACTGTTGAAGTACACCAGGATGAGGATATGGGTGTTGCTGGCGCTGAAGAGGAAATTGACAAGGAGGATTCTGATGGTGAGGTGGTTTGTTTAAGTCAGGCACCCGGGGAGACACCTGTTGTCCGTGGGACGAATATGGCCATTGACATGCCTGGTCAAATTACAAAAAAAAATCACCTCTTCGGTGTGGAATTATTTTAACACAAATGCGGACAACAGGTGTCAAGCCGTGTGTTGCCTTTGTCAAGCTGTAATAAGTAGGGGTAAGGACGTTAACCACCTCGGAACATCCTCCCTTATACGTCACCTGCAGCGCATTCATCATAAGTCAGTGACAAGTTCAAAAACTTTGGATGACAGCGGAAGCAGTCCACTGACCATTAAATCCCTTCCTCTTGTAACCAAGGTCCTGCAAACCACACCACCAACTCCCTCAGTGTCAATTTCCTCCTTACACAGGAAAGCCAATAGTTCTGCAGGCCATGTCACTGGCAAGTCTGACGAGTCCTCTCCTGCCTGGGATTCCTCTGATGCATCCTTGAGTGTAACGCCTACTGCTGCTGGCGCTGCTGTTGTTGCTGCTGGGAGTCAATCGTCATCCCAGAGGGGAAGTCGGAAGACCACTTTTACTACTTCCAGTAAGCAATTGACTGTCCAACAGTCCTTTGCGAGGAAGATGAAATATCACAGCAGTCATCCTGCTGCAAAGCGGATAACTCAGGCCTTGGCAGCCTGGGCGGTGAGAAACGTGTTTCCGTTATCCACCGTTAATTCACAGGCAACTACAGAGTTGATTGAGGTACTGTGTCCCCGGTACCAAATACCATCTAGGTTCCATTTCTCTAGGCAGGCGATACCGAAAATGTACACAGACCTCAGAAAAAGAGTCACCAGTGTCCTAAAAAATGCAGTTGTACCCAATGTCCACTTAACCACGGACATGTGGACAAGTGGAGCAGGGCCAGTGGCGTCACAACGTGGGTGCGGGGGGTGCGGCCCGCACCCGGGTGTTCCCCTCTGAGGGGTGACACCAAAGTGCCGGCTCCTGCTCAGTGGCAGGAGCTGGATGCTGCAACCCGGCTCCTGTCACAGTGCAGAAGCCAGCACTGCAGATTCAGCAGTCTCCGGGTGAAGCCCGCATCCCCCGGACCCACAATGTGCCAAAAACTGGGTCGGGATGCGAAGCCACGCCCCTTTTCGCGAAGCCACGCCCCCTTTTCACCCGCGGCCGCACCGGGTGTTTTAAAAGTAAGTGACGCCTCTGAGCAGGGCAGACTCAGGACTATATGACTGTGACAGCCCACTGGGTAGATGTATTGCCTCCGCAGCAAGAACAGCAGCGGCGGCACCAGTAGCAGCATCTCGCAAAAGCCAACTCGTTCCTAGGCAGGCTACGCTTTGTATCACCGCTTTCCAGAAGAGGCACACAGCTGACAACCTCTTACAGAAACTGAGGAACATCATCGCAGAATGGCTTACCCCAAATGGACTCTCCTGGGGATTTGTGACATCGGACAACGCCAGCAATATTGTGCGTGCATTACATCTGGGCAAATTCCAGCACGTCCCATGTTTTGCACATACATTGAATTTGGTGGTGCAGAATTATTTAAAAAATGACAGGGGCATGCAAGAGATGCTGTCGGTGGCCCGAAGAATTGCGGGCCACTTTCGGCATTCAGCCACCGCCTGCCGAAGACTGGAGCACCAGCAAACAGTCCTGAACCTGCCCTGTCATCATCTGAAGCAAGAGGTGGTAACGAGGTGGAATTCAACCCTCTATATGCTTCAGAGGATGGAGGAGCAGCAAAAGGCCATTCAAGCCTATACATCTGCCTACGATATAGGCAAAGGAGGGGGAATGCACCTGACTCAAGCGCAGTGGAGAATGATTTTAACGTTGTGCAAGGTTCTGCAACCCTTTGAACTTGCCACACGTGAAGTCAGTTCAGACACTGCCAGCCTGAGTCAGGTCATTCCCCTCATCAGGCTTTTGCAGAAGAAGCTGGAGACATTGAAGGAGGAGCTAAAACAGAGCGATTCCGCTAGGCATGTGGGACTTGTGGATGGAGCCCTTAATTCGCTTAACCAAGATTCACGGGTGGTCAATCTGTTGAAATCAGAGCACTACATTTTGGCCACCGTGCTCGATCCTAGATTTAAAACCTACGTTGTATCTCTCTTTCCGGCAGACACAAGTCTGCAGAGGTTCAAAGACCTGCTGGTGAGAAAATTGTCAAGTCAAGCGGAACGTGACCCGTCAACAGCTGCTCCTTCACATTCTCCCGCAACTGGGGGTGCGAGGAAAAGGCTAAGAATTCCGAGCCCACCCGCTGGCGGTGATGCAGGGCAGTCTGGAGCGAGTGCTGACATCTGGTCCGGACTGAAGGACCTGCCAACGATTACTGACATGTCGTCTACTGTCACTGCATATGATTCTCTCACCATTGAAAGAATGGTGGAGGATTATATGAGTGACCGCATCCAAGTAGGCACGTCAGACAGTCCGTACGTATACTGGCAGGAAAAAGAGCCAATTTGGAGGCCCTTGCAGAAACTGGCTTTATTTTACCTAAGTTGACCCCCCTCCAGTGTGTACTCCGAAAGAGTGTTTAGTGCAGCCGCTCACCTTGTCAGCAATCGGCATACGAGGTTACTTCCAGAAAATGTGGAGAAGATGATGGTTATCAAAATGAATTATAATCAATTCCTCCGTGGAGACATTCACCAGCAATTGCCTCCAGAAAGTACACAGGGACCTGAGATGGTGGATTCCAGTGGGGAAGAATTAATAATCTGTGAGGAGGGGGATGTACACGGTGAAATGGGTGAGGAATCGGACGATGAGGAGGAGGTAGACATCTTGCCTCTGTAGAGCCAGTTTGTGCAAGGAGAGATTGATTGCTTCTTTTTTGGTGGGGGCCCAAACCAACCAGTCATTTCAGTCACAGTTGTGTGGCAGACCCTGTCGCTGAAATGATGGGTTTGTTAAAGTGTGCATGTCCTGTTTATACAACATAAAGGTGGGTGGGAGGGCCCAAGGACAATTCCATCTTGCACCTCTTTTTTCTTTCATTTTTCTTTGCATCATGTGCTGTTTGGGGACTATTTTTTTGAAGTGCCATCCTGCCTGACAGCTGACACTGCAGTGCCACTCCTAGATGGGCCAGGTGTTTGTGTCGGCCACTTGTGTCGCTTATTATTATTATTATCCTTTATTATGCTTAGCTTAGCCATCCAGCGACCACAGTGCACCTCTTTTTTTCTTTGCATCATGTGCTGTTTGGGGACTATTTTTTAAATCGACCATCCTGTCTGACACTGCAGTGCCACTCCTAGATGGGCCAGGTGTTTGTGTCGGCCACTTGGGTCGCTTAGCTTAGTCATCCAATGACCTCGGTGCAAATTTTAGGACTAAAAATAATATTGTGAGGTGTGAGGTGTTCAGAATAGACTGGAAATGAGTGGAAATTATGGTTATTGAGGTTAATAATACTATGGGATCAAAATGACCCCCAAATTCTATGATTTAAGCTGTTTTTGAGGTTTTTTTTGTAAAAAACACCCAAATCCAAAACACACCCGAATCCGCCAAAAAAATTTCAGGGAGGTTTTGCCAAAACGCGTCCGAATCCAAAACACGTCCGCGGAACCGAATCCAAAACCAAAACACAAAACCCGAAAAATGTCCGGTGCACATCACTAGGAAAAACACATGCTAACAACCTATGGGTTGTAGCAGAATGCCCTCCCCCTATCTGTGGAAACTATCTCACTCTTTCCCATTCTCCAAGTCTGATGTCTAGTTGTCACTTTTGACTCTGTCCTTCACCCTAATTATGCTCCATACTGTTGGCGAGTTGTAATAGGGTGCCAGTTTTTTGTGTGAAATAAACTCGCACCTTTTTGCACATTAAAATGTTCGAGTTTGTTGCAAAACTCCCCCAGTGTAATAGCCTGCAAGTGTTTAAGTTTGAGGCTATTACATTGTGCAAGTGTGTACGAGTTTTCCTAATATGAAAACTCACACATTGTAATGCGAGTTTGACAGAAGCATGCACATATCAGTGAGATCCGTGCATGCTTCTGTCTGTGAAAGGTAAGAAATAGTTACAAAGGTAAAGGTTGTGGTTTACAAAGGTTATATTGTAGTGGAACTCCCAGTAAACTTTCATTGGTGATTTCCTACCATTGTAATGTTTTGGGATGGATATGAGTGATAGCGCAGCGGCTCACAGCCATTCAGGTGGGAGCTTTTACAGTGGTGCCCCATAATTGATTGGCTGGGGTTTTAATGACAGAAGTCACCCAGGTCCCGCTCAATCGCATAGTGGAAGTGGATGTGGTCACACATCCACTTTCACATGTCACTGTGGTGCATGTGCATATTTTTTTTTTTTACTTTTTAACCCCTTGGATGCCTGCTTGGAATGACTAGGACTGATCTACACCAGAAATATGCGAGTATTTTTTTCTTTTTCTTTTTTTTACATGTTTCATTCATTACTACTGGAGAAGAGGAACAAGAGGGCAGTGGGGGATATAAAGAAAGTATGTGTGTGTGTGTGTGTGTGTGTGTGTGTGTGTGTGTGTGTGTGTATGCTTTGTCCAGTGTATGTGTAATTTTTTTTTTTTACTGGGGGACTACAAGTACCAGCAGGGCCTTTAATGCCCCACATACTGGTTCTTGTGGTTCTCCAATTACCAGCATGAGGGGGAGAATCACTGAGACCTGTAGTTCTACATGTAATAGATAAAATGTCATCTATGCTTTACATTTTAAAGCTATAAATTCTTAGCTGTGGATGCTGGGCATAGCACCGGGCTTCAGCCCTGGTTTTGGTTGCCCTGGAGGGGGGGACCCCGTTATTAGGGGGTCCTACTCCCCCAGGGTGCCTAGGCCAGGGCAGATTAGTTGAGAGGGTTAATGCTACAGTTGCAGGGACCTGTACTTGTCCTATATTGTCGTCAACTGTAAGTTGCTGTTTTCCTGTTTGTTTATGTACTCTGTAATTGGGCGGTGCGGAACCCTTGTGGCACTATATAAATAAAGGATAATAATAATAAATGTGTCCCCCAGCCAGGGGCGTAGCCAGAACTTTGTGGGCCCCATAGCATCATTTTGAAGGGCCCCTGTATCAATGCCTCTCCACAGCAGTTGTTCATTTTATGCCCCATAATGGCCCCTAGTTCATTTTCTGTACCATAGTAGTGCCGTAGTAAATATTATGCCCCATACTAGCGCCCTAGTTTATGTTAAGAACCGTAGTAGTGCCCTAGTTCACGTTTTGTCACATTGTAGGTCGGACAGTACACATCATGCATTACAGAAATCCCAAATTTGTATTTATCTTTTTAACTGTTTCTTATCTTTCGCAGACAGAAGCATGTACGGATCTCACAGATCTGTGCATGCTTCTGTCACACTTGCCAACCAGAAGCTGGTCTAATATTTTTTTAGAGATTTTGGTAATGTTTAGGTGCAAGTTTACAACTCACACCCTATTACATTGCCCGAGTTGTATGTGTGCAATGGCAAAACATCTGGATGTGAGTTTTGCCATTGTGAGTTTTGGGATTGGAGGAAACATGCAAGTTTGCATGTTCCCGAACCCTATTACATTGGTCAATTTGTAAAATGTGCAAGTTTAGAATTAATCTTGCACATTTTTACAAACTCACACCCCATTACATCTGGCTATTTAATCCTATATAATAAGACTAACTATGCTCCTCACCTCTATGGGGGGAATTCAAGTGCTTTGTATGCCGGTGGCCACTAGATTGCCCCCAACGGAGCAATTCAAGAGTTGCTCCATTCAGTCGTGCACAACCACCGTAGCCAGGGCCGGTGCAAGGTTTCTCGGCACCCTAGGCAAAATTTCTGCCTACACCCCCCCCCCGTCCTCCCGACCCTCCCCTTCCCCTGTTGCTTGGACAGTGGAGTGATCACGTTATCTAGAGGCTGTGTTAACGGTATGTTGATCCTCCTGAAGCAGCCAAATAACAGCAAAAGAAAACCTGACAAATATTATATTAAATGCACACAAGTTAAAAAGCATCCAGCCCCACATCCATATATAGTATAATACCACAGTCTGTAGTTTTATACAGTATTATAGATAGGCATCAGGGTTGTAACTAGAACTTTGTGGCAGTGACGTGCGGTGAGGTCATTGGCTATATATATATATATATATATATATATATAGTGTTCATTCTAGCACCCTGCACCTTTCAAATACTGTGCAGTTCCTCTTTCCTGCCCGGGGTGTCGCTCTCTGCTGTGGTGCTTCTCCGCACACTCTGATCTGTTACTCAGTGCTGTGATACAGACCTGTGTGTGCTGAGAAACACCAGAGCAGAGAGTGACACCCCAGGCAGGAAAGGGGAACTGCATGGATTTTGAAAGGTGCAGGGTGCTAGAATGAATACTATATATATATATATACACACACACACATACATATACAGTGGTCGAAGTAGACATTTTGAAGTGGGGGTATGGAAAAGTGAAGGTTGCAATTATGCGCGCGCCTCCGGGAGAGGGGGTGTGGCCACTCAAATGGGGACGTGTCCTTCAGTGTATTAGGACCCCTTATACTATCTAGAAATTCTTATACTATCTAGAAATTCACATTACAGCACACGGAATGAGCCGAAATTCACACTACAGCACATGGTATGAGCCAAAATTCACACTACAGCACATGGTATGAGCCAAAATTCATATTTTACCACACAGTATGAGCCAAAATTCACATTACAGCACACCGTATGAGCCGAAATTCATATTACAGCACACCGTATGAGCCGAAATTCACATTACAGCACACCGTATGATCCGAAATTCATATTTTACCACACAGTATGAGCCGAAATTCACATTACAGCACACGGTATGAGCCGAAATTCACATTACAGCGCACGGTATGAGCCGAAATTCACATTATAGCACACGGTATGAGCCGAAATTCACATTACAGCACACGGTATGAGCCGAAATTCACATTACAGCACACAGTATGAGCCAAAATTCATATTTTACTACACAGTATGAGCCGAAATTCACATTACAGCACACGGTATGAGCCGAAATTCACGTTACAGAACACGCTATGACCCAAAATTTCAGATTTTACCACACTGTATGAGCCGAAATTCACATTATAGCACACGGTATGACCCGAAATTCACATTACAGCATACTGTATGAGCCAAAATTCTGATTTTACCATATGGTATGAGACGAAATTCACATTATAGCAAACGGTATGACCCACAATTCAGGGACAGGAGAGAGAGTGACAGCAAGGACTGAGAGAGTGACAGCAGGGACTGAGAGCGTGACAGCAGGGACATAGGGTAACATTACCTGATATGTGCAGCGGAGGTGCGGAAGGGACTGTGGTTGTTGGTGGCGTATGAGCCCATGGTCTGCGGGGGATGCGGCGGTACTAAGCTGTCCTTCTTCGCTGCGGCGTTGATGTCCCTCTGACCACCGCCAGTTGTGGTCTGCGGTGGTCAGCTTTCAATGGCGGTGCAGCGTGCAGAAGTGAGCGCTGGTCAGCGGTGGGAGGCGGGCAGCTGTGATATAAATATATAATTTATTTACATTTATTTTATTTATTTTTCCCTGTCCCTGCGTCCAAGTGATCTGGGGGTGTGCTGCAGTCCAAGTGATCTTGCCCAGATCACTTGGCCTGCAGCTCACCCCCAGATCACTTGGACTGCAGCTCACCCCCAGATCACAAGGCGGGGAGCTGCAGTCCAAGTGATCTGGGGGTGAGCTGCCCAGACACTTGCCACCAAGCACAACTCCCCCACCCCTCGCCTTAGTGGTCCTGGTTCCTCAGTCCCGGAGAAAGCAGATGCTGCCGGAGATGCTGAGGGCACGGAAATAGAGGTAACAGCGCTGCCTGTTGTCTCCGGAGCTGCCGCTGCTGTAGGCAACTCCAACATCGGGAGGTGCGGGGCGGCAGGGAGGGAGGGGATAGGGAGACGTGGAGTGGGAGGGAGGGGATAGGGAGACGCAGGGCGGCAGGGAGGGAGGGGATAGGGAGACGTGGGGTGGGAGGGAGGGGATAGGGAGACGCGGGGTGGAAGGGAGGGGATAGGTAGATGCGGGGTGGGAGGGAGGAGATAGGGAGGCGCGGGGCGGCAGGGAGGGAGGGAGGGGATAGCGAGACGTGGGGCGGCAGGGAGGGGATAGCGAGACGCGGGGTGCGAGGGAGGGGATAGGGAGACGCGGGGCGGCAGGGAGTGAGGGGATAGGGAGGTGCGGGGCAGCAGGGAGGGAGGCGCGGGGAGGGAGGGGATAGCGAGACGCGGGGCGGCAGTGAGGGGACAGTGAGACGCGGGTGGGAGGGAGAGGATAGGGAGACGTGGGGTGGAAGGGAGGGGATAGGGAGATGCGGGGTGGGAGGGAGGAGATAGGGAGGCGCGGGGCGGCAGGGAGGGAGGGGATAGCGAGACGTGGGGCGGCAGGGAGGGGATAGTGAGACGCGGGGTGCGAGGGAGGGGATAGGGAGACGCGGGGCGGCAGGGAGTGAGGGGATAGGGAGGCGCGGGGCAGCAGGGAGGGAGGCGCGGGGAGGGAGGGGATAGCGAGACGCGGGGCGGCAGTGAGGGGACAGTGAGACGCGGGTGGGAGGGAGAGGATAGGGAGATGCGGGGCGGCAGGGAGGGAGGGGATAGGGAGACGAGGGGTGGGAGGGAGGGGATAGGGAGACGTGGGGTGGGAGGGAAGGGATAGGGAGACGTGGGGTGGGAGGGAGGGGATAGCGAGACGCGGGGCGGCAGTGAGGGGATAGTGAGACGCAGGTGGGAGGGAGAGGATAGGGAGACGCGGGGCGGCAGGGAGGGAGGGGATAGGGAGACGTGGGGTGGGAGGGAGGGGATAGGGAGACGCGGGGTGGAAGGGAGGGGATAGGGAGATGCGGGGTGGGAGGGAGGAGATAGGGAGGCGCGGGGCGGCAGGGAGGGAGGGGATAGCGAGACGCGGGGTGGCAGTGAGGGGATAGTGAGACGCGGGGTGGGAGGGAGGGGATAGGGAGACGTGGGGTGGGAGGGAGGGGATAGCGAGACGCGGGGCGGCAGTGAGGGGATAGCGAGACGCGGGGTGGGAGGGAGGGGATAGGGAGACGTGGGGTGGGAGGGAGGGGATAGCGAGACGCGGGGCGGCAGTGAGGGGATAGTGAGACGCAGGTGGGAGGGAGAGGATAGGGAGACGCGGGGCGGCAGGGAGGGAGGGGATAGGGAGACGTGGGGTGGGAGGGAGGGGATAGGGAGACGCGGGGTGGAAGGGAGGGGATAGGGAGATGCGGGGTGGGAGGGAGGAGATAGGGAGGCGCGGGGCGGCAGGGAGGGAGGGGATAGCGAGACGCGGGGCGGCAGTTAGGGGATAGTGAGACGCTGGGTGGGAGAGAGAGGATAGGGAGACACGGGGCGGCAGGGAGGGGATAGGGAGGCGCGGGGCGGCGGGGAGGGAGGGGATAGAGAGACTTCTCTTGTCTTTCAGATGTTCCAATTAAATATATTTTACACAAAAAATATATATTTTGATAAGTAAGCCCAGACCAGGGGCGGCCGCGGCGAGGGTCTAGCCTGCCACAGCCGTCAGTCACCTCACCTACGCCAGTGTGATTTCCCTGCGGCTGCTCCATGTCTCTAACAGAAATAGACGGAGCCGCGCGTATGAGAGAGCAGGTCAGGAGACGGGCGCCACACAAGCGCTGACGTTCGTGCTGACGGCGCCTAGCAGGATGCGTGTTAGGCTGTCAGTGTGGGCGGCGCCCGTCTCCTGACCTGCTCTCTCATACGCGCGGCTCCGTCTATTTCTGTTTAGACATGGAGCAGCCGCAGGCCCGCAGGGAAAGCAATACACTGGGCTGGTGAGGTGACTGACGGCTGTGGCAGGCTAGACCCTCGCCGCGGCCGCCCCTGGTCTGGGCTTACTTATCAAAATATATATTTTTTTTTGTAAAATATATTTAATTGGAGCCTGCCGCCCTCCAGTGGCCAGCGCCCATAGGCAGCTGCCTAAAGCTGCCTAATGGTAGCGCCGGCCCTGACCGTAGCTGACATTACTGTGACGTTGTTCTTTTATGTTGATGGGCTGGTAACTAGTTGTGTTTATTTGTATATTTATTAGTTGTTTTGTTGTTCATCCCCTTGTATGGGGCTACAATAACTTGGTGGCGCTCTATAAATAAAAGATAATAATAAGAAAGTAATTAAAGATGGGGCACATTTGCTCATGCTTTTTATGTAAAATGTTCATATTATAAAACGGTGCAGTTAATGAAAAATGTAGCATTTTTTTTTTTTTGTAAGTTCTGTAAAAGTTAAAGAAAATATTGCAATATACCTACAATTTCAGGTAAAGGAAGCAAAACATGGGCTCGTCCGGGATTTGAACCCGGGACCTCTCACACCCTAAGCGAGAATCATACCCCTAGACCAACGAGCCAGTTACCATCTAAACTTTGCAGATGTTGAGATGTCTGCCACATCAGCAGGGAAATTGTGCCTGTACTGTATCATATTACAGTTTTTAGCACAGACTGAACTATGTAAAATGAAAAGACACAGTACACAGATACAGATTCATTTGCATAGTAGATGTACCAAAGTTGTCCATACAACTTGTAGTTGTATTATTAATGTATGATATAGAATGTTAATGCTTTTTAAGGATAATGAACCTCATTCAGGTTGGATCGCAACTATCAATCCAACCGTAAAAATTACTAAGATGATGCGATGCGGGCGCATGCGCGAGGCCCATCCTGCACATGCGCCCACATTTTCTGCATGCACCCTGCAGTAAATGGGAACGCCTCTGCCTGTCAATCAGGCAGAAGCATTCGTGGGGCGGGAAGGGGATGGCAATGCTCCGTTTCCTAGGTGGAGATGGAGCATTGCGGCGGTGGCGTCATGGAAACGGGGGCAAGGGCAGTAGAATGGGGGCGTGGTGTGGGTGTGATAGGGGTGGCTGCATGACATCACACGCAACCACTCCAATCAGAAAGATGGCGGTGGCCAGGCTGCTTCGGCAGGAGGCTACCCTACTTTCTGCGATTACACTTGAGTCCTATTGGAGAAAGAGCGCTATATAAATAAAATTATTATTAATTATTAATTATTATTATTATTATTATTATTATTATTATTATTTATACAATTGTGCTCATTATTTGATTTATTTTTTTATGTTTATCAAATACATTTTTCTATAAATATATAAGAGCTTTACAAGGTTCAGAGGCTTTAAAATAAAATCAGTGTGCTGGAGTTCTCAAGTCCTGTGCAGAACCTTTAGCCTACACAATGCTGGTTTGGGTGGGTTATATTGTTCCTGTGCAGGGTAAATATTGGTTGCTTTATTTGTACACTGCAATTTAGATTTCAGTTTTAACACTCCACCCAAATCTAACTCTCTCTGCACATGTTATATCTGCCCCCCCCCCCCCCCCCCCTGCAGTGCACATGGTTTTGCCCATGTGCTAACAAATTTGCTGATACGATCAGGTCTGAATTAGGCCAGGCTTGCGGGAGGCTCCCGATTTTTAGATGAGCCTCCTGCTGCCACGGAAACCTTGACAGCCCTCCCAGTTTTTAAAGGTCCTTTAAATATATGTACCGCGCATGCGCGAGACCTGAGAGGTTGGGGGGCGGGGCCAGCGGGGAGACTTCCTGGCCGACCACCGCAGGGTTGTGTGTAGGGTGTGTGTAGCGGTTGCTGTCTTGCACACTGCAGCAAGGCTCTGCTACTGCTTCCCTGTGACTGGCCCTTCCCACCACACTCAGGGCTACAGCAGCGTGGATCAGCCCAGCAGCGGCAGCCTCAGCTTCCTGCTCCTCACCTCTCACTGGCGGTGTCTGCACTGTGTTGCCTCCCACACATAGTGTCGGGGGTCGGCTCCTAGCCTTTACTGGAAGGAGCAACATACACAGGTGAGTGCTGGGGTAATGTGGGGGAATGGAGGCTGTGTGTAATGTGTGTATAATGCAGTTCAATGTGGCACTGGGTCTTATATGGGGTGGTGTGCTTTGTAGTGTACTGTATGCTGTGTATAATGTAATATGGGGGAGGGGATCTGTGTATGCTGTGTTTAATGTACTGGGTGTAATATTGGGGAGGGGGGCTATGTACTGTATGCTGTGTTTAAAGTAATGTGGTACTGGATGTAATCAGAGGTGTAGCTAGGTACCATGGTGCCCGGAGCAAGGGTATGTTTCGGCGCCCCCTACCCTGTACTGAATTGGGGGCCTGCCCAACATGTGGTGGCATGTTATATTTGAAAAGAAAAAATATTAAAAAATTCTAAATTGGTCACAATGCCGGTTCTAGACCTTGCAGAGCTCAGGGTGAAAGTTTCTCCTGGGCACACCACCAAGTTTAAAACAGGGTCAGTGCGTCTCCAGGCATGCAACAAATATATAGGATCATGGCTTCATGGGGAAGGGATGTGACCACAGAATAGTGCCAATTCACATTACACTGCACAGTAGTTTCCGTTAATCATGTTACACCACACAGTATAGCTGTTTATACACGTTATGCCAGAGTAGAGCCCCTTATACACATTACGCCACACAGAAAAGCCGCTTATATACATTACACCACAGTAGAGCCGCTTATACATGTTACACAACAGTAGAGTCGCCTATACATGTTGCACCACAGAAGAGCCATTTATACATGTTTTGCTGCAGCTTGTAATGCAGATAGAGGTGCTGCAGCAGCAGCTGGGGCATAGTGAGGTGCTGCAGCATCAATGTAGAGAGAGATGCTGTAGCAACTGGGGCAAAGAGGGGTGCTGCAACAGCTGGGGCACAGAGAGGTCTGCAGCAGCCGAGGCTGAAAGAGGTGCTGCAGAAGCCGTGGCAGAAAGAGGTGCTGCAGCAGCCGGGGCAGAGAGAGGTGCTGCAGCAGCCTTGGCAGAAAGAGGTGCTGCAGCAGTGAAGGCTGCAGGACAAAAGTAACAAGGCTGCAAAGCTACAAGCAGATAGTGAGACATGTGAAGAGGGTGGGCAGAGCTACGGCATGTGCTGGATGTCAGTGCCTCCTGCTGTCACCACTGGCCTGACCTGTTCCCCGCCTAGTCTCTGAGTCCGAGTCAGTGTGCGTCCCATCTGCGCCCTCTAACTTCTTTGGTGCCCGGAGCTTGTTCTCCACTGGAGCCATCCTCACTACACCTCTGGGTGTAATATGGGGGAGGGGGGGGGGGGGGGGGGGCTGTGTACTGTATGCTGTGTATAATGTAATGTGGGGGAGGGGATCTGTGTGTGCTGTGTTTAATGTCATGCACTGGGTGTAATATGGGGGAGGGGGCTATGTACTGTATGCTGTGTATAGTATAATGTGGGGGAGGGGATCTGTGTGTGCTGTGTTTAATGTAATGTATTGGGTGTAATATGGGGGAGGGGGGCTATGTACTGTATGCTGTGTATAATATAATGTGGGGGAGGGGATCTGTGTGTGCTGTGTTTAATGTAATGTATTGGGTGTAATATGGGGGAGGGGGCTATGTACTGTATGCTGTGTATAATGTAATGTGGGGGAGGGGGTCTGTGTATACTGTATTTAATGCAGCGTTGCCTACCCTCTCGCATTCAGCGGGGGGCTGACATTTTTTAGGTGACCCTCCCGCTGACCCGCAAAAGCATTGGGTCTCCCGGTTTTAACGTACAGCTCACCGAAAATTAGGACTACGCATGCGCAAGTTTGGAATGCTGGTTGTCGGGGCCTGCCCACATCATGACGTCGCCCGTGCAGTCACCGCCCCCGGCATTCCGGACTCGCGCATGCGCAGTCCGCATTTTGGGCAAGCTCGGAATCCTGGGGTATGGGCCTGCAGGGGCTACGTCATGACGGTCACCACGGGGTTGTGAGCAGCGGTGGCACATAGAAGTTTTTTCATATAGCCGACATTGTCACGGCAGGCGGCAGTGTCACCAGCAGATGAGGCATCAGTGGTTCTATCAAATAAAATTATGCTGGATGCCAAATGCCCTTCAGCCATTTTTGACAAACACGGCTCCTGTCAATAGTTTTGCACATTTAGGGGGACATGTACTAAGCAGTGATAAAAGTGGAGAAGTGAGCCCATGGCAACCAATCAGCTGCTCTGTATACTTTCATAGTATGCAAATTATAAATGTAACGTCAATGCTGATTGGTTGCCATGGACAACTTCTCCACTGGCTCACTTCTCCACTTCTATCACTGCTTAGTACATGTCCCCCGTAGTTTCAAGTTTATTGTTGTCTATTTCTCTATTTGCAATAACATTATTTCTCTTACGTCCTAGAGGATGCTGTGGTCCATTTTAGTACCATGGGGTATAGACGGTTCCGCAGGAGCCTTACGGCACTTTAAGACTTTTCAACAGTGTGAACTGGCTCCTCCCTCTATGACCCTCCTCCAGACCTCAGTTTAGAAAATGTGCCCAGGAGACTGGATGCACACTAGTGGAGCTCTACAGAGCTTTACTTGAAAAATACTTTCTTAGTTTTTTTATTTTACAGGGAAGCTGCTGGCAACAGCTTCCCTGCTTCGTGGGACTTAGTGGGGGAAGTAGGTACCAACTTCTCAATTAGTTAATGGTTCTGCTTCTGCTGACAGGACACCATTAGCTCCTGAAGGGTACTGAACACAACCCAAGCCTGGCCAGTGTTCACTCCCACAGCACTGCCGCCACCCCCTAACAGAGCCAGAAGTCAGAAGGCTGGTGAGTATATTACCGGAGTCCTGCAGAGAGGGGATCCTACGGTCATCGTTGGCAGCATACAGGTACATGCGCAGCGGTGGGAAGCTGCGCGCCATGTCTCTCAGCACAAGGGAGCAGAGCGAGGGGTGGGGTGCACTCTGAGGGCATGTTTTAAAACCTTACTCTCACTGGCAAAAAGGGTACATACATGTACAGCCGCTGATGTGCCATCTCCAGCCAGTATAAATATTACATTGCTGAGGCTGACGGGCGGGGCTTCTCCTCAGACTTGCCAGAACACTCACTGGGTGCCATTTTCTCCTGCAGAAACTCCAGTGTGAATGCTGTTTCTCCTCATGACAACGCTGATACAAGTACAAGGTGTTATAGAAGGGGCAGAGAGTGTTCATTATAATTAGGTCTGTGGGCCTATTATTGGTATATGCGCTGTAAATTGGTAATATTTCCACAATTCACAATAAGGCGCAGTGTGTGGACTGGCAAATACCTCTGTGTCTCTCTGACACACTTTAGTGTGGGTCTGTCCCCAATAGCTCCTCTGTGTGATAGGGGAGTGTGTGTGTGTGTGTGTGTGTGTGTGTGTGTGTGTGTGTGTGTGTGTGTGTGTGTACAAGTGTGTAACATGTCAGACATTGGGGAGTGTTCTTCCCAGGAAGAACCCATTTTAGATGCACAAGAGGGTAATATGGTGGCCCTTCCCTCTCAGAAGGAGTGGGTGAGAATGTTGCAAAAGAATATGTCAATGCTTACAAAGAAATTCTCTGAGTCTGAACAACAGACTAAATATTTGAGGCAGTCTGTGGAGGATGCACTGTTTACTGACCCCTCCATATCATCCACTCAGGTCCCATCCAGTTCCCAGAAAAGGTCTCTGGCCCAGATAATGCAAGGGGACACAGACACAGATTGCGACTCTGACGTCGACACTGGGGATCTGAGAAGGGTAGACCCCAAATTATCCAAAAGCATACAATGTATGATAGTTGCTATAAAGGAAGTGTTGGAGTTTCCTGAAATAACACTGGTCTCAGGAAAAGGATTATTTTAAATTAAATAAAATGCAGGTTGTGACTTTTCCTCCTTCAAAGGACTTGAATGCGTTCTTTGAAGAATCCTGGGCAAACCCTGAGAAGAAATTTACCCTTCCCAGAAGGGTACGTGTAGCGTACCCTTTCCCTGAGGAAGACAGGCACAAATGGGAGACTCCCCCAATGATAGACACCTCAGTTTCTCGGCTGTCTAAGAAAATAGTTTTGCCTGCCCCTGGTTCAGCCTCTTTAAAAGATCCAGCTGACCGTAAATTAGAAACAACCCTGAAATCCATATATACGGCTAACGGAACAGTGCTCAGGCCCACCATTGCTTGTGCGTGGGTGGGTAACACTGTGGAAAAATGGTCTGACAACTTGCTTGTTAACATAGACACAGTTGACAGGGATGAAATAGTCCTAACTCTCGGCCATATCAAAGATGCTGCAGGTTACTTAGTTGAGTTATGAAGGATATTGGGTTGCTGAGTTTAAAATCCTCCGCTATGGCAATTTCAGCCCGCAGGGCAATGTGGATCCGCCAATGGAATGCTGATGCGGAATCAAAAAAGAATATTGAGGCGCTCCCTTACAATGGAGAAGCCCTCTTTGGAGACAAGCTGGATGCCATGATTTCAACAACTACATCAGGCGAGTCAGCATTTCTGCCTTCCGCAGCTGCTCCACCTAGGAAAGGATATCATTCTCATATGATGCAGTCCTTTCGGCCCAACAAGTCCAAAAAGGCAAAGGGTACCCCCTTCTTTGCAGGAAGAGGGCGAGGAATAGGTAAAAAATCTACAACACCATCAGGCTCGCAGGAGCAGAAGTCAACAGCTACTTCTGCTAAAACCTCAGCATGAAGCTGGGGCTCCCCTGCAGGAGTACGATCGGGTGGGGATACGTCAACTGTTTTTCAGCCAGGTCTGGATTCACTCAGATCTGGATCCTTGGGTATTACAGATAGTATCCCAAGGGTACAAATTGGAATTTCAAGACCTTCCCCCATGCCGATTTTACAAATCAGCCTTACCAGCTTTTGTTCAGGACAGAACAAAGGTGCTGAACGCAAAACAGAAATTATGTCAAGACAACGTAACTTCCTTAGTTCCTGTGTCACAACAGGAAAAATGGTTTTATTCAAGCCCGTTTGTAGTGCTGAAACCGAATGGCTCGGTCAGACCGATTTTAAACCTAAAGACTCTGAACCTCTATTTGAAAAGGTTCAAATTCAAGATGGAATCCCTGAGAGCGGTGATCTCCAGCTTGGAGGAAAAGGAATTTCTGGTGTCAATGGACATCAAAGATGCTTATTTACATGTTCCCATCTACCCTCCGCATCAGGCATACCTGAGGTTTGCGGTGCAGGACTGCCACTACCAGTTCCAAACATTGCCTTTCGGGCTCTTCACGGCTCCGAGAAGATTCACCAAGGTGATGGTGCTTCTTCGCAAGAAAGGAGTCAACGTAATCCCATACTCCTCATAAAAGCGAGATCCAGGGAGAAACTAGTGCAGAACATTGCGCTTTCCCTGACGGTGCTTCAACAGCACGGTTGGATCATAAACCTTCCAAAATCACAATTGGAATCCACAATGAGGTTATCATTTCTGGGAATGATATTGGACACGGAAGCACAGAAAGTATTCCTACCGGTGGAAAAGGCTCTGGAGATCCAGAAGATGGTCAACCAAGTTTTGAAACCAGCACGCATATCGATTCATCAGTGCTTCCGCCTGCTGGGGAAGATGGTAGCGGCCTACGAGGCTCTACAATTTTGCTGATTCCACGCCAGGGTGTTCCAATGGGACCTACTGGACAAGTGGTCAGGATCGCTCCTACACATGCACCGGAGGATAATCCTGTCAACAAAAGCCAGAAATTCCCTCTTGTGGTGGCTTCAAAGTTCTCACCTCCTGGAGGGACGCAGGTTCGGGATTCAGACTTGGATCCTGGGGACCACAGATGCAAGCCTACGAGGTTGGGGAGCAGTCATGCAAGGGGAAAGCTACCAAGGAAGATGGTCAAGTCAAGAAGTACACCTTCACATAAACATTCTGGAATTGAGAGCGGTGTACAACAGCCTTCATCAAGCGGCACACCTTCTACAAGGTCGTCTCATACAGATCCAGTCAGACAATGTAACGGCAGTAGCTTACATAAACCGTCAGGGCGGAACAAAAAGCAGAGCGGCAATGGCATAGGTGACAAAAATTCTTCTCTGGGCAGAAAGACATGCAAAAGCTCTGTCAGCAATTTTCATCCCGGGAGTGGACAACTGGAAAGCAGACTTCCTCAGCAGACACGATCTCCATCCAGGAGAATGTGGCCTCTACCCAGAAGTCTTTGCAGAGGTAGCAGGTCGTTGGGGTGTTCCTCAAGTAGATATGATGGCATCATGTCTCAACAAGAAGCTTCAGAAATATTGTTCCAGGTCGAGAGACCCAAAAGCAATAGCAGTAGATGCACTGGTGACCCAGTGGGTGTTTTAGTCGGTGTATCTGTTCCCTCCATTCCACTAATACCAAAAGTTCTCAAGATCATCAGAAGAACAAGGGTTCGAGCAATTCTCGTTGCTCCAGACTGCCCAAGGAGGGCTTGGTATCCAGATCTTCAGGAGTTACTACTGGAAGATCATCGGCCTCTTCCTCTTCGCGAGGATCTGCCTCAGCAGGGGCTGTTAGTTTATCAAGACTTACCGTGGCTACGTTTGACAGCATGGCTGTTGAGCGCCAGATCCTAGCCCATAAGGGTATTCCCAATGAAGTCATTCCCACTCTTCTTCTGGCCAGGAAAGGGGTAACGTCTAAACATTGCCATCGTATTTGGAGAAAATATGTATCTTGGTGTGAATCCAAGAAGTCTCCTGCGGTGGAGTTTCAATTAGGACGTCTTCTCCTATTTCTACAGGCAGGTGTGGATGCTGGCTTGAGATTAGGGTCTATCAAGGTCCAAATTTCGGCCTTGTCCATTTTCTTTCAGAAACAGTTTGCTTCCCTTCCTGAGGTCCAGACGTCCGTTAAAGGGGTTCTGCGCATCCAATCTCCCTTTGTGCCTCCTGCGGCGCCATGGGATCTTAATGTGGTGTTGCAATTCCTTAAATCAGGCTGGTTTGAGCCTCAGCAAGAGGTGGAGTTGAAGTTTCTCACTTGGAAAGTCATCATGCTGGTGGCCTTGGCCTCAGGCAGACGAATGTCTGAATTAGGGGCTCTGTCACACAAGAGTCCTTATTTGATTTTTCATGAAGATAGAGCTGAACTGCAGACGCGTCAGCATTTTCCTTCCAAAGGTTGTGTCTTCTTTCCATATTAACCAACCTGTGGTGGTGCCAGTGACTTCTGACACATCAGCCGTTTCAAAGTCCTTGGATGTCGTCAGAGCGTTGATGACTTATGTTGCAAGAACTGCTCAGATAAGGAAAACAGAATCTTTGTTTGTCCTCTATGACCCCAACAAGATTGGGGGTCCTGCTTCTAAGCAGACTATTGCGTGCTGGATCAGAGGTACTATTCAGCACGCTTATTCAACGGCAGGATTGCCGTTACCGAGTTCGGTAAAGGCCCACTCTACAAGGAAAGTGGGTTCTTCCTGGCCGGCTGCCCGGGGTGTCTCGGCGTTGCAAATTTGCAGAGCAGCTACTTGGTCAGGGGCAAACACGTTTGCTAAGTTTTACAGGTTTGACACCTTGGCTGCTAACGACCTTCAGTTTGGTCAGTCAGTTCTGCAGGAACATTAGCACTTTCCCGTCCGTACTAGGAGCTTTGGTACATCCCCATGGTACTAAAATGGACCCCAGCATCCTCTAGGATGTAAGAGAAAATAGGATTTTAATTACCTACCAGTAAATCCTTTTCTCGTAGTCCGTAGAGGATGCTGGGTGCCCGCCTGGTGCTCATTTTTCCTGCAGAATTACGTTTTGTCTTTTGCACAGGTTCTCATGTGTTAAGATGTTCACAGCTGTTGCGGTTGCATTATGTATGCACGTTGGCATGGGTTATGTTGAAGACCATGTTAGGCGGCATGTTTTGTAAGGTGTGAGCTGGTGTGAATCTCGCCACTAGTTTAATGTAAATTCTTCTCTCGAAGTTGTCCGTCTCCTCGGGCACAGTTCCTATACTGCGGTCTGGAGGAGGGGCATAGAGGGAGGAGCCAGTTCACACTGTTGAAAAGTCTTAACTGTCTATACCCCATAGTACTAAAATGGACCCCAGCATCCTCTACGGACTACGAGAAAAGGATTTACTGGTAGGTAATTAAAATCCTATTTTCTCAGCACTTGATGTTATGTGTTTGCTCATATTGTATATACCTCCAGATTGTTAGAGAGTGGTGTTCTCTCTGGAGCTACACATTTTTCAGCAGCTGGGAGCGCCCAAAATAGACCCACTCCTACTTTGTTTATATAAAGTCCCTTACAGTGTTGCTGTGTTGTCCTGCATCAGACCAGTGGTAGTGTCCTGTGCATCAGTCAGTCCAGTGACCAGTCACAGTGGTGTCCCCTGCTGCCATATGTCCAGTGCTGCTGTATAATAAGTCCCTTAAAGTGTCGCTGTGTTGTCCTGCATTAGACAAGTGGTAGTGTCCTGTGCATCAGTCAGTCCAGTGACCAATCACAGTGGTGTCCTCTGCTGCCATATGTCCAGTGCTGCTGTATAAGTCCATTCCAATGCAGTGGTGCTGTGTTGTCCTGCATCAGTCCAGTGGTGGTTTCCCTTTGCTGCCGTATATGTCCAGCGGTACTGCCGTATATGTCCAGCGGTACTGCCATATATATGTCCAGCGGTACTGCCGTATATGTCCATTTATACTGCCGTATATGTCCAGTGATCCTGCCGTATATGTCCATTGATACTGCCGTATATGTCCAGTGATACTGCCGTATATGTCCATTGATACTGCCCTATATGTCCATTGATACTGCCCTATATGTCCAGCGGTACTGCCGTATATGTCCAGCGGTACTGCCGTATAAATCCAGTTATCCTGTCGTATAATGGTACTGGCGTATACTTCCAGTGATCCTGCCATATAATTCCAGTGATCCTGCCACATAAGTCCATATAATTCCGTATAAATCCAGTCCAGTGGGGCTGCCATATAAGTTCAGTGGTGGTGTCCTGTGCTGTATATTATTTACTCCAGATCAAGGGGTTATTAATATTTAATACAAATAATTTTTACAGGGTTTTCCCTGTGAGGTGTAGGGGTACGCTCTCCTGTGCCGCATATTGTGTTATATATCTCCAGAAAAAGAATGGAGAACAAAAATTTGGAGGATAACATAGGGAAAGATCAGGAACCACTTCCTCCTATTGCTGAATTTGCTGCCACTAGTCATGACATAGATGATGAAATGCCATCAATGTTGTCTGCCAAGGCTGATGCCCAATGTGATAGTAGAGGGCATGTAAAATCCAAAAAGCCTAAGTTCAGTAAAAAGATTTTTTTTTTAAATTGAAATGGTCTGGGGAGAAACGTAAACTTGCCAATATGCCATTTACGTCACTTAGTGGCAAGGAACGGCTAAGGCCCTGGCCTATGTTCATGACTAGTGGTTCAGCTTTGCATGACGATGGAAGTCTCATCCTCCCACTAGAAAAATTAAAAGACAAAGCACAGATAAAGACTGCGTTCTAAGATGGTATTACAAATTCCCAAGGAGAGTCCAAGTGTGTTGGCGGTTGCGATGCCTGACCTTCCCAACACTGGACGGGAAGAGATGGCTCCTTCCACCATTTGCACGCCCCCTGCAACTTCTGGAAGAAGCATCCACAGTCCAGTTTCTGATATTCAAATTAAAGATGTCACTGTTGAAGTACACCAGGAGGAGGATATGGGTGTTGCTGGCGCTGAGGAGGAAGTTGACAATGAGGATTCTGATGGTGATGTGGGTTATTTAAATGAGGCACCGGGGAAGACACCTGTTGTCCATGGGATGAAGAAGCCCATTGTGATGGCTAAACAAAATACCAAAAAAGCCACCTCTTCGGTGTGGAATTATTTCTCCACAAATCCGGACAATAGGTGTCAAGCCATCTGTTGCATCTGTCAATCTGTAATAAGTAGGGGTAAGAATGTTAACCACCTAGGAACATCCTCCCTTATACGTCACCTGCAGCACATTCATCAGAAGTCAGTATCAAGTTGTGAAACTTTGGGTAAGAGCGTAAGCAGTCCACTGACACCTAAATCCCTTCATCCTCTTGTACCCAAGCTCCTGCAAGCCACACCACCAACTCACTCAACGTCAACTTCCTCCTCAGTCAGGAACGTCAGTTAGTCCTGCAGGCCATGTCACTGTCAAGACTGAGGAGTCCTCTCCTAACCGGGATTCCTCCGGAGGATCCATGAGTGGTACGCCTGCTGTTGCTGCTGCTGCTGTTGTTGCTGCTGGGAATCGATCGTCATCCCAGAGGGGAAGTCGGAAGGCCACTTGTACTACTTCAAGTAAGCAATTGACTGTCCAACATTCCATTGTGAGGAAGATGAAATATGACAGCAGTCATCCTTTTGCAAAGCGGATAACTGAGGCCTTGACAGCTATGTTGGTGTTAGACGTGCATCCAGTATCCGCCATTAGTTCAGTGGGACTTAGAGAAATGTTTAAGGTACTGTGTCCTGTTACGCACACCAGTGCTAACAGGAGTATACCGGTGTATGAACAGAGAGGGAAGAGAAGCAAACAAACTCACAGACAGTATAACATAACATACACAGGAGGTGATGGAATAACTAATAAACACAAAGTGAACGGAGAAGCCCAAAGGCTCAGGAATTGGGTGTCTCCCTAGTGTCAGGAATGCTCAGATGGAACAGAGCGGACAATGAAGCGAGGTTTAGTGATTTAACATGTGGAGCACCTGAAATGATGTTGCTAAGAGCAACAGAAAAAACCCCAAAGGGTTACCAACGGGTGTGGGAATAAACTCCTTGGTCAGAGATAGAAATATAGACACAAGGAGAGTATCCACAATCCTAACCCCCACTTGCAGGGCACAGGTTCAGCTTATTGCCACTAAACTGACACCTGGACACCCTGCACAGTGAGGGAGGATTAAGCAAGCAGGTCTGAGAGTACAGCCGCAAACCTGCTGGGTTCACATAATAGCAAAAGAACCCCAGCAGGTCAAATAACTGACTCCAGTCTTACTGCTAGGTCCGGATTGGCAGAATGAAGTACCGAATCCCAAGGCCTATTCGCAGTAAGCAACAAGTAAATACAAAGTCACACAGTACTAGCTAACTCTCTGGAACTGACTAACAAACAAAGATTCAGCAGCATTTGCCTAGCCTGAGAGGATGGTTTATATAGCAGGTGCTGTCCACGCCCCACTCAGACCTCACAGACTGTGAGCACAAAACCAGCGCCGGATTCCCTGCCGTGCACAGAGCCTGTAACCACTACACAGTAAAAACCCGGACCGGAGTATCAGCTGCGCTCAGGTTACTTCGCTAACACTTGCCTCCCGGTTGCCATGGCGACGTGGCAGCACAGAGCAGGAGATCCTAACAGTACCCCCCCTCTGATGAGGGGTCAAAGAACCCCTACCACCGGGTTTATCGGGGAACTGCGAGAAGAAAGAGCGTATCAGTCTGGGGGCATGAAGATCACAACTGCGCACCCACGACCGCTCCTTCGGGCCATACCCCTTCCAGTGCACCAAAAATGACAGCCGACCCCGAACCATCTTGGAGTCAAGAACCCTTTCAACCACAAACTCCCTCTGACCCCGTATCAGAAGAGGAGAAGGTCTTCCACTGGAAGAAGGATTACTAACCGCCTGTTTTAAAAGGGAACAATGAAATGTTTTATTGATACCCAATGAACGGGGCAGATCTAACTGAAATGCCACCGGATTGATAACCCTGGTGATCTTATAAGGGCCGATGAACCGGGGGCCTAACTTATGAGATGGCTGTCTCAACTTCAAATTCTTGGTGGACAACCAGACGAAGTCTCCTAATTTGAAGCTGCAGGGTCTTCTCCGCTTATCAAAAACCCTTTTGGTCACTAATGACACAGACACAAGGGCTTTCTTCACTTTCCTCCAAATACCCCTAAGGACCGAAACAACAGAGGAACCACCAGGCGTGGAATCCAGGGGGTCAAAAGAATTGGCCTTAGGATGATGTCCATACACACAAAGGAAGGGAGAGATCCCTGTAGCAGAGTGAGCCGCGTTGTTATAGGCAAACTCCGCCATGGACAGATGAGCAACCCAGTCAGTATGACACTTGGAGACATAACACCTGAGGAACTGCTCCAAGGACTGGTTCACCCTCTCAGTCTGCCCATTAGACTGTGGATGGTAGCCTGACGACAAGCTCACAGAAATCTGGAGATCAGAACAAAATGCCCTCCAGAATTTGGCCACAAACTGGGATCCACGGTCAGAGACCACATCAAGTGGCAACCCGTGGAGGTGCACAACATGCTGCATAAATAACTCAGACAGGCGTCTGGCCGATGACAACCCAACCAGTGGAACGAAATGTGCCATCTTCGAAAAAACCTGTCAACGACAACCCAAATGGCTGTCATCCCCCAGGATTTGGGCAAGTCCACCACAAAATCCATGGAAATGTGGGTCCATGGCTCAGACGGAATAGAGAGTGGATGTAATGGGCCGACAGGAACCCCTCTAGGAGTTTTATTTCGGGCACAAACGTCACATGCCCGAACCCACTGATCCACATCCCTAGCCACCGAGGGCCACCACACCGCCCTAGACAGCAACTCCCGAGTTCTGGCAATACCCGGATGCCCTGCCGACCTCTTGGCATGGAATTCCAGGAACACTCGCTGTCTTAACCTAGGAGGCACAAACAAGAGACCTACCGGAAGGTCTGGAGGAGCCTGCTCCTGTGCTCTAAGGACTAATGACAAGAGGTCCTGGGTAATGCCCCCTTTAATACATGATGGGGACACAATGGGCAATGGCTCCTCGGTGGTCTCTTGAACTGGAGCAAAACTCTGCGAGAGCGCATCAGCCTTGATGTTTTTTGACCCAGGGCGATATGTTATCAAAAATTTAAAGCGAACAAAAAACAAAGCCCATCGTGCCTGCCTGGCATTGAGCCGCTTCGCTGACTCTAAATATGCCAGATTCTTATGGTCGGTGAGAATTGAGACCACAAACTTAGCCCCCTCAAGCCAGTGTCTCCACTCCCTGAGTGCATCCTTTATAGCCAACAATTCCCGGTTACCCACATCATAATTCATCTCGGCAGACGAAAATTTACGGGAAAAGTAAGCACAGGGATGAAGGCGATTATCAGACACCCCCATCTGAGAGAGCACTGCCCCAATACCTATCTCAGAGGCATCCACTTCTACCACAAAAGGACGCTCTGGATCTGGGTGTCGCAGCACCTTGGCCGAGACAAATGCCCTTTTGAGACGGGCAAAGGCCGCTTTGGCCTCACAAGACCAGTGAGCAACATCCGCCCCTTTCTTAGTGAGTGCCACCAAGGGGGCCACTATAGACGAAAATCCAGCGATAAACCGTCTATAAAAATTCGCAAAGCCCAGAAAACGCTGAAGCGCCTTCAAACTAGTGGGCTGCACCCAATCCAGGACTGCCTGTACCTTAGAACCCTCCATTTGGAAACCTTCTGAGGAGATAATATACCCTAGAAATGCGATTTGCTGGACTTCAAACTCGCACTTCTCCAGCTTCGCCCCAAGCTGGTGGTCTCTGAGTTTCTGGAGGACTAAGCGTACATGCTTCCGATGTTCCTCCAGGGAATGAGAGAAGATTAGGATGTCATCTAGATAAACAACTAAGAATCTATCCAAATATTCCCTGAGCACATCGTTCATGAATTCCTGGAAGACTGCCGGGGCATTAGAGAGCCCAAAAGGCATCACCAAATATTCATAATGCCCTGAGTGGGTATTAAAGGCAGTCTTCCATTCATCCCCCTCTCTTATTCGGATTAGATTGTAAGCACCGCGTAGGTCAATCTTAGAAAAAATGGTGGCAGTACGAAGCTGGTCAAACATAACCGAAATGAGAGGCAGTGGGTACGAGTTTTTAATCGTGATACGGTTCAATTCCCTGAAGTCGATGCAGGGTCGCAACGAACCGTCCTTTTTACCCACGAAGAAGAACCCCGACCCAACTGGGGACTGTGAGGGTCTGATAAATCCCTTAGCCAAGTTCTCCTGAATGTACTCTGCCATAGCCTGAGTCTCAGGACGTGACAGGGAGTACAACCTGCTCTTGGGAAGCTTAGCATCCGGCAACAAATCAATGGCACAGTCATAGGGGCGATGGGGAGGTAGTACCTCCGCAACTTTTTTGGAGAACCCATCCGCAAAATCTGCATAACATCCTGGCAATCCTGGCAAACTTAGCTGCGAGAGCCTGACTGGAAGGCTCAAGCAACTCCTGAAACAATCACTACCCTAACTAAGAATCTCCCCAGAGACCCAGTCAAATTGAGGGTTATGGGCCCTTAACCAGGGTAACCCCAAAACCAATGGGGCAAAAGAACAGACAGTCACATAAAAAGACAATTTTTCAGAGTGTGTGGCTCCAATAAACAAAGGAATTTGGCTGGTGCAGGAGGTAATTTTACCCTGGGACAATGGTTCCCCGTTTAACCCACAGATCTCAATCTCTGATGCCAAAGGTACTGAGGGAACAGAGTGTTCCAGGGCGAATTGACGGTCCATAAAAACCCCATCGGCCCCACTGTCAACAAAGGCCTCAGTCTTGACAGTTTGACCGAGGATCTCCAAAGTCACCGGAATGAGAAAAGTATTTTTGGGAAATTCTGACTTCTGGCCTGACAGGATATTTCCCATCACCCTCAGGCCCTGAAGTTTTCCGTTTTTTCTGGGCATGATACTACAACATGACCTTTATTCCCACAGTACAAACACAAACCCTGCTGTCTCCTCCGCGTCTTCTCACGCGAGGAGAGGCGGGTAGCCCCAATCTGCATAGGCTTCTCGGAATATTCCTCAGAGTCTGAGGTTCCCTTGGGAAAAAAGGAAACTGCGGTCTCCCTTTCAAGCCTACGCTCTCTCAGCCATCTATCCACCCGGATGGATAACTGCATGAGCTGATCTAAGCTGTCAGGCGAGGGATATTGTACCAGTTGGTCCTTTATCTGGTCAGAAAGGCCCCTTCGGTACTGGTTTCTCAGGGCTGGGTCATTTCACTGGGTATCATGAGCCAACCTCCGAAACTCCGTACTATAAACCTCAGCTGGCCGTCGCCCTTGCTTAAGAACCGTAATCTGAGCCTCGGCTGAAGCCGTCTTGTCATCAACACTTTTAAGCGATGGACAGTCAGGCTGTAACCCATATGCCCAGACCTGTGGGTCTCCTTGTAGCAAGGAAATCACCATGCCCACCCGCTGAATCTCTGACCCAGAAGACTGGGGCCTAAGCCTGAAATATAGCTTACAGCTCTCCTTGAAACAAAAGAACTGCGAGCGATCTCCAGAAAAACGATCCGGGAGATTTACTTTTGGCTCCTTAACCCCTGAACTTGCCGCTGCTGCTGCGGGAGCTCCGCTAGCGGCCTGCGGGGTGTTCATTTTAATGGACATCTCATTAAATTGTCGAGTCAGGACCTGCACCTGATCGACCACCTGTTGCAAAGTATTTTGAGGGGTATGCTCCATATTCCCACAAAATTTCAACAGGAGTAGGGCTGCTGAATATGTTACGCACACCAGTGCTAACAGGAGTATACCGGTGTATGAACAGAGAGGGAAGCGAAGCAAACGAACTCACAGACAGTATAACATAACATACACAGGAGGTGATGGAATAACTAATAAACACAAAGTGAACGGAGAAGCCCAAAGGCTCAAGAATTGGGTGTCTCCCTAGTGTCAGGAATGCTCAGATGGAATAGAGCGGACAATGAAGCGAGGTGTAGTGATTTAACATGTGGAGTACCTGAAATGATGTTGCTAAGAGCAACAGAAAAAACCCCAAAGGGTTACCAACGGGTGTGGGAATAAACTCCTTGGTCAGAGATAGAAATATAGACACAAGGAGAGTATCCACAATCCTAACCCCCACTTGCAGGGCACAGGTTCAGTTTACTGCCACTAAACTGACACCTGGACGCCCTGCACAGTGAGGGAGGATTAAGCAAGCAGGTCTGAGAGTACAGCCGCAAACCTGCTGGGTTCACAGAATAGCAAAAGAACCCCAGCAGGTCAAACAACTGACTCCAGTCTTACTGCTAGGTCCGGATTGGCAGAATGAAGTACCGAATCCCAAGGCCTATTCGCAGTAAGCAACAAGTAAATACAAAGTCACACAGTACTAGCTAACTCTCTGGAACTGACTAACAAACAAAGATTCAGCAGCATTTGCCTAGCCTTAGAGGATGGTTTATATAGCAGGTGCTGTCCACGCCCCACTCAGACCTCACAGACTGTGAGCACAAAACCAGCGCCGGATTCCCTGCCGTGCACAGAGCCTGTAACCACTACACAGTAAAAACCCGGACCGGAGTATCAGCTGCGCTCAGGTTACTTCGCTAACACTTGCCTCCTGGTTGCTATGGCGACGTGGCAGCACAGAGCAGGAGATCCTAACATGTCCCCGGTATCAAATCCCATCTAGGTTCCACCTCTCTAGAGAATGTGCAGAGACGTTAGAAAAAGTGTCCTCAGTGTCTTACAAAATGCAGTTGTACCCACTGTCCACTTAACCACGGACATGTGGAAAAGTGGAACAGGGCAGACTAAGGACTATATGACTGTGACAGCCCACTGGGTAGATATATGGCCTCCTGCAGCAACAACAGCAGCGGCACCAGTAGCAGCATCTCGCAAACGCCAACTCGTTCCTAGGCAGGCTACGCTATGTATCACCGCTTTCCATAAGAGGCACCCAGCTGACAACCTCTTAGGGAAACTGAGGGACATTAGCGCAGATGGCTTACCCCAATTAGACTCTCCTAGGGATTTGTGATATCGGACAACGCCACCAATATTGTGCGTGCATTACATCTGGGCAAATTCCAGCACGTCCCATGTTTTGCACATACAATTAATTTGGTGGTGCAGAATTTTTTTAAAAATGATAGGGGTGTCTAGGAGATGCTGTCGGTGGCCCGAAAAATTGCAGGACACTTTCGGCATTCAGCCACCGCGTGCCGAAGACTGGTGCACCATCAAACATACCTGAACCTGCCCTGCCATCACCTGAAGCAAGAGGTGGTAACGAGGTGGAATTCAACACTCTACAGTATATTCTTCAGAGGATGGAGGAGCAGCAAAAGGCCATTCAAGCCTATACATCCACCTACGATGTAGGCAAAGGAGGGGGAATGCACCTGACTCAAGCGCAGTGGAGAATGATTTCCGTCTTGTGCAAGGTTCTCCAACCCTTCCAACTTGCCACATTTGAAGTCAGTTCAGACACTGGCAGCTTGAGTCAGGTCATTCCTCTCATAAGGCTTTTGCAGAAGCAGCTGGAGAAATTGAAGGAGGAGCTAAAACGGAGCAATTCCACAAAGTATGTGGGACTTGTGGATGGAGCCCTTCATTCGCTTTGCCAGGATTCAAGGGTGGTCAATCTGTTGAAATCAGAGCACTACATTTTGGCCACCGTGCTCGATCCTAGGTTTAAAGCCTACATTGTATCTCTCTTTCCAGCAGACATAAGTCTGCAGAGGTTCAAAGATCTGCTGGTGAGAAAATTGTCAACTCAAGCGGAATGTGACCCGTCAACATCTCTCCTTCACTTTCTCCCGCAACTGGGGCTGCGAGGAAAAGGATAAGATTTCCTAGCCCACCCACTGGCGGTGATGCAGGGCAGTCAGGAGCGAGTGCTAACATCTGGTCCGGACTGAAGGAGCTGTCAGCGATTACTGACATGTCTACTGTCACTGCATATGATTCTGTCACCATTGAAAGAATTGTGGAGTATTATATGAGTGACAGCATGCAAGTAGGCACGTCAGACAGTCCGTACGTATACTGGCAGGAAAAAGAGGCAATTTGGATTCCCTTGCACAAACTGGCTTTATTTTACCCAAGTTGCCCCCCCTCCAGTGTATACTCTGAAAGAGTGTTTAGTGCAGCCGGTAACCTTGTCAGCGATCGGCGTAGAAGGTTACTTCCACAAAATGTGGAGAAGATGATGTTCATCAAAATGAATTATAAATTCCTCCGGGAAGACCTTTACCAGCAATTGCCTATAAAAAGTACACAGGGACCTGTGATAGTGGATTCCAGTGGGGATGAATTAATACTCTGTGAGGAAGAGGATGTACACAGTGAAAGGGGTGAGGAATCGGAGGATGAGGTCGACATTTTGCCTCTGTAGAGCCAGTTTGTGCAAGGAGAGATTGATAAAAGGTTTATATACATTGCTTATATTATTATCCAAATAATTTTTACAGGCTTTGCCGTGTGTGTGTTTGGTTTAGGGGTATGCTATCCTGTGCCACCAATATTGTGCATGTATTACATCTTGGCAAATTCCAGCACGTCCCATGTTGTTTGTGCCACACACTTGTGTCGCTTAGCTTAGTCATACAGCTACCTCATTGCACCTCTTTTTCTTCTTTGCATGATGTGCTGTTTGGGGCCTTTTATTTATATCTGCCCTCTTGTCTGACACTGCAGTGCCACTCCTAGATGGGCCAATTGTTTGTGTCACTTAGCTTAGCTTTACAGCTACCTCATTGCACCTATTTTACTTCTTTGCATGATGTGCTGTTTGGGGCCTAGTTTTTTTCAGTGCCATCCTGTCTACAACTGCAGTGCCACTCCTAGTGGGCCAGGTGTTTGTGCCGCACACTTGTGTCGCTTAGCTTAGTCATCCAGCTACCTCATTGCACCTCGTTTTCTTCTTTGCATCATGTGCTGTTTGGGGCCTATTTTTTTTAAATCTGCCATCCTGTCTGCCACTGCAGTGCCACTCCTAGATGGGCCAGGGGTTTGTGCCGCACACTTGTGTCGCTTAGCTTAGTCATACAGCCACCTTGGTGCAACCTTTTGGCCTAAAAACAATATTGTGAGGTGTTCAGAATAGACTGGAAATGACTGGAAATTAATGTTATTGAGGTTAATAATTCCGTAGGATCAAAATTACCCCCAAATTAGGTGATTTTATTTGTTTTTATGTTTTTTTAAAAAATCATCCAGATCCATAACCGAAACCAAAACATGAAAGTGTGCTTTTGGCAAAACCAAGCCAAAACCAAAATACGAGCGGGGAATTAGAACCAAAACCAAAACACGAAAAGTGCCCGCCGCACATCTCTACTTAGAACCAAAATAACCTTGATGGAAAACTGTCAAGTACAGTTTATTGTACTTTGCCATCTTACCACCTTCTGATCAGTTAGGCCTTCTCATTTCTGAGTGCTTGGGGCAATTGACAAGAAGATGTCCAGGCTCCCTGCAATAAAAGGTGAGGTTATTCTTAAACCTCCTCTCCCATTCTTCAGAAGTGAGGCATGATCTCCCAATGTACATACAGTAGGTTCTTCTGGAGATGAAAGGGAAGCCGAAGCAAGGGTCATATCTGTAATTTGAGTGACGGGTTTGTTACTTTTCCAGAGTTCCTGTCTTAATCTTGTCTTAATGTGTAATCCACATTGATACAGAGAAATATCAAATAATTTAAAGAAAACTGCAGCATTCTTGATGCTAATTTGTACTTTACTCATTCGATAACCCCTGCCAGAATGTAGTAAGAAGCGCCTCATTTTTCCAACAAAGCTCAGAGCAAGGCTTCTGAACTGTACTGCATACTGTGCTATGGACTGAAATCCTTACTTCAGATGCATTATAGCAGAGACTGCTGATGTTACTCGTCTGTGTTCATCAAAGGCCTTTTTAAAGTCATCCAAAAAATCTATGCAGTTGTGTAGCAGAGGATTAATTTTTTCCTATATAGGAGAAGACCAGGTCACAGCCTATCCGTATAACAGGGAAATAATATAAGCTACCTTCCATTTTGTTGAGAAGTTGGCAGATTGTAGTATAAATTGTGTGGAACACTGATTAAGGAAACTTTTGGGATTGCCAACAAATTACCGAGATGAGATGAGGCTCCAGCAGATCGCTACAGGAGGGGGAGTAGGTGAAACCAGTGAAGGCTGAATTGTGTTAATCTGTTACACAAAGGTTTGCTGCTGATCATGCTTAATCAGAGCCTAATCATTCTTTTGGTTTTCCACGCTATTAAGTAACTTTTTAGGAGACGGTTTACCAGCAGCATCTATATATACTGTCATGATTCTCACCAGCAAAATGGACACTCTCAGTACAGAAGGGATGGAGTAGACCCAGAACGGTGCAGAATCTAATGAATTAGTGGTCTTCACTAGGGACCCCTGCAAGGGAGTTTAGATTTCACTGCGCCCTGCCCACAGGTCATGGCCTTCTGACTGAATTCCCTGTGTACTGGCTATTGGCAGCCGCAGGCTGAGAGGTAGAGCTGGTCACCCTAAGACAGACTGGAATGTGGTGGACAGTCTAGGTTGGTAACTATGTGGGCAATGCATTACCAGAGAACAGACTGAAGTGGGTCAGGGGGAAACCAGAGTTGTAAACAAGCAGATACAGTATGCAGTACCAAAGGAGGAGGCAAAAGTATCTTCAACAGGCTGGGTCAGAAAACAAGTAAGTAGCAAGTAGGTCAAATAGGCAGAATGCTGGATTACGAGTATGAGCCTAATACTCGGGCAGTGATACATTCTGCCACAGCAGTTTAAATAGGTTGTAATATTCAAACTTGGCACTAGGATGATGTCAGTGTGATGTCAGCAGTCATATGACTGCTATTACAAAACTGGCAGAGAGATGGGCACCCCTGCCTACAGCACGCCAAAGTAGACCCACAGGGACAGCACCAACAGAGGTGGATGCCAGGTGGATTGAGGAGATTACTGTGTGTTGTAACTGCATCGTGCTTAGCACTTAACCTAGGAGACGCAGTTTATTGTGACTAAGCAACAGGCATTAGTGGCAGTAAAGTGCACTTCCCCAGGGCAATGCAGTTAGATATATAAGTGTGGGCACTTACCCCAGAAGCTACATCTTAACAGTGCTAACACTATCATTTTATAAACTTTTTTTGATTCAAAATGACCTCATTATCAAGAGTGAAGGGTTCCGTGCCTATATGAATAGCATGGGTTTAATAATGATGTCTCTCCCACAGTCAATGTCATAGTATGGTGTAACAATTGGGATACTGTCGCTGGTATCCTGATGTTTACGTAGTCACCATTAAATACATCTCGCAACAACATGAAATGTGTCCTTCTCCTTCTGCTTCTTCTCCTTCCCACATATCCACATTACCATACTAAAAATCTACATATTTGTTGCCACTATGAAGTATAAAAGGTATAAATTGAATTTAAGTGTGGTTGCATTCGTAAAAGAGTACAGGTTTACTATTCATTGGTAGAGATGTACTATAGTGTCACAGATCGTACCGCTATAGCACTTCCTGCTTTGCCTTATTACCGAGATAAAGCAGAAAGGTACGTCAACAAGATGTAAAAACATGTTGTCTGCTAGAGTGGCATGTGAAAACGTCCCCTTCCAGCGATCCCCGTTACATCGCACAGCGCATCAGCGCATCACTGTGTCTCTCTCCCGGCTGTCTCCTCTGGGCATGCGTGAGATCTTGTTACTCACATGAGATCTCCTTTGCAGTAACAGTCTGGCAGACACTACAGCTAAGGACAGCACTGTCCCTGCTGTGGTGTATGGGCAATGACACCTGCAGCAGTCAAAATCTGCAGGTGTCAGAATGGTCAGTGCCACATTCTTTTAGATAGAAGCGGTAATATAGCATAGCGTCCCTGCCATTTAGCCCACACCACCACTGTAATACATGGGGGAGAAGTGGTATCACGTATCACGCACATAACGTGCGCTGATACCACTTCTCCCCCATACCGATGATTAATACATCTACCCCATTGTCATCTATATAACAAAAAGGGAAATAAATATTTATCTCTTCTACTATAACAAATCCCAAACTGCCATGGATACAATTCTACTGTAATCCCATTAGGTACAATATATGAAGAAAAGAAATACTGTGTGAGATTAAACATCTTCAGTCATTAAGGTGCTAAGCAACTCTGTAACACTGAACATGTTAGTCAGACAGTCTAAAGTACTGAATGTCTCAGCCAACATATATTATACTGATTAATAAATAAATATAATAAAATGTAATGTTGAAAAAGCAGCAATCTATTTCTACCCATAGACATGATATCATATTGTACCACTAGAGGGCATGGTTTATCTAGAATTTGCTTTAAAAATAAACCTGCAAATCTAAAACAGTTGTTGTATACAGTAAATAGCTTCTCTTTATGGGGACCACGGATACACTAAAACTAGAGCCCCTTAGGGAACAATAGAGTTATTTACAGAGGACAAAATGCCAGCTCCACAGCGTCTACTTTATAAACAGGTGCCTAACCAAAACTTTGTGGGCCCCATAGCAACATATTGAAGGGGCCCCTGTCCCAATATTTTTCAAGAGACACTTCTCTGCAGTAGTTCTTCATTTTGTGCCCCATAATAGTGCCATAGCTAATTTTCTTAACCATAGTAGTGCCCTAGTTAATATTATGCCCCATAGTATTGCACTATGAACCATCATATAGATGTATTAACCTGGAAGTGATAAACCAGTTATATGTGCAAGGTGATAAAGGCACCAGCCAATCAGCTCCTAACTGTTAATTTACATATGGGAGCTGATTGGCTGGTGTGTTTATCACATTGCATTTATCACTGGTTTATCACTTCCTTATGCCTTCTGCGGGTTAATACATCTGCATAGTTTCCTAGTTTACATGATGTCACATTGTAAGTTTGCTCATTATGCTACACAGTATCCCCACACATTGTAGCAGAGGTATTAAGCCTGGAAAAGTGATAAAGCAGTGATGAGTGGAAGGTGATAACGCACAAGCCAATCGCCTCCTAACTGTCAGTTTACATATTGGAGCTGATTGGCTGGTGCGTTATCACCTTGCACTTATCACTGCTTTATCACTTCTCCAGGCTTAATACATCTGCCCCAAAATTACATATAGGTCCCCAGTCAGTGGCGTAAGTTCACCCCAGTCGCCCGGGAGGCATGATAAATGTTGGTGCCCCCCCCCCCCCCCTACATATATGTCAGTCATCACAATAAAATAGACATCAGCATACCTTTATAGCACATCTACAGTGCTCCCTCGCCCGATGGAGATGCTTCAGCGCAGCGGCATGACAATATATACAAAAAAATACACATGCCTCTTTCACTTAGACACACACACACACACACACACACACACACATATGCATCTTAACACACAAATGCCTCTTTCACTTAAACACACACATACCTCTCACTTAAGCACACATGTCTCTTTCACTTACACATGCCTCTTTCGCTTAAACACACACCACTTACAAACACACATGCCTCTTTTGCTCACACACACACACAAGCCTCTTTCACCTACACACATGCCTCCTTCACTTACACACACATGCCTCTTTCGCTTACACACACAGACATACTACTTTCACTTACACACACAATCTTTTGCTTACACACATGCCTCTTAACACACACATACTGTACCGCTTTCACTTAAACACACACACATGCCTCTTTTGCTTACACACACATGCCTATTTTACACACACACACACACACACACACACACACACACACACACACACACGCCTCTTAAACAAACATGCATCTTAACACACACATGCCTCTTTCACTTACACACACACACATGCCTCTTAAACAAACATGCTTCTTAACACACACATGCCTCTTTCACTTACACACACACACACACACACGCCTCTTAAACAAACATGCTTCTTAACACACACATGCCTCTTACGCTTACACACATACACATGCCTCTTAAACAAACATGCTTCTTAACACACACATGCCTCTTTCACTTACACACACACACACACACACACACACACACACACATGCCTCTTTCACTTACACATTCAATGCCTCTTTCGCTTAAGCACACACGCCTCTTTTGCATAAACACACACCTCTTTCACTTACACACACACGCCTCTCACTTAAGCACACCTCTTTCACCTACACACATGCCTCTTTTGCTTAAACACACGCCTATTTCACTTACACACATACACACACACACAATCTTTTGCTTACATACACATGCCTCTTTCACTTACACACACAATCTTTTGCTAACACACACATACCTTTTTCACTTACGCACATGCCTCTTAACACACACATGCCACTTTCACTTAAACACACACATGCCTCTTTCACTTACACACACACACACACACACACACATGCCTCTTAACACAGAGATGCCTCTTTCACTGACACACACACACACACACGCCTCTTTCACTTAAACACACACAGAGACAAGTCTCACTTAAACACACAACTTTCCTTAAAAAAACACAGACACACACCTCACTTAAAAACATGCACACACATAAACACAGTGCTGCCAACATTTATTAAAGTCACCCCCAGCACCAACCACCCACCACACACACACACACACACACACACACACACACACACACACACACACACACACACACACACTACACCCTGAGGCAGGAGCTGCTAGTGCCTACCTGTGGCTATCAGATTCAGCCTGGACAGAAGAAGAGTCAGAGAGAGCTTCCCCTGGCCAGCTCAATTGAAAAGGCCTGTAAGGATCTGTGTGCTGGAGCTCCCCCTAGCTGCAGCCAGTGCCAGCTCCCTGGAGATAGGAGGAAGCAGCTGCCATGTCACCAACACAGCTCTGCTCCTCCATCAGAAAAAAATAATGCAGCAGCGGTGATGGATCAGCGGGCTGTGGGAGACAATGAACGAGATGTGCCCCTTTCAGGTCAGGAGCCCAGCGGCAGCTGACTCCATTGCCTCCCACAGTTCCGCCACTGTCCCCAGTTCATATTATGCCGTATTACAGTGTCCCCTGTTCATACTGGGATCCGGTCTGAAGATCGACAGTGTCTAGGTCGACATTGTTTAGGTAGACCACTATAGGTCGACAGTCACTAGGTCGACATGGATGGAATGTCGACAGGGTTTCTAGGTCGACATGTGCTAGGTCGACATGTCTAAAGGTCGACATGAGTTTTTCACATTTTTTTTATTTTTTTTTATTTTTTCATACTTAACGATCCACATGGACTATGATTGGAACGGTAAAGTGTGCTGAGCGAAGCGGTAGCGGAGCGAAGGCACCATGCCCGAAGCATGGCGAGCGAAGCGAGCCATGCGAGGGGACGCGGTGCACTAATTTGGGATCCCGGTCACTCTACGAAGAAAACGACACCAAAAAAAAAAAAATCCTCACACATGTCGACCTAGAAACCCTGTCGACCTTCCATCCATGTCGCCCTAGTGACTGTCGACCTATAGTCATCGACCTAAACATTGTCGACCTAGACACTGTCGATTTGATGAACCACACCCGTTCATACTAGAGTGCCCTCTGGTTCATATTATGCCACACCATTGTGTCCCAATTTATATTATATTACACTATAGTGCCTCCGTTTCATATTTAAAGTGCCTCAGTTCTTATTATGTAACATTATAGTGCTCTCCACATTACAATGAGCAGATCAGATTATGACACATTACAGTGGCATCCAGTTCAAATTATGCCACATTACAGTACCCCTTATTATTACAACATCCACTACACACTCCTCTCACCGAAAATGTAATGTCACAAAATTCAGGATAGGTAATGGATCTAACCGAATTGCTTAAGAGGCAAATCTCTGAAATGCTATGTTATAACCTGGGTCCAGGCACCCCTAAGCCTCTGTGCCCCATAGCAATGGCACCCCTTGCACTCACCGTAGTTACGGCCATGTACCCAAAGTAGATTTAAAGGGGAATTCCATTTTTGCATGTCCAACAGAGCTATTCAATTGTTAGTCTTGTTAGCCTTGAGTGTTGTGGATGCCCACCATTTCTGCTCACACCCTCCTAAGGCGGCACGCAGAAGAGTGTGAAAAATCAGGTTGTTGGTCGTCCAAACGGCATTTTCCTTGTCAAACACAATTTAATAGCTCTGTCAGTCACCCATTACTTATCTGTACACAAAAAAACAAATGAATCCACCCCTTAGACTTGACCATGTGCACCTAAATTACCATTGCGTTGCATCACTTCAGGTCTAGCAATTATAGAGAAAGAAAGCATAGGTTATCAAGCATTGAAACTGATTGCACTTTTGGTTTGTTCTTTATTTTTGTTTTAATAGAAAACCTTGCACTGTGACAATTTTGTGTGGTATATTCAAACATTGCTTGGAGTGCCCTTGAAATTACAACTATGCTTCTCTGCTGAACTAGTCCTCTAAATGTACAGAACTAGTCCTGGTGCTTCACAGCCTTCTGCAGAGAAGTGTCTTATAATACACAGATCTGTGTAAAACTCTGCTATTTTCATTGGAGTATGAAGTTGCTGCGTTCTGCTGTAAATACATAGAGACAGAGAAGAGGCTGCGGGAGCCCTGCCTCCATCTGGCAATCAGAAACAGCCTGGAGCTGGGGGTGTAGCCACACCCCAGTCAGTATCACTGCATTGAAAACAGTATCAAGTAACAGTAACAAATCTACGTGAAAAATGTATGTGATAGAGTAGGACTTGCAGTGAAATGGGGTCCCGTCATGTGGGCTGCAAGTTTAAATGCATTGTACATTTCATGAACTAAAACCCCATTATATATCCAGCTATGTATTAAAGTGAATGAGGTTACTGAGGAGAGTGCTGGGTTCTCTGTATACAGTATGTATATACAGATGACGCCACGCTACTCGTGGCGCCGAGGGCATCTCTGTCCGTGACAGAGATGCGTCCCATTCACTAGAATAGGAGAGCATCGCTGTACACTCCCGGCGGGGCTAGGCGGACGGATCGCCTAGTCACGCCAGGAGTGCATGCCTGCGATGGAGCCGCACAGGATGAGTGTGCCTCCATATATACATTTTAAAATGGCTGGCCACAAACTATGTGACTTTAGATACTTTGGCATAGATCACGTACCACTCACATTGCGGGGAGGAGACAGGGCTAAATGTTTGCTCGAGAAGGAATCAAGATGGATCATGAGGTTGAATACGCTTGCTCCTTTTGGTCTTAATGATAAGATCAATTGGAATGCAGTATAATCATGTTACAAGTGGGTGTAGGGCTTGATTGTAGGCTTGAGTGTCTTAGCTTCACGGTAATTGGGGGTGTATCTTCTTTAATAGATTGGGTATGGCCTTCTTTGGTTAGGTGGTGCCGTTCTCTGTATATGGGAACTGCATTCAATAATAGCTGGAATATTTAATAGATAGTTGTGTTAGGTTTGCAGTGGTCTACATTGAGTAGTGGTATTATGTTACTAACTATCTTTGGTGCAGAACATCTTAATTGTTTGTTTATGTTTTTTTAATATATTTCATTTGTTTGTTGTTTTAAGCTATGTTTTGTTTTTGTCTTTGGTCCCTGCCAGGCTTTAGCTGCAAGCCCTGTGGGAACCGGTTCTGGAGCTGTAACACCGGGCACTTCCTGCTGTGTAGACAGTGGGGCTGGTGACGCGCAAGCTGTGCATTGCCATGGCAACATGACGTCGGGAGCGGAAACGGAAGTGAACGCGGCGGCCATGAACGGGAGCCAGGGGGATGGCGGCGGAGTTCGGCGGACCTATACAGGTATTTAAATGTATGTTTGTTTGTGTCATTCTTATATTGTATGGTACTGAGGACAGAGCTGTAGCTCTGATACGTGCATCTACCTGTAATACAAGTTATGTTGCTTCATTCAATCTGTCTCCAGTGCCGTGATTTTTGAGAAATATATATATATTAATATATATTTTATTATTATTTTTATTTGTGGGGGGGGGGGGGGGGGTCACTGCCTATTTTGTCAGTCCCGGGCCCCAACAATTTTTGATGGCAGCCCTAAGTACAGAAATTAGATATGGTAGGAGAGAATGAAAAATCCAGGGTTAAAGAGGGATAGCGGCTATGGGGCTGATTTATTACCATCTGCATCTGAGGATGCGGATGTGATCAAATCAACCCAATCCGCAATGCAATTATTGAATACATTGTAAGGATGTATCAATAATCGCATGCCAGGACACAGCTTGTGAGAAAGAACTGTCCCTGTGAATGCACTCCACAGCATTATCAGTATCGCCAACATCACCACCGATACCACCGCCACCGAGCACTCCTCCCATTGTGATTACCTACCTGCCGTGACCCCCCCCCCCCCAGAGGTCTGCAGAGGTACTGCATGCCAGACATTATAAATGGCAGAGTCCCTTTAAGGAGCTAATTCCAGATACTCCACGAGGCACGAATACAGATTCTCCTCTTCAGATGGGGTAACAACCAGCTTTGAAATATAGGACAGGCAAACACAGAAGGCACTGCGCTGGCAGCAGACACCCCATGAACCCCTGGCAAGTTGGGAATCACAGACAAGAAAGCAATCTGTGGCACATCAGGTAAGACGGCCCCAGTCCGTCCCCCGGGCTAAACAGGAATCTGTGACCGCTCAGGCATGGCAGACCACAGTGACCTCTCGGGCACTGCAGGCATTGTCTGGAGCTCGGGAATGATAGGCATCAGCTGGACCTCTGGCATGACAGGCATCAGCTGGACCTCAGGCACAACAGGCATCTTCTGGACCTCGGGCACACCAGAAGCCTTGGATTACTGGGCAATTCTAAAAGAATATATATACACAAAATGGTGACCAGCAGGGTGGCAACCTCCCTATGCCTGAAGGCCAGGCAATCATGTCCTCATGCCATGAGGCAAGGGCAATCATGTCCTCATGTCCTGAGGCAAGGGCAATGACATCCTCAAGCTGTGAGGAAAGGCAATAATGCCCTCATGCTGTGAGGCAAGGGTAATAACACCTTCATGCCATGAGGCAAGGGCAATAACTCCCTCATGCTGTAAGGCAAGGGCAATAACACCCTCATGCCATGAGGCAAGGGCAGTGGCGTCCACATACCCAGAGGTGAGGGCAGACAGAGCCTCATGCCCAAAGGCCAGGGCAGACAGAACCTCATAACCAAAGGCAAAGGCAGACAGAACCTCATGCCCAAAGGCAAGGGCAGTAGCATCCTCAAACCACAAGGCCAGGGCAGCAGCATCCTCAGGCTGTGAGGTCAGGGCAATAATGGACTCTGTACCCTGGGGCATTGCCACTTGAGACCTCTCTTGGGGCTTTGCCACTCGAAACCCCTCCTGGGGCTTTGACACTTGAGACCCTTCCTGGATCTATGGCTATGGTGACCCTACCTGGAGCTATGGCAATGGTAACACTTCCTGGATCTTTGACATCAGACTCCCCTCCCATGGTTGACACCTAATATTCCCCTCCTGGGGTCAGCACCTGGAACTCCCCTCCTGGGGTCAGCATCTGAGACTCCCCACCTGGGTTTAGCACTTGAGACTCCCCATCTGGGGTCAGCACCCAACACTCCCCACCTGTGGTTGGCACCTCGCACACCCCCTCTGGAGTCTGGACATTGGCTTCCCCTCCTGGGATCAAGTTATAGGCAGCAACATCAGCTACCCCTCCTGGGGTCAAGTCATCAGTAAAGGCATCGGCCTTCCCTCCTGGGTACACACCATTGGCAAAGGAATCGGCATCACTTCCCGAGGACAGTCCATCGGAAAAGGCATCGGATATCCCTCCTGAGATCAGAACATCATCAAAAATATCGGACACCCCTCTTGGGGTCAGAATATTGTCAGAAACATCGGACACCCCTTCTGGGTCAGGACATGGTAGAAACACCAGAAAATACACCAAGGGCAGCAAAGAAGGCATCAGCTGACTATAAAGCTGGGTGGTTAGCTTTCAAGTCAAAGGTCTGGGGATCACCTTGGAGCAGTGAGATAACAATTCCCACATACTGGGACTCGAAACCAGATGACAATGGGCGAAGCTTGAAGAACTGTTTGCAGCTCTCCTGGAAATGAAAGGACTGCCTCCAGCCCTCTAAGAATCGATCTGGAAGATAAAGTTTCAGTTGCTTTTTAATTCCCTTAACCGGAGCCCTTCCTGGGAGGTAACTGTTGCATCAGGTTCAGGATCTGCCTTGCCAGGACTTGAGTTGGATCTTCCAAAACAGGACCCATCTGGACAATATCTTACAGGCAAGAAAATAGGATCCACAGATTCTACTCCCAGCAAGTCTTTTGGCCAGTTATAATGTTAGGACTCACCTGCCTTGATGAATGGCAGGTGGATTACTAGACAAGGATAAATTCAGGAGTAGAACAGAAAACCAGTACAGGGATATTTGTATCAAATAAATCTGTATTAAACAAAGAATCCATCAGTCCATAACAATGGTAACTTGCAGATGTAAAACAGGGTAGAATGCTATTGCAAGTTAAACTCCACATGAAAGCATAATATTGCAGCAAAGTACACTTAACAGTCTTTGGTACAGATACAGGAGTCTTTGGTATAGGTGTGGAGGGGAGACAAACAAAGCAGGGAATTCAGGAAACCAGACTTGAAGCTGGATACAGACAAGAATCTCAGGACCAAGTATAAGAATCAGGTTTGAAAGTGGATACAGGCAAGATGCACAGGAACAGGTAACAAGGATCAGGTAATATGACCAAGGCTTGAAACTGGCTAGAAGCCAACAGAAGCTATAACTGTCCCTGAGGCCCAGGGCTGACTAACTTTTACAATAAAGCAGGGCCAATTACTGCAGCACACAAGGACAGGCCCCTAACCACAATGTGCTGCAGCTGGAGAATTGTAATAAAAGATGAGCATGTTTTAGCTGATTAGACCAGCTAGGACTGCTCTCAGACAACAGCACCTCTGGCAGACAAGAAACATAACAGCAGCACTTCTGGCAGCTCAGAGGTACTGCACGCTGGACAATATTAATGGCCGAGTCTTGACAGTGTGCAAATGCTAGAAGTTTCAGAGAAACAATTCCCAAGCTAGTTGCAATAGTGACATGGGACATCTGTATATTATTGCTACTATGGAGTAATGGCAATGAGAATAATTACTGGTACATAGCTATACCAGGATACAATTTATTTAGAAAGGACATAATGGGAAGAATTGCAGGAGGGGTAGCAATGTATGAAAAAAGAATATATAAATGCTACTTTGATACAAAATATTGAAGGAAAACCTGGGGGAGAAGTACACTATTCGCACTATGGTGATCTATAGACCACCAGGCCATGGGCAGGAATTGGACAGGAACATATTGCTGGACATCATTAAAATGACTTTAAAGGGAGAGGTCATAATCATGGGGAAAAAAATCTACCTGATATATTTTGAGGGGTCTTTTGCAAATTCAACTACAATTGGAAAATTTCTAAATTCCTTGCAGGGAGCATCCCTCAAGCAATTGGTTAGGGAGCACACTCGCAAATACGCAATATTAGATTTAATACTCACAAATGGTGATAGGATATCAGACAAATATGTTGGTGAGATCCCAGAATCCAGTTACCATCAAGCAGAATGGTTTAATATAAAGACAGGGTCCAACTCATGCCAAACAAAAACAAAGGTGTTGGATTTTAGGAAGGTTGACATTGCAAAAAGGGGAGATGTTTAAGCAATTCATTGGCGGATTGGAGGAACCTGAAAGGACTGCAGGAGAGGTGGAAAAAACTAAAATGTGCAATACTAAAAGCAACAGACTTTTGTATCAAAAGGGTTAGGAAAAGCACCAGCAAAAGAAAGCCAGTGTGGTTTACAAAAGGAAATATAAGCAGACTCAAAATAATAATGACAAAGAGGTGTATCTTGCCAGATGGAAGGAGGCAAAGTAGGTGATCAGGCGTGCAAAGGCTGAAGCTAAGGAGAAAATGGCCCAGTCAGTAGATAAAAGGGGCAAAACATTTTTTAAGTATTCATATACTGTATAAGTGAAAGGAGAAAATCAAATTGAGGAATAATAAGACTTAAGACAGAGTAAGAATTTGGTTGAGGAAGAAAAGGCAATAGCAGATCATAAAACAACAATAATGTTTGCTCAGTATTCACCTCAGAAGAGAATGGGCCACAGTTAAGTTGCAAGGACATTTATAAAAATAATGCAGATAAAACTCGAACTCTTAAAACTGAAAGTAGATAATCAATGGAGCCAGATGTGATACATTGAAGGACACTAAAAGAGCTTTCAGATGTGCTGGTAGCACCATTCACAGAATTATTCAACCAGTCATTAGCTACAGGTGCAATTGCAGAGGACTGGAAAAGAGCAAATGTAGTACCATTGCACAAAAGTGGAAGCAAGATCATGAAGCCTGCAATGCTGTCAGGGGTGAGTTGGGGCTGTTCTCCCCTACCCCATAGACTAACCCTAATCCTCCCCATGGGTGCCTAACCCTAACCACCATCCACACAGTATAACCCTAACCTTTCATGGTCCCCCAGCCTAACCCTAAACTCCCTGGGGAACGGCTAAACTAATCCTTCCGGCCCTATACCTAACCCAGGCGCTATACTTACATAGGTCAGGGTGCCAGCTGTCAGGATTCTCACATCAGTATCCTAACCATTTTGGGATTCTGGCACCAGCATTGTAATGGGTGTCAGGATTCCGGCATTAGTATTCCAACAGTGGGCAAATTAGCCGCATCCTGGAATAGCACAGCTCCCAGCACACACTGTACTTAGGCCCATCATTTGAAGGTTCACTAGCTATTACAAGTTTATCTTTGCCTCCCTCTCTTTGTCCCCATACATCCATGTTTCTTTCTCTTATCCCACTTCTCTCTTCCCACTGTCTATCTCTTTGTTGGGATGTACTAATAGGAAAATGTGGTAAAACCCCAATTTTCTGGAGTTTTACCACATTTCCATATGTTCTAAGCCCATGCTTCAAAGCGGAGGGTAGCGCCAGCTATTGCTGGCATTACCCTATAAAAGCCTATGAGCTTTTTTCCACATCGTTACTGAGAGGGATATGATTGGGTATGTTAGTACATATGCAATTAGTAACAATGGCCCTCATTCCGAGTTGTTCGCTCGCAAGGCGATTTTAGCAGAGTTACACACGCTAAGCCGCCGCCTACTGGGAGTGAATCTTAGCTTCTTAAAATTGCGAACGATGTATTCGCAATATTGCGATTACAAACTACTTAGCAGTTTCAGAGTAGCTTCAGACTTACTCGGCATCTGCGATCAGTTCAGTGCTTGTCGTTCCTGGTTTGACGTCACAAACACACCCAGCGTTCGCCCAGACACTCCTCCGTTTCTCCAGCCACTCCTGCGTTTTTCCCGGAAACGGTAGCGTTTTCATCCACACGCCCATAAAACGCCGTGTTTCCGCCCAGTAACACCCATTTCCTGTCAATCACATTACGTTCGCCGGAGCGAAGAAAAAGCCGTGAGTAAAAAAACTATCTTCATAGCAAAATTACTTGGCGCAGTCGCAGTGCGAACATTGCGCATGCGTACTAAGCAGAAAAACGCTGCGATGCGAAGAAAATTACCGAGCGAACTACTCGGAATGAGGGCCAATGTTAGTACATATACAATTAGTAACAATGCAACAAGTGGCGAGATGTACCGCATATGTCTACGCTCAGACCTGCCCCACTCCGTATCTGTAACACAATCAGAGCATGAGTGTGGCCTGTTCCTGGGGCTCTGAATAAATGCATGGAGACCAGATGATAGGGCATAAGAACCTGCACTCAGTGATGCCACTTTAGCATCTTGTGCTCAGGTTTCTTCTATGTTTCTGATTGGACAGTGAGCACTGCTGGAGACTCCTATCCTATTGTTTCGGCAGCACTGTGTGTAGGTGGTAGAAAACTGAGACTATTGTGAATCAATGGGAGGAATGTTGTGTGTACTGCACTGACAGCTGTGTGGCATTAACATCCCTGCAGCGGGAACGGGTGGGTGTTGTGCCAACTCGGGACCTTCTCTCTTCCAGAGGAAAGTGGTGGATTTTGGCATAATGTGAAATGTGGGAACTATTGTTTGAAAGTTTTATTTTATCCTATGGGATAGCTATATTTTCATTGATCAACTCAATCCCAGGAATCCCGGGATTGACATTATCAAATGTCATGAAGGCATGGAGTAGCTGCAACACTGCAGACCTGCTTTCACTGACAGATAGAAAGTAGCCCCCCGCCTGGTAAATCTGAGGCTGCCATGCATAATGGGCATCACTCTGAGGCATAATGTGTATGGGTCATTATGGTGTATAGAATAATGTGTAAGGGGCATTACAGTGTGGTACATAATGTGTAAGGGGCATTACGGTGTGTGGCATAATCTGTAAGGCGCATTACAGTTTTGTACATAATGTGTGAGGGGCATTACGGTGTGGTACATAATGTGTAAGGGGCATTACAGTGTGTGGCATAATCTGTAAGGGGTATTCCTATAGGGAGGAAAAATGACAAATAATGTAAGGGGCATGAATCAGAAATGACAATACACAGTAGTGCTATGAATTGTTTGAGGGAGGGGACCCCAAATCAGTATCTTGCCTAGGGCCCCATGAGGTCTAAATCCAGCTCTGCTTAGACCAGTGCTAAAGTATCAAGGGTACTATAATGGAAAACAATGATGAGGAAAGGCATTTAGGAGTCACTATTTCAAATGAATTTAAGGCAGGGAATCAATGCAACAAAGCAATAAGAAAGGCATGTCAAATGCGTGGTTGCATAGGGAGAGGAATCAGTAGGAGGAAAAAAGAAGTAATAATGCCACTGTATAGGTCACTGGTACAGTCTCATCTGGAATACTGTGTTCAGTACTGGGCCATATCTTCAGAAGGATATACTGTAAATACATGAGAGAGCCTACAAAGATGGTCAACTAAAATGGTGTATGGCCTACAGCACGACTTATCCAGAAATACTAAAAGTTCTTAATATGTATATATTGGAGCAGAGAAGGGAAAGGGGGGACATGGTAGAAACTTTCAGCTATACAAAGGGTTTTAACAAGGTACAGGAGGAAACATTCTTCAAAGGAAGAGGAGTATTAGAATTCAAGGACATACACTGAAACTGGAGGGAGGGAGGTTTAAGGTACATTTATGGAAAAACTACTTCACAGAAAGGGTAGTGTACAAGTGTAATAGCCTCCCATCAGAGGTGGTAGATTCTAAGACAGTTGAGCAATTTAAACATGCTTAGGATAGGCATATGAATAGCATTACATAGACCTAAGGATCAAATAGGGTTAAGGTTATCTAAAGGATAATTAAAAGGAGCAGACTAGATGGACCATCAAATTCTATGTTTCTATATGTGAAGCCCTACTTACTGCTCTGGGCACAGCAATCCGTGGTTAGCACTGTGGCTAACTGAATCTGCCCATGAATGTTTTTTTAAAGGGTATACAGTAGTTTAGCAGCATCTTTACAGAATTTTTAGGTGTGTAGTCACATGACTGTATCTGGGAAATATGAATAAGAATACTGAAACTGTGTTAGTTAGTACAGTGCTGGTTATTGTGTGGTGCCACCGCGTGTGTATGTGTGTGTTAAATGCTACATGCATGTATATGTATGTGTGTGTGTCAGGTGCTGCGTGTGTATATGTGTGTCAGGTGCTGTGTGTTTATATTAGTGTGTCTGATGCTGCGTGTGTTTTTATCATCTGCCGTGTGTGTGTGTCAGGTGTTGCGCGTGTATATGTGTGCTGAAGGGAAATGTAGGGGTGGGATTTGCAACCCCCCCCCCCTCTCTGTTTGTCTGTGACCTCTCCCCCTTTCCAGCACCTGATACATAATTATCTCCAGGAATGATCAAGCAACTTCCATTGTTTGTCTGCTTGTGTGCGAGAAGCATTGAATGGGAGCAGTATTTGAAAGGCATGCTGTTCCTTGTAGTGCCAATGGGAGATCCTGTGGGTGTCTCCTGGGTAAGTTAGCTCTCTGTCTGGATGTGTTTTAGTAATAGCCTTTATCATGAGGCCTACTGTGACAAATTACATGGCCATATGTGGGCACTGCTATCATGTAGTGTTAGGACTGCTGACATGGGAGAAGCCTTGAAAGTGGCTCAGCAGCTTAAACATGTGTTTGCAAACTTGTGTAAACTAATTCTCTGAATTTCTATTACCAGATAGGTTCAGGTATGGTTACAGGTAATTATTATTGTGCTGAAGGGAAATGTAGGGGTGTGATTTGCAACCCCCCCCCCTCTCTGTTTGTCTGTGACCCCTCCCCCTTTTCAGGACCTGATACATAATTATCTCCAGGAATGATCGAGCAACTTCCATTGTTTGTCTGCTTATGTGTGTTAGTGTCAGGTGTTGCGCTTGTATATGTGTGTGTGAGTGTCAGGTGCTGCGCGTGTATATGAGTGTGTCTGGTGCTGTGCGTGTATATGTATGTGTGTGTCAGGTGAGGCATGTGTATATGTGTGTGTCAGGTGCGGCGTGTATATATGAGTGTGTGTCAGGTGCTGCGCGTGTATATGTGTGTATGAGTGCCAGGTGCTGTGTATGTATATGTGTGTGTATGTGTGTGTGTTAGGTGCAGCTTGTGTATATGTATTTCAGGTGCTGCGTGTTTATATTGTTGTGTATGATGCTACATGTGTATATGTCAGCTGCCGCATGTGTGTGTGTCAGGTGCTGCACGCGTATATGTGTGTGTGTGTCAGGTGTTGCACGCGTATATGCTTGTATGTGTTTGTGTCAGGTGCTACACGTGTATATGTGTATGTGTCAGGTGCATGCGTATATTTGTGTGTGTGTGTCAGGTGCTGCACACATATATGTGTGTGTGTGCGTGTGTGTCAGGTGTCGTGCGCGTACGTGTGTACAGCATACAGGGTCTCAAACAATGCCCAGGCCACATGCTCCGGAGGGGGAGGGGACTGCAGCTCAAGTGGATGCCAATCAAAGCCTCAATTTCAAATTGTATCTGAAAGATCAGCCCAGGACCTAAGGGCAGACACATCAGTTGGAGCTCAATTGTTGATCAGATCACATCTAAGGGATATAAGGGGGGTACTCACAGAATGATATTCTAAGCAATCTGACTAGATTGCTTAGAATTTGAGCATTATCGCTCCATGTGTACCCCCTACAACAATAGCGATGCGCAGCCCTGCGCATCGCTATCGCTGGTGCTAGATTGGCCTGCATGCAGGCCAATCTAGCGGGTCGCTCACTTCACCCGCTGGGTGAAATGAGCGGCCCCCCGTCTCCCCCCGCACGCTCAGCAGAGATCGCGCTGTGCTGAGCGGCGGGAGAGATGTGTGCTGAGCGGTTCGCTCAGCACACATCTCTCCCGCATCGGCCCGTCTATATGGGGGGAAGGTGGGAAGACACCCTATCCAGCACACACACCTCTCCCCTTCTTCCCATCCCAGCTCTCTCTGTAGAATGCAGCTCTGCACCCAGAGAGAGGGAAAGACCAGCGGGCTGATCACTGCACTGCTCACTATTTGGCCAGGAGTTTAGTCCATTGCTATTTCTTCAATTGCTGTGTACCTGTAGCCCAGCCCTCCCTGATGTTGTGCCGGAGAATCAGCACTTCCTTCCCCTGCTGGAGAGAGAGCCCGAGGCAGAGACTTGCCCTTTCCGCAGCTTGGCTAACCCCAGTACCTCAGCGCTGGCCAAGCGGCAGTCTACAAAGTGGACCGGTACTGGGTTCTGGCCGCAGCAGCCGCGGCTGCAGCCGGATCAGGGAGGCCTGCAGGGTCAGTGCTGGGCAGCACTTCCACCGCTGCTGTCACCTCTGTTCTGCGCATGTACACCCGTCCCTACAGCACTCACAACTACAGCTCCTTCCTGCCCTACACCACTGATCTCACACTCTTCTCTAAGACGGTGCCAGCCTCTGCCTCAATCACTCTCTATCTATCTATCTATCTATCTATCTATCGCCCTCATTCCGAGTTGTTCGCTCGCTAGCTGCTTTTAGCAGCATTGCACACACTAAAACAAAAAGATGTAAAGATGGCGCTTTAGTTCAAAGGTGCTGCAATCCGCCAGCCGGGATGGTCCACTAAATCCCAAAAAGTCACAGTTTATACAATCAAAATTTGCTGTGGTGCGCTCCCTGGGTTGCTCGGGCGATGGACAATCTTCAAACTCGTTCAGCTCCGGTAAATGTATTCCTAATTCAACCCAGATTTTCCACTCCGATTCATATGATTTTACCCAAAAGATAAAAAGGAAAGCGATATAGTGAAGTATTGTCAGATTCTACTTTAATTCTATAGATGGGATTACTTTAATTAATGGAATCCCAAAGGTGGAGCGGACCTACGTACCAGATTATATGGGGTGTAAGTAGTGCCCACCCAAATAACCTGTAGTGTCGCTTCCACTGCTCTCAATCAGTTTTCCTCAGATATTCTCCACCTGTTCACCTCTCCATTCAGAGTTCAATCCCCCAAGGTAGAAAGAGAACAGCAGTATATAGTGAAGTATTGTTTGCTTTAATGTACAAATGTTTTTATTTAAAGTGCAATCAAAGTTCCTTTTAAAACATGTGTTGTCCAAGTGCAAAGTTTCGCAAGAATAAAATAAATGATAAAATAGCAATCCACCACAGATTAGTGGACCCACGTACCAGAGTTGTTGGGGTGTATCAATGTCCACCCAAAAGCGCCTTTAATATTGCTCCCCGGGGTATACAGCAATCATCAGCGAATTTCCTCTGGATATCGTGGGTACCTCCAACCAGTCACCAACGCGTTTCTGCCCTACATGGGCCTTTTTCAAGACACACCTTGAAAAAGGCCCAGGTAGGGCAGAAACGCGTTGGTGACTGGTTGGAGGTACCCACGATATCCAGAGGAAATTCGCTGATGATTGCTGTATACCCCGGGGAGCAATATTAAAGGCGCTTTTGGGTGGACATTGATACACCCCAACAACTCTGGTACGTGGGTCCACTAATCTGTGGTGGATTGCTATTTTATCATTTATTTTATTCTTGCGAAACTTTGCACTTGGACAACACATGTTTTAAAAGGAACTTTGATTGCACTTTAAATAAAAACATTTGTACATTAAAGCAAACAATACTTCACTATATACTGCTGTTCTCTTTCTACCTTGGGGGATTGAACTCTGAATGGAGAGGTGAACAGGTGGAGAATATCTGAGGAAAACTGATTGAGAGCAGTGGAAGCGACACTACAGGTTATTTGGGTGGGCACTACTGACACCCCATATAATCTGGTACGTAGGTCCGCTCCACCTTTGGGATTCCATTAATTAAAGTAATCCCATCTATAGAATTAAAGTAGAATCTGACAATACTTCACTATATCGCTTTCCTTTTTATCTTTTGGGTAAAATCATATGAATCGGAGTGGAAAATCTGGGTTGAATTAGGAATACATTTACCGGAGCTGAACGAGTTTGAAGATTGTCCATCGCCCGAGCAACCCAGGGAGCGCACCACAGCAAATTTTGATTGTATAAGCATTGCACACACTAGCCCACCGCCCTCTGGGAGTGTATCTTAGCATAGCAGAATGTAGCTCCAGACCTACTCACAGATTGCGATCAGCTCAGTCCATTTAGTTCCTGGTTTGACGTCACAAACACGCCCTGCGTTCAGCCAGCCACTCCCCCTTTTCTCCAGACAGTCCCGCGTTTTTCCCTGACACGCCTGCGTTTTTTGCAAACGCCAGGAAAACGCTGAGTTGCCGCCCAGAAAACGCCCCATTCCTGTCAATCATTTACCAAACAGCAGTGAGACTGAAAAGTGCCACAGGATCCACAGCAAAACTGCTAAGTTTTGTGTTAAATGACTAAGCGCAATTTGCAACAAATCGCAGCATAGCGAAAATCGGCAACGAGCGAACAACTCGGAATGACCCCCCATATAAGAGATTATACAAAATGATGCTAATGCTATGAGTAGGGTCCCATCAAAACCATCAGGTCTATGTATTTTCCATCCCATTCACATGTGTACCAGGTGAGGTAGCCATGTTGGGCACACTACGAAGGTTACACTACAGGAGTTAAGCCATAGAAGGACCTGGGGCACATATGCAAAAACTGGCATGCATGAATTCCTTTGATTTACCCTGTATGAAGAACCTGCACACATGTTAGCAATACGAATTACACAGTTACAGAAAATGGAGGGGTGCAAGTACAATTTTACAAAAACACACTCACACAGTCTTATTCACCTTACACCCTTTAGTACCCCTGATTCATATTACACCCCATAGTAGTGCTCCTTATACACATTATGCTACACAGTAGTACCACTCATACACAATGCCCACAGTGGTGCCCCTTATATACATAATGGGGGTCATTCCGAGTTGTTCGCTCTGTATTTTTTTCTCGCAACGGAGCGATTAGTCGCTAATGTGCATGCGCAATGTCCGCAGTGCGACTGCGCCAAGTAAATTTGCTATGCAGTTTGGTATTTTACTCACGGCATTACGAGGTTTTTTCTTCGTTCTGGTGATCGTAATGTGATTGACAGGAAGTGGGTGTTTCTGAGCGGAAACTGGACGTTTTATGGGTGTGTGCGAAAAAACGCTACAGTTTCTGGGAAAAACGCGGGAGTGGCTGGAGAAACGGAGGAGTTTCTGGGCGAACGCTGGGTGTGTTTGTGACGTCAAACCAGGAACGACAAGCACTGAACTGATCGCACTGGCAGAGTAAGTCTCGAGCTACTCAGAAACTGCACAGAGAAGTATTTTCGCAATATTGCGAATCTTTCGTTCGCAATTTTGATAAGCTAAGATTCACTCCCAGTAGGCGGCGGCTTAGCGTGTGCAAAGCTGCTAAAAGCAGCTTGCGAGCGAACAACTCTGAATGACCCCCTATGTCCACAGTAGTAGTGCCACATATAATGGCCACAGTAGCAGTGCCCCTTATATACATAAAGCCCACAGTAGTTGTGCTCCTTACACATCCCCACAGTAGTAGTGCCCCTTACACATAACACCAACAATAGTACTGCCACACATAATGCCCACATTAGTAGTGCCCATTATATATACTATCCACAGTAGTAGTGACACACATAATACCCACAGTAGTAGTGCCCCTTAGACATTTGTCCACAGTAGTAGTGGCACACATAATGCAAACAGTAGTAGTATCTCTTACATATAACATCCACAGTAGTTCCACACTTAATGCCCACAGTAGATGTTCCCCTTACACACAATGCACACAGTAGAAGGGTCCCTTACACATAATGCACACAGTAGTAATGCCACATATAATGCCCACAGTAGTAGTGCCACACATAATACACACAGTAGTAGTGCCCCTTACACATATATCTACAGTAGTAGTTCCACACATAATGCCCACAGTTGAAGAGCAACACATAATGCCCACCATAGTACAATCAGCACCTCTCACAAACCTGTCATTTTTGCCTTAAAATATTTCCAGGATAAAACCCTGTCTCACCCAGGATGCTATTAAGCCCTTATACACTCACTGGTCCTCTCCAGAATGGACTACTGTAATCTCCTATCTGGCATCCCTGACAAATGCCTCACTCCACTCCAGTCTATCGTCAGTGCTGCAGCCCAGCTCATCTTGTTCACCAAACACACTATGTCCTCTTCCTCTCTCCTACAAGCCCTTCACTGGCCCTTCTTCGCTCAGCTAATGTACACCGCCTGCCCTGTCTACTGATTATTTCCTCGCACTCCTACCACCAAGATTTTACACATGCTGCTCCCTTTCTCTGGAATTCCCCACCTATCCCTCTCAGACTCTCCACCTCTCTACAAAACTTGAAACGGAATCTCAAGACTGACTTCTTCACCAAACCCAGTCAAACCTCTTCCTAACCCTCTGTTCTACACTCACTGTCTACCCCATCTGTGTCACCCCTATCCCTTTTAGGTCAGATTCAAATTTATTGATGCAGTTGAATAGAGTGCCCCGCACCAGAGACTAATTTTTCTTTCCTTGTTTATTACTATAAATAATATGACTCAGGGGTACACCACTGACTGTCACAGTATAGTGCACCATAACAGATAGCTTTCTGATAGGTGTATGTTGACCAATTGAGAGCCTGTATTACATACACACTGGGACAGGACTCAGGGGATTATTTGTGTGTGTAACATAGTATTTGAGGTTGAATAGAGGCAAATTGCCCATCATGTTCAACCTGTTTTAAGTTGTGATGATTCTACATACTTGCTGAATAATGTTTTATGACTAGTTAGCTACTATAACTCATGTTACCCCCGGATTAACCACGTTGATATTTTACGTATTATAACCTTGGATAGCTTTTTCATTCAGAAATTTATCCATTCCTTTTTTAAATCCAATTACAGAGTCCGCCATTACCACCTTCCCTGGCAGGGAATTCCACATCCTGATTGCCCTAACAGTGAAGAACCCTGTCCTCCGTTGCGTTCGGAACTTTCTCTCCTCCAGTCGCAGCGAGTGCCCACGTGTCCTAAACTGTGTTCTTTTAATAAATAATTCCTCTGATAACTCTTTGTGATGTCCCTTTACATATTTGAAGTTATTAATAATATCTCCTTTTAGGCGCCTCTTTTCTAGTGTATACATATTCAGCCTAGTAAGTATTTCCTTATAGTCCAGTCCTTCTAGGCCTTTAATCAATTTAGTAGCTCGCCTTTGAACACTTTTGAGTTCACTGATGTCTTTTTTATACAATGGTGCCCAAAACTGAACACAATATTCCAGGTGCGGACGTACCAATGCCTTATACAGCGGCATGATTACATCCGAGTCCCTTGTCTCAATTCCCCTTTTTATGCACGCTAGCACCTTACTTGCCTTCTTTACTGCGTTTAGACATTGTGTATGGTTATTAAGCCTATTATCAATGAATACCCCAAAATCTTTTTCCAACTCTGTTTCCCCTAGGCATTTCCCATTTAATATGTAGGATGCAAGTTTGTTTTTAGTCCCACAATGCATAACCTTGCATTTGTCTGTATTGGACCTCATTTTCCATTTAGACTCCCAGAGTTAAAGTTTAGATAGATCATTCTGCAAGGACTCCACATCCATTTCTGAATTAATTACCTTACACAGTTTAATATCATCTGCAAAGATTGACACTGTGCTTTCCAGGCCTATTTCTAGGTTATTGATAAATATGTTGAACAGTAGTACGGACCCTTGTGGTATTCCGCTGACTACTGGGGACCAGGTTGAGGACTTCCCGTTGACCACTACTCGCTGTACCCTGCTATCCAACCAGCTGCTTATCCATGTGCAAATAGTTTTTCCTAGCACAAGCTCCTTTAATTTGATCATCAGTCTCCTGTGAGGAACTGTATCAAGGCTTTTGCAAAAGCTAGGTAGACCACATCCACTGCTTTTCCTTGATCAAGATTATTGCTCACTTCCTCGTAGGAGTTAATTAAGTTAGTCTGACATGACCTGTCCCTCACAAACCCATGCTGGTTCTTGCTAATAATCCTAGCGGACTGTAGATACTCCTGTATGCCATCCCTTAGAATTCCTTCCAATATTTTCCCCACTATAGATGTTAAACTAACTGGTCTGTAGTTTCCCGGAAGATTTTTGGATCCCTTTTTAAATAATGGCACTACCTCAGCTATACACCAATCCTTCTGTACCATGCCTGATCTAATTGAACTATTGAAAATAAAGTATAGGGGTCGTGCTAGTTGTGAACTAAGCTCCATAAGAACCTTCGGGTGAAGTCCATCAGGACCAGGTGATTTATTAATCTTAATTTTGCTTAGTCTCTCCCGGACTACTTCTTCGCTTAAACAAGTATCTAACCATGAATCATTACTGTCACAATTGTTATGCTCTGCTCCCACCATCAGTTCTTCACTGGTGAATACTGATGAAAAAATTTGTTCAGTATTTCCGCTTTCATTTCGTCATCATTTATCAATTCTCCTAATTCATCTTTTAATGGACCTATATTCTTCTTTTTTAACCTTTTACCATTTATGTATTTAAAAAACTTTTTAGGATTGGCTTTACTCTCTATAGCGATTTGCTTTTCATTTTCCATTTTAGCTGCTCTTATTGCTTTTTTGCTTTTCTTATTACACTCCTTGTAATACTTGAAAGATTCCTCCTTTCCATTAGATTTAAATGCTTTGAAAGCCCGCTTTTTTTTATCCATTTCTGCCTTAACCTTCTTGTTAAGCCACATTGGTTTGAGTTTAATACTTCTGCGTTTACTGCCCATGGGAATAAAGTTATGAATATTGCTATCCAGCAACCCTTTTAAAACATCCCACATTTCTGAAGTGTTCTTGTTATTAAACAGAACCTCCCACTCTATGTCATTAAGTGCACATCTAAGCATACTGAAATTAGCCTTCCTAAAGTTAAAAGTTTTGGTGGAACCCTTGTAGCTGTTTCCTGAAACTGATGTCGAATGTGATCATATAGTGATCACTGTTACCCAAAGTCTCCCCAACTTTAGTGTTTGATATAATGTCCACATTATTAGTAATTACTAGAGCCAGGGTAGTTTTACCCCTAGTTGGGTCCTCGACTAATTGAGACAAGTAGTGTTCCCTAAAAATATTTAAGAACCTGCTGCCCCTCGCTTTAGCACATGAATCGTTACTCCAGTTTATATCTGGGTAATTAAAATCACCAATCTCTCACTAAACCCAAATGCTCTTATTAGATTACAGGTTGCACAGGACCCAGACACCCAGGCAGGCAGGATGAGAAACTGGGATCCCTGGGTCTCTTACAGCTCTCCCCCCCCCCCCCCCCCCTCCCTCTCCTATTTCTCCTCTGGTTGGTAAGAGATGTGGATGATAGATATACAGTTAAAGGATGGACAGTCAGGTCGACACCATATGGTCAAAAGTCCGACAGGGTTGAAAGTCAGACAGACAAAAAGTTGACACGGTCAAAAGGTCAACACATGTTATTTAGTGATTTTTCATGATTTTACAACTTTTTTTTTCATTTACTATCCACGTCACAAACTATTACCTATAGTAACCTTGTGGTGAGAGAAGCGGAGCGAGCCACCAAGCTCGAAGCATGGTGAGTGACGCGAGCCCGTGAGGGGGCAAATTTCAACAAATATGAGGGAAAATGTTTAAAAACATAAAATAACACACCCCCCCAAAAAAAAATGTTTGTGTCCACATTCTGCCGCTGTTGACCGTTTGACCCTGTCGATCTTTTGATTATTAGACTTTTGACTGTCATACTTTTGACCCTGTCATACGTTTACCTGTGGACCTAATGACTGTCTATCTTTTAACAGCATCATTTGTATACCACAAGTGATGTCAGTGTACTCTGCTGGGGGCCCCTATCAGCCCCCCCCCCCCCCCCCCCTAATCTGGCTATAGTTTCACCTGCGATTTCCAGTTGGTTTTGCCTCTAGGAAATCTCAGATTAGCAAAATTGATGCAATATCACATATAAAACACCAAATTGACCTGAAAAAAATGAGGCTTGGTATATTTTTCCTTAGTGTTGCTAGTTTATGCCTTTAATAAGGGATACATATTATTATTATATTACATTTTATTTATAAGGCCCCACAAGTGGTCCACAGTGCCATATATCTGGCAACAGTATGACAGTACAGGGTAAACAGAACATTTCATTGCAGTAGGCAGAACATAAACAAAGCAAAAATAACTTTTCATACCACTATTTTTACTACACAATACAGCTGGGAAGCAATCTGAGTGAGGGAGTAATCGGCGTAGGGTGGAACCTGTCTCCAATAGTGACGGCACAACTAGCAGTATTAGAGTCGCTGAAGGAGATGAACAGAGATAGGTGAGAGGAAATCTGGTCTAAACAGCCACTAAGTAGGTGAAGGCTGTCAATGAAGTACTAGAAGGAGCTTACAACCTAAGGGAAAGGGGAGACAGACAGATGACATGAGGCATGAGCATGTGGATTGGGGACATGAGGGAAAGAAGTAGGTGAAGTAGAACTGTCAGAGGTAGAAGGGTGGGGTGAGTTACCTGGTGATAAGGTTATGTGTTGGAAGTGTATGCAATGATGAACAGGTAGGTTTTCAGTGCACATTTGAAGCTATGCAAGGTTAGGGACTGTCTTATCGTTCCAGTGAAGGTGGGGCTGCATGGGCAAAATTTTGGATTCGAGCATGAGATGCAGTAACCAGAGAAGAGGAGAAGTGATGGTCATAGGCCAACTGGAGGGTGCAGGAGGGAGATATTAATGAGATGAGGTTGGAGATATAGGTAGCAATGGAGTTAGAGAAGGCCTTGTATGTGAGAGTGAGGATTATGATGAGGATTTTGTAGGGGAATGGGAGCCAGTGCAGGTTTTGGCGGAGGGGAGTGGCAGATGTGGAATGGCAGGGGAGGAAGATAAGTCTAGCTGCAGCACTGGGAACAGATTGGAGGGGAGCAAGATGGGAACATAGAAGGCCAGTGATTAGAAGGTTCAGTAGTTCATTGAGCCAGAGATTGAATGTGGGGAGAGAAGGCTATTGTGGCGTCAAGGGTAATAACCAAGCAGCGGAGTGGGGGAACAGTTGAGATGATGGCGTTGTCAACAATGATAGAGAAATTGGAGGGGGTGGAGACTCTGTTGGGGGGGGGGAGAAATTATGAATTACACAGGTTTTGTGGCTAATTAAAACCAGGTGTAATAAAAATTTGAAGTCAGCCAGCCACATATGTGTCCCTCCTGAGGTGTGACCAGACATCCGACAAAACTTGTGCTGCAATGTGAGTTGTGTTCTTCCCATCCGTGCTAACAGCATCTTAAGTCAGAGGATGCTATCTACCACGACTGAACAGCAGGAGCGGTAACCTGCATCTCCCAACGTAAAGTCAGACAAGATGCAGCTAATTGATTAGCACCGGCCATTAATTTCTGGCGCTGATCAATATCGAATTTTACTGAATTCCCCACTCTGAGTCCCATTGTCAAAAATATTTTGCATGTGACTTCCCATGATACTTTGCAGTACAATATATGCTAAATAACCAGTTTGTAAACACTGAATGAATGGAAAAAAAATGTCAAGATAAAACATTTTTGCACCCTGTCACTTTTGCTGAATTTTATGGGATACAACATAAAAACACAGACTGTAATTGGTAAATGGTAGGGTTCGTAGTTTGTCTGTATCTAGAGTTTGACTTTCTGTATTATGATACATTGTTCATAGACATACTGTATGATTCAAACACATAATGACATGTATACATAGAGTGGATGTAAAAATGTATAAGATATCAGTTGTCTACCAATACAACTGGCTAAGAAAACGGCAGCGACATTGTACTAAGGTACATGGAGATTTCAACATAAATACAGATTTCCACTATAAGCTTTGAATTTCTCAGTCGATAGCCCTCTTGCATACAAATAAAGACACATAGAACAACTCCAGTCAAGATCCTGTATGTTTTGTGGCTCATTCCATCCTCCTCTGTAAACGCTGCTTAGTAACCATCCAGTGGAGAGAAAAACAGCCCTCCTTCTCTCTAATCCCTGCTTCTCGCTAACAGAGTACCAGGTCTGTATAGATACACTCAGCCAAGCAGTATCATCCTATCTACAGATCTCTAGGTAAGGACACTTAAACTCATATATTATGTACATCTTGTAAACAGCACATGTGTACCTTTTCCTGTCATTATCATGCATTTGCAAAGCTAAAGCATATTCTTCAGCCAAGTGATTTGAGTGAGTACATGCATATGTTGCTTTCTCTGTAATTCTGTTTAAGTTTGCTGCAGGGGAATTTTGTCCTAATGTTACTTCATAGCTACTGTATCCTTATTCCCTGAACCATTATAGCTAAAAGCTTCATTTAGAGGACATGCTGTTCCACTAACCCTGGTGTTATAAGCTTGACCAATAATGTAGCTGTCAATGGATTGCAGGACTTGAATTTCCAGTCACATAGCAATGCTCCGTCTCACTGCTTGACTGCAATGACAAGAAGAGAGACAGTTTATCTATGAAAGAGTTAACAGCAATGAAACAAACATATATGGTAGGGGCAAGTGTCAGTGCCCAGAATGGTCTAGTCTGGTCTGGTCTAGAGTAAAAAACAGCTGCAGTGAAGTTCAATATCTCTATCTCAGATGGAGGGGAAAAATGTGTTGGGGTTTTAGGCAATAACAGGACTGGTCTGCCCATGTATAAAGAACAGTTTAGAAATCATTGATATGGCACATTCAAGAAATGCAAGTACTGTATTTATAGAACATAATATACATACAAAATAATGCACACAAAAAAATCCATGGCTTTTATTGGTCATTTCACGCTTATGGCTGCCTGCAAATTGTTTTGTTAAAGAAGAACTCCTTTTTATGTCTTCCATTTCCAAAGAATAGATACATTAATACAATAATGTGAAAATGACTGCTTAATTCAGAGGTTCCCAAACTGTGTGCCGTAGCTCCCTGGGGTGCCTCGGGACACTTGCAGGGGTGCCCTGGGTTGGTGGTCCAGGACCAATTCAAATTATTCATGGTCAATATAATAGGCAAAACCAGTGCTGGTGGCTGCCATTCATAAAATATGTGGCCAAACAGAAGCAAATCTTGTCCCTCACCACACAACTGACTCTAAGGATGACATATAAATGCAATCTACTTAATGTAATATTTCTTCCTAAATTTATCAATAAGAAATTTTTGGCCTAGGGGTACTGTGAAAAAAATTCTGATATTCTAGGGTGCCGTGATTCAAAAAAGTTTGGAAACCACTGGCTTAATTACATTATGTGCTATAATTAACAGTTCTGTACATTATTAATTTATCTTGTAAAAATGACCAGGCATATGACAGGTCAACCTCGACCGGCATCGCACCCTTCTATACGTACCCCCTTTTCTGACACAACAGTCCTCCCTCCTCTTCTCTTCTTATCTCTTCCTTCTCCATCACTGGATATGACAGAAACAGGACAATAGTCACACTAATATATTTCCTAAAGAAGTATTAGCTATAAAACACACAAGTTTTCCTTCCCCAGACTAGGAATACAGTGGAGCTAAAACTCCCATGACTGAGATTTCCCTTTACACTTATGTGTGCTGCCTATATGTTAGGGGCCATCTTAACACATAGGCACACTGGGCAGCTGCCATGGGCCCCACAGTTTCAGTGGCCTTCGAGCAGGGGTGGGTGGTGGGCACGCAATCAGAGCAGCAAGGCTGCATTCTCTACCTGCCTCCTAGCCTGCAGCCAGACAGTTAATGACTGTCTACATCCTGACTGGTGGATGGCTAGAGCTATCCGCCAATCAGAGTGCTGACAACCATTCACTATAAGAAAGCACATAGAGAGACGGCACAGGACTGCAGGAGGGCAAGTTATGTGTTGTTGTTTTTTAATTGCTTCCCCTGAATGGGTGGGTATCTGGATGATAGATAGACAGTGTATAGTTAGACAGTCAATAGATAGACACCATATGTTAGACAGACATTAGGTCGACAGGGTCAAAAGGTCGACATGAAAAAGGTAGACAGTACAAAAGGTCAACAAGGTCAAAAGGGCGACATAGAAATGGTCGACTTAAAAATGTAGACACAGGTTTGAAATTTTTTTTTTACATGTTTTGGACAATTTCATACCTTCTCTATCCATGTCGGCACAGAGTTGGTTATACACCTTGTGACGAGCGCAGTGAGCCACTGAGCCCAAAGCATGGCGAGTGAAGCAAGCCCCACAAGGGGATTCTTTTCTACAATTGGGGGTCCCAGATGACAAAACTATCTACACAAACCCCAAAAAATACAAAAAATGTTGTTTACCTTTTTTATGTCGACCATTTTCTTGTCGACTTTTTGACCCTGTCTACCTTTTGACCCTGTCGACCTTTTGTATGGTCTACTTTTTCCATGTCTACCTTTTGACCCTGTTGACCTTTTGACTGTCTAACATGTAGGGCCAAATGTAATAGAGTGAAAGTTTCAAAAAGTGAGAGATTTGGAAAGGTTTTGCAGTTTTTTTTAAAGTGGCACTCATTTACACAGCTAGGTCAACCTGGTAAATGATTGCCACTTTAAAAAAAAAACCTGAAAAACCTTTGCCAAATCTCTCACTTTCTGAAACTCACTCTATTACATTTGGCCCGTAGTGTCTATCTAACTAGACACTGTCTATTATGCCACACCCGAATGGGTGTGTAGGGGTCCCAGTGCATTGCTTTGTCTAGTGCCTACAATGCTGTTAAGAAGACCCTGACTGGAGTCCTCTTGTGGAGAGCCTCAGAAATGCAGTAGAAGAGTCAGGGATCCAAGTCTGTGATAACTAGTGATTGAATAAATGCTTCTACAATCCAATAAAATCCAAGCCATTTTCGTGTATGCGCAGTAGCATTCTCCTATTCTAACACCACCTAGGGCCCAGTGGGCACCAAGAGGCATATATTACCCTAACCCATTTTTATGTTGATATTTTTCATTCAAATACAGTATGGGAAGGCGGCCCAAACCAGCACAGTGCCATAGGACCCCACAGTGTCATAATCTGGCTCAGGACATTTTTGTGGGGGAACCTACAGATATTAAGTATGCTCCAGATAACAGAAGATATCTTAGCTATCTGCCGTGGTCTCTCTATTTTTGACCGCAAATGCAGCCCCCGCTATGGAGGGGGCAGCCAATGGACTTGCACAGCTGCCAGTTTATAATGTATGCGGCAGCCAGCAGCAGTGCATGCTCATTGGCTGCCAGAGACACGAACCTGGAAGCAGTGGGATATTGTTATGCTAGCAAGCTGCTTGAGTTCTTCTCCAGAATTAACTCTTATTGGAGCCCATATCCTGGCAATAACATTTTAGATTTTCATGTGAAAATATGAATTTTCACATAGCGTATTTCAGCACAAATTATTTATTACAGTACATTGGCATTAAAAATTGCAGATTGTGATAAATATGCCCCTCATTGCTCTAAGGAATTGTACGCATATTTCTGCTCGCATCTCCAGAGGCAGTGAGCTTAATTGAGTGTACAGTTTCTTACCGTAATTGTTATGTGGGAAGGACACATGTAGAGAAGCTCCTCACATGTAATTGAATCAACCCCAAAATCTAAATCTCTATATAATTTGTCTTGGGGACAAAAAGATATCACAGTGATGTGCGCCACTAACACACAGCCACTGATGGTATCCCCTGATGTCCACCGTAAGAAAGTAACTCTCCTTCCAGCTGTGACTGGGGGCACCAAGCCGTAGAGCTGGGGAGACGTTGTACATGTGTATTATTGGATGATGGATGAACCTCGGTGATCTCCAGTTGACCTTGTTACCTCTCGTGATCTCTGGTAGATCTTAGTACTGCTGAAGGTGGAAGAAAAAAACAATGGGGGTAATTCCAAGTTGATCGCAGCAGAATTTTTTTTAGCAGTTGGGCAAAACCATGTGCACTGCAGGGGGGGGGCAGATAAGTGCAGAGAGAGTTAGATTTGGGTGGGTTATTTTGTTTCTGTGCAGGGTAAATACTGGCTGCTTTATTTTTACACTGCAATTTAGATTGCAGATTGAATTGACCACACCCAAATCTAACTCTCTCTGCAAATGTTATATCTGCCTCCCCTGCAGTGCACATGGTTTTGCCCAACTGCTAAAAAATTTCCTGCTGCGATCAACTTGGAATTACCCCCAATGAATTCTCTGTCAGACACTCAGGTAATAATCACTATAGAGCAGAACTGGTGGAACTCACGCTATTTAAATCGAACCCACACAGCACATCTGCCACTGATTCACCGAGATATAGTAGAAAATGGCTGTAGGGACGCGAATTGGCTGGGGACAAACAGGTGACAGTGCAAGATGAGAGAGAGATCACAAATACACCCAGGTAATGGCAGGCACAACAACATCTAGTATCACATAAGTCTATAGCCCAAGGAATGTGCTTTTATTGAAAGATTAGGAAGGATAATTTGCCCATCATTATTAGTCACATTCATCAGCAACCACCACTACAGTCGTAACTGACATACACATTTAATAATCATTGTTTTTTAGATGAATAAATTAGCATCATGGACAAAACCTCACCAACCAGTATTTAAAAATGTATTTACCCTTTATTAATATGCTGTCTTCAGCATGAATGCTATAGCCGTGGGCAGCTAGTCGTAGCTGAGTATGCCATTATCAGAAAAGGACTATGACATCTAACTCTGACTCAGCTTATAGACAGTCTTGAGACAGCTGGTTTCTGAAGCTCATTCATGCATTTGTCACACTGCATAATATCCGTACAGGCCGTACACCTACTAAATAAGGAGTTGGCAGAGATGTGCACTGGTTAAAGGTGAGCTAGGGTCTATCAAAATCAGTAATTGAAAGTGGCAAGTGTTCTGCTGACCAGTAAACACACCAGCATTATGTTGATCTCTTCCCAGCTAAGGGCTTGGCACATGTGCCCTATATATCCTGTGTCCCAGCCAGTGCTCATTCGATAAAGTTTGTTGATTCATAAACATTCACAAGACATTTTTTTCTCTCTACTTTTACATCCGTGCCTCTGCGGTGTGGTATGGAAGGTAGATAGTAACTAGTTCGACAGTGTCTAGGTCGACCACTATTGGTCGACATGGATGTTAGGTCGACAGGGTTTCTAGGTCAACATGTTCTAGGTCGACAGGTCAAAAGGTCGACATGAGTTTTTTATGGGGGGTTTGTGTCGTTTTCTTCGTACAGTGACCAGGAACCCCAAATAGTGCACCGTGTCCCCTCGCATGGCTAGCACTTCGGCACAGGTTACCGTTCCCAATTGTAGTCCATGTGGATCGTTAACTATTAAAAGGTTCAAAAAAAGAAAAAAATTGTGAAGTCATGTCGACCTTTTGACCTATCGATCTAGAACATGTCGACCTAGAAACCCTGTCGACATAGAAACCCTGTCGACCTAGTTACTGTCGACCAATAGTGGTTGACCTAGATAGTGTCGACCTAGTTACTGTCGACCTAGAGACCGGATCCCGCCTCTGCTGCCTGGGACCGATGTTCTAGTTTCCAAGGGTCTGCCGGCTTCCTAGCCCAGATCATTTATATAACAAAGCGGGCACCACACACTGTTCACACAAAGTAAATTTGATCACATTTGACAAGGTCATACATTTGTGTGTGCTGCTCAGACACATCTTATAATAATTAGAAACACTGGTTTACTTTCATTACTCTGGGATACAGCTTAAAGCTGCTATCTGGATACAAATGTATCCAAGGAATACCATAGAGATGTGAATAATTATAGAATAGAGAATACTGTAATTCTATTTGATTATATAAAGTATGGCTAAAAAGCAAAGAAGGAAGGATTAACTCCAATATTTTGAAAATAAAAATGATCCTATATATTATTCTTGTTTTATTGCTGAATGCTTAGGGGCCTCTAGGGTAGATGTATGAAGTGGTGAAAAGAATGGAGAAGTGAGCCAGTGGAGATGTTGCCATGGCAAACAATCAGCTTTGAAGTAACATTTATCAAGTGCATTCTGTAAAATTATACATAGCAGCTGATTGGTTGCCATGGGCTACCTCTCCACTCTTTTCACTGCGTCCTACATTTTCCCTATGTACTTAGCCTTGGAGAGAGATAAAGTGGATTGAGATAAATTAGCAGTCAATCATCTCTTGTCATTTGTCAAAAACAGGGGCAGATGTATTAACCTGGATAAGGCATAAGGAAGTGATAAACCAGTGATAAATGCAAGGTGATACACGCACCAGTCAATTAGGAGCTGATTGGCGGGTGCGTGTATCACCTTGCATTTATCACTGGTTTATCACTTCCTTATGCCATCTCCAGGTTAATACATCTGCCCCACAGCCTGTAACATGGCGGTTTGGAGCTGATTAGCTGGTAATTTATCTCAGTCGACTTTATCTTAGCAAATAGACTCCTTAGTTCTTACATAGACAATATCATTTATGTACTTAATGTATTTATCAGGCTTTCTCTTGCTCAAACAACTTGTATAGGAATACATATGGAATCCTGGCGGATGGGATTCCATATGTATTCCCTGTGTGGAAAGATCGACACCGGCACCCGATGCACAGAGTCCTACAGCCTAACCTTAAAGCAGCCTAACCCTCCCAAGTGGTGTCTAAACCTAACCCCCTCCCCACAGCCTAACCCTAACCAATCCCCCCTCCAGCCTAACCCTTGTCCTCTCCTGGGGTGGCTTACCGTAACCCCCTACCTCCTCGCAGTCTAACGCTAACAGCCTCACCCTAACCCTCCCCCTGCAGCCTAAATCTAACCCCCATCCGCGGTTAAAATCTAGGAGACTCACAATACTTACGTTCGGGATGCCAGCGACCAGGATGCTGGCATTGGTATTCCAATTGATGTCGGAGTTCCGGTGCAGGGATTTTGCTGTGTGTAGGGATTCTGGTGCTGGCATTTTGAGCGCCAGCATCCCAACCACCGGCATCCTGACTGCATCCCCATGTATACATACAGTACAATGTAATAGCTTTACATACATTTAAGTAATCTATTTATAAACCAGGAACTATCTGTGTTTTATTATTTTTGATTGTTTGTAAATGTGGTACAGTATATTTGTGAAATGTATTAAAGAAAAGAGACACTTTGTTGTTTAACTGGTCACTTTTCGCTGGTTGTGAAATGTATTAAAGAAATGTATTAAAGGTTGTGTGGTTGTGAAATGTATTAGAGAATGAAATATGAGACACTTTGGGGGGAATTCAAATGTTTGAAAAGTCGGTTGGGTGTCTGTTTTTTCCTGTCTATTAGATAGGAAAAAAACAGACACCCAACCGACTCTTCAAACATTTGAATTCCCCCGATTGTTGTTTAACTGGTCACTCACGGACAGCACAGTTGATATATCTGACATGCTTCCAGAGAACCCTTCATACTTAGGGGTTCATGTAGGGTGTGCTAAAATCACAGTATTACTGCACTAAGAAAAATAAGTTCTTAGCCATTTATTGCTATGAAGCTCTGTGTGGACTTAAGGGGGTATCCAACTACCTGTGAAGAAACATCTGGTGCGAAAAATAGATGTTTTTTGCGATTTTTCGAGATGTTTCATCTGTATTTTTTTTACAGGCTGTCCAGTTTGGTCACCTGTAAAAATATAAATTCTCTCACGAAATCAGACAGATTCAATTAAAGCTGTGTGTTAGTAGAAACAGCCCCATTTTTGGATAAAAACGGCAGGCGAAACCAAATCCCTGATAAACAACAGCTCGCGCTGGCATATCGGGGCTAATAGAGTAGCCCCCAGCGAGACAATTTGTCCTGGTAATTAACCACGGCAAATTGGATACCCCCCGTGATTGTAAGGAGCCGTGGGATTAGGGATTTACTGACGCTTGTTGAGGTATGATAAAGGATCCTTCACAGAGGGCAAAGGAGGTGAACTATTATAGACAAATTAGTAAAGATGAATACATGTAAAAAATCAGTGAGAATCAAAACAAAATGGAATGTATATATACACCTATAATAAGTTGGAAATATAAATTATAAACATATATTAATAAATACATTTGAGAAGATAACTAAAAATGACAAGGGGCGTCTAATAGTGAAGTATTGTTGTGTCAACAGTGTCTATGTCTGTATATTAGAGATGAGCGGGTTCGGTTCCTCGGAATCCGAACCCGCCCGAACTTCAGGGTTTTTTACACGGGGCCGAGCAGGCTCGGATCCTCCCGCCTTGCTCGGTTAACCCGAGCGCGCCCGAACGTCATCATCACGCTGTCGGATTCTCGCGAGGCTCGGATTCTATATAAGGAGCCGCGCGTCGCCGCCATTTTTCACACGTGCATTGAGATTCATAGGGAGAGGACGTGGCTGGCGTCCTCTCCGTTTATAGAGATTCGAGAAGAGAGTGAGACAGTCTCACTAGAGAGAGACACAGTAGTAATTTTGGGGAGCATTAGGAGGAGTACTACTACTACTAGTACTTGCTGAAGTGAAGTGATAGATAGTGTGACTGTATTGTATTATCTGACTTGTGGGGGAGACACTGACAGTGGGGAGCAGTTAGAGTCTGAGAGCAGGACTCAGGACTCAGGAGTACATACTACATATAACGTACAGTGCACACTTTTGCTGCCAGAGTGCCACACCAGTATAATATATATTGTGATTGTATGCTTAGGAGTACTACTTGCAAGTTGCTGATAGTGTGACCAGTGACCAGACCACCAGTTTAATAATCACCACCATATATATATATAATATTATAATTGTATACCACCTACCCGTGTTTTTTTTTTTTTTCTTTCTTCTTTATACATACTACTATAGTAGCTTACTGTAGCAGTCTGCGGTGCTGCTGAGCTGACAGTGTCCAGCAGGTCCGTCATCAGTCATTACATAATAAATATATATACCTGTCCGGCTGCAGTACTAGTGATATTATATATACATATATACAGTGGCGTCACAAGGGGGGTGCGGGGGGTGCGGCCCGCTCCCGGGTGTCACCCGCCGAGGGGTGACACCAAAATGCCGGCTCCTGCAGAGTGACAGAAGCCGAGTGCTGCACTGTTATATTATGTGCAGCACTCGGCTCCTGTCACTTTGTAGGAGCCAGCACTGCAGGGACAGCACCTCCCGAGAGTCAGCCCTCACCTCCCACACCCCCCAGTGAAAAAAAAAATGGGTGTCGGGACGCGAAGCCCCGCCCCTCCGCAAAGCCCCGCCCCCTTTGCGTGCCTGCAATTGTTTAAAAACGGGTTCCGCCCGTGAAGCCCCGCACCCTCTATTTAAGCCCCGCCCATTCCCGCGAAGCCCCGCCCCTTTTATCACCGCTGCCGCACCGGGTGTCACAGAGGTGAGTGACGCCTCTGCATATATATATTGATTTCATCTCATTATCATCCAGTCTATATTAGCAGCAGACACAGTACGTTAGTCCACGGCTGTAGCTACCTCTGTGTCGGCACTCGGCAGTCCATCCATAATTGTATACCACCTACCCGTGGTTTTTTTTTCTTTCTTCTTGATACATACTACTATAGTAGCTTACTGTAGCAGTCTGCGGTGCTGCTGAGCTGACAGTGTCCAGCAGGTCCGTCATCAGTCATCATTACCTAATAAATATATATCTACCTGTCCGGCTGCAGTACTAGTGATATTATATATACATATATATATTGATTTCATCTCATTATCATCCAGTCTATATTAGCAGCAGACACAGTACGTTAGTCCACGGCTGTAGCTACCTCTGTGTCGGCACTCGGCAGTCCATCCATAATTGTATACCACCTACCCGTGGTTTTTTTTTTTTCTTTCTTCTTGATACATACTACTATAGTAGCTTACTGTAGCAGTCTGCGGTGCTGCTGAGCTGACAGTGTCCAGCAGGTCCGTCATCAGTCATCATTATCTAATAAATATATATCTACCTGTCCGGCTGCAGTACTAGTGATATTATATATACATATATATATTGATTTCATATCATTATCATCCAGTCTATATTAGCAGCAGACACAGTACGTTAGTCCACGGCTGTAGCTACCTCTGTGTCGGCACTCGGCAGTCCATCCATAATTGTATACCACCTACCCGTGGTTTTTTTTTTTCTTTCTTCTTGATACATACTACTATAGTAGCTTACTGTAGCAGTCTGCGGTGCTGCTGAGCTGACAGTGTCCAGCAGGTCCGTCATCAGTCATCATTACCTAATAAATATATATCTACCTGTCCGGCTGCAGTACTAGTGATATTATATATACATATATATATTGATTTCATATCATTATCATCCAGTCTATATTAGCAGCAGACACAGTACGGTAGTCCACGGCTGTAGCTACCTCTGTGTCGGCACTCGGCAGTCCATCCATAAGTATACTAGTATCCATCCATCTCCATTGTTTACCTGAGGTGCCTTTTAGTTGTGCCTATTAAAATATGGAGAACAAAAATGTTGAGGTTCCAAAATTAGGGAAAGATCAAGATCCACTTCCACCTCGTGCTGAAGCTGCTGCCACTAGTCATGGCCGAGACGATGAAATGCCAGCAACGTCGTCTGCCAAGGCCGATGCCCAATGTCATAGTACAGAGCATGTCAAATCCAAAACACCAAATATCAGTAAAAAAAGGACTCCAAAACCTAAAATAAAATTGTCGGAGAAGCGTAAACTTGCCAATATGCCATTTACCACACGGAGTGGCAAGGAACGGCTGAGGCCCTGGCCTATGTTCATGGCTAGTGGTTCAGCTTCACATGAGGATGGAAGCACTCAGCCTCTCGCTAGAAAAATGAAAAGACTCAAGCTGGCAAAAGCAGTAGCACCGCAAAGAACTGTGCGTTCTTCGAAATCCCAAATCCACAAGGAGAGTCCGACTCCAATTGTGTCGGTTGCGATGCCTGACCTTCCCAACACTGGACGTGAAGAGCATGCGCCTTCCACCATTTGCACGCCCCCTGCAAGTGCTGGAAGGAGCACCCGCAGTCCAGTTCCTGATAGTCAGATTGAAGATGTCAGTGTTGAAGTACACCAGGATGAGGAGGATATGGGTGTTGCTGGCGCTGGGGAGGAAATTGACCAGGAGGATTCTGATGGTGAGGTGGTTTGTTTAAGTCAGGCACCCGGGGAGACACCTGTTGTCCGTGGGAGGAATATGGCCACTGACATGCCTGGTGAAAATACCCAAAAAATCAGCTCTTCGGTGTGGAAGTATTTCAACAGAAATGCGGACAACAGGTGTCAAGCCGTGTGTTGCCTTTGTCAAGCTGTAATAAGTAGGGGTAAGGACGTTAACCACCTCGGAACATCCTCCCTTATACGTCACCTGCAGCGCATTCATAATAAGTCAGTGACAAGTTCAAAAACTTTGGGTGACAGCGGAAGCAGTCCACTGACCAGTAAATACCTTCCTCTTGTAACCAAGCTCACGCAAACCACCCCACCAACTCCCTCAGTGTCAATTTCCTCCTTCCCCAGGAATGCCAATAGTCCTGCAGGCCATGTCACTGGCAATTCTGACGATTCCTCTCCTGCCTGGGATTCCTCCGATGCATCCTTGCGTGTAACGCCTACTGCTGCTGGCGCTGCTGTTGTTGCTGCTGGGAGTCGATGGTCATCCCAGAGGGGAAGTCGTAAGACCACTTTTACTACTTCCACCAAGCAATTGACTGTCCAACAGTCCTTTGCGAGGAAGATGAAATATCACAGCAGTCATCCTACTGCAAAGCGGATAACTGAGGCCTTGGCATCCTGGGTGGTGAGAAACGTGGTTCCGGTATCCATCATTACTGCAGAGCCAACTAGAGACTTGTTGGAGGTACTGTGTCCCCGGTACCAAATACCATCTAGGTTCCATTTCTCTAGGCAGGCGATACCGAAAATGTACACAGACCTCAGAAAAAGAGTCACCAGTGTCCTAAAAAATGCAGCTGTACCCAATGTCCACTTAACCACGGACATGTGGACAAGTGGAGCAGGGCAGGGTCAGGACTATATGACTGTGACAGCCAACTGGGTAGATGTATGGACTCCCGCCGCAAGAACAGCAGCGGCGGCACCAGTAGCAGCATCTCGCAAACGCCAACTCTTTCCTAGGCAGGCTACGCTTTGTATCACCGGTTTCCAGAATACGCACACAGCTGAAAACCTCTTACGGCAACTGAGGAAGATCATCGCGGAATGGCTTACCCCAATTGGACTCTCCTGTGGATTTGTGGCATCGGACAACGCCAGCAATATTGTGTGTGCATTAAATATGGGCAAATTCCAGCACGTCCCATGTTTTGCACATACCTTGAATTTGGTGGTGCAGAATTTTTTAAAAAACGAGAGGGGCGTGCAAGAGATGCTGTCGGTGGCCAGAAGAATTGCGGGACACTTTCGGCGTACAGGCACCACGTACAGAAGACTGGAGCACCACCAAAAACAACTGAACCTGCCCTGCCATCATCTGAAGCAAGAAGTGGTAACGAGGTGGAATTCAACCCTCTATATGCTTCAGAGGTTGGAGGAGCAGCAAAAGGCCATTCAAGCCTATACAATTCAGCACGATATAGGAGGTGGAATGCACCTGTCTCAAGCGCAGTGGAGAATGATTTCAACGTTGTGCAAGGTTCTGCTGCCCTTTGAACTTGCCACACGTGAAGTCAGTTCAGACACTGCCAGCCTGAGTCAGGTCATTCCCCTCATCAGGCTTTTGCAGAAGAAGCTGGAGACATTGAAGGAGGAGCTAACACGGAGCGATTCCGCTAGGCATGTGGGACTTGTGGATGGAGCCCTTAATTCGCTTAACAAGGATTCACGGGTGGTCAATCTGTTGAAATCAGAGCACTACATTTTGGCCACCGTGCTCGATCCTAGATTTAAAGCCTACCTTGGATCTCTCTTTCCGGCAGACACAAGTCTGCTGGGGTTGAAAGACCTGCTGGTGAGAAAATTGTCAAGTCAAGCGGAACGCGACCTGTCAACATCTCCTCCTTCACATTCTCCCGCAACTGGGGGTGCGAGGAAAAGGCTCAGAATTCCGAGCCCACCCGCTGGCGGTGATGCAGGGCAGTCTGGAGCGACTGCTGATGCTGACATCTGGTCCGGACTGAAGGACCTGACAACGATTACGGACATGTCGTCTACTGTCACTGCATATGATTCTCTCACCATTGAAAGAATGGTGGAGGATTATATGAGTGACCGCATCCAAGTAGGCACGTCACACAGTCCGTACTTATACTGGCAGGAAAAAGAGGCAATTTGGAGGCCCTTGCACAAACTGGCTTTATTCTACCTAAGTTGCCCTCCCACAAGTGTGTACTCCGAAAGAGTGTTTAGTGCCGCCGCTCACCTTGTCAGCAATCGGCGTACGAGGTTACATCCAGAAAATGTGGAGAAGATGATGTTCATTAAAATGAATTATAATCAATTCCTCCGTGGAGACATTGACCAGCAGCAATTGCCTCCACAAAGTACACAGGGAGCTGAGATGGTGGATTCCAGTGGGGACGAATTGATAATCTGTGAGGAGGGGGATGTACACGGTGATATATCGGAGGATGATGATGAGGTGGACATCTTGCCTCTGTAGAGCCAGTTTGTGCAAGGAGAGATTAATTGCTTCTTTTTTGGTGGGGGTCCAAACCATCCCGTCATTTCAGTCACAGTCGTGTGGCAGACCCTGTCACTGAAATGATGGGTTGGTTAAAGTGTGCATGTCCTGTTTATACAACATAAGGGTGGGTGGGAGGGCCCAAGGACAATTCCATCTTGCACCTCTTTTTTCTTTAATTTTTCTTTGCGTCATGTGCTGTTTGTGGAGTGTTTTTTGGAAGGGCCATCCTGCGTGACACTGCAGTGCCACTCCTAGATGGGCCAGGTGTTTGTGTCGGCCACTAGGGTCGCTTAGCTTAGTCATCCAGCGACCTCGGTGCAAATTTTAGGACTAAAAATAATATTGTGAGGTGTGAGGTATTCAGAATAGACTGAAAATGAGTGGAAATTATGGTTTTTGAGGTTAATAATACTTTGGGATCAAAATGACCCCCAAATTCTATGATTTAAGCTGTTTTTTAGGTTTTTTGGAAAAAAACACCCGAATCCAAAACACACCCGAATCCGACAAAAAAAATTCGGTGAGGTTTTGCCAAAACGCGGTCGAACCCAAAACACGGCCGCGGAACCGAACCCAAAACCAAAACACAAAACCCGAAAAATTTCCGACGCTCATCTCTACTGTATATACTTGCCTTCCCATATAATGTATATTGAAAGAAACCTGTATGAAGAACAGGCAAATCAAGGTCAGCAGCCATTTATATAATCAAGGACATGTATTGTAAGAGCTAAAGCTCAATTATCTTGTGAACCATTATAAGATTTATCTAGGTCATTAAAACTAGTGCCATATAGTGTTCTTTCCGTTATATAAATTCATTTATTTAGGATTTATTACAGTTTGCATTAACTGTGGGGATGGATGAATACACTGGAAATATGATGTATAAACTGAAATCCTGGAAACAAATAAAAAATATAATTTAACCACTTAACTGACAATTTTTTATTTAAAAAAAATTCATAAAATTGTTGTTGATTTTAAATGTAATATAGTTTACAAAGTATTTTTTATTTTTTTAGATATTTAAATATTATATTATGCACATCAGCAGAACGGATCTACTCGTCAAAAAACTGGGGGGGACAGTAGGGTGGTGCAGTTGCATGTGATCTGACCATGCCAGTTAAGTGGTAATAAAATAGAAAATATTGTAGAAATAGAATTCATATTCAATTAAATTATTACATTTTTAAAAGTACATAAAGTTTATTAATAAATATTAGATAGGTAGTTCTTGTGATGTAAAGTGTGTAAGTTAAAGAGTATAATTGGATGAACTGATTGAATTGTGACGGTCAGGATTCCGATGCAGTCTTGAAGTATTTTAACCCTGTCCCTTACCCTAACCCACCCCTTCTGCAGCATATTCCTATTCACCCCCTTCTGCAGCCTAACCCTAACCCCCCATAGTGCCTAACCCCAGTACTTACCTTTGGGATTCTGTCCGTCGGGATTCTGATATCGATATTCTGACTGTCATGATTGACAAGCTACAAGAATTTGGGATAAAAGACTGGGAATATCCCTCAAAACAATGGCATGTCACATCCGATTTTGCGGCTGTGTCCCCGGACGCAGTTTAACTGGCCTTGGCATCGTAGATTTGATGGACGTTCTGAGTAACCTGAGGGTCACGCAAATGTTTCATGCGGCATCAGTTGGTTGCAACACGTAAAAACAGGGTTTTGGTGATGAGGCCTAGGCAGAGTAAGGGTCAGTGTTACATAGAAGCCAGGAGATGTATGGGACTGGGTGCGGCAGAAACCTGTGTGGAGTTGTCAGCCTTATAATGTGGAACGTGTTACACAAAGAGGAAATAATTCAAATATTTAGCACTGCTTATATAAGTTTTCACATTTGTTTAATATTCTGGAATATCTTGTGCAGTAGGTCATGGTTCCAGGTTATTTAAAATTATCTTTACATGTGATGATGTATACACTTGGCATTTCTCAGTAATTCTATACATGTAGTGGCATTTAAAAATTTACAACATTGGTCTTTTCTGAATTGTAACAATGTGAACCTGCAGCGAAACGCTCTTCCTGATAGCTAGTGCTACTCACTGGCGTGCGCAGCACATTTTATTAGGGGGTGCACCGTTGGAGGGGTGTGTCTAGCACCGCCTTTTGGGCGTGTCTAGCACCATCTATTGATGGTCAACGCATATAAAATATCCACCTTTGTACCAATCCTAATAAAGCAGATACATTGTCAGTGGCTGGCATTGGCATAGCATAGAAGGAGAGAGGTGGGCATGTGGCGGGTGTGATGGGTGGGCGTGCGAGCAGCATGACGTAATAACGTCACATCACACTATTTTTGTACACGGAGGTGGAGCTGGGAATTTGAAAGCCGGTTTCAGTGGCACCCTTGATTAACCCAGGTGTCCGGTCGGTAATGCAGTCCTGACAGGGTGCAGTGCAGAGGGGAGAGTAATCAGCCTGCTCGGCGATCGCTGCATCAGGCATGTGAGATCGGGGTACCAGACATTAGGGGGTGCCTGTGCGCACCAGGCACCCCCCCTGCGCACACCTATGGTGCTACTTTGGCGTAATTGCACTCATTACACCAGGAAAGGGCATGGACTGAGAGTGGTACAAAAGTGTACAACGGCTGATGGAGGAATTAGGCAGAATCAGGCAGGGCTTTCTTCAGACGGTGGGTCTAGTTTTTCATCACACTGATGAAGGGAGATTTGGTGTATCATATTATTTAAATGAGATAGCTAGATGAAGAGGGTACCTTTAGAGTAGCGTCTAGTTACCCTTCATGGAGAGAACCTTTCTCATAAGCCCCTGGGTCCATGTCACCAACTATTTGGAATAGTAACCTGTGGTGAGTGAAGCGGAGCGAGACACCGAGCTCGAAGCGTGGCGAGCATACAGTGGTGCAGTGATAAAACAAAATAATCTCAAACGAACAGAGAATGGATAAAACAGTAAGCTGCTGTATAGGCGGAAGTTCTCTACTGCCCTCTTGTGCTGTCACTTCCTGGTCCAGATCACAAAGGGAACATAGACACAACTGTACATTTAGGGCCATTCTCAGAACCTTTCAAATCCTGGAGTCGGAGATCAGGACACAGTTTATACCCTATAGTTGTCCTTTGGCTAGAAAGTGCACTTTAGCCTTTTTCAAATATAAAAGTAGAAAATAGATATTCTTTATTTTCAAGGCTTTGAAGCCAATCTTGTATTAATTAAACCACTGCCTGTGACTAGGCTAGCCGGAGAAGGATCACAGTGAACTGTTTTAGTTCTTTTATTGAATACAATGAATTGGATTACAATCTCATTTATTTTTTCTTTTAAGTGTAACATTTAAGAATGTGAAACAAATAACATTTTACTGTATCACATTATGGAATACTTGACAAATTTCTGGCTACCAGGTCGGCACAACAACGAGTGTGGTATAGGCGGGTGGTGCAGGGGCGTGGAGGCATGAGTGCACCATTGCGGCCCTGTACCTGCTATATAATGCCCAGATTACCGGCATTGTATACTGGGGGGTGGGTTTATGATGACACAATTTAATGCAAATTGCATCATCACTCCAAGCAAGCGGGCGGCTGCTGGGGGGGTTTCTCTTTCGGGTGGCTGCTGGAGGGTTGCAGGAGAGTCTAGAGGCTGCTCCGGGACACTTGCCTACTTTTCTGGTCAGCCAGGAATGCCACCTGATTTTTTTGGAGCATCCTGGCCTTTCTGGCAGAGTAGGCAAGTATGCATTAAGCGGTCTATTCATCAATGCTAACAAATATATGTTGTTAGTTAAGTTATGAGTTCAGACTCAATAGGGTATTTACTAAGGTAGGAGTTTTCTTTAGAACTGGTGATGTTGTCCATAGCAACCAATCAGATTCTACTTAACATTTATCTAGCTGCTTCTAGAAGATAATATATACGCTCTGATTGGTTGGTATGGGCAACTTCACCAATTGTAAGAAAACTCCCACCTTAGTAAATGTACCACAGTATCTGAGGCATGCATCATACCTTCTTTACATAAGTATCTCTTAAGAAAAGTTGCTCTTTCTGCGGAGTCAGCTTTTCAGGATTGTGATACTTTTCTCCTGAGCATGCTGTCAGGATGCAGCAGCAGCGGATACAGTGGAGCGGGAATCGTAGGTGAGTAACAGCGGGAGTGGTTGACAGGAGGCAGTGGGGACGAGAGGTGAGTGAGAGCGGGAGCTTGTGGGAAGCAGTATGGACCGGAGGTGGGTGATAGCAGGAGCCAGTGGGAAGCAGTGTGGACCGGAGGTGAGAGAGAGCGGGAGCCAGTGGGAAGCACTGGGGACCAGAGGTAATTGACAGTCGGAGGCATGATGCACCCCGCCATTCATTACAAGCATAACGGTATTTACTAACACTGCATGCTTGAAGAAAATCATAAAGGACTGCTCTCCCAGTAAGAGCTGCATTTTGCAATGGAAGGACTTCTACGTTTAGGACCCGGGAGTCCTTCTGTGCATGCATTGTGTGACATGGGGGGTGCTGGGAGGGATCCGATTGGATCCCTCTCAGGGGGAAATGCAAATAGAAGCCCATAGGCTTCTATTGTGTAATGCCATGTAAAAATGGTGTTGCCCACCGAAGCTTGGTGCATATGCGGTAAGTGACCAAACCTCCAAAAAATTAAATTTTCTGAGATTTTACCAAATAAATATGTCTTGATGCATTGCGCCCTGGAATTGGCCGGTGGGAGGGAGCAGGGACCGGAGGTGAGTGACAGCGGGAGTGACCATTGGAAGGCAGCTAGGATCGGAGGTGAGTGACAGCTGGAGTGGCCAGCGGGAGGCATCCAGGACCGACCAGAGGGGAGGGTCAGCGGGAGCCATTTGGAGGCAGCCAGGACTGGAGGTGAGTGACAGCAGGAGCTGGTGGTAGTCACCAGAGGTGAGCCACAACACACAGCACTGCAAGCACTTACAGTACAGTGGAGCAGGGAGCAAGAGCAAGGAGTACAGCAGATGGTTTTGTTACTATGCAGATATGGTCGGAAGTGTAAAAACATCTGTTTCACGATTATTATTTTAACCTAGTATAGGCTAGGATAGGTGCAGGTGAGCACTAATAATTTTGACTATCAGCAAACCAAGCGTACACAGAGAGACTGGGAACAACGTAAGATGCACATAACTGTGCTAACACACAGATGTGTCTATTAAAGTTGTTTCCACCATGCATGCATCTCCCAGGATTCAGGGATGCTTTTCTGTCCAACTCTGTATCAGACCTATAAAGACTTGCCATAACATTACAGATTTTGAGGTTCGTAAATGAGCCTTCATGTGTATAAGAAACACATAGAAATCAATGCTCTTGGTGTTTACAACTGTCAAGCTGCACTTGAACCAAACTAGGGGGGTGATTCAGACCTGATCGCTGGGCTGCTAACTTTGCTGTCCTGAAATCAGATAGTCGCCAGAGGGAGTGTAAATTCGCCGTGCAAGTGTGCAATCCTATGTGTACGGCAAGCTGCTAAAATCCACTTTGTGCAGTCTCTGCGCAGCCCTGGACTTACTCCTACAGTGCGATCACAACAGGCTGATCGGGGCCGGAGCTGACGTCAGACACCTTCCCTGAAAAAACTTGGTAATGCCTGCATTTTTCCAATCACTCCCAATAAAAGGTCAGTTACCACCCACAAACAGCTTCCTCCTCACAATCACCTTGCGTACGCCCGTGCGCTCGGATTTTTCGCATCATCCAGTCGCTGAATGGTGATGCCTTTTGTTGCTGTCCGATGCATGCGTATTGCAGTGCATACACATGCGCAGTTAGTACCTGATCGCCCACTACATGAAAACGTACAGCAGTGATCAGGTCTGAATCACCCCCTAGATGCAGAAGGAAGGCAACTGCATAGTTTTGCCAATGTGACTTTTAAGGCTATGTTGCAGCCAAGACATTTCTCAACATCTTACTGCCTGTAAAATTGCTGGAGCTTACAAATACGAATGATTTCCTCCCTGCTTCAATATCTCAGCTTTAAAAAGTTGTCAGTTTAATCGCTCACTCTGATATGCTGCCTGCGAGTGGTTTGCATTGATTTTGATAGAGCAACATTTTCTCCCTGCTACACAGAGTGTGTTATTAGATCGCTGGTGTGACATTTCATTCATTTTCAGTAGAACATTATTTGGCTAGACAATCACTGTAATTAAAACAATAAGATAAAAATGCCAGTATTACAAAATCCTTAATATGACATTGCATTGCTCGGTATCTGTTGTATGGGAAATTTAAAGTAGTTGCATCTGTTTTTGAAAATGCTGTGTAGTTCATACGGGTTGGGGTCGGGTGACTGGTCACCATGATCCCGGCGGTCAGCATACCGGCGCTGGCATCCCAGCCGCCAGGATGCCGGCAGCGAAGGGGGACACAACGAAGCCTCTTGCGGGCTCGCTGCGTTCGTCACAAGTTCTATTCACACTCTGTGGGTGTCGTGGACACCCATGAGTGGGAATAGCCCTGGGTCCCCTGCCGGCATCCTGGCGACCGGGAAGCCAGCGTCGGTATGCTGACCGCCAGAATCCCGTCCGCTGTTCATCTGACTACATACATTGGCATTAAATTATATTGGCAACTACATTAAACTGCTGTGCACTGATTCCCTGCTTACACTATACAAACTGCTTTCTTCTGCAATGTATAACTATACTCTCTGGCATCTGGAGAATTTAAAAATTCTTAAATATGTATGGCATCTGTATATGTATCAATTTTAAAAGTATTCAGCAAATATCTGCTTTGTTCTGCAAATGGATTCAAAATCGTGCACATTTTACTAGCAGAATTTTGACTTGGTGTTGCTACACACTGTAGAGAGGAATTAATAGATCATAGTCATCTGAACTTTAATTATACACTATATATTCCTGGAATAAACAAGCACTGTATGGAGTTACATTGCATGGAGCAGTTGCATGATCAGAAGTGAAACTTGATTATTTATCCATGTAACTTTCAACCACTGTAAAGTGCTATGATTTACTCCACAAGGCTCATTTTTAGTGAATTATTTATGCAACTTGCCTGATCTCTAACAGAAAAACGGTCTATTTTACACACCCCCTAAGCAATGATCAGGGAAAATACTCCTTCAGAGCCTTGCCTTTCTCTCTCTTCCTGAGTCAAAAACATGCCCTCCTCCTGCCACCTAAATTCCCTGTCATACACAGCAATATGAACCCCCCACCAGGGACGTGCAGTCAGGGGAGGCAGGGGAGGCAGTGCCTCCCCTGTCATTAATGAGTAAAATAATACAAAGAAGATACTTATGACACATAAGTATCTTCTTTATTATTTTACTCATGATTAAACTGTGTAAAATCAGTTTGGGAGGCACCGATCGTGGTGCCTCCCGTAGTGATTGATAAAAGATATGGGAGCAGGGGGTGGGCGTGGGCGGGGCCTAGCAATGGGCAGGAAAAGCCCATTGAAATTGTATGGGAAAGCGGCACCATTAGAGGTGCCGCTTTCCTACAGGGACGTGCTTTCAACCTATGAAAGCACGTCCCCTGTCAGTGAGGCCACAGTGATTGGCCAGCGGATCAGTCACTGGATTCGCTGTCAATCACTGTGTGGGCGTCGGTGGCGGCGGAGGTGCGGGCGGCGGAGGTGCGGGATGCGGGGGCTGGGCGGCGGAGGTGCTGGCGGCAGTGATGCGGGTGGCGGTAGCGGCGGAACGCGGCAGTACGTACAGTTCAGCAGAGTTTGGCAGCGGAAGCGGTACCCATTTAAAAAATGGCGCCTCAGCGTCATTTTTGAAATTCAAGATGGTCGCCGCGAGCCATTCATGGCTCACCGCGTCATCGCCCCGCCCCCTCCGCTGACTTATATAAGTCAGCGCGAGGCAGCAGCTGTCAGTCCGACGGCGGAGGAGGAGCTGAGAAGAGCTCCTGAAGACTGAAGACGCCGGAAGTCCTGGATGGGTGGCGGCTATGCAAAAGAGCTTAGCAGCCGCCGCCCACCAGGTGAAGATGCTGGAAGTCCTGGGAAGGCGGCGGCCATGCAAAAGAGCTTACAGGCCGCCGCCTCCCAGGTGAAGACGCCGGAGGAAGACGCCAGAAGCCCTGGGGAGGTGGCGCCCCCCCAGGTGAAGACGCCAGAAGCCCTGGGAAGGCAGCGGCCACGCAAAAGAGCTTAAAGGCCGCCGCCCCCAGGTGAAGACCCTGTTTAATAAAGGTTTTTTTTAAAGTATGTGTAGTGTTTTTTTTTATATTTTCTTTACAGGTGGATTACAGGTGCCAGCGGGCCCTTTATGTTCGGGCATGCAGGCACTTGGGGTTCTCCAAGTGCCAGCATGCTGGGGCAGGCTTGCTGGGACCTGTAGGCCACCTGTAAAGAACAATATTACTATTCTTTACAGGTGGACTACAGATGCCAGTGGGCCATTTATGTCCGGGCATGCTGGCACTTGTGGTTCTCCAAGTGCCAGCATGCTGGGGCAGGCTTGCCGGAACCTGTAGGCCACCTGTAAAGAACAGTATTAGCATACAATGAACCCCGCACCCACCGCCACCAGGGGTGCGGGGCATAGCACTGGGCTATCAGCCCAGTGCTGGTTATTGCTCGGGAGGGGGGACCCCATTTTCATTTTTTGGGGGCCCCACTTTCTGAGGAATACCAGCCCTGGGCTGACTGGTTTGGGGGGTGTATAATGGCTTGGCAGGGGGACCCCACATTGAGTGTCTCCCCTGCTATGGCATTACCCCCCCTAGCTGGTTCTGCCTGGTGCTGGTTTTAGCGGTGTGGGGGGACTGCATTTTTTTTTCCGGGGGGGGGGGTGTTTAGCTGCAGTGCCTCCCCAGTCCCTGACCTCACCGCACGTCACTGCCCCCCACCCAGCCCCGCATTAAACATTTTACTTATCTGAATTTCCTGGAGTGCTGCCAGAAGTTGTCAGCATTGGGCGTCATTGCTCCAGTGGTAGAAGTCACACTGTGGGTGTTGACTATTGTTACCGCACTAAAAAAGGATGGTTTGTGTATTAGCTCTGTGCATTTGAACAAAGCTCTGATGAAAAAATCATGTCGACCTTCTGTCATGTCGACTTAGAACATGTTGACCTAGAGACCCTGTCGACCTAGAAACCATGTCGACCTGCTTACTGCCACCAATAGTGGTCGAACTAGGCACTGTCGACCTAAGTGTGGTCGACCCTATGATCCAGACCCATATAGGCATTGGCAATAAAATACTCCAACATTGCATGAAACATCTCCATGTTGGTTAACCTTGTAAGATCAGTAGGGATAACATGCTAGTTCAGGGCAGCACCATGGAAGAACATGACACATACCTCTGCAAGATCCTCCAAAGAATTTGTGAAATCAATATGCAGTTAAACCCTGACAAACGTTGTTTCAGAGTAACTGAGGTCCTTTGCGTTGGCCACCTCCTAACTTCAGAGGGTGTTCATCCTGATCTTGCCAAGACAGAGGCTAAATAACACATGCCTACCTCCATAGATACTGTAAGTAGAGTCTGCAGCACTTTTTAGACATGACTGTACAAAATTTCTGCCACACTGCAGTGATGTCACTGCCCCGCACCACCAGCTTTTGCACAACAATGTTTAATGATGTTGGTTGACTGCCATACTGATGCTATTTCTGGTCTCAAGGTAATGCTGATGTGCATGTTTCTGTTGTGATCTTTACCGGTGCCTCCCAGCATTGGCCTTGTTGCTTTCAGCCTGTAGTGTAACATACCCATTGGTTTTGCATCATTACTTACAAATTAAAAAGGAACTGTTGTCTTTAGTCTTTGCTTGTCAAAGGTTTCGCTAGTTTATCTATGGACATCCAAAGCTGGTTGGTGAAGCAGTTACAATATTGCTAGTTGGGATCCCGGACGCCACAATGCCGATATCGGAATCCCAACTAGCTGTGAAAAACAGATGCCAGAATCCCGTCGCCATAAGCGTTTCTCCCTCTATGTGTTTCCACGACACCGGTAGAGGGAGAATACAACCTGTGGCAAGTGCAGTGAGCCTCCGTTCCCACAGTGTGGTGGGCACAGCGGGCCTGCAAGGGGCTTGCTAGGGGCTCACCCCACTGTCGGCATACCGGTGGCCGGGATCCGCCTGTCATACCAATCCTGCTGGTTGAGATGGACCGCCAACCACTGATCATCATTCCCCGCAAATCCCTGCATACTGCCTCCACATGAATCCAACAGTTCATGCATAACCACCAACGGTACCATCTGGATGTGGTATACAAATATGGCAAGGACCTCCATGTTGCTGATGCCTTTTCACATGCTCCCAGACTCAGCTGTCCCTGATGCTAATGATTACCTAGATGTCATGGAGTTTGCTGTCCTCTCCTTCAGGCACATGGAGGAGCTCTGTGATGCCACACACAGAGATGACCTCTGCCACTGGTTGTCTCATGTTATCCTCCATGGCTGACTTTCTTCCTCCATGGAACTGACTCATTACTTTTTTGTCTTTCTTTGCTTTCCACAATGATACATTATATCCTTCAAAACTTCTATGTTGAGGAGGCCCACCAGAGGTATGCAGGGTGTGAGGGCACCATAAGGTGCACTCTGATTTTGCCTTGTCTGAGAGCAACAGGGACCATCTCCTAAGGGTATGTGAACTAATACCTTCACCTCACCTGATACTGACTGAGAGTGACAGAACACCCATTATCATGGACAGTGAGGCTTCTGAAGAAGCACCTATTGTGGTGCAAGAAAGTTCAATGCCCTTGCCCAATAGACACCAGTCACAACACTATTCCCTTTATTTACATGAGGGCTGGGAGAGTTACCAGGCCTAATACAAAATTCCAGAGCTTCAGTGTTTTACATAATCTCTGGTATTCTTTGTTGCACACTTTCCCTGCATCAAACACCTGTTACACTGTTTTACACCCAGACACCTTTATATATTATTTCTTCATGTTTGATTGAGGGATCTACAGTAGATTAATTTTGTGTTGCTTTAATGTGGATGGTTGGAGTTGCATCAATGCCATCCACTTGTTATTCAGAAAGTGCCTCTGCAGCCATTGTTCAGCATGACTGCAGCTATCAACTCCTGCAGCTCTCCAAAATCCTGTAGTGATTTGCTCACAAACCACCTTACAGAAAACACTGTAGGGTTTGAATGAAAAGAAATCAATTATTTTTCTGAAAATGTAATCTGTACAAAAAGTAAGATTTTTACTGGTACGTCAGAGTAAGCCCCAATATAGCAAGATAGTCTCAACACAAAAGTGAAAAGATTATAGTTCCCCAAATGAAAACACAGATTGGTTTTCTAGAAAGTGAGAATCTTTGTCACAGTGGGGCAGATGTATTAACCTGGAGAATGCATTAGGAAGTGATTAACCAGTGATAAGTGCAAGGTGATAAACGCACCAGCCAATCAGCTCCAATATGTAAATTAACAGTTAGGAGCTGATTGGCTTGTGCGTTTATCACCTTGCACTTATCACTTGTTTATCACTTCCTTATGCCGTCTCCAGGTTAATACATCTGCCCCAATATGTCATACAGCCGAGATTATCAATCATTGAGCCTCGTATTCCATAGTTCAACAAGTATGAAGAAACATTGCAGCTGTGAGGATATACTTTTTAATGGAAACTACTTATCATTCCCCAATATCAAGGCTGTTGCTCTGCAAAGCCTAGCACCAGCACTATTGCCACTATTGTAGCACTGAACGTTATAGTACTCATCCGTGTTACTAGGCATGTGTGACCTACATTTCCCTGAGAGCTGGACAATGAGGATCCCTCTGTGCAATCTAGACCTTCCTTCCATAGGTGCTTCAGTTAGGACGACAGTCAAGTCCCAAAAATGTCAGTTCTCTGTGCTCGATAAATTGCACAACAGCAACATTGGTACATCTGCTCTTAGCTAGGATGATTGTGGTAGAACTGAAAACACTTAAGATTAAATTCCACCAGCAAAATATGCAACATTTCAAAGTCAGATTTGAAACAAGAAAACATTTAGCATTCCAGTTTAAGATTTTGGCCTTGAAAATGATGGTGTATGTATTTTCTGTGAGAAGCCGGGGTTTGTCAATGTGTTCTAGAACTTCTATGCTAATTGCAGGCTGGTTTCACTTGTGCGTGCAAAAAAATAAATAAAATGAAGGTTTTGTTTTGTAGGCTGCATTACTTCAATGGGATTAAAGAGATTGATTCTTTGCATATAGCGTGGGATGTTTTGTGTTTAGTAAGGGGCTGCAGATCATTTATGCCATGGAAACTTTCCCACTGGTCCTTTTTTCCGCTCTTTTCACTGCTTCATGAATAGACCCCTTAGGTTGCTCAATTTCTCAGAGAAGATGCAACAAGCATTAGCCTTCAGCAGAGGTTTTCAAATGCAGTCCTCAAGGCACCCCAACTGTCAAGGTTTTAGGTATATCCATGGCTCAGCACAGATGGTTAAACCAAATTGACTGAGGTGCTACTTAAGTCACCTGTGGACAAGCATGGATAAACTTAAAACCTGGACCATTGGGGTGCTTTGAGGACCGCGTTTGAGAACCTCTGGCCTACAGCATACTTTCAAAGTATCCCATTAACTATTTTATAAAATCAGATTGAGGGATAACAGCTTGTGTATCTGCTTAAGGCAAGCCTTCCTCTTTTATAAATTACCTTTAATATACCTAAAAACATCACCAAAAGCATCTAAAATATTAGTAAAAACTAGTTATAGAAAAAAAATTATTAAGTGACTCATATATAGGGAAAGTGAGCTTATAGTAGCATTCCGACTGTGTGAGGATCTATTTTCAGAACATTGATATTTCTGTAGGAGATTATTTAATTAGCTGAGATTTGTTGATAAATTGAAAATGATAAAAGCAGCGTGTGAGTTGTCATGTAAATGAAAAGGTAATTAAAAATGAATTAGTATGTTAGTTATGGTGCTTTATACATTCATGATACAAGTATGAAGATGAAACTGTTGCCGACACGCTCAGGCGGTTGTGTAATAATGCAGATTTGTGTGGGCGGACAAAGTATTGTGAGTGAAAGTGTTTATTGTAGGTGCCTGAAAACAATCTTTTCTATTACATAAAGTGAATCATTAAAGTGTTTTTCTGTATTGGCTCCAGAAAGAACATGTCACTTTTCTTGAATCATCACAGTACAAGTCATTTCAGTTTATGAACTTTTAAAACTGCAATCTTGTTGTCATGCTAAAAGACACACTGTTAAAATAGTGTGTTGTTGTCATCATCTTCATCAGCATAATTGTTTATTTATAGTGCACAACAAAGTCAGTAACAAATTTGTATGGTGCCATATAGTCCTGGTAAACGTCATACACATTCAACTACATACAAGACAGAACAAGATTAGATGAAATTAAAGTAGGAAGTGAAGACATGAGACAAAGTGTAGAGTGTACCTTAACCATGAAAGTTTACAGTCTGGCGGGGAAGGTCAATGCTAAAACAATAGAATTTAATAGAACATGGAGAGGACTTGGGTCTGGAGCTGGTAGAATATGCAGAGAAATCAGTATCAGGAAAGGACAGGATAGGCTATAGTGAAGAATTGAATTTTGAGAGATTATTTTGTTGGTTTTGGAAAGAGTTTGGTTAGGCAGGATAGTCCCATGTGTGGGCTATACTGTAGCTCTGGAGAAGTTTGGAGACAACAGTGAGAAGTGGTTATCAGAAAAGAGGAGAAGTATAGGTCAAAGGCAACCAAAGAATGTGAGAGAGAGTGTGCATTACAAAGGAGACAGATATGATTGAAGGGATGGAGTTCATGGGAGCTTTGAAGCTGTTGATGATAGGCCAGAATTAAATTCTGGAGAAAATTGATAATGAGTGGCCTTTGCACAGTTATGCTGACAATAAAGACTATGGATTTGGATTTATAAGGAGAAAAAGTAAAGGTAGGACTCAAGTGTTTATGAAACATTTGGTGCAACAAGGTGATAAAAGAAAGCCTACTCCATCACCTTGTTGGTCACCTGGTCAATGAGAGTGGCTGAAGGAGAGAATCTCACAGGAGAGGACTATGGGAAAAGCTGTGTCTAAGTGAGGGAACCTTCAGTAATTTAAGAGACGAATAGGGTTGTGAATGAGGTCAGAAGGGTTGAAGGTATATGTGTGCGAAAAGAGCAATGTGGACAGATAGTTGTAATTGAGCAGAGTTGGGGCTAAATGTCACCAGCAACTTACAGGAGGAGGTAGTGACATAGAGGAGCATGGATGAAGATATGTGGATGAGAAAGAAGGTGCAAATCATGTAGGAGAGGCAGTAATGAAGCTGTAGGGAGCTGAGCTTTAAAAGCTACAGGTAGGGGAAGTATAAAAGGGAATTATAGAGCAGAGATTTTAGTGCATGTATGTCGATTTTATATCTCTCCTCTCTGGAAGGATGCAGCCAAGTGGCCGGTTTGTGGGGTGTGGTGCAGCTACTTGGACAGTACAGGAGGCATGGCAGTTCCCTGCCATTTTCAAGTAGGGACAAGGCCACAGTGAAAATGATTCTGGACGAAATGCATCCTCAAACCTCCCAGACCACCCACTTCACTTACAAAGTGGGTGTATTCAGCCACCGGGCACTGATTCTGAGAGACTTGCCTACTCTTCCCAGGGTCCAGGAGAGCCATCCGAGATTCAAGAGTCTAATGGCTATTCCGGGAGAGTAGGTAAGTGTGTGCTTAGAGACTAGTGAAGATGAAGGTAAGTGGATAAAGCTAGATGATAGGGATCAGTACTAAATGCCGCCGGCCTGAACCCCGGCGGTCGAAATACCGACGCCGGAATCCCGACCACACAATCCCGACAGGGGTGGCGAGCGGAACGCAGCCCCTTGCGGGCTCTCTTCGCTCGCCACGCTGCGGGCACGGTGCCTCGCTACGCTCGGCACACTATTATATTCTCCCTCTATGGGTGTCGTGGACACCAACGGAGGGAGAATATGTCAGGATTGTGGCGGTTGGGATTCCGGCGTCGGTATTTCGACCGCCGGGATTCCTGCCGGCGGCATCTTGACCGCATCCCAGATGATATGTAGAGAAATGTTTGTACAAGGCAAGTAGGGGCTGTTTTAAACAAGGAGGTCACTAAGAAAATGAAAATGTTATAGAGGGAGTGAAAGCCTGCATGAGAAAGTATAACATCTACTATTAAGGTGTGTTGAATAATAGCAAATGAGGACAAGTGAGAGGATGTGCAAGTTGAGTAACTAGAATGAGTTAGACCTAATATTACAAATGGTTAACGAACACAAACTACAAAAACAGTGTGATAAAGCAGTTTTAGGAAGCATGGAGTACAATAAGGAGTGTCTAAGCAGTTCATAAAGGAGCATGTGATGGAGTGTAACTATAGTTGCTGTCCTCCTATAGCAGCGTTCTCTTCCTATTTATCCCTGCCTTATATCAATGCCGGTTCTAGACCTTGTGGTGCCCACGGCAAAAGTTTCTCCCCCCCCCACTCCGACAGGTAAAGCAGGGTTAGCGCGCTCCGAATGCGCGCGTCAAAAAACAGGGCATGGCTTTATAAGAAAGGGGCGTGGCCACAGAATAGTACCAATTCACATTACACAGCAGTGTCCATCAGTCACATTACACCACACAGTAATGTCCGTCAGTCACATTACACCACCAGTAGCTGTGCACCCTGTAGATGTGCCCCCTGTAGATTTGCCCCCAGTAGATGTGCCCCCTGTAGATTTGCCCCCAGTAGATGTGCCCCCTGTAGATTAGAGATGAGCGCCTGAAATTTTTCGGGTTTTGTGTTTTGGTTTTGGGTTCGGTTCCGCGGCCGTGTTTTGGGTTCGAACGCGTTTTGGCAAAACCTCACCGAATTTTTTTTGTCGGATTCGGGTGTGTTTTGGATTCGGGTGTTTTTTTCAAAAAACACTAAAAAACAGCTTAAATCATAGAATTTGGGGGTCATTTTGATCCCAAAGTATTATTAACCTCAAAAACCATAATTTACACTCATTTTCAGTCTATTCTGAATACCTCACACCTCACAATATTATTTTTAGTCCTAAAATTTGCACCGAGGTCGCTGTGTGAGTAAGATAAGCGACCCTAGTGGCCGACACAAACACCGGGCCCATCTAGGAGTGGCACTGCAGTGTCACGCAGGATGTCCCTTCCAAAAAACCCTCCCCAAACAGCACATGACGCAAAGAAAAAAAGAGGCGCAATGAGGTAGCTGTGTGAGTAAGATTAGCGACCCTAGTGGCCGACACAAACACCGGGCCCATCTAGGAGTGGCACTGCAGTGTCACGCAGGATGGCCCTTCCAAAAAACCCTCCCCAAACAGCACATGACGCAAAGAAAAAAAGAGGCGCAATGAGGTAGCTGTGTGAGTAAGATTAGCGACCCTAGTGGCCGACACAAACACCGGGCCCATCTAGGAGTGGCACTGCAGTGTCACGCAGGATGTCCCTTCCAAAAAACCCGCCCCAAACAGCACATGACGCAAAGAAAAAAAGAGGCGCAATGAGGTAGCTGTGTGAGTAAGATTAGCGACCCTAGTGGCCGACACAAACACCGGGCCCATCTAGGAGTGGCACTGCAGTGTCACGCAGGATGTCCCTTCCAAAAAACCCTCCCCAAACAGCACATGACGCAAAGAAAAAAAGAGGCGCAATGAGGTAGCTGACTGTGTGAGTAAGATTAGCGACCCTAGTGGCCGACACAAACACCGGGCCCATCTAGGAGTGGCACTGCAGTGTCACGCAGGATGTCCCTTCCAAAAAACCCTCCCCAATCAGCACATGATGCAAAGAAAAAGAAAAGAAAAAAGAGGTGCAAGATGGAATTGTCCTTGGGCCCTCCCACCCACCCTTATGTTGTATAAACAAAACAGGACATGCACACTTTAACCAACCCATCATTTCAGTGACAGGGTCTGCCACACGACTGTGACTGATATGACGGGTTGGTTTGGACCCCCCCCAAAAAAGAAAAAATTAATCTCTCCTTGCACAAACTGGCTCTACAGAGGCAAGATGTCCACCTCATCTTCACCCTCCGATATATCACCGTGTACATCCCCCTCTTCACAGATTATCAATTCGTCCCCACTGGAATCCACCATCTCAGCTCCCTGTGTACTTTGTGGAGGCAATTGCTGCTGGTCAATGTCTCCGCGGAGGAATTGATTATAATTCATTTTAATGAACATCATCTTCTCCACATTTTCTGGATGTAACCTCGTACGCCGATTGCTGACAAGGTGAGCGGCGGCACTAAACACTCTTTCGGAGTACACACTTGTGGGAGGGCAACTTAGGTAGAATAAAGCCAGTTTGTGCAAGGGCCTCCAAATTGCCTCTTTTTCCTGCCAGTATAAGTACGGACTGTGTGACGTGCCTACTTGGATGCGGTCACTCATATAATCCTCCACCATTCTATCAATGTTGAGAGAATCATATGCAGTGACAGTAGACGACATGTCCGTAATCGTTGTCAGGTCCTTCAGTCCGGACCAGATGTCAGCATCAGCAGTCGCTCCAGACTGCCCTGCATCACCGCCAGCGGGTGGGCTCGGAATTCTGAGCCTTTTCCTCGCACCCCCAGTTGCGGGAGAATGTGAAGGAGGAGATGTTGACAGGTCGCGTTCCGCTTGACTTGACAATTTTGTCACCAGCAGGTCTTTCAACCCCAGCAGACCTGTGTCTGCCGGAAAGAGAGATCCAAGGTAGGCTTTAAATCTAGGATCGAGCACGGTGGCCAAAATGTAGTGCTCTGATTTCAACAGATTGACCACCCGTGAATCCTTGTTAAGCGAATTAAGGGCTGCATCCACAAGTCCCACATGCCTAGCGGAATCGCTCCCTTTTAGCTCCTTCTTCAATGCCTCCAGCTTCTTCTGCAAAAGCCTGATGAGGGGAATGACCTGACTCAGGCTGGCAGTGTCTGAACTGACTTCACGTGTGGCAAGTTCAAAGGGCATCAGAACCTTGCACAACGTTGAAATCATTCTCCACTGCACTTGAGACAGGTGCATTCCACCTACTATATCGTGCTCAATTGTATAGGCTTGAATGGCCTTTTGCTGCTCCTCCAACCTCTGAAGCATATAGAGGGTTGAATTCCACCTCGTTACCACTTCTTGCTTCAGATGATGGCAGGGCAGGTTCAGTAGTTTTTGGTGGTGCTCCAGTCTTCTGTACGTGGTGCCTGTACGCCGAAAGTGTCCCGCAATTTTTCTGGCCACCGACAGCATCTCTTGCACGCCCCTGTCGTTTTTTAAAAAATTCTGCACCACCAAATTCAAGGTATGTGCAAAACATGGGACGTGCTGGAATTTGCCCATATTTAATGCACACACAATATTGCTGGCGTTGTCCGATGCCACAAATCCACAGGAGAGTCCAATTGGGGTAAGCCATTCCGCGATGATCTTCCTCAGTTGCCGTAAGAGGTTTTCAGCTGTGTGCGTATTCTGGAAAGCGGTGATACAAAGCGTAGCCTGCCTAGGAAAGAGTTGGCGTTTGCGAGATGCTGCTACTGGTGCCGCCGCTGCTGTTCTTGCGGCGGGAGTCCATACATCTACCCAGTGGGCTGTCACAGTCATATAGTCCTGACCCTGCCCTGCTCCACTTGTCCACATGTCCGTGGTTAAGTGGACATTGGGTACAACTGCATTTTTTAGGACACTGGTGAGTCTTTTTCTGACGTCCGTGTACATTCTCGGTATCGCCTGCCTAGAGAAGTGGAACCTAGATGGTATTTGGTAACGGGGGCACACTGCCTCAATAAATTGTCTAGTTCCCTGTGAACTAACGGCGGATACCGGACGCACGTCTAACACCAACATAGTTGTCAAGGACTCAGTTATCCGCTTTGCAGTAGGATGACTGCTGTGATATTTCATCTTCCTCGCAAAGGACTGTTGAACAGTCAATTGCTTACTGGAAGTAGTACAAGTGGGCTTACGACTTCCCCTCTGGGATGACCATCGACTCCCAGCGGCAACAACAGCAGCGCCAGCAGCAGTAGGCGTTACACGCAAGGATGCATCGGAGGAATCCCAGGCAGGAGAGGACTCGTCAGAATTGCCAGTGACATGGCCTGCAGGACTATTGGCATTCCTGGGGAAGGAGGAAATTGACACTGAGGGAGTTGGTGGGGTGGTTTGCGTGAGCTTGGTTACAAGAGGAAGGGATTTACTGGTCAGTGGACTGCTTCCGCTGTCACCCAAAGTTTTTGAACTTGTCACTGACTTATTATGAATGCGCTGCAGGTGACGTATAAGGGAGGATGTTCCGAGGTGGTTAACGTCCTTACCCCTACTTATTACAGCTTGACAAAGGGAACACACGGCTTGACACCTGTTGTCCGCATTTCTGGTGAAATACCTCCACACCGAAGAGCTGATTTTTTTGGTATTTTCACCTGGCATGTCAACGGCCATATTCCTCCCACGGACAACAGGTGTCTCCCCAGGTGCCTGACTTAAACAAACCACCTCACCATCAGAATCCTCCTGGTCAATTTCCTCCCCAGCGCCAGCAACACCCATATCCTCCTCATCCTGGTGTACTTCAACACTGACATCTTCAATCTGACTATCAGGAACTGGACTGCGGGTGCTCCTTCCAGCACTTGCAGGGGGCGTGCAAATGGTGGAAGGCGCATGCTCTTCACGTCCAGTGTTGGGAAGGTCAGGCATCGCAACCGACACAATTGGACTCTCCTTGTGGATTTGGGATTTCGAAGAATGCACAGTTCTTTGCTGTGCTGCTTTTGCCAGCTTGAGTCTTTTCATTTTTCTAGCGAGAGGCTGAGTGCTTCCATCCTCATGTGAAGCTGAACCACTAGCCATGAACATAGGCCAGGGCCTCAGCCGTTCCTTGCCACTCCGTGTGGTAAATGGCATATTGGCAAGTTTACGCTTCTCCTCCGACAATTTTATTTTAGGTTTTGGAGTCCTTTTTTTACTGATATTTGGTGTTTTGGATTTGACATGCTCTGTACTATGACATTGGGCATCAGCCTTGGCAGACGACGTTGCTGGCATTTCATCGTCTCGGCCATGACTAGTGGCAGCAGCTTCAGCACGAGGTGGAAGTGGATCTTGATCTTTCCCTAATTTTGGAACCTCAACATTTTTGTTCTCCATATTTTAATAGGCACAACTAAAAGGCACCTCAGGTAAACAATGGAGATGGATGGATTGGATACTAGTATACAATTATGGACGGGCTGCCGAGTGCCGACACAGAGGTAGCCACAGCCGTGAACTACCGCACTGTACTGTGTCTGCTGCTAATATATAGACTGGTTGATAAAGAGATAGTATACTCGTAACTAGTATGTATGTATAAAGAAAGAAAAAAAAACCACGGTTAGGTGGTATATACAATTATGGACGGGCTGCCGAGTGCCGACACAGAGGTAGCCACAGCCGTGAACTACCGCACTGTACTGTGTCTGCTGCTAATATATAGACTGGTTGATAAAGAGATAGTATACTCGTAACTAGTATGTATGTATAAAGAAAGAAAAAAAAACCACGGTTAGGTGGTATATACAATTATGGACGGGCTGCCGAGTGCCGACACAGAGGTAGCCACAGCCGTGAACTACCGCACTGTACTGTGTCTGCTGCTAATATAGACTGGTTGATAAAGAGATAGTATACTCGTAACTAGTATGTATGTATAAAGAAAGAAAAAAAAACCACGGTTAGGTGGTATATACAATTATGGACGGGCTGCCGAGTGCCGACACAGAGGTAGCCACAGCCGTGAACTACCGCACTGTACTGTGTCTGCTGCTAATATATAGACTGGTTGATAAAGAGATAGTATACTCGTAACTAGTATGTATGTATAAAGAAAGAAAAAAAAACCACGGTTAGGTGGTATATACAATTATGGACGGGCTGCCGAGTGCCGACACAGAGGTAGCCACAGCCGTGAACTACCGCACTGTACTGTGTCTGCTGCTAATATATAGACTGGTTGATAAAGAGATAGTATACTCGTAACTAGTATGTATGTATAAAGAAAGAAAAAAAAACCACGGTTAGGTGGTATATACAATTATGGACGGGCTGCCGAGTGCCGACACAGAGGTAGCCACAGCCGTGAACTACCGCACTGTACTGTGTCTGCTGCTAATATATAGACTGGTTGATAAAGAGATAGTATACTCGTAACTAGTATGTATGTATAAAGAATGAAAAAAAAACCACGGTTAGGTGGTATATACAATTATGGACGGGCTGCCGAGTGCCGACACAGAGGTAGCCACAGCCGTGAACTACCGCACTGTACTGTGTCTGCTGCTAATATATAGACTGGTTGATAAAGAGATAGTATACTCGTAACTAGTATGTATGTATAAAGAAAGAAAAAAAAACCACGGTTAGGTGGTATATACAATTATGGACGGGCTGCCGAGTGCCGACACAGAGGTAGCCACAGCCGTGAACTACCGCACTGTACTGTGTCTGCTGCTAATATATAGACTGGTTGATAAAGAGATAGTATACTCGTAACTAGTATGTATGTATAAAGAAAGAAAAAAAAACCACGGTTAGGTGGTATATACAATTATGGACGGGCTGCCGAGTGCCGACACAGAGGTAGCCACAGCCGTGAACTACCGCACTGTACTGTGTCTGCTGCTAATATAGACTGGTTGATAAAGAGATAGTATACTACTAATATTATATATACTGGTGGTCAGGTCACTGGTCACTAGTCACACTGGCAGTGGCACTCCTGCAGCAAAAGTGTGCACTGTTTAATTTTAATATAATATTATGTACTCCTGGCTCCTGCTATAACCTATAACTGGCACTGCAGTAGTGCTCCCCAGTCTCCCCCACAATTATAAGCTGTGTGAGCTGAGCAGTCAGACAGATATATAATATATATAGATGATGCAGCACACTGGCCTGAGCCTGAGCAGTGCACACAGATATGGTATGTGACTGACTGAGTCACTGTGTGTATCGCTTTTTTCAGGCAGAGAACGGATATATTAAATAAACTGCACTGTGTGTCTGGTGGTCACTCACTATATAATATATTATGTACTCCTGGCTCCTGCTATAACCTATAACTGGCACTGCAGTAGTGCTCCCCAGTCTCCCCCACAATTATAAGCTGTGTGAGCTGAGCAGTCAGACAGATATATATAATATTATTTATATATAGATAATAGATGATGCAGCACACTGGCCTGAGCCTGAGCAGTGCACACAGATATGGTATGTGACTGAGTCACTGTGTGCTGTGTATCGCTTTTTTCAGGCAGAGAACGGATTATAAATAAAACTGGTGGTCACTGGTCACTATCAGCAAAACTCTGCACTGTACTGAGTACTCCTAATGCTCCCCAAAATTAGTAAATCAAGTGTCTCTCTAATCTATTCTAAACGGAGAGGACGCCAGCCACGTCCTCTCCCTATCAATCTCAATGCACGTGTGAAAATGGCGGCGACGCGCGGCTCCTTATATAGAATCCGAGTCTCGCGATAGAATCCGAGCCTCGCGAGAATCCGACAGCGTCATGATGACGTTCGGGCGCGCTCGGGTTAACCGAGCAAGGCGGGAAGATCCGAGTCGCTCGGACCCGTGAAAAAAAACATGAAGTTCTGGCGGGTTCGGATTCAGAGAAACCGAACCCGCTCATCTCTACTGTAGATGTGCCCCCTGTAGAACCGCGCCTGCTTTATATCATACTTACCAAATCTTTAGAATTTCAGGGGAATCACCCAGACTCCAAAGAGAGTGGGCCAGACTCCTGCATGTCATTTATTCACTGAGGAAAGTGGTCCAAACATAATAATGCACCCCTGACATGGTTTCCCGTTTCTTTGAGGGGCCTTTCTACAGTTGTCTTAAATCCTGTATTAGGGGCTGATTCTGAGTTGCATGCTGATGCATCCACGCCTTTTGCTGTAGTATTGTCTATGACTTTTTGCCAGTGCCAGTATCAACTCTTTCCCTTGTGTACAACTAATCTTACGTATGTATAGCATTAACAGCTATTATTACTTCATTATTATTTTTTATTATTGTGTGTGTATATATATATATATATATATATATATATGTATGTATGTACTGTATGTGTTTTTTCATTTATTGTTTGAGCTCCTTTTTGTGGAACCTGGTGCACCATTTGCAGTTTTGTATGATATGGTCCATGGGTAATCCGGCAATGGAAAATTTATGTGGTACCACAGTCTCTTGATTCCCGAATCACATACTTACAGTATTTTGTTTAATGGTTAATCCTGCCCTGATCGGATGAACCACGTACACCTGCACCATACAACATGCAGAATATCCAGTATGGCCTTTGGGTATGCGGTCAAAATACCGCCTGGCTGTCTTAATACTGACGCCGGGATCCTGACAGGGGTACTATACAAACAAAGTAGATGATTACATCTCTATGGGTGTCCAAGACACTCATGGAGGGAGAATAAAACCTGTGGCAAGCAAAGCTCGGCACTGATCCTGCAGCGTGGCAAACGCAGTGAGCCTGCAAGGGTCTTCAGTGCGCTCGCCTCCCTGCCGGCATTCTGTTGCACGGGTTGCCGATGTCGGTATACTGACATTTGGCATCCCATGCGCTGGCTTCCCATACCGGTCCCTTTTTTTGAGGCAGTTAGAGTAAATACTCTGTATAGCTGTATTTTATGTTTCAGAATTGATAAAACAGGTTCAAAGTGAAGCTGCTGATAACCAGATAAAGAGCTGGGATCTTGAGATGAAGATGTTCAATAGATAGAGGCATCTAAGTGCATAAAAGCCAAGATGGATGAGCTTCCGCCTTCCGGCAACATAAAAATTGTTATCTCACAACAGCAGCTCTGCAAAGATATATCTATAATAATACTCGCTATTCTACCCATTTTTTTTCCATAGGAGTTTCTGATTTTCACTGTTGTAAATATAAATGAGTGTTCAAATTTTGGTGAATCTATATAGATGTAAATTTGAGACGTCTTAATGTACATAAATATTAATCCATGGTTCTTGGCGTTACCCGAGGAGCACCCGCAGCAGACACAGTAAAAAGAACATTTTTGTAGTTTATTAAATTCTACAAACTGGAAGTACAATCCAAATTTGTATCTGATTGGCCATTTGCGCGCTATTGTTCACGCAATGCAAGCCATGCATCGGTAATTACATAATTATGTCAACCCCCTTTTCATCCGCTTAGGGGAGGTTTATTAAAATTCTAATTATGTAGTTTTCCTATTGCCAACCTGCAGAATACCTATATTAAATTTTGTCTGAATAACATATCAGGAAGTAAGAGATTGTCGCAATTTTTTTTTTTTTGGGGGGGGGGGGGGGGGGGGGGTGGCGGCTGCATGACATCATACAGATGCACCAATAAAAAAAAATGGTGGTGGACCGCTTGCCAGCACAGCCAGGCTGCGCAAGCAAGGGTCGACCTTAAATCGATGCATCTGCAACTAAATTGCGGATGCATCGTGAGGTGGCGCCACACTTGCTGGGCGGCCTTGCCCTGTCTTTGGTGGCTCCTAGCATGTGAGGAGATGGACGCAGAGCCTGCTGCGGATGCAACGATCTGCGTCCATCTGTGAATAACCCCCACAGTGCGGGTTGGATACAGTATGGGTAGGATACAGTGTGGGATACAGTGCAGGTTGGATACAGTGTAAGTCTGATACAGTGCAAGTTACAGTGTGGGTTGAATACAGTGCATGTTTGATACAGTGTGGATTGGACACAGTGCGCCTTGGATACAGTGCGCATCAGATACAGTGTGGGTCGGATACAGTGCGGTCAGATACAGTGTGGGTTACAATGCAGGTCGGATGTAGTGTGGGTCAAATACAGTGCGGGATGTAGTGTGGGTCAAATACAGTGGGGGATACAGTGTAGGTCAGATACAGTACACATCGGATACAGTCATAGGTGTGCACAGTAGCCAATATGGGGGTTCTGCTATGGGACCCCCCTCCCTCTCCGCCGCATTATGAACTACCCCCCCCCCCCCTCTTCCAGGACTTGAGTCCATGCCTCAGTGGATATGGATACAGTGCAGGTTACAGTGTGGGTTGGATACAGTGGAGGTTGGATACACCAAGAGTGCACTTACTGTGACAGTGGTTGCCAGCACATGTCAGCAATGCAGGGGTGACGGTGGTGTCCTGTGTGCGGTTGCTGGCTGTGTCTGCAATTTGGGTGTGGCCGTCATCTTCTGTGTGATCTGCCCTGCAGTGCCCATTGAAATCTATGAAGAAGTGCTTATTGTCTGAGAGCAGATGGTGCTCTCAGCCAATCAGCAGTCATCCCATTGATTTCAGTGGGACTTTAAAACTGACGCCGAATCCAAAACCTGCTAGATCCAACAGCGGGAGGATGACATTTTGCCTCGTTTTGGGATCCGAGGCAGGCGGACAGATCCGAGTCTCATCTCTACTCCCGGAAGTTCGGGTGGGCTCTGTTCTTAGAGATCCAGGCCCGCTCATCTCTAATATAAGCATTATAAAACAGTTAGAGACAAACGTCACAAACTGTTATGTCCCGGCGCTAAAAATCAAAAGGTGATTTGCTGTCAATTAATGTTTATTAGCCGCTGAGTAAGGACACCTTGCTAGGCTGCAATGTAATAGAAACTAATAAAAAGGAGATTACTCTGCACTTTAAAACACTACCTGAAAAAAATGTGTGGTCTGTCATGGAGAGTAATTGACTCAGTGGGACTCAATGAAGATATAAATAAATAATTTTATCCAAAATATTCATAAACAACACATATAACATGCAACAAGACACACAATTAATAACTATTTGATACTTTTAAGCAAAAGATGTTAGTTTGCACTTGATTAATAAACATGCAGCGAAATTTGATAGATTTGCAAGTAACACTATTTAGTAACTCTTCAACAAGAGATATTAATTTGCAGATGTTTAAAAAACATGCAATACAAATGAATTGATGTTGGGCTCTCTCAGGTGGTACGAATAGTCATGACACTGGCGTCCCAGTGTGTAAAAAGGTAAATGTCCCGCAATGGATGTTCACAGTAACGATAGTGCATTAATAGAGGCATGCAGTCAATTATATTTACCCACGTGCTGGTTCCTGAATTAGATACAGTCAGGGTCCTGTTAGCAGTATTGCACGTAGTGTGGATTATGCGCTGTGGTTGCCGCCTGTATAGCACTGGAGGTCAATCAGCCCCGTTGAGAGACACTGCACATCTCTGTATTAATGGTCAGTGCTGGCCGCTGGTGATCTGTAAAGCCGCCGGCGTTCTCACTGCGATTGATGTGTCCGGGACCACACAGTGGGGGTCAGTAAGGGGTCAGCCGGCGGACAGATGCAGTGGCGCACCCAGGGGGGGTTTCCGGGCACCCAGAAACCCCCCCTCCACCAAAAAAAAAATGTGTTTTTTTTTTGTTTGTTTTTTAGCTGCATGAGTATTATTAATGGCTGTTTAGCATCCTCTGCAGTCTGCTGTCTTCCTGGTGGCACTTGTAAGTGCTTAATAAAAGTTTACTTTATTTTAATTATAGCACATATATATCCATATGCATACATATATACACACATGTATATACATACATATAAACACACACACACATATGATATATATACATGCGTATATACGTGTACTGTATGTGTATATATATATATATATATATATATGTATGCATGTTTAATATATATGTGTGTGTGTGTGTGTGTGTGTGTGTGTGTGTGTGTGTGTGTGTGTGTGTGTATATATGGTATATATATATATATATATATATGTGTGTAGATAGATAGATATATACACAGACACACTAGTTTTACGGACCCAGCATATACTGGGTCACCTCAGTCCCCACCCCCGTGCTTTGCTCCACCCAGTTCTGGAAACCCCCCATGCAAATCCTGCGTTTGCCACTGAGCTGAGAAGTCGTTGGGCTAAAACACACGAGCTGATATTTGCCGGCCGGGAAAACCGGGAAAAAGCCGGATGGCTTTTTCCCGTGCCGGCATTGTAATGAACAGTGAGAGGCTACACACTGCACGGCCCCGGCACGGCTGCCGGGTTGCAGCCGGACCTATCCACTGGAAGATCCAGCTGCCGGGCCGGCGCCAGGCCGTCTTTGTAGACAGTAAACCATGTGTGTGAAGGGGAGCTTTCACACACAACGGTTTTTTCTCAAGCCGTGTCTAATGCTGCGCATGCGCACAGCATCACACACGGCTCAAAGCCGTCCTGTGTGCGAGACTCTGCCCGTTTCTCCCGGATGGTAAAAAGCCGGACAAAGTTTGTCCAGCTTTTTGCCATCCGAAAGAGAAACCGGTCAGTGTGTTACAGCCCTTTCAGCGATATGCAGGAGCTGTGGAAGCCTGTGGACTGTCCGATGTGGTGGTGATGACCAACTGGAGAGCACGGGTGAGGAGAAGTGGGCGTCAACTTCTCCTCACCCGTGCTCTCCAGCTTAGTGGGCCTGCCCAGCAGCAAAACATACTGTAGATTGCGTAAGCAAACACAGATAAAGTGAGATTATAGTCCAGTAGATCCTAGTTACTGGTTTAAGCCTAGTTGCTGGCTTGAAGATACTCCGACGAGCTGCTGTTTTATATAGTACTGATTGACACAAATATTAAATGATATGTATTTGTGACAATAATGCGAGAAGTGCTTGGAGCTTAGCTAATGTGCAGTTATCTCTAATTGACACATTATAAAGCCCAAAAAATAAGAATTAATGGTAAGAATTGCTTTCAGCATGTACATAAAGAAAAAGGAATCTATGGGGAACATTTAATAAGCAATGATAAGAGCGCAGAAGTGAGCCAGTGGAGAAATTTCCCCATCAACCAATCAGCAGCTCTGTATCATTTTATAGTATGCAAATTATAGAGGTTACTTCAGTGCTGATTGGTTGCCATGGGCAACTTCTCCACTGGCTCACTTCTCTGCTCTTATCACTTCTTAGTAAATGTCCCCCTTACTGTATAATTGGTTAATATTGAAGAAAACCAAATATATTTCCCTGCAGTAAATATGTGGACAGTAGATCAGGAACAACCGTATTTGCAAATATAATCCTTTTTCTCACAAGAGGTGCTTGTGTAATAGCATATCTACTGTACATACTCCTTAGACTAGAGTACTTTGGCTATTATAGACTCCGTTATCCCTGGACTCTCTCTAATTACAGTTCACAGTAATGTTGGTACAATCATGGGCACCTGGCCATCTCTCTATAAAATCCACTCTTTATTGAACCCAGGTCTTAAATAGATATGTGCGGGCCAATTTCTCTGCACCAGATCTCACTTGTTTTGAATTCGATATAAGTCCCTCCCGCGGTGATAGGCAGAGCCAGCCCTTACCAATATGATGCCCAAGGTGCCCCCTAGCACCACCACTAGTTTCGCCTCTGACCCTGCACCCCTTTCCCAGCACCATCACCCCTCACCCATAGCAGTCCTCATTTTGGTGCTCCTACTCCCTATATTTCAAATAGGAACAGTGCGCACATTTGGCGCACAGCTCAAAAAGGGGTGTGTTCTTGCTGGGAAGGAGCATGGCCACACAATAGTAACAGTTCAAATTACACCACACAGCAGTGCAACCTTATTTACATTTTATCATGCGATAGTGACCCTTCTTCACGTTACATCACACAGAAGTACCACGTTACTTTATATACATTACTCCTCACAGTAGTGCTCTTCATTCACATTATACCACACCATATTGCTCTTTATTCACATTAAACCACACAGTAGTGACCTTTCTATACATTATGCCACACAGTAGAACACCTTATACACATAATTCCACACATTAGTAATTCATTTATACACATAATACCACACAGTAATGCCCCTTACACATATGACACATTATTAATGTCCTTATAAACATAATGCACCTTACACATTATGCCAACCTTTATTAATGCCCTTATGCACATAATGTCCCTTACACATATGCTGCACATTACTAATGCCCTTATAAACATAATGACACAAATAATGTCCCTTTCACATATGCCGCACATTATTAGTGCACTTATACACGTAATGACACACATAGTGCCCCTTACACATATGCTGCACATTATTAATGCATTTATACACATGACACACATAATGCCCCTTACACATGTGCAGAACTGTATTGCACATCTAACCCAGTCGCACACAGCACTCACACGGCCACTAACACTGTGATCTCTGCCTCTGCTTGGATACAGATGTGTCCTCATACATCTTGTCTCAATACGCCATGCAGCAGGAGAGGCCTGGAGTGAGTCAGCTGGCAGCTCTGCTAACGTCAGGTGACTTTTTTTGACGGAAATGTGTCTTATTTGCATTACTATGTGACTAGGACGCACAAGCAGCTTCTGCTGATTAAAATGATATACAGCATACCTATATTCTGTGTGTGACTGTGGCTGTATCTGCATACGAAATGCTACGTTACAGTGATTTCCATGAACATAGCATTTCATATGCAGATACAGCTGCAGTCACACACAGAATATAGGCACGCTGAATATCATTTTAATCAGCAGAAGCTGCTTGTGCCCCTAGGCATACCAAATGCCTATGCCTAGGGTCGGCTCTGGTGATAGGGCACCATTTTAGCACTGTATATCATATGGAGAGAGTGTTAGGACAGGGCTGAGCATCTATGGGGCACGTTCCAAGCAAAAAAAACCACAAGTAGCATTGGAGAGGGTTTTAGGACTGGGTTGAGTATCTTAGGGGTACTTTCCAATCAAAACAAAAAGATAAGGAGCACTGTTGTGCAGGCAGTGGCACTGTGTACTATGTCGCAGTGGCACGGTGTAGTGTGGAGCAGACCTCCAGACACAGTTAAAAACTTAGGTGCCAGAGAGCCTATAAGCACGGGAGTCTTAGCAGTGTATAAATAAAATAATAATTAAAAAAAACGTATGTGTTTTAAGGGCCAGGTAGTGACACTGTGTTACAATAATGCTCAGTAGATGCATGCAGCCCCAAGGGAGAAATCACAGAAAACGCACTGTTCGGATCCTGGCACCGCTAATATGTAAAGGTAGGGACAGCAGCAGCACCACCTTTTTTTCTATACAGTGACAGCGAGGCTCCCGTTACTTTATCCAAAATGAGCTATATATAGTACATTTCAACTTTGTGTGTGTCATTTATATGTTATAGTGTAGTTCTTACTGCTGATTAGGCATATGGTATTTTAGCACCATTTCACGTGATAGCACTTCATTTATTGTAATTGCAAGTGTAATATATAAAATTAGAGCTGATCCAAAAACAAGGCAAAACACAGAGAACCCTGCATCAGATCTCAGTATGTTAGTCCGGAAAGCTGGCTGCTCAGATCCAATCAGCGGTCACTACCATGATAAGAAGATACTTTTTGGCTGAGATGACAGCTCCCGCAGTGACTAAAGTGAGACTGCAGCCTAAGTAAGCAGCACTGCATCTATATAAGGACTATGCTGTCTGGCATAATGTGTATAAGGGCTCTCCTGTGTGGTGTAATGTGTATAAGGGCTCTGCTGCCTAGCATAATATAAGTGGCTCTGCTGTCTGGCGTAGTGTGTATAAGAGCTCTGCTGTCTAACATAATATGTATGTACTAGTGCTGTGGCTGCTTCCTGTCATGATAGTACTACAACATCTACTGAAGGTGGTCCAGAGGGCAGAAAGTTTCAGAAAGGGTCCCCGGAATTTAAATATTTGCCAATGCAAATAAAGAGGTAGAGGTTCTCACTTTTTTAACCAACAAATCAGTGCCCCAAAAAAAGAACACAAAGGGGTAAATTTACTAAGATGGGAGTTCTATTTAAGATGGAATGATGCCCTTAGCAAACAATCAGATTCTTCTTCTCATTTATCTAGCACCTTCTAGAAGATAATACCTGGAATCTGATTGGTTGCTATTGGCAACATCCCATCTTAAATAGAACTCTCATCTTAGTAAATTTACCCCTAAAGCTTAAGAACAAACTGTGTGTTCACAAATCCTTGAGGAGAGCATATGGGTGTTCACAACTTCACATTAGTTATGTGTGAGTCTGACATTTATCACACTGCAGCACAAGTAAAGATGTTGGTGATGACATAATAGAAATTGAGGATGCTAGTGTGGAAGTGCAGGATGAGGGGGATATTTGTGTATTATCTGACACTAATGAGAATATTGATGATGAGGAATTTGATGATGTTGATTGTGTAAGACACAGTGGGGTAAATTTACTAAGGTGGAGGTTTTTTTAAATCGGTGATGTTGCCCATAGCAACTAGTCAGATTCTATCTATTATATCTATCATCTAAAAGCAGCTAGATAAATATTAAGTAGAATCTGATTGGTTGATATGAGCAACATCACCAGTTCTAAAAAAAAAGCTCACACCTTAGTAAATTTACCCCGGTGTGTTGACATTTGTTTAGAAACAGAAAAAACGTTGTATTTTTTTGTAAAACTTGTATGTGTTCAGGACAAGGCAGCAGTTTTTGCCATTGATAAAGAGAAAGCTATTGTGATGCCTGGGCATATCAAAAAAGCCACCTCTTGGATGCCAAATTTAGTAGAGCTAGGACATCATGGTCAAGTCAACATGATAAATGTTGACATAACTGTCTTAATTTCATACCCAACACAAGTCTCTGGGTATATAATACATTAGCCTAAATGTCCATTAAACTGGTGATATAGCATAAAAAGTGTAATAAGCAGCCTAAAAGAAAGGTCCTAAGGGTCAGATTCATAGCTGTATGCAAACCCGATGGTTTGCATACAACTACAATGGACTGAATATGCACAGGACCCGATGTGTGCATGTGCATTACAGGTCTTGCTTTGTGGCACGCAGTGCCCCCTAAGTCGCAGCCTCATTGGCTGACTGCATCCATTTGGTGACAGGACTGGGGTGGCAACAGGGAGCTTTTTTTTTCAACATGGAGCTTGTCATCCCCGTTTTGTAGATATGCCAAAGCCAGGGTCTAGATTACCTGGCCCTGCATAGAAGTTTCATTGTCCATTCTAAGCAAGATTAGACCTATTCAAATAGATGATGACTGTGATCATCGGGACAGGTGACCCAGTGCTTCTACTTGAATGCAGCCCTTTGGTCTGTGATGCCGGCAGAAGGCATCATTTTCTTCCATTTATGGCATTGGCATATTTTTGCATCTCTGCTGTGCCAAAAGATGCAGCAGCATTGCAAGCAGCATCCACCTCTGAACCAGGCCCTAAATGTACAGGTTACTGGATGACTAATCAAGGCACTCTAAAACTCTGTCAATTAAAATCAGGTAGGTCGTAAATATTATAAATCAGAAATGTGATTTTTTTAAGCATGTCTAATATAAGTGGACATGTTTTTTTTTTATTATAATGCTCTCTTGAGAAAACGTGCTACTCTACATTGTACGTTTTGGATGGAGCTGCTAGTACGAAGGCTTGCTAATTAGGTCTTTATTCTGGGCACATCGATGTGTTAAAGCCGCCTGTGGTGAGAAAGAATAACTTTTACATTATTTCTAAGACACTGGCTCCTTTACTAAGGTTGCAATCAGCTGCAAAATATGCATTGAAACATACAAAGCAAATACATGTTTCCACTTCCAAATTTGCTTTAGACAGGAGAGAGCTAATTGCTGATTTACTGCTGTGTTTCCCGTGCAGCGAGGGACTACATTTTAGTGATGCACTCATGCAAAATAAGATAGATGTGTATGAGACAAAGGAAAGGACTTATATTATTGGAAATAAAATTGGACGATTAATGTATTATTTTTTCCTATATTTATATCAAGTTAAATAAGACCAACAGAACAATTTATTTTACAAGACCTACACTATAGTGCAAGTGGGATGGGATGGGGATCCCGCTGCTTGGGATGCCGGCAGTCAGAATACCGACAGCTGCATCCTGACACTCAGGATACTGACACCTAATAGTTAAGTATGCTACTCCTAATCTCTGTAGCGAAAGCCCATCTCATATCGGAATGGGAATAATTTCTCATGGTATTATTCAAATTGCATGTTGCAGTAATGTATATTCTACATGAAAAATTTAATTGGTAAAACTGTATCTAAGGAGGAAGACGTGATGATGGCGACCCACTCACATCTAAAATATGATCTGCAGGATGATCAATGTATAATAACGGGCTGGGAGTATGTCATCTAGATTGAGCAACCAGGCTCTTACAAACGGTGTGTTTATTGTGTTTTGAAATGCCTTTCAAAAGCCTGGATCTGTTTGGACAGAGTTCTGTTTTGTACAGCAGGGGCGGTCATGCATACAGGCGAGGGAAGACACAATGGGGGTAATTCCAAGTTGATCGCAGCAGGAAATTTTTTAGCAGTTGGGCAAAACCATGTGCACTGCAGGGGGGGCAGATATAACATTTGCAGAGAGAGTTAGATTTGGGTGGGTTATTTTGTTTCTGTGCAGGGTAAATACTGGCTGCTTTATTTTTACACTGCAATTTAGATTGCAGATTGAATACACCACACCCAAATCTAACTCTCTCTGCACATGTTATATCTGCCCCCCCTGCAGTGCACATGGTTTTGCCCAACTGCTAAAAAATTTCCTGCTGCGATCAACTTGGAATTACCCCCAATGTATATGAAGGTGTGAAACTGTCTTCCTGACCTGGGCCCTAAATTTGCCCACTAGTTACTTAGGGGTCTATTTGTTAACATTATTTCTGCAGCTGGGTACACTGGGTTCCACAGGGATAACATCGGGGTGTAGAGTAGGATCTTGATCCAGGGCACCAACAGGATAAAAGCTTTGACTGTTCCCAAGATGCTCAGCACCGCCTCCTCTATAACCCCGCCTCCGTGCACAGGAGCTCAGTTTATAAGTTGGTGCCCGCAGTGCAGGACACAGCAGCCCTGAAAAGAGCTTTTTAAAGAAGATAGAAGACTTCAAGGGCTGCAGCATAGGCACTCTTAAGGATGTGTACACACGGTGAGATCCTTCCTATGCCCGATTTTCACTTGCGATTTCCCTTGAACTCCCCGGAGCCCAGATAGGACAGATTTTGACTAACTTTTCTTGAGATATGGACTATGTGTGCTTACGATTTTGGTTTTTGTGAGATTTTGGCTTATGTGAGATGTCATTGACATGTGAGATGAACTAGATAGTACACCGATCTAGCAAGGATTGACTTGCCTGCACAGTCTATCTTTTCTTGCGATGCCGACCTGGCGGGACCGCGCATCGGGATCGAATCGGGATCGCAAGGTGACTTTCACCTTGCGATCTGCACTAACTTTTCTGGCGATTTTGACTATATAGTCAAAATCGAAAGAAAATATCTCACCGTGTGTACACACCCTTAGTGCTAGATGTCATTTTGACATCTCATGCTGCAGCTCCATCACCTCCCCCGGCGGCGCTGTATACTCCCGCGCCCTGGTTGCCGGGTACTTACAGCGGAGGGCTCCGGACTTTTTCATCAGACACACACACTCACCGCAGCTCTCCAGGATCGCGTGGCCGCATCTAGGGAGGAGGTAAGAGGGTCCCCCAGGCAGGACCCGCTGCAAATCACGATCCGACGCGGCCATAAGGAGACGGGCTGTACGCACTGGCAGGGACCCCACTAGACCACCAGGGCAGGCGCACAGGTCGGATTCTCTTATAATCCGTTTTTCTAAGGCCCACAGTACCCGGTGGTGAAGTCCAGCTAGGGGATAAGCAGAGGCGTAACTAGGGTAGGGTGAGTGGGGCACGTGCCCTGGGCGCCTTGGCAGGCCCAGGAGAGGGGGCGCCGCCAGCGGCCAGGGCATCATGCCCCACTCGCCCCCATCACGCCGAAATGTGAGGGGAGGAGAGCGCAGCATCTCTCCCTCCCCTCACCGCCGCTGCCAGCAGCGCTGCGTGTATCCAGTTTCCGGCGGCATTAGCCAATCAGAGCTTGCGGACCGGCTCCTGATTGGCTGATGGCCCGACTGAAGTAAACGGCAGCGGCGGGGGGGGGAGAGTCTTGTAACTGGCACTGTGGGGCATGTATCTGGCACTGTGGGGCATGTAACTGGCACTGTGGGGCATGTATCTGGCACTGTGGGGCATGTAACTGGCACTGTGTGGCAATGTAACTGGCACTGTGGGGCAATGTATCTGGCACTGTGGGACATGTCTCTGGCACTGTGGGGCATGTAACTGTCACTGTGGGGCAATGTATCTGGCACTGTGGGGCATGTATCTGGCACTGTGGGGCATTGTATCTGGCACTGTGGGGCATGTAACTGTCACTGTGGGGCAATGTAACTGGCACTGTGGGGCAATGTAACTGGCACTGTGGGGCATTGTAAATGGCACTGTGGGGCAATGTATCTGGCACTGTGAGGCATGTATCTGGCACTGTGGGGCATGTATCTGGCACTGTTGGGCATTTTCAGTGGCTACACCCCCTTTTGGTGCGTGGCCACGCCCATTTTTTTGGCGCACGCACATACTTCTTTTGGTGTGTGTTTTTTTTTGGGGGGGGCGCCATTTTTCATCTTGCCCTGGGCTCCAAAACCCCTAGTTACGCCTCTGGGGATAAGGCTCTGACCTGTAGCCCCTCCCCATTTACAGTAAACGTTCCCGCCCTAGAGCTGCCTCTCTCAGTCTCCCTCACTCCCGGTCAGCGTTTGGCGCCATAACAACATGCTTAGCTGATTCTGGGACTGCATGGGCAAAGTCTCGTCTGTAAAGCCACCTGCTGATTGTGTCATCCAAGCGAGGCCACGCCCCCTTTTGACGCCCCTCCTTCAGTCTTCACAAAGTTGGGAGGTATGCACTTAAGTATTCTACATGTATGTTGACAGTGTTAGTTAAGAAACAGTGCATTACTACAGGGATATTTAGTACAAGTACCCTGTGATATACATCCAGTCTTTACTGTGCATTGATATAGCTATAAGTCTATATAGCTTTACTTAGTACTACTTAGTATTGCTAGTCCAGTGAAGTTTTATTGTTTGTCATAATTTCTGCATTGTACATGTGACTGTGTGTGTTCATATAGCTGCTGTGTGATATCTACATCGTGTATCTCACTCATACTGCTATCCCTATATTCTGTACCCTGAGGGGGGCTAAGTGCGTCAGGGATATAATTTGATATAGGTATTTCACAGGATATACTTATTTTGTATTTTTCTCTGTGATTTTCAGTCACCATATACCTCCTGAATCCGCTGTTTGTGCTGTCACGCTGCACAGGGGGTTCTTGGTTAGGTATTATATCTGCTGATATTGTACTGTGTCGCCCGTGGTTTACGCTTTCATATCATTTCAGCTACAAGGGGCAATGGTTCTGTGGCTGATCCCGCAATACGTGGTGGTGATGCCACAGATGCATTAGAGGAAAACATAGCAGCGGAGGGTTCAGGTTCTGGGTGCTCCTTACCCCCTAGTCAGTCTGTAGCAACGGGGGCACATCACGACCCGCCTTGGGCTACTTTCTCTAATTTACTGACTACGATGATAACTAGACTTAAGCACCCTATGGGACCTCACGTGCCTTTACAGCCACATATCGTCCCTGCGGTTAATCCGCCATGGGCAGATCTTCTGTCCACTCAGTTACAGAAATTGAATCACTCATTGACAAAACAGAAACATAACCCTCGCCCGCCTAAGACCAAGGGGTCCTCTAAGTGGGCCATTACTTCCTCACAATCCACTCATGTTTCAGATACTTCGTCCGATGAGGATGGCGTGTATACTGACCTCTCAGACACTGATCCAGATGCTTCTGATGGGGAGTCTGTTTCACAGGTGGATGTTCCTGACCTATTAGAGGCTATCAGGCTGATTCTTCAAATAGATGATAACCCAGAACCTGTCATTGGCTCTAAGAAACCTGATAGGTTCAAACATCAGAAGGTTACCAAATTAATTTTGCCTCATTCTGACCACTTAGTTGATATACGTCAGGAATCCTGGGAAAATCCAGGAAAGAAATTCACACCTCACAAGAAGATGCTAGCTTGTTACCCCCTCGCTGCGGAGTTAAGTAAAAATTGGGAAACGCCGCCACCGGTGGACTCGCAAGTCGCTCGGCTGGTGGTGTCCTCAGCTCTGCCTGTCACTACCATCACCTCTCTGAAGGAACCGACGGATAAGCGCGTGGAGGGTTGCTTAAAGGCTATTTATACCCTTGCGGGAGCTGTGCATCGGCCCACTATTGCGGCTACTTGGGCTGCAGAAGCTATTGAAGCATGTGCTCAGGAGGTGGAAGCAGAGCTGCCATACAATTTTTCTGATAATGCTAGACAATGTCTTTCATATATTGTCACAGCCTCTCATTACATTAAGGAGGCGGCATCTGATGCCGGTGTTCTGGCGGCCAAGGCCTCTACTACGTCCATTCTGGCTCGCCGGATTCTCTGGTTGCGGTCCTGGTCCGTGGATCTGAACTCTAAGAAAACCCTGGAGGTGCTCCCTTTTAAGGGGAACATCCCTTTTGGTGAAGATCTCAACAAGATTGTTGCTGATTTAGCTTCCGCTAAGACGGCATGTCTACCTAGTACTGCTCCTTCGACTCCGAAGGTTAAGAGTACTTCCTTTCGTTTCTTTCGACCATGTGCATAAAGTTGCTATATTTAGAAGCAATTCAGTATCATAAATCAGCTTTTCAGAAGACATCAATAATTTACTGAGAGACTAGTGCGGTCCCAAAAAAACTTTTTTCAAAATCAGACATTGGCTGTTAATTCATTCTTCGTGGGATACCAGCACAGTCCCATTATTATTATTATCAGGACAGGTCCCTCCTTCTCTTAGGATAACCTGCCCTATATTTTCAATATTACATAAGGAGTTTCTAAGCTCACTCTATTATGAGTTTCAATTTAAAACAAGTACTCAGTTCAAGACGGAAAAATAAGGATAACCTTGATGATATCTTCCCGAGTGATTTGGTAGACACTGGACCCCACATCAGTTGGGAAGAGGACTTTCATAGATTGAATTCCATACTACATAAACAAATCAGAACTAACTGGGACTTAACTACTCTGAAAAATTATATTAAAAATAAAATATCTCCACGTGGTCTCCGTCCAAGAGTTTTTCCAACATTTGATCTAGCCAATGAGAGTCTCAAAAAAGAATGGGAACATGTTCTTTTAAAATGTTCAAATGACTTGATGAATGTTCTAATCAAACACAACAACCTCATATTAGAAGATTGTGAACGCAATCTAGAAGAATTGGGTAAGAAATTAGAGACCTGGGAAAAAGACTCTCAATTCCAAAGATGTTTTGAGAAAAATAAATTAGAGCTTCAAGCCTATGAACAGATGATCATAGATAGGAAAAAGACCAAATACGCCAGAGACAAAAGAGACTTTGCGTCCGGGAAAATATTTAAATAGCAAAAGACATCCTGGAAAAAAGATCCTCCTAGATATACAGGTCAATATTCGTCATCGGAGGCTGAGACGTCGGGAGCAGAAGATATTCCAGAATATACTACAGAAAGATATCCAAATCCTAGAAGTGATACATCCGGTAACCCTCAGAATTCAGCCTCTTTTTTAGGGGATCCCCGAGGAGGAAGAGGCAGACAAAGAGGGGGCAGACGAGGCGGGGGAGCAAGAGGAAGAAGAGGACCATCACAATGGGATTCCGGCAGACGAGGCGGGGGAGCAAGAGGAAGAAGAGGACCATCACAATGGGATTCCTCGCCACCCCTGACACGCAACACGTTCAAAAGACAACATCAACAGGATCAATGGTAATAACAACCATAGATAATGAAGACTCTAAATTGAAGATCATCAATCTTTCAGAACATGAACTTACATCAACACAGGAATCCATACTGAAGAAAGGTTTGACTTTTTCCCCCACGGAACATTTCGATAGATTCAAGTGGGAAAAAGATCTTAAATTGTTTGGCAGAAAGTTGTTGTTAACTAAGATATATACTGAGAAAGAAACAACTTCCTTGACGGCCCAAATAAACGTAGAAGGGGATAGAACAACCACACCAAGTACTACACCAGTACTTCTGGAAAAGGAATCTCAAAGTCTATCCCAGATCGAACAAGATGCTCTTGCGGCCCTACAAGAACTTCGAACAAGAACAAAATCCCAGTACTGGAACTGAACTCTCCACCAGACCCAAGTGTAAAAAGAAGTCTAAATTTTTTCCTCAAGAACAAATATGCCCTGAGGTACAGGTCTTTATGAAGTTGGTAGCTAAGGAATTTGATCAAATTCACCTAAACAAAAAGATATACCAGGGACATTCCAATCTAACTTCTCAAGAAAAAATGGCTATAAGAGAAATACAGACCTGGCAAGACGTGGTTATAAAGCCCTCAGACAAAGGGGGAAATGTCGTCATCTGGCCCAAAATGGATTACATCAAGGAAGCACAGCGACAACTTACTACCACTGACTGTTATAAAAGAATATTACTCAACCCATTACAGGATTATAAAACCATTTATGAAAAAACTATTAATCAAGCGCAAGCACAGGGAATAATTACTAAACAAGAGCAAGAATATTTAAAGATACAGAATCCCAGAATTCCAACATACTACATGTTACCAAAGGTACACAAAGATATACAGACTCCCCCTGGAAGACCCATAGTGTCCGGCATAGGGGGACTAACGGAAAAGGCAAGTATCTTTCTCGATTTACACCTCACACACTTTGTATTGGGCCTCCCCTCGTATATTCGAGATACAACAGACATACTCAGGAGAGTGCACGATCTCAGATTAGAAGACAACCAATATCTAGTAACTCTAGATGTTGAGGCATTATATACCTCTATTAGCCATAAAGATGGGATAACGGCAGTGGAATACTTTCTACACAATGAAGGAAAAGAGGATTTTCATGCCTTCCTGATCAAGTTACTCCATTTTGTTCTGCACTACAATTTTTTTACATTTAATAATCAATTCTACCTCCAAACAAGGGGCACAGCTATGGGGGCTGCTTGCGCCCCTACATATGCTAACATATTCCTTGGATGGTGGGAAAAAGAATTTGTCTTTAAAGACCACAATGATAACTTCACAACTCATGTCATCATGTGGAATAGATACATAGATGACATCCTCATGATTTGGGAAGGTGACTTACAGTTATTGTACCAATTCATTGAACATCTGAATAAAAATGATCTTAATATTCGCCTTACTCACACTTTAAGCCAAACGGAAGTACCATTCCTGGACTTAATGATCTATAAAAATCCAGAGGGAATGATAGCTACAAGCTTATATCATAAAAGTACAGCAACCAATACATTGTTCTCATTTTCTCAAAGTTCTCATTTTCCCCCAACAATAGAGAATATACCGAAAGGGGAATTTCTTCGGCTGCGCAGAAACTGCTCAGATGATAAGAAATTCATAAGACAAAGTGCAGAACTGGCACAGAGATTATGTAACAGAGGATATAGTAAAACCTCTGTAAAAAAAAAAGCCTCAAAATTTGCTAAAGGTACTAAGAGAGAAGATATTATCTTCAAGGACCAAAAAGCAACAAAGTCTGATAACACCATCCGCTTTGTCGGGAATTTTTGCCAAGAATGGAGAAAAGTCAATGAGCAATACAGAAGCATTGGCATATTTTGCATACAGACCACACTCTATCCAAGAAACTTGGCCCCAAAGTTTCCATGAGCTGGCGCAGATCAAAAAATCTGAAAGATCGACTGGTACAAAGCCATTTCCAGAAATTTCCCAATAAAAAAACGATAATCACAGGTACATACCCCTGTGGGAAATGCAAAGCCTGCAAATACATCGATCCAGCAAAAGAAATAGAAGACAAGTATGGGAATATAATACAAATCAGGGACTATATGAACTGCCAAACAGAAGGTATTATTTACTGCCTTAGTTGCAGTTGTAACCAGAAATACATCGGCATGACAACACGCCCTTTTAAACAACGCATCCTAGAACACATAGGGTCTATTCGTAATGCTATCACAGATAAGGAGAGGATGAAACAACTGACATCTGTCGCCCGTCACTTCTACACTTACCATGAGAGCAGATATGAGGAGCTAAAAATCTTTGGTTTGGAAAGGATCAGGCTTGGAATATGTGGAGGAAATTTAACTGATAGCCTACTGAAGAAAGAAAGTGAATGGATTTTTAAGATCGGAACCATACATCCATTCGGCATGAATGAAAACATTAACTTCGAGGTCTATCTAAATGAATCATCTAATAGCCTAGAGTCACTTACTATTAAATCATCTTTGTCATAAATAGATATGGATCTACATCAAATGATTTATACTGTTCAATACTACCCTAGTCAGTATTAACAATACAATGTAAATCAGAATATAGGCCCAATGGTACAGTAATGATATTTATCACTATACACTATTACCCCTATTTCCTCCTTTTTCCAGAATTCAAACTAATAATTTCCCTAAAAATTATATTGCTATTCACTTTTCACAGGTTTCCCCCTCCCCACCCCCACCCCCACTCCCCTCTCCCTCCCTCCCTCAATTCAAAAATATTAAAATAACCCATATCAAGATAGTGGGGGTTAATTAATTAATGATTTAATTATTTTATAAATTCAATATAATTATATAATGGAATACAGCTTTTCTTGAAATAATTATAAAGTCAATTAATTTAATTAATGCAATTAAACTATTAAGTTAAACTTAAATTAAAATTAATTTATTGCTGTACCATTCAGAACCTTATCTATGATACTAATTTTTAGATTAAGATTGGCTTTAGATGTTCACAATCCCACTAGTTTCTCCTTTTCCTAATCCTATTTGTTTGCATAAATGGATGTATGGGCTAAGACAATGTCCATCAAAATTGTATATCCAATCAGCACCGAATACCGTTTTTCTCGTTTTCCTAATCCTATTTGTTTGCATAAATGGATGTATGGGCTAAGACAATGTCCATCAAAATTGTATATCCAATCAGCACCGAATACCGTCTTTAAAAAAGAAACCCCTACTGATCACATTACGTTCTGTGATCAAGCTTTGAATGCGAAACGTACGTCAGGAGGAGTAGCGATCACGTGGTGCGCACACGTGATCGCACAAGCCAGAAACCCAGGGACGGTTACCTAGGCAACGGCCGCAGAGACCGCCGAGAGCCGGGAGATACTCCGTGACCCTATGCCGCCGCATCTCAGAGATCAGCGGCCGCATACGGGATAGGAGTAAGCGGCATCAGCCAAACAGCTGCTCACTTTACCAGCACTTTGGAGTCACATCACGGCTCCATTACCGCACCTCTGGAGCCACTGGAGGCAGGACAATACCAGCGGCACTCTTCACAGACAGCATCTACTCGGTAGCAGCAGATACAAAAAAAACCTCTCCCTTCAAGACTGAAGTGGGCTCACTCAGTATTTGGTGTTGTATGAACATACACCTTATATATCTGTCACATATAGTGATACAGATAGCTTTATTAGGGCAATAATCTGCTGCACATCAATACTGTGAGAAGCTGCATTGTGTGTATATATATATATATATATATATATAGACACACAGGAATACCTGCTGAAAAAATGATACAATGTGGCTCACTTTTTCAATACAATGTTTATATATGTTTATAGTGAGACATTGTACATAGATTCATAGCCATTTGGTTTCCTTTACAGTGCATATATATATCTTGATTGCTCCATGAGGTGCTGGAGCTGGGTGTTTTTCCAACAGGTGTTGGTACTAATTTTAGTAATCTAATAAGGCAGACTACTGCACATAGGAGGTTTAAACTATATATAGCTTTAATTTTGCAGAAGACTGCTAGCAATTTCCCTTGTGTATACTATTATCTGCTCTGGTTATTTAAACTCTTACTAGCTGTTTATTTTGTTTGCAGATTACTGCACAGGTTATTTCAAACCCTCACCAGCTGTTTATCTGTTTTGTGGATAACTATAGGAGGCTTAAGCTATTTCTCAGCTTCAATTGTGTAAGAAAATTGCCAGCAATTATCCTTGTATACATTCTTATTATTTTTTCTGGTTATTTTGACCTCCATTAGTTGTCCACCTGCCTCTATTTTAGCTTCTACCTTTTGTGTCAGGATTTAGAAGCTTTATTTATCCCGGCTACACAGGCAGGCACCCCTGTATGGGATTATTGCATATGGCATTTTGAAATTATCCATTATTACTTATCAAGCAGATCACCACATACAATTTTGAATTTATCAATTTGAATACATTCTGGTTGCGGCATAAGTATTAGGATTGACTGAATGGGCAGATCAACTAATTGCGGACATACCCCACTGGAGATGCCCTATCTCGTCTGATCTTGGATGCCAAGCAGTGGAGGGCCGGGTCAGTACTCAGATGGGAGACCACCTTGGAACACCTTGGTACTGCAAAAAAACTTTTCTGCCCGATCTAGAGTCATCCTAAAAAAAGATCGCTAGCTATGATGGATAGTCATGACGGGTAATGTTTTCGGGTTACCATATTATTAAAACACCAATTCTGTCACCACCAAGAGTTAAGGGCCCCATACACTAGAACAATAATAGCCGATTTACGGCGTTTTCGACCTTTCAGACCGATATATCTTATGAAAAGTGTCACATTGTATGTGTTTTCCATCCGATCCGATATGATGCGCGTTCCCATGGCACTGTGGGGCATGTAACTGGCACTGTGGGGCAATGTTACTGGCACTGTGGGGCAATGTTTCTGGCACTGTGGGGCATGTAACTGGCACTGAGGGGCAATATAACTGGCACTGTGGGGCATGTAACTGGCACTGTGGGGCATGTAGCTGGCACTGTGGGGCAATGTACCTGGCACTGTGGGGCATGTTTCTGGCACTGTGGGGCATGTAACTGGCACTGTGGGGCAATGTATCTGGCACTGTGGGGCAATGTATCTGGCACTGTGGGGCATGTTTCTGGCACTGTGGGGCATGTAACTGGCACTGTGGGGCAATGTATCTGGCACTGTGGGGCAATGTATCTGGCACTGCGGGGCAATGTATCTGGCACTGCGGGGCAATGTATCTGGCACTGTGGGGCATTGTATCCGGCACTGTGGGGCATTGTATCTGGCACTGTGGGGCAATGTAACTGGCACTGTGGGCCATTTTCAGTGGCCACACCCCTTCTGGAGCATGGGCACACCCCTTCTGGTGTGTGGCCACGACCATTTTTCCGGCGCGCGCGCACATGCTTCTTTTTCTGTTTTTTTTTGGGGGGGGGGGGGGGGGGGGGGGGGGGGGGGGCGCCATTTTCCATCTTGCCCTGGGCTCCGAAAACCCTAGCTATGCCTCTGCATTGGTGGTCAGTGTGATTACATTGGTGGACAGTGTGCTAGGTTGACAGTAATATTGGTGGTCAGTGTGGATTAAATACATACTTGGGGCAATGGAAATCCAATCAAATCGGATATACAGAGTAGAGCTCTCCTCCTGCTGCATCGCTGCTGCCGCTGATGGGAGTGTCCTGAGAATGCCAGTCAAACTTGCAGGCGTATTTTTCCATACGATTCCATGCGAATACGATATATCACGGGTGCAGCACCAGCGACCTAGGGGATCCGACACGACACTCATGGGAACGCGCATCATATCGGATCGGATGGAAAACACATACAATGTGACACTTTTCATAAGATATATCGGTCTGAAAGGTCGAAAACGCCGTAAATCGGCTATTATTGTTCTAGTGTATGGGGCCCTTAACTCTTGGTGGTGACAGAATTGGTGTTTTAATAATGTGGTAACCCGAAAACATTACCCGTCATGACTATCCATCATAGCTAGCGATCTGAGTGCAGATACAATCATGACAATCCCTAACCTCCCTAACCCTCCTTATCCACAGCCTGACCCCTAACCCTCTCCACCACCCTAACTCTAACCCCCACCACCAACCCCCCATCCCAGAGCTTACCTCTCAGCAGTCCCGGCAAACTTACAGGATCCCAGCATCAGCACTGCAATCCATGTCAGGATCCCGGCGTCGGTATTTCGAGTAGTATCAGGATTCCAGCATTGGGATTCTAGTGTTGGAATTCCTGGTGTCGGTATTCTGACTGCCGGGAACCCGAAAGCCAGGATCCTCACTGGATCCCAGTGCAGCCGAGTGATGTCCTATATTTTCACAATAATATTCTTTAACCATTTGAGGGCTCATAACGATTTTTAAAAGTCTTTTGCATGCAATACCACTTGTAAAAGCCATATAAACATGTCTAATGCTGGAAACCATTGTTTCTAGTGTTGCCATGGCCATTAGCATTTTTATTTGCATTCCGTTCATTGTGGTAGAGTTTTTCAGACTGATAATTTTTAAAATAAATATATTTAAGTGCTTTGTAGGGCACCAGAAAAAGTAATAAAAAAAATAAAAAAAAAAAGTCAGGCAGCACATTAAACACATCTGCCTAATTGTTACGAATTAACCCACTTTGCGAAAGATAGTTTGTTTGATAAAACTCGTAGCTGCTGTGAGGTTGCGCTAATTTTCTTAAATATGTGACTTGGGAGAAGATCATGAGAAAGTCCCTGAAAAAGTGACTGTTTTTTTTATAGGCTGTTTTTCATAGGTTATTAGTGGCAACAGAGATAGCAGGACAATATAGACTGTTAGTGGCAACGGAGATAGCAGGACAATATAGGTTGTTAGTGACAACAGGGATAGCAGGACAATATAGGCTGTTAGTGGCAACGGAGATAGCAGGACAATATAGACTGTTAGTGGCAACGGAGATAGCAGGACAATATAGGTTGTTAGTGACAACAGGGATAGCAGGACAATATAGGTTGTTAGTGGCAACAGAGATAGCAGGGCAATATAGACTGTTAGTGGCAACGGAGATAGCTGGACAATGTAGGTTGTTAGTGACAACAGGGATAGCAGGACAATATAGGCTGTTAGTGGCAACGGAGATAGCAGGACAATATAGGCTGTTAGTGGCAACAGAGATAGCAGGACAATATATGCAGTTAGTGGCAATGGAGATAGCAGGACAATATAGGCTGTTAGTGGCAATGGAGGTAGTAGGACAATATAGGCTGTTAGTGGCAACAGAGATACCAGGACAATATAGACTGTTAGTGGCAACGGAGATAGCAGTACAATATAGGTTGTTAGTGGCAACAGTGATAGCAGGACAATATAGACTGTTAGTGGCAACGGAGATAGCAGGACAATATAGGTTGTTAGTGGCAACGGAGATAGCAGGACAATATAGGCTGTTAGTGGCAACAGAACGGAGATAGCAGGACAACATAGACTGTTAGTGGCAACAGAGATAGAAGGATAATATAGGCTGTTAGTGGCAACAGGGATAGTAGGACAGTATAGGTTGTTGGTGGCAACGGAGATAGCAGGATAATATAGGCTGTTAGTGGCAACGGAGATAGCAGGACAATATAGGCTGTTAGTGGCAACAGAGATAGCAGAATAATATAGGCTGTAAAGGTGGGAACACGGGGCGCTGTTCAGCTAATTTCTAAGTAATCTGACTAGATTGCTTAGAAATTAGCTGAACATTGCTCAGTGAGTAGGGGTGCCGGCGACAGTGATGCGCAGTCCCTCGCGTCGCTATCGCCGGTGCTAGATTGGGTGAAATGAGCGGCTCCCCATGTCCGTTCCCCCCCTCGCTCAGCACATCGTGCTATGCTGAGCGGGGGGAAAGATGTGTGCTGAGCGGTTTGTGCTATACCGCTCAGCACACATCTCCCGTCAGTCCGGCCCTTTAGTGGCAACGGAGATAGCAGGACAATATAGGCTGTTAGTGGTAACGGAGGTAGCAGGACAATATAGGCTGGTAGGGGCAACAGAGATAGCAGGACAATATACAGTAGGCTGTTATTGGATATAAGGAAAGCACAAGAGGATTATAAAAGGTGTCAAATGGATGATTTTTGCTCTTTTTATTAATGGTTGGAAAATGATAGCAAGTGTTTTTTCAGCAAATTAAAGGGGTATATTCAATTAGGGTCTGATCCATTCCGACATGCATTTGTCGGAATGGATCCGACTACCCTTATTAAATCCCATCTCAATTCAACTTTAAAGAAAGTCGAATTGAGATGAGACCTGTGAGCGGAGGAGAGGGGGGAGAACAGTGAGGAGAGCCGCGGGCAGACGGAGGAGAGCAGCGCTGCAGAAGGATGTCTCACAGCCGCCAGACCTCACGGCAGTGTCCACCCGGCTCCAGCAAGCGTGACCTCACTTGCTGGAGCCGGGTGGATGCTGCCGTGAGCGGCGTGGCTGTGACACATCCTTCTGCAGCTCTGTGCTGTAGCGCTGCTCTCACCTGTCTGCCCCTGGCTCTCCCCCGTCTCCCCGCGGCTCTCCCCCCTCTCATCCTCTAAGGTCCCTCATCTCAGTCTGACATTTTTTTATGTCAAACTGAGATGGTTGGAAACGGCGCCAAATCCTATCGAATTTAGCCCCGTTTCCCTCAAAAGTATGTGAATTGGCAGCTATACCGCCGATTCACATACTATTCGACAAGTCAAATTCCCCGACTTGTCGAATAAAAATAGCGGGCACTGAATAGGTCAAATCACGATTCGACCTTAAAAAGTTGAAAACTGACGTCAGCTTTCGACCCTAATTGAATATACCCCAAAGTCTTTTCAGCATTTTGGGTACAGCATATTGGGGGTGATTCAAAGTTGATTGCAGCAGGAAATTTTTTAGCAGTTGGTCGAAATCATGTGCACTGCAGTGGGGGGGGGGCAGATATAACATTTGCAGAGAGAGTTTGATTTGGGTGGGTTACTTTGTTTCTGTGCAGGGTAAATACTGGCTGCTTTATTTTTACACTACAATTTAGATTGCAGATTGAACTCACCACACTCAAATCTAACTCTCTTTGCACATGTTATATCTGCCTCCCCTGCAGTGCACATTACCCCCATTGTCTGAATAATATTTCAGTGTTTGTAAAAAGTTGAATTAAACACTATTACCTCTCATCTGCAAGTTCAAAAATACCTCTCCCATTACTACAACACCTCCACGTACCTGTCACACATCATTTAACCTTTCCAAGTGTATGAATTGGGAGGGGTGCGATTTTCTACTGTATCCCGACATAAACTATACATCTTCATCCAAATGTGGTCTCCATTTAAAATCCTAGTGGAAGTAATTGCTAACAGTGGGGGTAATTCTGAGTTGATCGCAGCAGCAAGTTTGTTAGCAATTGGGAAAAACCATGGCCCTCATTCCGAGTTGTTCGCTCGCAAGGCGATTTTAGCAGTATTGCACACGCTAAGCCGCCGCCTACTGGGAGTGAATCTTAGCATCTTAAAATTGCGAACGATGTATTCGCAATATTGCGATTACACACCTCGTAGCAGTTTCTGAGTAGCTCCAGACTTACTCGGCATCTGCGATCAGTTCAGTGCTTGTCGTTCCTGGTTTGACGTCACAAACACACCCAGCGTTCGCCCAGACACTCCTCCGTTTCTCCAGCCACTCCCGCATTTTTTCCGGAAACGGTAGCGTTTTTTCCCACACGCCCATAAAACGGCCTGTTTCCGCCCAGTAACACCCATTTCCTGTCAATCACACTACGATCGCCTGAGCGAAGAAAAAGCCGTGAGTAAAAATCCAAACTTCATAGCAAATTTACTTGGCGCAGTCGCAGTGCGGACATTGCGCATGCGCACTAAGCGGAAAAACGCTGCGATGCGAAGAAATTTTCCGAGCGAACGACTCGGAATGACCTCCCATGTGCACTGCGGGGAAGGGGGGGGGGGCAGATATAACATTTGCAGAGAGAGTTAGATTTGGGTGGGTTATTTCGTTTCTGTGCAGGGTAAATACTGGCTGCTTGTTTTTACACTGCAATTTAGATTTCAGTTTGAACACACCCCACCCAAATCTAATAGGCCCTACACACTGGCCGATTTGTTTGAAAGATATGAACGATCTCGTTCATAAATGAACGAGAACTCGTTCATATCTTTCAGTGTGGAGGCTCCAGCGATGATCGCTGGTCCCCCGTCGGCTGTGCATGCAGGCCAATATGGACGATCTCGTCCATATTTGCCTGCACTTCAATGGAGCCGCGTGACGGGGGGAGTGAAGAAACTTCACTCCCCACGTCACTGCCCCCCTGTCGCCGGGTCGCTCGTCGGCCGTATCCGCCGTCGGGCAGCTCGGCGGCGGATCGGCCAGTGTGTAGGGCCCTATACTCTCTCTGCACATGTTATATCTGCCTCCCCTGCAGTGCACATGGTTTTGCCCAACTACTAAAATCTTTCCTGCTGTGATCAACTTGGAATTACCCCCTGTGGCTTTTAAATATCATTGGCATATAATATATGTGATTCATTAGTTTTATTATAGTGGTTTTATTTTATTGTATATTAAATAATTGTGTATGAATACAAGCCTAATTGTGGTTATTAGCATAAACAGTCAGCGCTGGTATATATCTTTTTACTCTCTAATAAAGATTCTCCCTACCTTTTCACCTGCTCCATGGGATTCACACAATAAAATATGAATTTAGCACAGCTATGATCATGAACTCAGACATGCGGGGGGACGCACAGCACAGGGCTTGTCCGCCCCGCATGTCAGTGCCGCACCCCCCCCCCCCCCCGCAGTAGTGCAAAGGCATCGCACAGCGGCGATGCCTTTGCACTTCAAGAGTAGCTTCCGGCCAGCGCAGCTTTAGCGTGTTGGCCGGGAGCTACTCTTCGCTCCCTGGCCCGCAGTGGCTGCGTGTGACATCACGCAGCCGCTGCGGGCCACTCCCTGCACGGTCTGGCCACGCCTGCGTTGGCCGGACCGCGTCCACGAAACGGTGGCCAAATGCGTCAGATTCGCCCCCTCCTGCCCATCGACTGCCTCTGCCTGATTGACAGTACCACAGCGACGGGCGGCCATGCACAGTTCTGACCCGATCGCTACGCTGTGAAAAACTGCAGCGTGCGATCGGGTCAGAATGACCCCCTGTATTCACTACTGTTTTTACTAAGCTTTGGGGAGGGATGCACTATTAATCAGATTGCCTCTGCAGTGTATAACGGTGGAAATCAAGTGATTTTAAAATATATTGTTTTTTTATTAACCCTGTATGCATTAATCCACACATACCACATGTGAGGTCTTTGTGGTAACAGTCTCCCGTCACGGTCACAATGTATTGTCGGTAGCAGATTGAGTGCAGGGGCCATCATGATGCATAGAATCCTTCCCAAGGAGTTACACCAGAACAGTGATGGAGAGGTCACCTTCCCTGCAGCAGCAGCAGCCACCCCGATCTCAGCCTTTGCTTCTGGGTCCCATGAACGGGCAGCTGTACTGCCAGCGGGACGAAGGGGAGAGGTGCCCTGTGTCCTTTTTCCATCTCTCTGTTCATCTACACAAGTGTTATATATATATATATACACAAATATTATATATAAAAATATGTATGTCATGAATTATTAAAATAAAAACTCTTGGGTTACACTAGTGACTCCCCCCTACCCACTACCGCCAGCACAAGATGCATAGAAAAATCACTTCAGTGAAAGGAAAAGAGAGCGCCTCCACCAATGAGACATACCCGGAAGAAGGGCATATCATTAAAGTCAATAGGGAAAAGCAGTAAAGACACCGGGGAACCGGTGTCGTCTAAAACAACCAGGACCGGCTTAAAGAGCCCAGGGCTGGTTATACTTAGGAGGGGGTCCCCATGCAATTTTTTTTAAAACTATTTAAACATTTAAATACTGTACACAATAAAGCCCTGCACGTATCTCACTGATCCGGCCGGGCTTCACTGTGTTATGTCCGGCAGTGTTTTACTAATCTCTCCTTTAAAACACTGCCCAACAATACGAACGACATCGACGTCGGTGAACTCTAAATGAAAAAACACGATGGTTTAGTAAATTACCGTGTTTTTTTTTTTTTTGTTTTAAATGTTGAAATCTCAAACGGCTGATGTCAGCCGAGATTGATCTCGGCTAAAATCAGCTTCAACACAAATAATAGCAAATTTACCCCAGAGTGCTGATAGCCATTTACTGTATGGAAGCATGTGGAGAGACAGCACAGAACCACAAGAAGGGCATGTTATGATTTTTTTAAATTGGTTCACATGAATGGGTGTGTAGGGGTCCCAGTGTATTGCTTTGCCCATGGCCTAAAATGCTGTTAAGACGACCCTGATTAGAACTTTAACATTAACAATTGTGAAAGTCATTAGTGGTTCTTTTATGTAAGGAAACTTATATTTTCAGATTAGTGGCCTTAAGCGGACTTGTTTGGAACACAAATGTATGTGAAATTAGACAATGACTTTCTGTAGTGCCAGAAAATGTTACAATCCTATTTAAGATCAGATAAATACAATCGAATACAAATGTCAAGCAATGTTGCCTCTAATCATGCTCACAGAATCATGCCCCTCTTGATTAATAAAGTATTTTGATGGAACAGTTTGTTCTTCTCAGAAGGGATCAGACTGGATCTGAATTCATAGGTGTATGTAAGCATCACATTGAAATGCCACTCCTGAGTCAGCAAAAGAACAAGCTTAGGTGTCATCATGACTTCAAATAAGCAGCTTTCCTATTTGCTCCTGAGTGCACGTGTATAGAAATAGTTCAAGGAGTCATTCAGGGCAAATAGAAAACCTGAGACATCATTGTGTAAGAGATTGTTTTCATGCAGCACAAAGTTTTCTCATTATGAAAATATTAAATTGCTAACTGATGATTTTTTTTTATTGTTTTACAACACAATGGGTGGGATGTAATAAAGGGAAAATGCGGTAAATGCAGTTTCGGGGGTTTTACTGCATTTTCATATGTACTAACCCCCAGTCGCCGCTGAACATATCGCCATCTTTTGATGGCGCTACCCTATAGTAGTCTATGGGCTTCTTACTGCCGGCCGCTGCATCCCGCCGCCTCCGCCTCCACTCACGCCGACCTTCCCCCTCCAGCATACCTCCGTCCAGGCAGCCCTGGTCCCAGAAACCAAATTCCTCTTCCCCCAGCAACACAGCTGGAGGTCCTTCTGGCTGCAGGGAGGAGGAGGAGGCACCCGGGACAGCCTGCTCCCTGCTTCCCAGTCTGGGGGGAAATGGAGAGCACAGGGAGGTGACGGAGACCCCCCACACACCTTCTCACAGGTATCATGGGGGGCCTCCGTCACCGCATTGCGATGTTAATTGCATATGTTAGTACATATGCGATTAGCATGTCCGTGGTAGGCGGCGAAAGGGCGGCAATATATTTTAATACATCCAGCCCAATATACTGTAAGCTTTGCAGATCAGTAACCACTTTAATATCTGTTACAGTTTGAAAGTACACACAAACAAATCTATACAGTTTGAAAATGTAAAAACTAAATCAAACGTGCAATCAAGAGATGATGCAGCAATAAAATTCTGGGCTGCGCAGAGACTGCACAAAGTGGATTTTAGCAGCTCGGCGTACACATAGGACCGCACACTTGCACAGCGAATATACACTCCCCCTGGAGGCAGCGACTATCTGAATGCAGGACAGCAAAATTAGCAGCCCAGCAATCAGATCTGAATCACCCCTAAAGTTTCCTCATATTTAAACCCAACAGGAAACTGAAATGAAGGTGAATTTTATGGCACAGATTGTTAAATAGTTCAGAATTCTGACTTTCTATTAGAGATGTGCACCGGAAATTTTTCGGGTTTTGTGTCTTGGTTTTGGGTTCGGTTCCGTGGCCGTGTTTTGGGTTCGAACGCGTTTTGGCAAAACCTCACCGAATTTTTTTTGTCGGATTCGGGTGTGTTTTGGATTCGGGTGTTTTTTTCAAAAAACCCTAAAAAACAGCTTAAATCATAGAATTTGGGGGTCATTTTGATCCCAAAGTATTATTAACCTCAATAACCATAATTTCCACTCATTTTCAGTCTATTCTGAACACCTCACACCTCACAATATTATTTTTAGTCCTAAAATTTGCACCGAGGTCGCTGGATGACTAAGCTCAGCGACCCAAGTGGCCGACACAAACACCTGGCCCATCTAGGAGTGGCACTGCAGTGTCACGCAGGATGGCCCTTCCAAAAAACACCCCCCAAACAGCACATGACGCAAAGAAAAAAAGAGGCGCAATGAGGTAGCTGTGTGAGTAAGCTAAGCGACCCTAGTGGCCGACACAAACACCTGGCCCATCTAGGAGTAGCACTGCGGTGTCAGGCCGGATGGCCCTTCCAAAAAATACTCCCCAAACAGCACATGACGCAAAGAAGAAAAAAAAGAGGCGCAATGAGGTAGCTGTGTGACTAAGATAAGTGACCCTAGTGGCCGACACAAACACCTGGCCCATCTAGGAGTGGCACTGCAGTGTCACGCAGGATGGCCCTTCCAAAAAATACTCCCCAAACAGCACATGACGCAAAGAAGAAAAAAAAGAGGCGCAATGAGGTAGCTGTGTGACTAAGATAAGCGACCCTAGTGGCCGACACAAACACCTGGCCCATCTAGGAGTGGCACTGCAGTGTCACGCAGGATGGCCCTTCCAAAAAACACTCCCAAAACAGCACATGACGCAAAGAAAAATGAAAGAAAAAAGAGGTGCAAGATGGAATTGTCCTTGGGCCCTCCCACCCACCCTTATGTTGTATAAACAGGACATGCACACTTTAACCAACCCATCATTTCAGTGACAGGGTCTGCCACACGACTGTGACTGAAATGACGGGTTGGTTTGGACCCCCACCAAAAAAGAAGCAATTAATCTCTCCTTGCACAAACTGGCTCTACAGAGGCAAGATGTCCACCTCATCATCATCCTCCGATTCATCACCGTGTACATCCCCCTCCTCACAGATTATCAATTCGTCCCCACTGGAATCCACCATCACAGCTCCCTGTGTACTTTGTGGAGGCAATTGCTGCTGGTGAATGTCTCCACGGAGGAATTGATTATAATTCATTTTAATGAACATCATCTTCTCCACATTTTCTGGAAGTTTCCTCGTACGCCGATTGCTGACAAGGTGAGCAGCGGCACTAAACACTCTTTCGGAGTACACACTTGTGGGAGGGCAACTTAGGTAGAATAAAGCCAGTTTGTGCAAGGGCCTCCAAATTGCCTCTTTTTCCTGCCAGTATACGTACGGACTGTCTGACGTGCCTACTTGGATGCGGTCACTCATATAATCCTCCACCATTCTTTCAATGGTGAGAGAATCATATGCAGTGACAGTAGACGACATGTCCTTAATCGTTGTCAGGTCCTTCAGTCCGGACCAGATGTCAGCATCAGCAGTCGCTCCAGACTGCCCTGCATCACAGCGGGTGGGCTCGGAATTCTGAGCCTTTTCCTCGCACCCCCAGTTGCGGGAGAATGTGAAGGAGGAGATGTTGACAGGTCGCGTTCCGCTTGACTTGACAATTTTCTCACCAGCAGTTCTTTGAACCCCTGCAGACTTGTGTCTGCCGGAAAGAGAGATACAACGTAGGTTTTAAATCTAGGATCGAGCACGGTGGCCAAAATGTAGTGCTCTGATTTCAACAGATTGACCACCCGTGAATCCTTGTTAAGCGAATTAAGGGCTCCATCCACAAGTCCCACATGCCTAGCGGAATCGCTCTGTGTTAGCTCCTCCTTCAATGTCTCCAGCTTCTTCTGCAAAAGCCTGATGAGGGGAATGACCTGACTCAGGCTGGCAGTGTCTGAACTGACTTCACGTGTGGCAAGTTCAAAAGGTTGCAGAACCTTGCACAACGTTGAAATCATTCTCCACTGCGCTTGAGACAGGTGCATTCCACCTCCTATATCGTGGTCAGTTGTATAGGCTTGAATGGCCTTTTGCTGCTCCTCCAACCTCTGAAGCATATAGAGGGTTGAATTCCACCTCGTTACCACTTCTTGCTTCAGATGATGGCAGGGCAGGTTCAGGCGTTTTTGGTGTTGCTCCAGTCTTCTGTACGTGGTGCCTGTACGCCGAAAGTGTCCCGCAATTCTTCTGGCCACCGACAGCATCTCTTGCACGCCCCTCTCGTTTTTTAAATAATTCTGCACCACCAAATTCAAGGTATGTGCAAAACATGGGACGTGCTGGAATTTGCCCAGATTTAATGCACACACAATATTGCTGGCGTTGTCCGATGCCACAAATCCACAGGAGAGTCCAATTGGGGTAAGCCATTCTGCGATGATCTTCCTCAGTTGCCGTAAGAGGTTTTCAGCTGTGTGCGTATTCTGGAAAGCGGTGATACAAAGCGTAGCCTGCCTAGGAAAGAGTTGGCGTTTGCGAGATGCTGCTACTGGTGCCGCCGCTGCTGTTCTTGCGGCGGGAGTCAATACATCTACCCAGTGGGCTGTCACAGTCATATAGTCCTGAGTCTGCCCTGCTCCACTTGTCCACATGTCCGTGGTTAAGTGGACATTGGGTACAACTGCATTTTTTAGGACACTGGTGAGTCTTTTTCGGAGGTCTGTGTACATTTTCGGTATCGCCTGCCTAGAGAAATGGAACCTAGATGGTATTTGGTACCGGGGACACAGTACCTCAAACAAGTCTATAGTTGGCTCTGCAGTAATGATGGATACCGGAACCACGTTTCTCACCGCCCAGGATGCCAAGGCCTCAGTTATCCGCTTTGCAGCAGGATGACTGCTGTGATATTTAATCTTCCTCGCAAAGGACTGTTGGACAGTCAATTGCTTGGTGGAAGTAGTAAAAGTGGTCTTACGACTTCCCCTCTGGGATGACCATCGACTCCCAGCAGCAACAACAGCAGCGCCAGCAGCAGTAGGCGTTACACTCAAGGATGCATCGGAGGAATCCTAGGCAGGAGAGGATTCGTCAGAATTGCCAGTGACATGGCCCTCAGGACTATTGGCATTCCTGGGGAAGGAGGAAATTGACACTGAGGGAGTTGGTGGGGTGGTTTGCGTGAGCTTGGTTACAAGAGGAAGGGATTTACTGGTCAGTGGACTGCTTCCGCTGTCGCCCAAAGTTTTTGAACTTGTCACTGACTTATGATGAATGCGCTGCAGGTGACGTATAAGGGAGGATGTTCCGAGTGGTTAACGTCCTTACCCCTACTTATTACAGCTTGACAAAGGCAACACACGGCTTGACACCTGTTGTCCGCATTTCTGTTGAAATACTTCCACACCGAAGAGCTGATTTTTTTGGTATTTTCACCAGGCACGTCAATGGCCATATTCCTCCAACGGACAACAGGTGTCTCCCCAGGTGCCTGACTTAAACAAACCACCTCACCATCAGAATCCTCCTTGTCAATTTCCTCCCCAGCGCCAGCAACACCCATATCCTCCTCATCCTGGTGTACTTCAACACTGACATCTTCAATCTGACTATCAGGAACTGGACTGCGGGTGCTCCTTCCAGCACTTGCAGGGGGCGTGCAAATGGTGGAAGGCGCATGCTCTTCACGTCCAGTGTTGGGAAGGTCAGGCATCGCAACCGACACAATTGGACTCTCCTTGTGGATTTGTGATTTCGAAGAACGCACAGTTCTTTGCTGTGCTTTTGCCAGCTTAAGTCTTTTCATTTTTCTAGCGAGAGGCTGAGTGCTTCCATCCTCATGTGAAGCTGAACCACTAGCCATGAACATAGGCCAGGGCCTCAGCCGTTCCTTGCCACTCCGTGTGGTAAATGGCATATTGGCAAGTTTACGCTTCTCCTCCGACGATTTTATTTTAGATTTTTGAGTCCTTTTTTTACTGATATTTTGTGTTTTGGATTTTACATGCTCTGTACTATGACATTGGGCATCGGCCTTGGCAGACGACGTTGATGGAATTTCATCGTCTCGGCCATGACTAGTGGCAGCAGCTTCAGCACGAGGTGGAAGTGGATCTTGATCTTTCCCTATTTTCGGAACCTCAACATTTTTGTTCTCCATATTTTAATAGGCACAACTAAAAGGCACCTCAGGTAAACAATGGAGATGGATGGATACTAGTATACTTATGGATGACGAGTGACTGACGACACAGAGGTAGCTACAGCCGTGGACTACCGTACTGCGTCTGCTAGTATAGAGATGATAATGATATAAAAAATATATATATATCACTACTGCAGGTATATATAATATAATGATGGACTTGCTGGACACTGTCAGCAGACTCCTACTACTAGTATGAAGAAGATAGAAAAAAAAAAACCACCACAGGTAGGTATACAATTATGGACGAGCACTGACGACACAGAGGTAGCTACAGCCATGGACTACCGTACTGCGTCTGCTAGTATAGAGATGATAATGATATAAAAAATATATATATATCACTACTGCAGGTATATATAATATAATGACGGACCTGCTGGACACTGTCAGCAGACTCCTAAACTACTAGTATGAAGAAGATAGAAAAAAAAACCCCACCACAGGTAGGTATACAATTATGGACGAGCACTGACGACACAGAGGTAGCTACAGCCATGGACTACCGTACTGCGTCTGCTAGTATAGAGATGATAATGATATAAAAAATATATATATATCACTACTGCAGGTATATATAATATAATGACGGACCTGCTGGACACTGTCAGCAGACTCCTACTACTAGTATGAAGAAGATAGAAAAAAAAACCCCACCACAGGTAGGTATACAATTATGGACGAGCACTGACGACACAGAGGTAGCTACAGCCGTGGACTACCGTACTGCGTCTGCTAGTATAGAGATGATAATGATATAAAAAAAATATATATATCACTACTGCAGGTATATATAATATAATGACGGACCTGCTGGACACTGTCAGCAGACTCCTAAACTACTAGTATGAAGAAGATAGAAAAAAAAAACCCCACCACAGGTAGGTATACAATTATGGACGAGCACTGACGACACAGAGGTAGCTACAGCCGTGGACTACCGTACTGCGTCTGCTAGTATAGAGATGATAATGATATAAAAAATATATATATATCACTACTGCAGGTATATATAATATAATGACGGACCTGCTGGACACTGTCAGCAGACTCCTAAACTACTAGTATGAAGAAGATAGAAAAAAAAACCCCACCACAGGTAGGTATACAATTATGGACGAGCACTGACGACACAGAGGTAGCTACAGCCGTGGACTACCGTACTGCGTCTGCTAGTATAGAGATGATAATGATATAAAAATATATATATATCACTACTGCAGGTATATATAATATAATGACGGACCTGCTGGACACTGTCAGCAGACTCCTAAACTACTAGTATGAAGAAGATAGAAAAAAAAAACCCACCACAGGTAGGTATACAATTATGGACGAGCACTGACGACACAGAGGTAGCTACAGCCGTGGACTACCGTACTGCGTCTGCTAGTATAGAGATGATAATGATATAAAAAATATATATATATCACTACTGCAGGTATATATAATATAATGACGGACCTGCTGGACACTGTCAGCAGACTCCTAAACTACTAGTATGAAGAAGATAGAAAAAAAAACCCCACCACAGGTAGGTATACAATTGTGGACGAGCACTGACGACACAGAGGTAGCCACAGCCGTGGACTACCGTACTGCGTCTGCTAATATAGAGATGATAAAGATGATAGAGATGAACAAAAAAAATATAAAACTACTGCAGGTAAATATTTATATAATATAATGAATGACGGACCTGCTGGACACTGTCAGCAGAATGCGTTTATAGAATTAAAAAAAAAACACCACAGGAGTGTTTAACTTTTTCTGGCAGACAATATACTGGTGGTCACTGGTCAGTCACACTGGCAGCAAAAGTGTGCACTGTACTCCTGCTATAACTGCACCCCAGTCTCCCCCACAATTCAGCTGTGTGAGCAGTGAGCACTCAGCACAGTCAGATATACATAGATGATATTATCATGCAGCACACTGAGGCTGAGCACAGATATGGTATGTGACTGTGTATCGTTTTTTTTTAGGCAGAGAACGGATTATATTAAATAATAAATAAAACTGGTGGTGGTCACTAGTAACTATCAGCAAAACTCTGCACTCTGAGTACTCCTAATGCTCCCCAAAATTACTAAGTTAGTAGTAAATCAACTCAAGTGTCTCTATCTCTTCTAACGGAGAGGACGCCAGCCACGTCCTCTCCCTATCAATCTCAATGCACGTGTGAAAATGGCGGCGACGCGCGGCTCCTTATATAGAATCCGAGTCTCGCGATAGAATCCGAGCCTCGCGAGAATCCGACAACGGGATGATGACGTTCGGGCACGCTCGGGTTAACCGAGCAAGGCGGGAAGATCCGAGTCTGCCTCGGACCCGTGTAAAAAGGCTGAAGTTCGGGGGGGTTCGGATTCCGAGGAACCGAACCCGCTCATCTCTACTTTCTATATCAGAAATCTTTGGCTCAGAATGATTTATTATAATTAGAGATGAGCAAGCGAGCCCTCCCGAACTTCCGGGAACCAAGAGAATCCGAACCATGGTTCGGATTTTCCTGCCAGGCTCGAATTCCAAATCAAGGCAACGTCATCTTTCTGCCGTCAGATCCTGCGTTTTTTGGATTTCAGTGCTAATTTCAACATCACATTGAAATCAATGGGTTGACCTCTGATTGGCTAAGAGAGCCGTTGTCACGGCTTTCAGCCTTTTGGAGTCCACCCAGAGCCACACACAAGCTAGTCATGACAGGCACTGGAGCAGATGTACTAAGCTGTGAAAAGTGATAAAGCGGAGAGTTATAAAGTACTAGCCAATCGCTCCTGAAAGCTCTGGCTGTGTTTGAAAACTGTCAGTTAGGAGCTGTTTTTTTGCAGGGTGTTTCAACAGAGGAGGGGGCCTGGGTGCACCTCCGGGTGGGCCCCCTCCTCCCCCTCCTCTATACGGCACTGTAGACTCCCCTAGTGCTCATGCGCAGGTCTCCGGAAACATGGAGCCCGCCATGTTCCGGAGACCAATTTGGCTACGGAGGCCATTTTGGCGGTGATTACCACCGCGATCGCAGCTCCTGGTGCTTTTCTCCGGAAAGGTAAGTATCAAAACTGGTGCAGTGTATGTGGTGTGGGTCCCCCCTGGACCCAGGGGCCCATGTGCACCGCACATATTGCACCCATTATAGAAACGCCAATGGTAGGTTGGTAGTTTACAGTATCTCTATCCACTTTATCACTCTCCAAGGCTTAGTACATCTCCCCTACTACTGAGAGAGTGCTGTTTACACTGCAGTACCTGGCCCATCATCATCCTCACAGACACCACCTGGGGTATTGACCCTCGTGCCTACTGTCAAAGTTAGTGCACTATTACCTGTAAGCTACAGCTGGCATGTCTACCTGTAATTTATCCGACCCGTACTGTATCCAACCTCTGCAATCCTCTGAATCGCATGCTGGGTGCCACCCATGGGTGTAGTATGTATGCCGGCGCTTGGGCTCCCGGTGCCCAGCATAGCGACGCCGGGGTCTCGACCGCCGGGCAGGCAGCGGGGTGAGCGCAAAAGAGCCCCTTGTGGGCACACTGCGCTCACCACGCTGCGGGCACGATAGCGCGCTACGCATACCTTGCTATTTATTCTCCCTCCAGGTGTGTTGTGGACACCCCAAGAGGGAGAATAGTTATCAGTATGCCGGCTGTTGGGATTCTGGCATTGGTATGGTGAGTTCCGGGATCACGACAGCTGGCATATCAAATGCCTCCCCCACCAATAGCAGGGCAAGGCTGTCCAGCATGCAGCCCAACGCTCACCCACTGCGATCACACTGAAATTGCGATCGCACAGTTATTACAGTGTGAATGCTGAAATTGTGGATGCTTCCTGCCAGCGCAGCCTGGCTGCAATGGCATGAGACCCGCCGACATTTTTTAGTTAGAAGTGGCTGCGTGTGCAGCCACCCTGAAAAAGCCACCGATACCACCCCCGTTCGCTCCGCCATACCCCCGTTCGTTAAGGGATGCCCCTGCAACACTCCATTTCAACCTAGAAAACGGAGCGTTGCCACCCCACAAATGCCCCTGCCTGTCAATCAAGCAGAGGAGTTTGCAATTACTGCGAATCACCCGCATTAAATGCAGGCTCATGCACAGGACGGGTCCCCTCGATTTTCCGGTCGCATCACGTTTGCGATGCAACCTGAATCAGCCTCTTAACCCATACTTATCTACTCTCCTGGGTGAGATGGGGAGATAATACAGGGAATGGCAAGTCTCCACACACTTGTCCAGGAAAGGTGCATGGGGGGCTCCGTCCCCGATATGGTCAGCTGCATCTCCTCTCTGGGCTTGTTTATATCATCTTTACACAATATGCTGAAATTGATTTCAGCTGTGCTTAAAACTTTTTCCAAGTACACATTGGAGAGTGGGTATCCAAATTGCCTTTTTTTCCTTCCGTTAGTCAAAGGGACTGCTTGACATGTCTATTTGACATGTCTATTTGTACACTGTCATTAAAATAATCCTCCACCATTCTATGGATGATGACCATATCAGATAGAGTTACGGTAAAGATGTCAATCATTTTGGGAAACTTTATAGACCCAACCAGATGTCATAATGTTGTGTTGACTCATCTGCTTTTGGGAAAGCTCAGGTTTTTCCTGGCAGCAACAGATGCCAGAGAAACTGTAGCAGGAGACTCATCATGTGCCACTTGAGCTGACAACTTGCTCACCAGGAGCTCTTTGCATCTCTTAAGATCTGAGTCATCTGGAAAGAAAAACATAATCTACGCTTAAACCTAGGCTCAAGCACAGTCACCAAAATGTAGTGATCCAATGGCAAAATGTTGACAACCCTTGGATCCTGGTGAAGTGAATTCCAACATTCCAAGCTGAATCGCTTCATTCCACATCCTCCTTCAGTTTCTCAAGCTGATTTTCCAAAAGTCTAATTAGAGGAATAACCTGACTCAAGCTAGCAGTGCCTGAACTCACTTCACAGGTGACTACTTTGGATTGTTTCAACATTGAAAGAATTCTCTACTGCACTGTACTGAGGTACATTCCTCATACAGCCACCCCCCTCTTTGTGTGAGTCTGCCATTTTTTATACTGTAGTCATAGAGAAGCCTCCTTCCACCATTGTGTACCCTCTGCCAATGTGATGATGAGCAGCACAATAATGGCATAGAAATTGAGGATGCTACTGTGGAAGTGCAACAGGATGAGTGGGATATTTGTGTAGCTGATTCCATTAATGGATGTTGATGATGAAGATGTTGTTTGTGTAAGTTAGGCACCAGTAGATGCAGTTCTTGCCCATTATAAGAAGAAGACCACTGTCATGGCTGGGTATAAAACCAAAACAATCCACCTCATACTATATGTGCATTTATTTTTTACCCAAATCCTGACAATTGTCAAGCCATCTGTAGTGTTTGTAAAGCCAAAGTAAGTAGGGATAGGGATGTTAATCATCTAGGAACCTCCTCTCTGTCACATAATTTGCATCGTGCTCATGCAAAGATTTTGTCATCTGAAAAATCTGCTAAAATAATACCAAGCAGTCCAGCATCAGCTATTTCCCATCTCTAAGCTATATCTCAGCACTTGCAATCTCCACTGCCAGAACCTTCATTATCAATCTCCTTATTAGTAAATTGAGGTAGTACTCTTACATCCAATTTGCTAAGGCTAACTGACTCTTCTCTATTTAGGATCCCTCAGAACAATCCTTGAGTGCTAGGCCTGCTGCTGCTGCTGGGAGTCAATCTTCATCCCAGGTGAGGACCAAGAAGCCTACTAGTAGTTTTAAACAAAAATTGACTGTGACACAATCCTTTGCAGGAGGAAGCAAGTATGAAAGCTGCCATCCAGTTGTACAGTGGATCATTGAAGCTATGATGGTTATGCTAGTATTAGATCTGCAGCAAATATCCTCCAGTAATATGTCTGGTTTAGGTCCTGTGTCCCCGCTACCAAATTCTATCTCGGTTCCACTTTACCAGAAAAGCATTTCCTCGCCCGTACCAGGATGTTTTTAAAAAAACTGATTCTTTGCCTACAAAATGCCATTGTACCTACTATCCACTTAACAACAGTTATGTGGACAAGTGGCACTCGTTAAGCTAAATATTACATATATGCTTAAGCAGCAGCAGAATGTAACACAAAGTGCCAGCTCATTCAAAAGCAGGCATCTCTCTGTGTCAACCAGTGGCTTCACTATAAGGAATACCAGTGTCAACCTGTAAGAAAAGATAAGTCATGTCTTTGCAAAATGGCTGACCCCTCTATGGTTCTCCTCAGGATTTGTCATTTGTGATAATGCCAGTAATAGTGTGAGAGCATTACAACTGGGTGAATTTGAACACATCCCATGTTTTGCACACACAATCAACTTGGTGGTACAGAATTTTTTTATTTTTTTTTAAATGACAGGTGCATGCAGGGGCTGCTGTATGTGGCCTGAAAAATTGTGGGACATTTTCATAATTCAGCAACAGCATGTAGAAGATTGCAGCACTTACAAGAACAGTTCAATTTGCCATGCCACCAACTGTAGCAAGAGGTAGTAATGAGGAGGAATTCCACCCTTTATAGGCTTCAGATAATGCAGGAACAGCAACCAGCCATGACATAGGGAGTGACAGTGACACTGTCTCTCTCACTTTTTCCCTCACTCTCTTCCTGACTCTCTCTCTCTCTCTCTCTCTCTCTCTCTGACACTGTCTTTCTCTCTCCCTGACACTGTATCTCTCTCCTTAAAACTGACTCTCTCTCTCCCTGATATTGTCTCCCTCTCTCCCTGACACTGTCTCTCTCCCTCCCTCTTTCTCCCTGACACTGTCTCTCTCCCTCTCTTTCCCTGAAACTGTTTCTCTCTCCCTCTTTACTTGACACTGACTTTCTCTCCCTTTCCCTTTCTCCTTGACACTATCTCTCCCTGACACTGTCTCTCTCTCTCCCTGACACTGTCTCTCTTCCACTGACATTGTCTCTCTGTCCCTGACACTGTCTCTCTCCCCCCTCTTTCTCCATGACATTGTCTCTCTCTCCCTGGCACTGTGTCTCTCTCTCCCCCTCTCTCCCTGACACTGTTGCTCTCTCCTTCTCCCCCTCTCCTTGACACTGTCTCTGTCTTCCTGTCTCTCTTCCTGACCCTGTCTCTATCCCCCTGATACTGTCTCTCTCTGTCTCTCTCTTCACAAAAGACTAGGCTGAACGGTGATGAGGCTGAATTAACTCAGCACACAACATTTTAACATCTGGTCGGGTCTAAGAGAATTGCCTACAATTAGTGACACCTCTACAGTGATTCAATCTGATACAGTAACCATCCAATTTTGGATGACTATTTTAATTACAGTGTACAAATGAGCATGTCAGGCAGTCACTTTGACTACTGGGAGTTAAGCTTTACTTAAGTTGCCAACTCTCCAGCGTGTACTCATAAAGAGTTTTCAGCACTGCCGAGCCCTTGTGAGTAATTGACGTAAGAGGCTACTTCCTCAAAATGTGGAAAAGATGATGGGGGTAATTCAGAGTTGATCGCAGCAGCAAATTTGTTAGCAGTTGGGCAAAACCATGGGGGTCATTCCGACCTGATCGCTAGCAGGCTACTTTTAGCACTGCTGCGATCAGGTAATCGCCGCCTACAGGGGAGGGGGTTAGGGCTTTGCAGGTCTGCGATCTGCTGTGCAGAGACTTCATAAGCAAAATATTTGTGCAGTCTCTGCACAGCTCAAGACTTATGCACCCGCTGCGACGATCCTTCCTGGAGCTGACGTCAGGAACCCTCCCTGCATTCGGCCGGACATGCCTGCATTTTCTTCGGCACTCCCAGGAAACGGTGAGTTGCCACCACCCCGGCCGGCCTCTTCCTGTCAATCTTCATGCATTCGCCACTGCGAACGCTTTCTTTGTTCCCCTCGTCACTGCCCGGCGATGACCGTCGCCAGGCAGCGATGTGCCTGCGCATTGCCGCCCGTGCGCATGCACAGTTCTGACCCGTTCGCATGGCTGCGAAAGATTGCAGCGTACGAATGGGTCGGAATGACCCCCCCATGTGCACTGCAGGTGTGGCAGATATAATATTTGCAGAGAGAGTTAGATTTGGGTGGGTTATAATCTGGCTGCTTTATTTTGACACTGCAATTTAGATTTAAGTTTGAACACACCCCACCCAAATCTAACTCTCTCTGCACATGTTATATCTGCCCCCACCCCCTGCAGTGCACATGGGGCCTAATTCAGACCTGGTTGCACGCAGGCTATTTTTTGCACTGCTGAGACCAGGTAATCGCCACCTACAAGGGAGGGGGTAATCGCTGGGTGCAGGGGTGCGATCGGCTGTGCAGTCAGCTGCACAAACAAAAGTTTGTGCAGTTTCTGCACAGCCCAGAACTTAGTCAGCCACTGCAATGATCCTGGAAGAAGCTGATGTCAGAAACCCTCCCTGGAAACGGCCGGGCAGGCCTGCATTTTCCTGGAATCTCCCTGAAAACGGTGAGTTTAATCCCCCGGACGGCCTCTTCCTGTCAACCTTCTTGCATTCGCCACTGCAAACGATTTCCTCATTAGTTCCATCGCTCCATGGCAATGGCCTTCGCCAGCGACCGACGTGCCTGCGCATTGCGGCCCATGCGCATGCGCTGTTCAGACCTGATCGTGCAGCTGCGAAAAAGGCAGCGTACAATCAGGTCTGAATGACCCCCATGGTTTTGACCAACTGCTAACAAATTTGCTGCTGCGATCAACTCTGAATTAGGCCCAATGTTCATCAAAATGAACCACAAATTCCATGAGAAAGAATTTTTGCAACAAGTACAGAGACTTCTGTAATGGTGGATTCCAGTGGGGATGAGTTGCGTGATGATGTAAACACTGATGAGGGTGAGGATGATAAAGATGTCATCTTCCCACTGTAGAAATCATTAACAAAATAATAATGTTAACTGCCTTAATCCCATTGGTTGCTTGTTTTGTGGGGGCCCAAACAAATCATGCACTTCAGCCACAAGTGCTTGGCTTGTTAAATTGTGCATGTCCTTTTTAATATGCAACATAAGGGAGATCCCATGGACATTTCCATCTTGCACCACTTTTCTCTACTGCCAGTGCTATTAGAAAGGCAATGTGTCTGTGTCACTGCTTTGTCACTTAGAAGCCACCAAGTTTGCTGCAGCCTTTGGCCAACTTTGGTGAAAAGTCTTTTGTGAGCTCTAAGGTGGTCAAAATTGACTGCAAATGACTGGAAATTAAAAATACTATAGGAACAAATACAGGTTCAAATTACATGATTCCAGCTGTTTGTAGCATTGTTTTAATAAAATACAGAGCAAAAACACATGAGGGTGAGTTTGCAAAACCCGAACCAAAACGCAAAAATTTATCCTGAACCAAAACATATGTGTGTGTGTGTGTGTGTAAATATCCAATGGCCCGGCACTCCTAGTAGATGGGTTACTTAGCTGGTTGCCCACATGAAGTATGGGTACAGTGTGGAGATAGTTCCAGGGATGAGACCAGTCATACAGTCCCACTCTTGGTCTGGCAGTAACTAATCTGAGGCCTCTGGTATCTCTGGTTGAACATGAGGTGACTGTAGTAGCATAATATGATGAAGACAGGTTTGAAACAGTATGGGCTCCAGGCAGGAAGCTGTAAGGTGGACCAGTCAAACTGCGGATTGCAGAGCTGTAACAACAGTAATCCTAGGACTATATCATGAGTGTCTCTGGGAATCAAGAGGAATTTGATCTGTTCAGTATGTAACACCCAAATATGTAAAGTCACTGGTAAGGTCTGTTGGTTGGTAGCACTTTCGATTATATGAATAGTATCCATCAAAGTTAAAGATGTTGGGTGGAGCCTTGACAGGTATTCCCAGGTCGTGAACTATAGAGAGCATGAGGAAGTTGTCGGCAGCACCAGAATCAATGAGAGCAGACTGAAATCTGGATTCTTGGGCAGTCTCAATAGTTGCAGGCAGAATGCAATCCGGACTGGAAGAAGGTTCCTGTAGTATCCCTAACCTGACTTCTCCTTCACATGTTAAGTTCTAGAGCTTCCTGGATGGAAATGACAAAAACTAAGGAAATGCCCTGAAGCAGCACAATATAAGCACAACTTTTCAAGTTGTCTTCTAGAGCATTCTTCAGGAGTGAGACAAGGTCTGTTGGTTTTGATAAAGCCTAATATTTATCTTATTTAAAACACTCTAAAAGGTTAAAGAACACAGTACGCAATTGACGTATGGAATACCGTAAGAGTACGCACGTTGCGTATCAAACGCTTAGCCGTGGTCGAGACGCACGAGCGGCACGTTCGCTCACGGCTTAGAGCGTACAGGCAAGCACGCTATAGGCTGCCGACTAACGTAATGATACGCTATCAGCGTAGCGGACGCTTGAGACCACGAGGAGATCACAAGCGGCGCTGACGCTCACAGTGTTAAACCTTTAAAACAATACCATTAACAATGTACTTATACTGTAAACCCTTGTGCAGTGATAAGGTGTAAATGCAACACAGTGTAACCTTGTTAGTTTAAAAGCTGTATGAGCGTATGTGACGCTCTGAGAACCCCTTAGCAATATAATAAACACTCAAATACCGGTCTAAGGGTCTAACGCCTTTTAAGGAAATGAATGAACGTTCAATCGCAAAAGAATAATACAATACAAGTTATACACTACCAAGATAACATAAAATACCTAACCGAATCACTACACACAAAATACAATAAAGATACAATTACATTTAAAGGGGGGGAAGGAGAGAGAGAATGAGAGAAAGTGAGAGAGAACGAGAGAGAATGGCTTATAACAATGAAGACAATATGATTGCAGAGAAACTTACGCACAAAGGGAAACAATCGCATGCGCCTTCTGGATGTCCAGCTCCCGATTATCAGTGATGAGAACCGTTGAAGAGAATAGAGAGCTGGCCCAGATCGGCTTGTCCTTTTATACACTATACACAATACAGTACAATGGCCCCTACATTCTTATTGTTCATTGGACACAGGAATTCGTCTTCGCATTATAACAAAAGGTCATAGGTTGATTCATACAGGTGGGCTGTGACTATTCCTAACTGCTCAGGTGGGTGGGAAACTGGGTTTCCCGCCGCATGGGTAATAAAGTGCAAATACAGTAAATGTTCATAAACTTCTTATGTCCATAACTATTCGCACGAGCGATTAATCCGCTTCAAACCAACACCGGAATATTGCTAATTAAATACTCTTCCGATGGATACTAAACACCACTGTATAACCCCTGTCTGACCCTTCGTATCAAACAAAGAGGGATCTCTTTGTCTATGAACATGCTACATTAACTAAACTTTCAGATTCTATCAAAGGGACCATAATGTACAAAATACATTATATGGTTAAAATATGTTACGATTGAGTCGCACGCTAGACGTATACAAACTCTACCGTAAATGCGCATACCGTGCGCCCGCGGGTGCACGCAACAGCGAGTATGCGCACGCACGGGAGAGCTCATGCACGCGCAGCGGGGACACGCATGAGGTGCAAATATGGCAGTGTGTAGCGTGATATTTTTCTGACTTTGACAGTCCACCCTTTGGCAGTCACCAATAACTGCCACTTTCTAAAACATTTCAAAAAGAGAAAAATATATGTCATGTGTAAATACATTTCTATGGTTGGGTAGGGGAGGAGAGGAGAAGGTAAAAAAAGGGTATGACCTAGTGAGATAGCAGTAGCATGTGTGTATGAATCCATGTTTGGGGGGTCATGTATCATCGTGCCGTACGTGTTTTAAATCAAGCTTCGAGGTATTGCGAAGTATACATTTGAATTCCTTCTTATCCCGTATTAAGGGTCTGTGGATGGGCTGTCAAACTTTACCGAGCTCTTTTAGGCTTTTGGTTGCAACAAAATGGGGGAGCACATTTTAGTCGATGATACATGAGTAGGGGGGATATGTGGGTGCTGATATCTGTGCCTGTATTCCCTATCGACTATGTGTGTCATTACCTGAAGGTTGTAGAGATGAAGATAAAGAACACTTATGGTAAATGCAGTGATAAACTATGTGAGTTTAATATACATTTGCCGATTGAGGTCTTGTCTTGTCATGTCTCGATGTACATGTTGACTGTAGTCTCTTTGTGCTTTTGCCAATAAACGCAAGCAAAGCTTTATCAATGTCCATAGACTTACAAAAAGTGTTGGGCTAGCGTAAAATTAAAGGTACTAGGGATATGGGGGGTCTATGGCATAGTCCATCAGTTTTCTGTGTAAAAGGTTGTCAAATTCTTCTTCCAAGCGGATGTCTTTTTACCTTGGAGAGAAACAAAGGAGAAACGGGTGAAAGAAACGGACCGTGGAATCACATTTTCATCACAACATTGTCTCTATCGTTGGGTCATAAATCAAATCCATTGGAATTATAATGTCCTCACTCCTTAAACTCATCACCTTAGAACTTCGTTTACACTTCGTTAAAGCCTGAACGCATCTGAATATCAAACCAATCGATATGACAACACCCAAGATACACAGAAGAAATTTCCCTACATCCATTATAATTCCTTGAGCCCATTCTCCTAAACCAGAGAACCAATTTCGTGGGTTCAACCATGACACCCAACTGGTCAGCTCATTACCCACAGCGGCAAGGGTGAGATTGTGTTTCCTTCGGAACTCCCATTTTAATTGCAAAATGTCATCCATCTTTTTGTCTATGACCTCGGTCGGGTCCTCGGTACTGTTTGTAATATATGTGCAGCACTTTATTCCATACTGAGTCGCTAGGGTAACACAATACCCGCCTGTCACAGCTGTGAGATAATTGAGAATCATCCTATGCTGAACCAGTTCTGTTTTATAAGCTTGGAGCTCCCTTCCGGTATACCTGAATGTGTCGTCATACATTTCAGTGATATTGTCTAATAAATTTGCAAGCGCTGATATGTATTTATAATTCAACACTCCTCTGGCGGTGCGAGTGATGTCTAACGCGAGTAGAACCTGAATCCCGGTGGATTCATGGATCAGGTCAGAGGCCGGATGCTCTGTTCTTTCTATTAGGTGGCGTTTAACGATGTGCTCGTAATGAGTGTGAGTATAAGGAGCTTGGGCACCGCGGTGAATATCTTTCATTTTAGTATGTGATACGGTCATTACTTCAGGCAGTACTTTTCCAATATAACATAATCCTTCTGAGTTTGGGGCAAGCCACTTATACGCCTTCCTCCCGCATATGAAATATGTATCATCGGGGAGAACATATGGGACGGAGTAGGACATTACCATATTACACACTTTCCATATGAAATCTCCTAACCCTAATTCTCCCATCTGTTTAGTACACGTATCAGTTTGTACGATATGTACACAGTATCCTGGTGATACCTCTCCAACTCTCATGGTCCTACTTCCTAGGGTATACCTATATCGGAAATATTTTCCGCTACCGGCTATGTGGCGTATAAGTTCTGTATCTGTAGGCATTCTATCGGCTCTGTATGAAAAGGTCATGGTTTGGTTATTCCATGACACTTCCCAATTTCCCGGCTTTCGGGGATTGGAAATGTTAAAACATACTAGGGATCTATCCACATGATATTGGTGGAGCTTCAAACTAGGAGGGCTGGAGATATTAAACCTCCTGTCCACCGGCCTCCCACCACTTAGCTCAAGTACCTCCCCTATAGTTAAAGGGAAGGGCACTAATCCTGATTTGCTATGGCCTTGAGGTACTTGAGAGCATACCCAACAATCTGTCTGATTTAACACTCTAACCACTAAGGAGTGATAGTCACTCAATGGATGCCGGTCCATGTGGATATTAAAACTGGATTGGCATTTCTTGATACACCCATCCTCAACTACACTGTCACAGAGTCTACAGATACAGTTCTCTTCAGCTAACAATCCTTCACAATTTCTTCTATTGTCAATGCTACCAGATCGTTTTCTGATACTCGCCTTTACTCGGTGATTATGTTGTTCTTGGAAATCTACGCCTCCATCTCTGTCATCAGAACCCATTCCAGAACCTCTCTCGACCTCCATGGTACTCTCGCCGGAACAGACTGCTCTGGTCAACATCATGGTCAACAGGAAAATCCGGATCACAGTCTCTTGGGGCAAGTCCATCTTATAGGAGGAAATGGAGAAGAATGAGAAGGGGGAAAGAAATAATTGAGGGAAATGGGATGGGAAGTGGAGAAAAACAATAAAAGGGAACAGGGGATCGACAACTGCCTCCGATCTTATTATTTTCAATGCTCAGGTGCCATCTCAATCCTCCTGAAACAGACACTCCAGTGATACAACTTCCTCTACCGTCTGTTCTTTATCACGGGACCTCTCTGGATCAGCAACCTTCTTACAATGGGACGAATGAACCCAAGTCTCTCTCTCGGCAACCTTCAATGCTGTCATGCTAATCAATAAGACTTGGTATGGTCCTTCCCATCTGTCAATAAGGCAACCTGAGCGTAGAAAATTCCGTATCATTACATAATCCCCAGGTTCAATGTCATGACAATTACTATCTGGCAAATCAGGAATCATTAACTTCAGATTGTCATTCTGATTCCTTAGCTGTTTACTCATGTTAACCAGGTATTTTACAGTCACTTCATTGTTACACTTCAAATCATCCTGAGGGTTAATCATAACATGCGGTTGTCGACCAAACAGAATTTCAAAGGGGGACAGATTAAGAGGGGACCTGGGAGTGGTTCTGATGCTGTATAGTACAATGGGTAAAGCTTCTGGGCATGTTAATCCTGTTTCTGCCATAACTTTGCTCAATTTATTTTTAATAGTGCTGTTCACTCTTTCTACTTTCGCACTCGCCTGGGGGCGGTACGGAGTGTGCAGTTTACTATCAATTCCCATCAACTTACACATTCCTTGAAAGACATCACCTGTAAAATGGGTACCTCTATCACTTTCAATTATTCTTGGGATACCGTATCTACACACAAATTCCTGCACAATTTTCTTAGCAGTAAACATAGCGGTATTTGTGGCCGCAGGAAATGCTTCGACCCAATTTGAAAACACATCTATACAAACAAGTACATATTTCAAATTTCGACAAGGGGGTAATTGTATAAAATCAATCTGTATTACCTGAAAAGGGCCGCCTGTAGGTGGGATATGAGATGGTTCTGTTGGTATTGCCTTTCCGATGTTCTTCCTCAAGCAGGTAAGGCATGACATTGCTCTCTTACCTGCATGGGATGAGAATCCTGGGGCGCACCAATATGCTCTTACCAACTTGCACATTCCTTCCTTGCCCAGATGAGTCAGCCCATGTGCTGCTTCAGCTAAACATGGAAGGTATGCTCTGGGTGCCACTGGTTTACCCTGTCCATCTGTCCAGAGTCCTGAGGACTCCTGGCCATATCCTTTTGACCTCCAAACTGCCTTTTCCTGTGTGGAACACAAATTTTGCATTTCACACAACTTCTGTGTGTTGATGGTATTGAATACCATCATTTGTGTGGTGTCTGTCTGTCTGGGGGTACCAGCTGCTAACTAAGCAGCTTCGTCTGCTCGGCTGTTACCAAGTGATACCGGGTCTTGGCTATATGTATGTGCTTTACACTTGATAACAGCCACTCTGTCAGGTTCCTGTATCGCTGTTAGAAGCCTTTTGATGTGAGCTGCATGCGCTACCGGTGTACCAGCTGCCGTCATGAAATTTCTGAGGCGCCATAGGGCTCCGAAATCATGGACTACCCCGAAGGCGTATCTAGAATCGGTGTAGATATTGGCTGACTTTCCCTTAGCCAATTCACATGCTCTGGTTAGGGCAACCAGTTCAGCAACCTGGGCTGAGTGAGGTGGGCCTAGCGGTTCTGCTTCTATGGTGCCTTGGTCATCTACGACTGCGTATCCAGTACACAAGTCTCCCGAGTCCGTCTGTCTGTGACAACTACCGTCAGTGTAGAAAGTAAAATCTACATCTTCCAGTGGGTTGTCACTGATGTCAGGCCTTGCCGTGAAATTTTGGGTCAAATATTCCATACAATCATGTGTGTCATCCCTTGTATTAAATCCTCCTTCCCCATCACTCTCATCCTCCACCCTTTGTGCCTGTCCAGGCACACCTGGGAGATATGTTGCAGGATTTAATGCACTGCATCTCCTTATGGTGATGTTTACGGGGGCCATTAATGCCAATTCCCATCTTGTAAACCGCGCTGATGAGACGTGCCTGGTTTGGGCAGAATTCAGCAAGGCTGACACTGCATGTGGCGTATGAATTGTGAGGTTGTGTCCTAGCACTACATCTTCGCTTTTTGTAACTAGCAATGCTATTGCAGCGACACTTCGCAAGCATGTGGGGAGGGATCGCGCTACCGTGTCTAGCTGAGCGCTGTAGTATGCTACCGGCCTGCTTTTGGGTTAGGACGCCTGCCGCGCAACCAGCACTTTCTGTTCCGTACATGTCAAAGGGTTTCCCATAGTCTGGCATACCTAATGCTGGTGCCTGCGTTAGGCACTGTTTAAGTCTCTCAAATGCCATCTCGGTTCGTCTGTATGCGAAATCCGATCAGGTTTGTTTGATGAGACCATCTCCTGCAACGGTAATGCTAGAATGGAAAACCCTGGGATCCAGTTACGGCAATACCCACACATTTCTAAAAACGTTCTGATCTGTTGCTGGGTTTGTGGCAGAGTCATGTCTCTAATTGCTTGAATTCTATCAGCGGTCAGGTGTCTCAGTCCTTGTGTTAGACAGTGTCCCAGATATTTTACTTTAGGCTGGCATAATTGTAACTTGTCTTTGGAAACCTTGTGTCCTGTGTCTGAAAGATGAAACAGGAGCTGTTTCGTATCTTTCAGGGACGCTTCCAGTGAATCTGAACACAAGAGTAAATCGTCCACATACTGTATCAATATTGATCCACTCTCTGGTTGGAAAGACTGTAAACAATCATGCAAAGCCTGTGAAAATATACTTGGACTGTCTATGAAACCTTGCGGTAATCGAGTCCATGTGTATTGGACTCCTCTGTATGTAAATGCAAACAAATATTGGCTGTCAGGATGCAGGGGTACCGAGAAAAAGGCGGAGCAGAGGTCAATAACAGTGAAAAATTTCGCAGTGGGAGGGATTTGCATAAGGATGACAGCTGGATTTGGCACTACGGGGAACTGACTCTCAACTATTTTGTTAATCCCCCTTAGATCCTGTACTAGCCTGTAACCCCTCCCCCCACTCTTTTTCACAGGGAAGATGGGACTATTGGCAGTGCTGGATGTTCTTACCAGAATGCCCTGTTGTAGCAAGCACTCTATTACGGGGTATACTCCTAACTCCACCTCTGGCTTCAGAGGGTATTGTGGGATTTTTGGAGCTATCCTGCCATCTTTTACTTGCACAACTACTGGAGCTACGTTTGCCATTAATCCAGTGTCTTGTCCATCTTTAGTCCAAAGTGACTCTGGTATTTGGGATGTCATTTCTTCTACCTGGGATGGATTCCTATTTATCATAACAGTATGTGACATTAATTTTGATGGGGAGTCTAGCATGTCTCGCACTTCCTGAGCGTGATTCTCAGGTATGTCTAAGAATACACCTTCAGGAGTACAATAAATGACGCACCCCATTTTACACAATAAATCTCTTCCCAGGAGATTAGTCGGTGCCGATGCCGCCAGCAAAAAGCAATGCTTGGTATGCAAAGGCCCTATTGTAATCTCTGCTGGTTTGCTAACAGGGTAGTGCTGGACTACTCCCGTTACTCCCATGGCTGGAATTGTCTTACCAGTGGTTCTCATGCCCACTGTCGAATTTATCACTGATTTGGCCGCCCCCGTATCTACAAGGAAGTTTAATGGTTTACCAGCTACATCGATTGTGACCTCGGGTTCACTTCCAAGGCTTGCAATCAATTTCACTGGCTGCAGATTACAGGTGTGGCCACACCCCTATTGGGTATGGTGACCTCCCTGAATCGCGCAGGCAGCAACTACTTGAGAAGGGGGTAAATGGGAACTACCAGAGACTTGCCAGTCTCTTTTTGGGGGATACCTTTTTGTTTCCCCTGCATGTGGCTCATGACTCCGTCTCTGCGGTCCCTGATCCCAATTTCGTGTGTCATGTCGTCGTCTAGGGGGTTGATATGATTTTTGTGTGTTTTTCACTCTACAGTCTCGTGCAAAATGTCCCTCTCTATGACAGGAATAACAAGTTACCACATTTGACTTACCCACAGGGTTTGGAGATTTATACAAAGGTTGCCTTGTGGTCAGGGCCTGTATACTTACGGCCATTAACTTATCACTTTGTGACTCCCTGTGTCTGGTGATATTCCGATCGTGATCAATAGCAGCCTCTCTCAAAGTAGCCACCGACAGACCTCGCCAACATGGTTGCGTGGTCTGTACCCTTGTCCTCAATACCTCCTTTAAACCATCCATTAACACAGATACTGCTACTTCTCTATGATTGGCATTTGTTTTAATGTCTTCTATGCCTGTGTATTTAGCCATTTCCAGTAGTGCCCTATGAAAATACTCAGCAGCTGTTTCTGACTCTTTTTGTTTAATGGAGAAAATTTTGTTCCATTTAACTACAGCTGGAAAATACTCTTTTAACTGTAAATTTATCCTCTTTACATTGTCTTGGTTGTACACATCCGTAAGGGGTACATCTTCATCTAATTTACAGTCAGCTAAGAATTGTGCTGAGTCGACATTGGAGGGTAAACATGCCCTCAGCAATATCTGCCAGTCTTTGTTATTGGGCTCTACAGTATTCCCTAGATCTCTAATGTATTTCTGGCTAGCAACTAGATCCTTACTAGGATCAGGGAATTCAGACACTATTGCTCTTAATTCCATTCGGGAAAATGGACAGTGCATGGCAATGTTTCTGACAGGAGTAACTCCTGAAGTATCCGTTTTCCCATTTGGCACTGCTATTACCCTAACGGGATTAAGTTTAATAACATCATTCTGAGTAGATTCTACAGCTTGTGGTGAAATGGTTTCAGCATAGTGTATGGTGCCGTACTTACCCGTTGATACGACCTCACCTGTCCCTCCGCTAGGGGCCTTGGATACTAATCTTACGGGTTGGGTCGTGCCCACTGCTGTTTCTGATATGGTGGCTGCTAGAGAGAGTGCCGATAGTGTTGTTGACTCGTCCTCTTGATCACACTCCTGGGGAAAGTTTAAAACAGGGTACAACTTGCACGGGTTAATATTTGCATTACTCATCTTATTCATATTATCCTTAACATTTATACAGTTACTAAGTGCCTGTTTATTACACATTAGTGCGTCATTCTCTGCAACCAACTTCTCTCCCGTTATGTAAGGTGGCGGTGGTGCCATAGCTATCAGTTTCCTGATAGGGTTAGATCCAGCCGCCTGAGCCAATCCTCTCTGTATTTCACCCTCCTGTTGCCATAACTGTAAGTAGTCATAATGTTTGATCCATCTCTTTGTTGATTTAATGAGACATATCCTTCTCCTTAGATTTTGTAACACATCTGGGCTAAAACTACCTACTCGGGGAAACTTTTCCCCGTCATGCACAGTCATCCTTTCCCATTCATCACATAAAACCTCTGTGTGTGAACCGTATTTTTCACACATTACATACCTTGCCGACCCGATTGGCCGGTTTACTGAATCAACCTGAACCGAGGTTGATCGCCCCCTACCTGAACAACTGGCCCCCATACTTGCAGGTGTTGCTTTCACTACCTCTGACCTTCAAATCAGGGTCTTCAGCGAACCCTTACAAAAACCAAGATGTCCGGGGCAGGCCGGCGGCGAAGTTTACCGAGTACTCCACTCACTCCTCGCCCACGTTGGCCAGTACTGCAATCACTGATTCAGAGCTGCTGTACCCAACCTAGGGCCCCTATGAACCTTTACTTACTGGGGCGTGTTGGACCTACCAGTCCCCAGCAAGTATCGGTTGTTGGATAGTTCCCGAGTGACCAGCGAACCTCCCTTAAAATAAAAAAAATTACACAAATCACGTTAGAGTGTACAAATAGCGTTTATGACCCCTTTCGTACGCAAATGGTACTGGTCAGGTTACTAACTAATGCACACAATTACGTGCGGTACAATCGTTCTGCACATAAGCAACTAATCTTATGTGCGGAGCGACCAGTGGAATCGAAAATTACGGCTGCGAATTCCTTCAGCCAGAGCTTTAATGGCCTATATGGGTTCCGCACCAACCCTTCCTGGTGTTGTGCTCTATTCTCTATAGCGGACTTCTTAGTCTGCTGTACCTAGACCTCCTGGTCTGTTCCGGACCTCCTGGTCTGTGCTACAGTAGACCTCCTGGTCTGCTATACTCTAATGCTCAAATTTATGTTTAACAAGGGATGCCTCCCAAGCCACCATGCACGTCACTTACATGTATGTACCTCACGAGAACTCGACTTCTTGTGGTTCAACCCAAAATTGTAGAAACTTATATATACAAACACTCACCACATGTACACTTTAATTTTTTTATTTCTGCGCAGAAATTCCTTTCATTCAGTAAACAGTCTAGACCAGATGAGACGCAAATTGGAGAAGGATCTATTAGCTTAAAATTTTGGACACTAAAATTGACTTGCGCTATTTATCGCGTTGCCTCCTTTTCGCCTGTTAAAAATAATACTATCGTGTGATTTGAATTATGTGGGCGTACCCAGACGTTCCGTTGCGTAATATACGCTACGTGCGTCGGCCTTTGTGTTGCGTACACTAGTCTCACCCTTTTGTTAGAAACACGTGTATGCCAGCCAGATATGTCCACAGAAATACAATTAACACGTTTATCAATGTAGATGATCTTTAATTGTATTCATCTACCGAGCACCACACAGGTCTCTCCTTGTATCTTAGGCAAAGCTGTGTGCGTGCTTTACAAATTACCCCTTAATGTATTACTTTTACTCTTTAACTACTAATAGCAACAAATCTTTCTTAGCACGTTATCAATTGTGAAATGGCAAACAGGAGAGTGATATGTGAAAATACACGGATGAAAAGAAATGCAGATGTATGCGTGCGTGCGTACGCAAGACAGAACAGAAAAAAAACAGTTTTAAAAGACACTAGCGTATTGTTCTTACCTCCGGTTCCGGATTCCTTCAGCACCCTTTACTAAGCGAAGCAGACGCTTATCTGGTCAGCACTACGAGGAATATTACCTCCCGCCCTTTGCTGACCGATAATGTCTGCTGAAATTACCTAGTGCAGATATGTGAAGGACGGACGAGCCGCCAATAGATAAAGCCTAATATTTATCTTATTTAAAACACTCTAAAAGGTTAAAGAACACAGTACGCAATTGACGTATGGAATACCGTAAGAGTACGCACGTTGCGTATCAAACGCTTAGCCGTGGTCGAGACGCACGAGCGGCACGTTCGCTCACGGCTTAGAGCGTACAGGCAAGCACGCTATAGGCTGCCGACTAACGTAATGATACGCTATCAGCGTAGCGGACGCTTGAGACCACGAGGAGATCACAAGCGGCGCTGACGCTCACAGTGTTAAACCTTTAAAACAATACCATTAACAATGTACTTATACTGTAAACCCTTGTGCAGTGATAAGGTGTAAATGCAACACAGTGTAACCTTGTTAGTTTAAAAGCTGTATGAGCGTATGTGACGCTCTGAGAACCCCTTAGCAATATAATAAACACTCAAATACCGGTCTAAGGGTCTAACGCCTTTTAAGGAAATGAATGAACGTTCAATCGCAAAAGAATAATACAATACAAGTTATACACTACCAAGATAACATAAAATACCTAACCGAATCACTACACACAAAATACAATAAAGATACAATTACATTTAAAGGGGGGGGAAGGAGAGAGAGAATGAGAGAAAGTGAGAGAGAACGAGAGAGAATGGCTTATAACAATGAAGACAATATGATTGCAGAGAAACTTACGCACAAAGGGAAACAATCGCATGCGCCTTCTGGATGTCCAGCTCCCGATTATCAGTGATGAGAACCGTTGAGGAGAATAGAGAGCTGGCCCAGATCGGCTTGTCCTTTTATACACTACACACAATACAGTACAATGGCCCCTACATTCTTATTGTTCATTGGACACAGGAATTCGTCTTCGCATTATAACAAAAGGTCATAGGTTGATTCATACAGGTGGGCTGTGACTAATCCTAACTGCTCAGGTGGGTGGGAAACTGGGTTTCCCGCCGCATGGGTAATAAAGTGCAAATACAGTAAATGTTCATAAACTTCTTATGTCCATAACTATTCGCACGAGCGATTAATCCGCTTCAAACCAACACCGGAATATTGCTAATTAAATACTCTTCCGATGGATACTAAACACCACTGTATAACCCCTGTCTGACCGTTCGTATCAAACAAAGAGGGATCTCTTTGTCTATGAACATGCTACATTAACTAAACTTTCAGATTCTATCAAAGGGACCATAATCTACAAAATACATTATATGGTTAAAATATGTTACGATTGAGTCGCACGCTAGATGTATACAAACTCTACCGTAAATGCGCATACCGTGCGCCCGCGGGTGCACGCAACAGCAAGTATGCGCACGCACGGGAGAGCTCATGCACGCGCAGCAGGGACACGCATGAGGTGCAAATATGGCAGTGTGTAGCGTGATATTTTTCTGACTTTGACAGTTTGCATAGGTCCTTAGAGGCAGAGAGGAAGCATGAGGAACTGATCAAGGTTTAACTCTATCACTCTTGGCCCGCTCGTGGGTGTAAAAATCAATTTTGATACACAAGGAAATTAGTTCATTTAACTTATCGGGAAGATCACGAGTTGCTACTTAAGCTGCTACTAAAAGCTCAGAAGCTAGAGTCTGGAGCTGAACCACAAGCTGCCCAATAGTTTGCAAGCCTTGATGAATCCAGAAAATGTCAGATGCAGCCATGGTTGGCCTGCCTGGCTCATCGAAAATTCTTCTGAAGTTGCCAATTAATTCCATATAATTAGACAGCAGAGGGTCTGCATGCTCCTACAATGGTGATACCAAATTCATGGCTGAACCAGACAGCAATGAGACGATATAGGCTATTCTGGTTCTTGCTGTTCAAATGTTTTCTGGAAGTAATTTCGAAATGGATTTCACATTAGTTTAAGAAGCCCAGGCATAATTTGAGATTACCATCAACCTAGTTTGGAGTATGCAAATGGAGACAGGAAACAGAAGCAGTGACAGGAGAGGCTAGCAGAGTTGGAGCTGGACTAGGGGCTGGAGTGGCTGGTGTCAAGGATGACTGAATACTGTCCAAGTGAGTGCAGGGTTGTGGACTCGGGTTGGATATTGATGCTAGTTCAGTAGTGAGTGCACCGCTGGATATGGCAACAAACAGGCACAAGCTGGTACTAGTAGTTCCAAAGCACGGGGACTGAGAACCAGAGATGCAGAAGAGCACTGGAGCCAGGATCCTAGGAACTTTACACTGGAAAGCAATTTAGTTCTGGGCAATTTGCAAGTGCTACTGGAAGTCCTTATATCTGCTGGTAGCCCTTATACCCCCTTGCTGTGCAGCATTTAGAAGCTAGAATCAGCTGACCAGCCTGAGAGCCATGATTTGGGGAGCAGGCATCAGCTGACTGGAGGCAACATGGTGGCGCCCAGCTCCGGGAGATGGCGGGAAGGATTGGGGAGTCCATGTGGCATCTAGGAGTGCTGTGACCACCATGGAGGCAGACAGTATGGCGGCCAGGGCACTGTCCACAAGTCACAACAGGCCAGACTGAGCAGCGCACCAATAAATGATGGAGTGCAAGACCCCAGTGCCTGATATGTACTATGCTATCTACTAATCCTCATTTCAAAAAATTTAAGTGTTGCATTTACAATACACAACATAGATACTGTATATTAAGCAGTATGCTGTATGTATACAGAATAAATAAACTACTGATGGTAGTAGGGTTTCTCAGTTTGCCATTTGTGAAAACAACAGGAGAAGCAGCCTTACTTCATTGTAGAAACAGCAATGTTATAAAATGAGTTAAACTAAACACATGACATTCTTTAGTGGCATGTAGTCACTATTAGATATGCGTGGTTCGGTTCCTCAGAAATCCGAATCTACCAGAATTTTGTGGATGCGAACCGAACCAAAACCTGGACCGGATCTTCCAACAGTTCAGAAATTCAGATTTTAAATCTGAATTTTGGGTTCTGATTACAAAAATGTAATGATTTTAGCTGTTTTTATAAATTTGTATAAAATGTTATCAATGATTATTGTTTTTTTTTTTTTTTTTAACTGAACCAAAATACAAATCCAAATCACAACACTAGGATGAATTTAGAATCAAAATCAAAACACGGTGGTCCATGTACATTTCTAGTCACTATGCGGTCTATTTACTAAGCCTTGAATGGAGATAAAGTGGTTGGAGATAAAGTACCAGCCAATCAGCTCCTAACTCTCATGTCACATGGTGGGTTTGAAAAATGACAGGAGCTTATTGGCTGGTACTTTATCTCCGTCCACTTTATCTCCATTCAAGGCTTAGTAAATAGATCCCTATGTCAGCAGTGACTATGCCAACAGTGACTATGATGACACGAGAATGCCAGCGCCAGTGCCTGTTTAAGTAAATTGGCAAAATATCCCTTATTAAACTTTGATCACATAGCCATGTTTTCCTTCTACGTTCATGTAAGTAAAAATGTAATAGAAATTCCTAAAAACAAAATCTTGTATTTTACTTGTAGATTAATTACAAGAAAACAGAAATAACTACCATGAATTGTTACTGTTATATATTCAGCCAGGTAACAGGCACAGATGCCACTCACTAGGGGAATTATTGGCACGACAGCCATCAGGGAACATGTGAATCCGTTTCTCAAATCTGAGATGGTTAAATTCATTGACCTTCTCTTCTCTCCCAGCACATGACGCTGGACACCTAAGGAGATTTTAATTGTACAGCTTTATGCTTTAAGACCACATGTTGCTAGTCCCTGCTCCCTCGCATAATCTGGTAGGACACTCCCCTCATCTGCTTCTCCAGCAGAACTCATCCAAGGCAGCGTTAGTCCGGTATTGTCTTTGCCGGGCATTCTGGAGCAGCTTGTCCCTCAGGACAACAGGTAGGAACGGTTATCATGCTAGATTTCCTGTCAGCTTGCATCTTGTTCAGATGCTATGTACATTACACATGATGATTGTTTTAGACACATTCAGTATATTTATACAATTCTGTTTTTCACTAGAGACCTACACAAACGGAAGACATTGTGTACATTTTCCAACCTGTTCTGTAAAGTGTTTTTCCTAATTTGGCCATAACATTTCACACATTCGCCATGGAAATTGGCCTTAAATGTTAGCAATAATACCCCAATTGCAGCACACAGCAGAATAATGTGTCCACTCTCATTCCAGCTCAATTCATCCCATTAAATGCACACTTAGAAATGCAGCACAGAATTGCACTGAGTGTTATAGTACAAACGCGGAACTGGAAGATTAAATCGCTGGACCTTAAACTTTGTGAAAGTGCATGTTCTGCTCCACAATTCAATATGTGCAACATTTCAGCACAGCTTTACTGTATATCAACTTTATTTATACTGAGCCCCACATGTAAAATGATAAATAATCTGAGGAGAAGATTTCTTAGCAATGCTACTGTAGTAAGGTGACAAATTGCAATAATAAAAAATATATAGATTGATTATACACCGATGAACACTCATTTCATTGCCAATCATTTTAAAGTGATTTGGGAGTAACTTTGTGGTACTGATTCCAAATATGGCATTGGTTTTGCTACATCTGCTCTAGATTTTGAGGTATACAGATGAGAAACAAAAAACACAAGCAAAGCATAATTGCCAACTGTTGAACTGACTGCTAGTTGGTGGCCGATCACTTATTTTATTTATAAAGGCGAAATATTCTAGAATGATCGCGGAGTAAACACCTAGAATATTTGCATGTTTCACATTCTAGAATGTCCAGTAGATTCCCATATGCAGTGCACGCATTATGGCAAAGTTCTCTATTATATGAGGGTATCCATTAACTGAAGAACTAGAGACAATAAAAAAAAAAGTACTGTATTTTCATTTTTTAAGTCATTCATTTTAAAATGCCCTAAATTCATTCAAATTTCCTTGGCAACGAAACATTTTTTTGTGTGTGGCTATATAATTTAAACGACATACGTGTCCACATATAAAAGAACAGTGTAATTCTTACTAGATTACAGCATAATTGCCTACCTGACCCTCTCCATGAGGGAGAAAATGCTCTGTTCCTGGACTTTCCTGGTAATGTATGATTGCCATCACCTGTGGTGAAACACCTTTCTTATTAAATAACTAGCTCACCACAGGTGATGGCAATCATACATTACCAGGAAAGTCCAGGAACAGAGCATTTTCTCCCTCATGGAGAGGGTCAGGTAGGCAAGTATGGATTACAGTAATATTAATTATTATCTCTGCTTATATACCTCTTATATTAGAGCAGGTATAAGTATTTTGAAAAAGTGGTCACAGGGTTGTTAGATTTATGGCCAAGAGATGATATTGTCGGATAACATATATTACTTGTTTTACAATTGTGGGTCGATTGCAATAACTAGCGTGCCCGCAAATGTGCGTGGGCACTGCATATGCACCTGCGATCCATAGGATTGAATGATTTACTCACGTGCATGAATAATCACACTCGCGATGTATATGCACACAGTGGGCAAGGTGAAGGAGGACATATATGTATATTTACTAAATATCCTTTTGTATCAATTTTCATTTATTTAAAATCATGAAAATCGACCTTTAGTAAATATACCCCTTATACTATTTTCATTATCTTCAATAACATTATTTTAGTGCAATACACTTTTGAAGAATGTTTTAAGCGTAATTTTGCAAGTGGCTTATTTGACTTTATAAATGTAGTTTTACCTCTTTATACGTTCTAATAAGGGTCGACACTGCATTGTTACAATTTTTTTGGTTTTGTTTTCTCCGTCAAACCACATGGAAACCCAATTAGTGCACTGCGTCCCCTTACATGGCTTGCTTTGCTCGCCATGCTTCGGGCAAGTTGCCTCGCTCCGCTACCGCTGCGCTCGCCACAGGTTACTATTCCCAGTCGTAGTCCACATGCATGGGAAAGTATAAAAAAGTACAAAAAAATAAGAAAACTTTGTCGGTCATATGTGTGTCGACGATTGTCATGTCGACCATTTGAACCTGTTGACCTTTTGAACCTGTCAACCATAAGCACTGTCGACCTTTAATATGTCAACCTATTTACCATGTCGACCCTTTGACCATGTTGACATAATACCTGTCCACCATATGGGGTTGACTTATTGACTGTCAAGCTAATTAGGGTCGACCTGTCATCTGGATACCACTGGGTATACACCGGACGACCCACCAGCCATCCGTCCATCCTGCTGACCGAGAGACCGATTTGGTAAGCTATACACACTTACCAGTTGGATATGTCTTGCCGGACATCACAACTGTGTAGACATTTAAATTTGCCCATCCAGTTGTGATGTCATTTTGATGGTACCTGTAGGCGCATAATGGGTCAGTTGGTGGGTCACCTGTATAGTGTATATGTACTGATATACCTGTATGATATATTGGTATTGGCCATGCTGCAGGGCCGACCTGATATGTCTGTGAGTGATGTGATTCATAGACATATCAGCTGTACATACCCACTGATAAAAGAGCGATATATCGTCAGCTGTGCAAATTATATATTATATAGTGTGTACCAAGACTCAGATGAAAGCCTGGATAAACTGGAAAAACTCCATTGGCGGGATGTAATGCAGTTCCAGAACGCTGGCCAATCTCGGATGTTTTTTTAAAGGGACAATCACTTACAAAGCATGCTTTTACCTTGTGAGTGATTGTCCCTATAAAAAAATGTCCGAGATCGGCCAGCAACCCGCATGTCCAGCGATCTCGGACTGCATTACATCCCGCCGCATGTGTCTAAAAATTGCATACACACAGTGTGGTACAAAAGTATTCTGCATGGATATCAGGCAGCACATAATATCTGCATTGCCATGTAGTGTAAATACAAAGTAACAGTGAAACCTGCCATATCATAGGTACAGTAAATGCAAGTTGACATATCAATGGAACAACACAAAGCAATAAAATAACAAGCTAGTTAGGACGCAGACAAGAGGTGAAGGTTGAGGTTGAGTAAAGGGGGTACACACGGAGAGATCCGTGCTTAATTTCTAAGCATTCTGACAAGACTGGTTAGAAATATGCACGAATCTCTCCATGTGCGATGTGTGACCCCGCGCATCACTATCGCTGACTCTAGATTGGCTTGCATTCAGGCACAATCTAGTTTCATCGCTCACTTCACCGCTGGGTGAAGTCAGCGCCCCCCCTCGCTCAGCACACATCACGCTGTGCGGGGGGAGAGATGTGTGCTGAGCGTTCTGTGCTAGATCGCTCAGCACACCTCTCTCCATGTGTACCCCCTTAACTCTCTGTTATCTTGATAGGCATGTGAAGATGAGGCACAAGTAGAGAAGGGCAGTTCAGCAGTTGGTGAGCATGTACCCAATAAAGGGTTAGCAAACAGAGTTGCTGATATATGGTAGGGGGAAAAGGACAAGGAGCTCCTGAAGCAAGAATAGTGTTGTGGGCTAATATGAGGAAGTAGTACCGTGTTTGTGAGAGTTGGGAGGTGATCTGGGGAGAAGAAAAGACATGGGGAACTGAGAACAGTGGAGATTTAGGAGGGAAATGATAGGCTTTGATCAGGGCTGTTTCTAGCCAATTTGGCTCTTCAGTGCGAGATTTAAAAATGCCCCCCCCCAAAAAAAAATAAAAAAAATATGCACCCTCCATAGATATAAACGCTCCTGGCAAGAGGCCATGGCCTCGCTAAAATGGGCATAGTCTCTCAAATGGGTGTGGTCTCGCCTGAAAAGACTACCTTACACCCCAGTTTGTGACCCTGCACCAACAGATCACGGCCGCCACAGGGAAAAAAATAAATTCCACCATAGTAAGCCCCACACAGTAATGCCCCCTGCACCATATTATGCCACAGACTGCAATGCCCTTGATAGATTATGCCTTACAGTAAAGCTTCTAATTACTTTTAAATTACCTGCTCATTGCCAAGGGTTTCACGCGCTGGGTGTCATGCTCATTGCCAGGGGTTTCATGTTCTTGGATCCATGCTGGTTGCCAGGGGTTTCCTGCTCTAGGACGGGTGTTGTGATCGTTGCCAGGGGTGTGTAATGCTCGTTGCCAGGGGTAATGCTCATTGTCAGGGTTCAGGGGTATGTAATGCTAGTTGCCAGGGGTGTGTAATGCTAGTTGCCAGGGGTGTGTAGTGCTCATTGCAGGGCTCAGGATTGTGTAATGCTAGTTGCCAGGGGTAATGCTCATTGTCAGGGTTCAGGGGTATGTAATGCTAGTTGCCAGGGGTGTGTAATGCTAGTTGCCAGGGGTGTGTAAAGCTCATTGTAGGGCTCAGGAGTGTGTAATGCTAGTTGCCAGGGGTAATGCTCATTGTCAGGGCTCAGGGGTATGTAATGCTAGTTGTCAGGGGTGTGTAATGCTAGTTGCCAGGGGTGTGTAGTGCTCATTGTAGGGCTCAGGAGTGTGTAATGCTAGTTGCCAGGGGTAATGCTTATTGTCAGGGCTCAGGGGTATGTAATGCTAGTTGCCAGGGGTGTGTAATGCTAGTTTCCAGGGGCGTGTAGTGCTCATTGTCAGGGCTCAGGGCTGTGTAATGCTAGTTGTCAGGGCTGTGTAATGATAGTTGCCAGGGCTGCATAATAATAGTTGCCAGGGCTGTGTATTGATACACAAACAAACAATATCACCACTTTATACTTCGGCGCTTTTAGATCGGATGAATGACAGTTTCTAAACCCTGCCTCCTTAGGTGTTTCTCCAAAGCGGACAAATTCTCACAGCTTCTATATGCTCAAGAGATAAAGAAGAGGAAATCTCATAGTGTATCACCCCTTCAATAATTTTCACACACAGGGTTAGTAATATAGCCTCCTACCGGATTTGGTGGTCTACTGACTAAGAAGACAATAACACTTTTACTGGAGCAGCTATAGCCTGTTATGAATCCCCTCCTTCCTTTAATATTCTTTCAATACTCCTCTATTGAATATGGAATAAAAGAAAAGCTTCCAATAATGTAATAAAATCCAAAAAAAAGAACACAGTGCAAATAGCAAATTATGGATGGACTCTCACTCGGTCATATGGTCTACCATGTAAAAAGTAGACATAAGCGTATTATTAAACAGTGTCACAGGCGTCCCCGAATACCCACTGTACCATCTGACCTCTGGAGAGCTTCACCAAAACAGTCCTCAACCAACGCGTTTCGATACCTAAGTATCTTCCTCAAGGCATGTCCATTGGGCTGCTGTTGAGCGCACTTGATCTGGTTACACAAAAATGTGTTCTCTATTGCTGTGTAATGATAGTTGCTAGGGCTGTGTAATGATACTTGCCAGGGCTGTGTAGTGCTCGTTGTCATGGGTGTGTACAGCGCCCGCATCTACGTTCTCCTCATCCCCCTGCCCGCTACTTGCTCCCCTGCTTCCCCTCCTCCCTGTCATAAGTGCTCCATTCCGGGGCGGAGTTTTGAGAAATGTCGCGTTGCGTCGTGATACCATGACGCAAACATGTCATTACGTGAAACTCCGCCCCCTGGGTGGAGTACTAATGATGAAGAGGAGGCGGAGCAGTGGAGCAAGCAAAAGTGCTGTGGCGGGTGCCATGGCACGCCTCGCCCGCCACAAGAAACGGCACTGGCTTTGATTAAAATAAAAAGTAAGTTTTGAGTGCACGTTTGAAGCTGGCGAGACTGGCAGCAATTTAATTTATGACAGAGTGTATGTGACATTTAAATACTTAAAAGCAAAATCATACAGTATCTACCATAACATAAAATTAAATAATTAATTAGAAAGTCTTCAACAAAACCCTTTTAGAGTAGAGATGTGCAACGGACACTTTTCGGGTTTTGTGTTTTGGTTCTGGATCTGGATCTCCTCCTGGGTTTTGGATCTGGATTGGTTTTGCCAAAATCACCCTTTCGGGTTTTGGTTTGGCTTTGATCTGGATTATTTTGGAAAAAACATAAAAACAGCTAAAATCACAGAATTTTTTTTTTTTGTTCCTACAGTATAATTAACCTCAATAACATTTATTTCTACTAATTTCCAGTCAATTTTGACCACCTTACTGCTCACAATATTGTTCACCAACATAGGCCAAGCCTGGCTGGCTAACTAAGCAACAGAGCAGCGGCACAAACACATGGCAGTAATTTACAAATTAGTACTGTATTAGCAATAACCAAACCAACTCACAAGTACTATCAATAGAAAACAATCCAACACAAATTTCCTAAAAATCATGTGTACAATATCATTGCTCTAAAGTAGTTACCAAACAGCAAAGAAAAAACACGGAAAGCATGTGTAAATAAGCAACAGCAGACATTGATGCCCCCTACACAAATGCACATGCCTATTCTCGGGGGCGGATTGGGAACAAAATGCGGCCCTGGAAAAAATTTGTACTAGTGGCCCCACATGTGCAGCACCAGAGGTGTAAGGTCTAGCCATGGACCATGGCAGCTGCACCCTCCCCCCAAGACTTTCCAGATAGTGGGCATGTCCAGCATCAAGGGGGAAGTTTAAAAAAATTAAAATTAAATATTATGAGCACATAATATGATACAGAATTTTGGAAACTATATCCGTATCCCAATCACTATTCACTCAATCTTATATGTCAGCCAAGCAGGCAGACAGAGCATACACTAGATCATCTGCAATCACAGGCTAAGTGGCAAAGTCATTTTCATATATGCAAATTATTTTGCATCTTATTCATTATGTCTATAAAAAGGACCAAATGTCCTTAAACAAAGCAGGCCCCACGGGTGCGCCGGCCCACCGGGAATCTTCCCTGTGAACCCTATGGCCAATCCGCCTCTGCCTATTCTCATTGCCCAGTCTATACCTTCCTGCTGGAGGTCAGTGATGACTGGCACTCTGTGCCCATGTAAAGCCATGATCAATCAGCCTTTTTGTCAAGCAGCTCCCGAAAATCTCCCCAATCCCAAAAAACAGCATTCCATACCTGCGTAGTACAGTGCGGAATACTTTGGGACACACAGTAAAATAATGACCAGGTTACAGTGCTGGTTGGATACAGTGTGGGTCAGACAGTGCGGCTTACAGTGCAGGTTGGATACAAAGCGGGTCGGATACAATGCAGGTTACAGTGTGGGACAGATACAGTGCAGGTGGATACAGAGCAGGTTGGATACAGTGTAGGTAGAATTCATTGCAGGTTGTATATAGTGCAGATCGCATACAGTGCAGGTCAGATACAGTGTGGGTTGGATACAGTGTGGGTCGGATACAGTGCAGGTTACAGTTGGGGTTGGATACAGTGCGGGTTGGATATAGTGCGCGTTGGCTACAGTGCAAAGTCGGATACAGGGCACGATACAGTGCAGATCGGAGTTCGGGTTGGATATAGTGCGCGTTGGCTACAGTGCAAGGTCAGATACAGTGCAAAATACAGCGCAGGTTGGATACAGTGTGAGATACAGTGCAAGTTGAAGTGCGGGTTGGATAGTGTGCATGTTGTCTATAGTGCAAGGTCGGATACAGTGCAGGTCGGATACAGTGCAGGATACAGTTTGGGTCGGATACAGTGCTGGTCAGTGCGTATTGGATACAGTGTGGGTTGGATACAGTGTAGGCTACAGTGCAGGTTGGATACAGTGCGTATCACATACAGTGAGGGTAGGGTACAATGCAAGGTCAGATACAGTGCGCATCGGACACAGTGTGAGATACAGTGCAGGTCAGATACAGTACGGGTCACATACACAGTGAGTTGTATATATTGTGGGTCAGATACAGTGTGGGCCGGATAAAGTGCAGGTTACAGTGTAGGTCAGATACAGTGTGGGTTGGATACAGCACAGGTCAAATACAGTGTGGATTGGATACAGTGCAGGTCAAATATAATGTGAGTCGGATACAGTGTGCGTCAGATACAGCACGGGTTACAGTGCAGGTCGGATACAGTGCAGGTTAGATACATCAATAGTGTGCTTACTGTGAGAGAGGGTCCTCAGTGCAGGGTTGTCAGCGGTGTCTTCAGTGTGGTGGTGCCTGCAGTGTCGGCAGTGCAGGAATGCCAGCAATGTCCTTAGAGCAGTAGTGTTGGCAGTGCAGAGGTGTCAGCGGTGTCCTCAGTGAGGTAATGTCAGCAGTGCAGGGGTGCCAGTGGAGTCCTCAGTGCGGTGGTGCTGGCAGTGCAGTGGTGCCAGCTGTGTCCTCAGTGTGGTGGTGCTTGCAGTGTCGGCAGTGCAAAGGTATCAGCTGTGTCCTCAGTGCAGAGGCGTAACTAGGGTTTTCGGAGCCCAGGGCAAGATGGAAAATGGCGCCCCCCCCCCCCCCCCCCCCACACACACACACACACAAAAACACACAAAAAGAAGCATGTGTGCGTGCCGAAGGAGCGCGCGCCTAAAAAAATGGGCGTGGTCACACACCAGAAGGGGTGTGACCACGCTCCAGAAGGGGTGTGGCCACTGAAAATGGCCCACAGTGCCAGTTACATTACCCCACAGTGCCGGATACATGCCCCACAGTGCCAGTTACACAGCCCCACAGTGCTGGATACATGCCCCACAGTGCCGGATACATTGCCCCACAGTGCCGGATACATTGCCCCACAGTGCCAGATACATGCCCCATTCAGTGTCAGTTACATTGCCCCACAGTGCCTGTTACATTGCCCCACAGTGCCGGATACATTGCCCCACAGTGCCGGATACATTGCCCCACAGTGCCGGATACATTGCCCCACAGTGCCAGATACATTGCCCCACAGTGCCAGATACATGCCCCACAGTGCCAGATACATGCCCCACAGTGCCAGATACATGCCTCACAGTGCCAGATACATGCCCCACAGTGCCAGATACATTGCCCCACAGTGCCAGTTACATGCCCCACAGTGCCAGTTACATTGCCCCACAGTGCCAGTTACATTGCCCCACAGTGCCAGATACATTGCCCCACAGTGCCAGTTACATGCCTCACAGTGCCAGATACATGCCCCACAGTGCCAGGCCCCACTCAGTGCCAGTTACATGCCCCATTTTGTGCCAGTTACATGACCCACAGTGCCAGATACATTGCCCCACAGTGCCAGTTACATTGCCCCACAGTGCCAGATACATTGCCCCACAGTGCCAGTTACATGCCCCACAGTGCCAGTTACATTGCCCCACAGTGCCAGTTACATTGCCCCACAGTGCCGGATACATGCCCCACAGTGCCAGTTACATTGCCCCACAGTGCCGGATACATGCCCCACAGTGCCGGATACATTGCCCCACAGTGCCGGATACATTGCCCCACAGTGCCAGATACATGCCCCACTCAGTGTCAGTTACATTGCCCCACAGTGCCGGATACATTGCCCCACAGTGCCAGATACATTGCCCCACAGTGCCAGATACATTGCCCCACAGTGCCAGATACATTGCCCCACAGTGCCAGATACATGCCCCACAGTGCCAGATACATGCCCCACAGTGCCAGTTACATGCCCCACAGTGCCAGATACATTGCCCCACAGTGCCAGTTACATGCCCCACAGTGCCAGATACATGCCCCACAGTGCCAGTTACATGCCCCACAGTGCCAGATACATTGCCCCACAGTGCCAGTTACATTGCCCCACAGTGCCAGATACATTGCCCCACAGTGCCAGTTACATTGCCCCACAGTGCCAGATACATTGCCCCACAGTGCCAGTTACATGCCTCACAGTGCCAGATACATGCCCCACAGTGCCAGGCCCCACTCAGTGCCAGTTACATGCCCCATTTTGTGCCAGTTACATGCCCCACAGTGCCAGATACATTGCCCCACAGTGTCAGATACATTGCCCCACAGAGCCAGTTACATGCCCCACAGTGCCAGATACATGCCCCACAGTGCCGCTGGACCCCCCCCCCCCCCCCCCCGTGCCGCCGGACCCCCCCCCCCCCATGCCGCCGGAACCCCCCCCCCCCCCGTCACTTACCGGCCGCTTGTTGCTATGTGAGGGGAGGAGAGCGCAGCGCCTCTCCTTCCCCTCACCGCTCCAGTTCTCCGGCGGCTGTCTGGCGCCGGTTCGCTAGCCAATCAGAGCTCGCGGACCGGCAGCCAATCAGGAGCCGGTCCGCAAGCTCTGATTGGCTAACGCCGGAGACCGGACACAGCTGCTAGTGCTGGCAGCGGCGGTGAGGGTGTGGTGGTGCCGGCAGTGTCCTCTGCCTCCGTACACTCTCCCCCACTGATTGCCGTGCTGCCGATCACTGCTGATCGGTCAACACGGCAGGATCCCCCCTCCAGCGGCTGCAGACAATAGCAGCCGCTGAGGAAGTGTAAATTACCCCCCCCCCCCCCCCCCCAAGCCACCCCCAGACCCCCCCTGTATACCTGGAGGCTGTCCTGGCTTTCAAAATGAAAGCCGCAATGTTTCCGATGTTCCGATGGTCGTTATGTACTAGATCAATGTTTCGATGTTTGATAGATAGATAGATAGATAGATAGATAGATAGATAGATATACACTGCTCAAAAAAATAAAGGGAACACTAAAATAACACATCCTAGATCTGAATGAATGAAATATTCTTATTAAATACTTTGTTCTTTACATAGTTGAATGTGCTGACAACAAAATCACACAAAAATTATCAATGGAAATCAAATTTATTAACCCATGGAGGTCTGGATTTGGAGTCACCCTCAATATTAAAGTGGAAAAACACACTACAGGCTGATTCAACTTTGATGTAATGTCCTTAAAACAAGTCAAAATGAGGCTCAGTAGTGTGTGTGTGGCCTCCACATGCCTGTATGACCTCCCTACAACCCACACAAGTGGCTCAGGTAGTGCAGCTCATCCAGGATGGCACATCAATGCGAGCTATGGCAAGAAGGTTTGCTGTGTCTGTCAGCGTAGTGTCCAGAGCATGGAGGTGCTACCAGGAGACAGGCCAGTACATCAGGAGATGTGGAGGAGGCCGTAGGAGGGCAACAACCCAGCAGCAGGACCGCTACCTCCGCCTTTGTGCAAGGAGGAACAGGAGGAACACTGCCTGAGCCCTGCAAAATGACCTCCAGCAAGCCACAAATGTGCATGTGTCTACTCAAACGATCAGAAACAGACTCCATGAGGGTGGTATGAGGGCTCGACGTCCACAGGTGGGGGTTGTGCTTACAGCCCAACACCGTGCAGGACGTTTGGCATTTGCCAGAGAACACCAAGATTGGCAAATTCGCCACAGGCGCCCTGTGCTCTTCACAGATGAAAGCAGGTTCTCACTGAGCACATGTGACAGATGTGACAGAGTCTGGAGACGCCAAGGAGAACGTTCTGCTGCCTGCAACATCCCCCAGCATAACCGGTTTGGCAGTGGATCAGTATTGGTGTGGGGTGGCATTTCTTTGGGGGGCCGCACAGCCCTCCATGTGCTCGCCAGAGGTAGCCTGACTGCCATTAGGTACCGAGATGAGATCCTCAGACCCTTGTGAGACCATATGCTGGTGCGGTTGGCCCTGGGTTCCTCCTAATGCAAGACAATGCTAGACCTCATGTGGCTGGAGTGTGTCAGCAGTTCCTGCAAGACGAAGGCATTGATGCTATGGACTGGCCCGCCCGTTCCCCAGACCTGAATCCAATTGAGCACATCTGGGACATCATGTCTCGCTCCATCCACCAAAGCCACATTGCACCACAGACTGTCCAGGAGTTGGTGGATGCTTTAGTCCAGGTCTGGGAGGAGATCCCTCAGGAGACCATCCGCCACCTCATCAGGAGCATGCCCAGGCGTTGTAGGGAGATCATACAGGCACGTGGAGGCCACACACACTACTGAGCCTCATTTTGACTTGTTTTAAGGACATTACATCAAAGTTGGATCAGCCTGTAGTGTGTTTTTCCACTTTAATATTGAGGGTGACTCCAAATCCAGACCTCCATGGGTTAATAAATTTGATTTCCATTGATAATTTTTGTGTGATTTTGTTGTCAGCACATTCAACTATGTAAAGAACAAAGTATTTAATAAGAATATTTCTTTCATTCAGATCTAGGATGCGTTATTTTAGTGTTCCCTCTATTTTTTTTAAAGTGTGTATGTGTGTGTATATATATATATATATATATATATATATATAAAATTAAAAAAAAAATTTACTAAAATAATTTTGGATAGGGTTAAATTCATGTTCTTCACCTAATTCGCTCATTAAAAAAAAAAGAAAATTTCAGAGCGTTTTTTGGGGAAAACAATTGTCAGTTAAGGGGTTAAATATCTTATATTTACAATGTAGAAGTGTTGTCTGTATGGCTTTTAAATCCAACCAAAGAGAAACCATATTATTACTTTGATCCAATTAATATGCGATTTTGTGCTTCAAAAATATTTTGAGGTTAATATGTACATCCATATGTACAGTTGGAATAGAATCATCTGTACCACATGATTATTGCTTATCGCTTATATTTCAAGCCTCTGTGGAGGCTGGCCACACCCCCTTTGTAGGCTGGCCACACCCCTAAGTATGGGCCCCTATCACTGCATTCCCCCGGTGGGCCCTTCATGCCCCAGTCCGACACTGGAAATATATATGTGTCACATGTATGTATCACAAAGTCACTAGCTCAAAACTAGCTATAAAATCTCATAAATTTTTTCCCATACCTGGTACAAACTATTGTGTCAACAAGGGTTGTTTCACAGTAAGGGAGGTATCTAACAATTATCTGCGGTCATTGACTGTAGGTAGTATTACCGGGGGCTATCCTTTTAACCCTGATGCGGTGCACTCCTCCCCCCGATGCCGGCACCTATCAGGGATTATGCTTCAGGTGCCTCATGCACCCGTAGCATAATCTGCGATAAATTTCCTGCTGGAGCTGCAATAACACATGGGATCCCACGTGTTTTTGCGCAATCGCGGGTACAATTTCGGCAAATTAAAATGGCCTCTAATTGGATACCGCGATAATGACTATCTGTCATTAATTCGCAGTATCCGTCCGTTTTCATCTGCCGAAGCGGCATCTGAGGTAATTGGATACCCATTTTAGATAGGAACAACACACAGGGCTCTGAGCCTATTGCGGAATAGCTCTATATGGAAAAATTATTATTATTGTTATTATTATTATTACCTCCCTTGTAAGGACATGTGCATAAAAACAAAAATGTATACTGGTCTGGCCTGGGTGGACTGGCCAATCCAGCTATTTGGTGGCAATAATAATGCGTGACTATGAAGCATGGTTGTTTGTGTCACATCAGGTGAAAATGTTACTTACTCTATGAGAACAAATACACTAAAAAAATTATTTTCGTCTGGGCTGACATTTTTATTAAAAAGTTGTGATGTCTCACGCTTTATATGAGGTCTTTTATACTATCTACGTACATGTGAAATATAAAAAGCTAAATCCTGTCAGATTCATTCAGTGTAGAAATAATTACCTGAATCAGTTGGCGCAGCTAAGGCTATAATAGCATCTTCGGAGAATTTCAGTACTTGATGTGGTTTAAATTCCCCTCACCACCATTACTCCTTCTCCCACCAGAATCAGGCTTTTGCAATGCCAGTCAAGGTAAATATAATTTTGCAGACCTGCACAGTATTTAATACTGATCTACTGCACTAGTGTTGATCTGCTGTTATCAGGTTGTCAGCGCAATAATACATTGCCTTTTAAATTATTGTTACTTTAAAATTTACATCTAGCTACAAAATCAATTAAATTGTTCTAGTGACTGACTGCAACTCACAGGCTATTACTGTTGTGCCACAGGGGTGTCTTAAACTGTGTACACACCACACCATCTGCGTCCCAGCTAGCAGAGTGACGCGATGTAACGATACGTCGTTCTGCTGTATACACTGCACTATATAACGTACAATGGCACAATGCACCGTTACATGTCGCATGTAACTGCATGTTGTTGTCCGCAGGATCATCCCATCTGACGTGCAGCATTTCAGATGGGACAACCCAGGGAACAACCATCGGATACATGCAATCACGGATACACACTATGCAATCTGTACGATATATCATTCTGATCCACACTGGAATGATATATCATACGTTATATCGCTTAGTGTGTATCCAGCTTTAGATATATGAATGCAGTTTAGCATGTCTAATGAACCTGTTTCTTGATTTAATCAGGAAACTTAACAAGTGTCTTTTTACATCAAGAAAAAGAAAGAGAAATTTCCCCCAGCACACTGAAAAGTATCAGCAATTAGACTTGTATTCTACATAATAATAGTAATACAGATATTTTGATTGGATATATTTGCAAAGATAGGTATAACTATCCCACCCAGGGTAATCCTACATAGTGCGCCCAAGATGTCTGCATCACCTGGCACGTTTTGTGGGTGCAATATTCAACTTGTGGAAGTAATTACCAAAATTGTCTGCACCAACCAACCCTGCGCTATGCTTATTGTGCTCTCTGGGTTTTTATTATTATTATTATTATTATTATTATTATTTCTGTGTAGTTTTCTCTTGCTGTAAATATAAATCCTTTAGTACAATGTACCATGGTTTTGATGTTTGTATGGTGACTTTGAGTACTGCTAGAAAAAAAGCGCTATAAAAATACAATTATAATTATTATTATTATTATTATAAGCTCCCAGGCCTCGTTAAGGCTTCTCTGATAGGGGCAGTCCCTAACGCTATATGTCTTTTTGCATCACAAATAAATAAATAAACAAATCATTTGAATAAACACATCAAGCACAATAAAACAAATCCAATCCCTTGTACCAGAACAGCACATCCTCGATTCCTCGGTTACATTGCATTGCCAGACACACATATGTTATTATTTGACAATGATTACTGTTACAGTGCACAGTTTTTTCTACATACACGTGTTTGTGCACATGTGCGTGGGCTCTACCTGAGAGTATAATCCTTGGCAGCTGTAATCATCATCTTCTAGCTTAGAAGTCTCAGTCAGTGCCTCAGGGTAATCTCAAGAGGCTATTGTAGAGTTCTAGCCTCAGAGGAACCTTTGTTTCAGACATATCTGATTTAAAAAAAGATCATAGATATACAGTACTGCATTCAGGTGTGCCAAGCCATTTAGTGTTGGGCATAGCTACTACAGTACTGTGATAAAAGGTATGTTATAGAGCATGGGCATTTTGGAAGAGACATACTTTGGGTAGTTTGGAGAATTATTAAAGAGATATCTGGGATTCTCCTCAAGCACTAAAACAGCTTGTACATAAAACACATGGCACCAGGGACGTGTGGTGAGGTAAAAGACTCAGGAGGCGCTGGCTAGTACCAGACCTGGATTTACACACAGTATATGAGCCAAAGGGTACATGTGAGCATTATACACAAGTGCAGCAGTATAAACTCCTGGAAATTTAGTGAGATTTGATCAGAGATGTGCAGACAAGGTAGGCAGGGGAGGCACTGCCTTATCTGTCATATACTTTTTACTCCAGTGTTTTAACTATAAATGTGATTAGAATAATGCAAATATTTATTTATATGTATTTTCTTTGTATTTTTCATATACTTTATATAGTCAATGGCATATACGTTAGTATCACAGGAAAGGCTCTGCCTCACCCCACCGCACGTCACTGTATAGCACCCATGTAATCCCTAACCAAAATTATTGAAAACATGTTATTTTATAGTAGTGTATGGTCAGTGGCGTAACTAGAAATTTTTCTCCCCCAAGCCAAAAAAATTCTTCGGCGCCCCCCCCCCCCCCTCATGCTCCATAATTGGGAGCAAGAAAGGGATAAATATGCGCGCGCCTCCGGCGCGCGTGGCATAAAGGGGTGTGGTTTCGTTGAAATGGGCGTGGTTTCACATAAAGGGGCGTGGCATTGCAGGAAAAGACTACCTTATACCCCAGTTTTGCAACCTGCACGCCCATACGTTGGCCACCACAGGATAGAAAAATAATCCTGATTCATGCCCCTTACATTATTTGTCATTTTTCCTCCTTATAGTAATGCCCAGTATACATTATGCCACATACTGCAATGGCCCTTAGACATTATGCCGCACACAATAATGCACATGACACAATATGCACACACTGTAATGCCCCCGACACATTATGCCACACACCGTAATGCCTGTGACACATTATGCCACACACCGTAATGCCTGTGACACATTATGACAGGAATCGCAATGCCCGTTATACATTATGCTACACACTGCAATGCCCCTGATACATTATAGCACATACAATGTCTGTGACACATTATGACACACACCGCAATGTCCGTGATACATTATGCCACACACTGCAATGCCCGATACATTATAGCACATACAATGCCTGTGACACATTATGCCACACACTGCAATGACCTTGAGACATTATACCACAATGCCCGTGATATAGTATACCATACACCGTAATGCTTGTGACACATACTGCAATGCCCTGCCCGTTATACCCTATGCCACACACCGCAATGCCAGTTATGTATTATGCCACACTGCAATGACCCTGAGACATTATACCACATACCACAATGCCCGTGATATAGTATACCACACACCGTAATGCCTGACACATTATGACACACACCGCAATGTCCGTGATACATTATGCCACACACTGCAATGACCCTGAGACATTATACCACATATCACAATATCCGCGATATAGTATACCATACACCGTAATGCCTGTGACACATGACACACACCGCAATGTCCGTGATACATTATGCCACACACCGTAATGCCCATTACACATTAAGTCCTACAGTAAGGCTTCTAATTACTTTTCAATTACCTGCTCGTTGTCAGGGGTTTCATGCACTGGGTGTCATGATCGTTTCCAGGGGTTTCATTCTCTTGGTTCCATGCACGGTGCCAGGGGTTTTCATGCTCAGGGTGTCATGCTCGTTGCCAGGGGTTTCATGCACTGGGTGTCATGCTCATTGCCAGGTGTTTCATGCACTGGGTGTCATGCTCGTTGCCAGGTGTTTCATGTACTGGGTGTCATGCTCGTTGCTAGGAGGTAGTCCTTGTTGCTAGGGCTGTGCTCCCAGTGCCACATATGTCCCCAGTGCCAGATATTCCCCCACGGTGCCAGGTACTCACATGCCCCAGTGCCAAATATAGCCCCCCCCATGTGCCAGGTACACATATACCCCCCCAGTGCCACATATGCCCCCAGTGCCATATATTCCCCCCCAGTGCCAGATATTCCCCCCCAGTGCCATATATGCCCCCAGTGCCAAATATTCCCCCCCAGTGCCATATATGCCCCCAGTGCCAGATATTCTTCCCCCCCAGTGCCATATATGCCCCAGTGCCAGATATTCCCCCCCCAGTGCCATATATGCCCCCAGTGCCAGATATTCCCCCCCCCAGTGCCATATATGCCCCAGTGCCAGATATCCCCCCCCAGTGCCATATATGCCCCCAGTGCCAGATATTCCCCCCCCAGTGCCAGATATTCCCCCAGTGCCAGATATTCCCCCCCAGTGCCATATATGCCCCCAGTGCCAGATATTCCCCCCCCAGTGCCAGATATTCCCCCAGTGCCAGATATTCCCCCCCAGTGCCATATATGCCCCCAGTGCCAGATATTCCCCCCCCAGTGCCATATATGCCCCAGTGCCAGATATTCCCCCCCCCCCCCGCGCCGCTGCTGCTGCTTTTTGGAGGGACACGGAGGGCACAGCTCGCCTCTCCTGTGTCCCTCCTGCTGCATCATCTCCGGCGGCCGCGGGTCTAATAGGGGGAAGTGCCGGTTCGTGAGCCAATTAGAGCTCACGGATGGCACTTCCCCCTATTAGACCCACGGCCGCCGGAGATGATGCAGGAGGGACACAGGGAGGCGCGCTGTGCCCTCCGTGTCCCTCCAACAAGCGGCGGAGGGAAGGAGACCGCAGACTGACATGCGGACGCTCATCCGCATGTCAGTCTGCTGTAAATCAGTGGCGCCCCCGCAGCCCCTCGCCCCCAAGCCACCGCGAGGGCTGCGGGGGCAGTAGTTACGCCACTGTGTATGGTATGAAACAGAAATGTTACCTCTTGTGCATCAACCAGATAGTGGAAAATATGAAACAGTGCTGTCAATTCAAAACAAACTCGCTACATTTTTATATATCCAAACCAATTTATATTTAGAGAATGTAATGAATACTGTAGTAAAGATTGCACTAACAGCTTACAATCTAACAGACTATGTTAAGCCATGGGGCAGTGTGGAGTTGTTGGAGAGACAAAGTGGCAACAGAGAGATGGCCGGAAAGTTTCTGGTATGGAGTTTACGCTCCTTCCACCAGGCATCTATGCGCTGTTCCTGTGCTTCCCACATATTTCCCTAATGTAGCTACCTGAGATGAATTACTAAATAAAAAAATTAAAATGTGATTTCTCTCAGTCCTGTTACCCTGGTGGAGGAGGAGGGCTGCCGCTAACAATGCTCACGGGTCTCCGCCACCTTGTGCTCACCACCGCCTGGGTCCCGGCACCTGCACTATGTACAGTTCACAGACGCCGGGATCGGGGCATGCTCAGTAGTGGTGACGGTACTGCGCATGCACAAAACCACGGCTTCTGTAGACTGCATTGGCTGCAGCACATAGAAGCCGTTTAGGGCTGACGAGGCAGGGCTAATCGCAGCCCGGTCTGGCAGTCCAGGAGGAAGGAAACACCTCCCAATGCGACTGTCTATAGCGTCTGTGAATAGTACTTCCAATAGAAAGTCACTGCCAGTCACAATGAAGCCAGTGCAGTCTCACAGACTGTTTCTGGCTTCACTAAAAGTGAGCTGAGTGGTAGATTTTACCTGTGGGAAAATAAATGGGGGTCAGAACATGTTGGAGAGTCTGAGTTCTTCAAAAGACATATAGCACATTCACGATTTGTATTAATTCCATTGCCCAATGTCTACAAATCAGTGTAAAATGTAATTTTTCATTGAACTATTACGAAATTTGCTGTAAATGTTTGTGTCCTAGAGGTTAAAAGTCAGCCACTGTCGCCAATAGCGCTTTAAACGATTTTGCAGTTGACCTCTTTAGCAAACTCCTTACCTCATACCGCTCGGCGGACTTTCTGATTCATCGCATCCATAGGCTCCCTAAAGCCAGGAACGCTCCTGATGGGGTCCCCCGGGATGTCCTTATGAGAGTACATTATTTCCACGTGAAGGAGGCAATTTTGAAAGCTTCTAGACCCTCGGATACTGCTTCGGAGGCTTTGGGCTCACTTCAGATATTCGGAAACCTGTCCCCTGCTACCCTAGCGAAAAGGCGCTCTCTCTACCCCATCACGTCGGTGTTACGCAAAGAGAACATTCTATATAGATGGGGATTTCCTACAAAGTTAGTTATTTCTCGAGAAGGTTCTACTGTCGTTATGACAAACGTCGAGGAGGGTAAAAAGATCCTCGCGTCATGGAACTCTGCAAGCTCATCTACACACACCTCTCCCGAACGAGGCCTTCAGCGGGACTGGGCCTCGTCGGCTGCTGAGCTTTGAGAATCGTCTGTTCTACTATACTTGCATTGTTTTTATATCTTGCTAATCGTTTTGTTATGTCATGTTTCCTATTTTACACCAGTTCCTTGGCGGTTGCTTATTACGGGTGTTTATGTAAGGTCGATTTGAATGTTATTAAACTGTTTTGAGGTGATGCCTCGACACAGATGGTTTACTGTTTGTTGTCTGCCTCTGCTGCACCGTCTGCCGCCCACGTCTTTTTGGTAGCTGGGTATTCTACCCTAGAATAATGATTCTCTTTTTTTCAGTCCCGGAGGCTGGCGGTGCGGGGGACCAGAGATAGAGGCCCGAGGAACTGCATCTTGTTGAATTTTAGCTCGGGTGTTGGCAGATTGACCACTACCCCCCACAGATTAATTCTGAGTCGCCATGGTTAGGCGTCCAACCGTGCCCCTGAAAGGGGTTAATATTATGTTTCCTTTAACTGTTATTCTCCTTTTTCTTATCCTTTCTTCCCCTTTTCCTCTCCTTCTGTCCGGAAATTGTTGCTCATACTTCCTATATGCCAGCTGGTTGATGATAACTATGCAATCTTCGATTCTTTTGCAGTATGGTTAACATTGTTTCTATAAATGCGAAGGGTCTTAATTCACCACATAAGAGGAAGTTAGCACTTAATTATTTTCATAAAATTAAGGCTCAAATCATAGCCGTCCAAGAGACACATTTTATTAAATCTGCCCCTCCACGGTTTACTAATATGAGATTTCCCCATTGCTATTTGGCCAATGGACCAGCGAAGAAGGCGGGGGTGGCAATCTTAATGTCTCAACATTGCGCGTTTTCCCTCACGTCACAATACTGCGACCCTGAGGGGAGAATTCTAATTTTAGTGGGTACTCTTGAAAATAAAGAGTTGACGATAGTTTCCTGCTATGCCCCGAACACCAGGCAATTAGCATTTTGTAGGAAACTCTGTGCTAATGTACAACAATTGGCCAAGGGTGCTTTACTTCTCTTGGGAGACTTTAATTTGACCCTTGACCCTTTGGTTGATAACTCTGGCAAGCGGCCCTCACTCTCCAGTCAGCTCCATAGGAATGCAAAGGGTTTCCGTCAGTTATTAGCGGAAAATTATCTTTTAGACCTTTGGCGCGTTAAACACCCAATGGACAAAGACTACACATTTTATTCCCCAGTACATGCCTCTTATTCCAGAATAGACCTAGCTTTAGCGGATAAGTGGACTCTACAGTCCGTCCGTAAAATTTCTATTCTCCCCATGTCATGGTCGGATCGCTCCCCACTATTCATCGAATGGGATATTAGTAGTAGAAAGATTACCCCGGCCCCTGGTGCTTAGGTAAACAAAGTCTTCAGCCGGAGACCAAGCAGGCTATCCAAACCACTATGGATTATTACCTCTCTGAGAACTCTCCTCGGGAGACATCCATCTTCACATTCTGGTGTGCCCTCAAAGCAGTAACACGAGGGACAGCGATTCAAACAGCGGCTAAACTTAAAAGGGAATATCGTAAAAACTTTGAACAAGCTGAGCTTGCAGTCGTTTCCTTGGAGAGTTCTCACAAGGCACATCCACATGATAAAACCCATATTAAATCATTGCAGGAAGCCAGAGAGGCGGTAAACGTTTTCTATTTAGCGGAAGTCCAACGCAACCTACATAGACTGAACCAAAAATTCTATGTTTATGGTAACCGGGCTGGTAGAATGCTGGCGAGGAAGTTGAGGGGCAGGAAAGCTAAGGGAAAAATTCACATTATTCACTCAGATAGGGGCAGGAGAGTCTATGATCCTGACGAAATTGCAAAAGTCTTTGCATCTTATTATGCCATACTATTACCGGAGTCTTGTAGCTCTCTTAGTGCGCCTTGGACTTTAGCGGAAGTCGAAAAGGCTATTGACTCCCTTCCAGCAGATAAGGCCCCAGGACCCGACGGTTATCCTTCTGGTTTCTATAAATCTTTTAAGGAGAGTTTTGCCCCGGTGCTCTTATCAGTGTTTGATGAAGCCTCAGAAGTTGGACGCTTCCCCAAAGAATGCTGGAAGTTTGAATCATCACCATCCCCAAACCGGGAAAACCTCCCACCTCAGTCCAAAATTTTAGACCAATTGCTCTATTAAATACGGATTTAAAACTTTATGCCAAATTAAGTCCCCTCCTCCCCTCTCTTATCAACGCTGATCAAGTGGGCTTCATCTTAAACAGACAGGCCCCAGATAATACGCGAAGGGTGATTAATGTCAGTGAACATTCTGCCTGTAGAAAAGAACCCCTCCTAGTTCTGTCTCTGGATACCGAAAAGGCGTTCGATAGGTTGAACTGGGACTTTATGAGATTAACTCTGGACAAATTTGGCTTCTCTGGAAGGATCTTAGACTCTATCCTGGCTCTCTATTCCACGCCCTGTGTGAGGGTCTTTGTTAATGGATGTCTTTCTTCACCCTTTAATATCTCTAATGGCTGCCCGTTATCTCCTATTATTTTTGCATTGGCGATAGAACCCCTGGCTGCTTGCATTAGATCCCGGGACTCGATTAGGGGCCCTGTTATAGGGGGCATTTCCCACAAAATCAGCTTATTTGCGGACGATATTTTATGATGTCTTTCTGATCCTGAGACTTCCTTGCCAGTTCTTCATGCCGTTCTTCAAGACTATTCGGATGTTTCCTTTTATAAATTAAATACTAATAAAACTGAGGCCCTCCCACTCAATATATCTCCGACTGTGGTCTCTAGGTTGAAGGAATCGTACAAATATGCCTGGAAGTCCTGCTCCTTGAGATATCTAGGGATTAATTTATCCAGTGAAGATAATTTAATTGAATGTAATTATGCCCCATTATTAAAAGCCTTTACGGAGCTGACTGGGGAGTGGATGCTGCAGAAGGTGTCTTGGCTGGGTAGGATTGCTGCTGTCAAGATGGTCTTATTGCCGAAATTAATGTATCTGTTTCGCGCCATACCAAGACCCCTTCCCAAACTCTTCCATAATAAATTTAACCAGGTCCTGATTAGATACGTGTGGGGAGGCTCTAGGCCGAAAATTGCTAAAAAGATTCTTATTCTGCACAAACAATCCGGTGGGGTAGCTTTCCCAGACATAGAAAAGTACCATGCTGCTTTGCTGTTAAGTCAGTCTAGAGACTGGTTTGAGACCTCGATCCTGAAACCTTGGGTTATTCTGGAAGCTTCTTATTTGAATACTGTAACTCTTCCTGATTTGTTTTGGTTGCCACCTTCGGCTGCCCAAAGTAGGTCCGGATCTTGCAAGTCTATTAAAACGACCCTAGATTCATGGCATAAACTAGTGTCCTCTTCGGAAGAGATTGTATTACCGTCCCCCTGTCTGTCGTTATCCGCTCTTATGTCATTGATTCCTAATATTTCCATAGTAGATTGAATTCGGAAGGGCCTCTCCACTGTGGGCGATTTTTTTATAGGTGACGTCTTGATGTCCTTTTCTCAAATACAAGAGAGATTTGGGATTCGGACCCAAGACTTTTTCAAATATTTGCAGGAGAGAAGTTGGTTACACTCACTTGCTCCGCATCTTCACAAACCTTCTTTTCCGGCTTACGTTAAAAGCCGACTGGAGACGTCCTCACATAAATATGGGATCACGTGGTGGTATCAATTTCAATTAACTGACAACACACAGTCTAAATTCAAAGCTCAGATTTTATGGGAAAGAGATTTGAATAGATCCTTTACTGATGCAGAATGGGACAGTATATTTAGGTCTTGTTTTAAAGTCTCCAAATGTATTAACCACTCCGAAATGTTCTATAAGCTTATACAGAGGGCCTACTTCACCCCTGAAAGACAAAATAGAATCTGGCCTTCACAATCTAAATTATGTTGGAGGAAATGTGGCTCAACGGGGGATATCTTTCATATCTTCTGGGCGTGCCCACTTATACAACCTCTTTGGAGAGAGGTTTTCAATATGGTTAGCATGATTTTAGGATTCACCATCCCCCTGGCCCAGCTTTAGCGTTATTTCATTTGTTCGTAGACCACCTCTCTACAGGTGATCGCTACGTCTTGGGGCATATTTTGATAGCTACTAAAGCTGCTATAGCCCAATTGTGGAAATCTGAGAATCTCCCTTCTCTAGCGTTTATTCAAAATAAGATTCACAAACATTTTATTTTTGAAACGGCGGAAGCTAAATACTCTTTCTCAGCGAATTCTATTCACCTGAAATGGTTAGGTTGGTCCGACTATAGGGGGAGAGAAGGTAAGCTAACTGTCTATAGCTCTCCAATTGATTTATCTGTGCTTCACCCCACCTAGATTGACCACTTTAAGAATGTTGTGATATCAGACAATTTTTAATTTTTTTTTTTTTTTTTTGTTGGTTTGTGCTAAGCCTCTTTTTTGTGTTTTTTTTTCTTCTTCTTGATTCTGAACGCCCAATGTAACCAATTGTATATTCATCCAACTGTGCGTTAAATGTGCTTTGATTATGGTAACCATTCCGGACTACCCCTATGTTCCCCTTTTCTCTTTTTTCTGTTCCCCATTTCTGTGTGAAAAATTTTCAATAAAAATGTAATGTTTTAAAAAAAATAAAAAGTCAGCCACCTAGTGAATATGTACTGCATATGTTCATAGTAAATGTCTTCACTTTTTATAATATCATCATAAAAATGGAATTGTGATTTTTTTTTTATTCTAATTATCAGCTCCCCAACTATTGTACGTTATAATATTGCTCACTAAACTCTTTACCTTGTGCTAAGAAGCAATAATGTAACCTAATGTTTCAACATGTAGCTGTGTGTTATACATGCATCTATCCTTTGTAGACTATTCCCAAACATACTTTGCTCAAGTGCTAATTGGAACATTACAAATAAATCTGTGTTTCCATTTGTAATCATTATGATTTCTATCTCTTTCAGGTTGGCTCTTCCAGCAGCTAATATGCCAAGTGCCAAGCTGGCTGCATTTTCCCCAGTTGGTGAGACAATTTTGTTTTAAGTAAATGTTACTAAGCCTACTGAACACTAATTCCCACAGCCTGAAGACAATAACGTTTCAGCAGTTAGCACACTTCACATGAAGTGTAGAGGCCGTGAACCTATTGAGAATGACATGAGTTTAATAATTCACTGAGTGGAGTGATGGCGTCATTTTAAATATCACATCTAATGTCTCCACCCACCCATTCAGGGCTAGAAAGTAAGCAATATTCTGTACTTTCTACATAAATTCAGATGATTTATGTCGGCTTCTTGCAATGACAATAAGTATGCAAATTGTATTGAAATATGTTGACAAGACTTATATAATATTTTATAGTATGCATTTGCCATTCACAAGGTTTTTATTGACTCTAGGGCCCTCCTCCACCATGCACCCAGTTTCAGCCCCTACAGTGTGTAGCTACTTTCTGTGGGCCGGCCCCTCCTCTGGGACCAGCCCTGCGGCTTCTTTCTCATCTCCCACATCATATGTTCCTCACCTCTTCCCCCTCAGCTCCCCCTTGCACCCTCCCCTTTCTTCTGTTGCTACTTCGCAATTCTTCGCAACCCAGCAGGCGGTATATATGTCCGGTACCAGACACACAAAAGGGGGAAGTAAATCAATAAAGTGCCACAATAATGACTAAAGTGACCCTTGCTTACATGCAGTGCAAGGAAAAAAGCGTGCTTTCTCTTAAATCCAGAGCATTAAACAAACATCAAGAGGTGATAGAGAAGTCCACTTATTATATCAAAATTCCACAGAACCCATAGGGAGTAAGAAAAATAGTTTTTAAAACATATGCACCCTGATTATCAGAGGGCTTGGTTGAAGGTGATTTCCAGTTTTTTTGTGGAAAATATCTGGATATTCTCATAAGATGACTGACCACCTTAAAACCAAAAAATGCTCCCAACCGGGAAGGATTCTGGTAGTGTAGTAATTTAAAAAAATGTATTGAACAACATAAAACATATAAAATGGACTCATACAATTTAAAAAAAATCAAATATGCTTATCTGGTAAATTCATTCACATGGAGAGCTGGTAATGTAATTCCCAGCTCTCGATTAATTAGGAGTGCTTTGTATTGATTATTTTAATTGACACTACTTTGATATTTATATGTATTTTGTATTTGTGTATATAGGGTTGTAACGCTCACTTTTACACTATGGCCCTCATTCCGAGTTGATCGCTGGCTAGCTACTTTTAGCAGTCGTGCAAATGCATAGTCACCGCCCACGGGGGAGTGTATTTTCGCTTTGCAGGAGTGCGAACGCCTGTGCAGCAGAGCGGCTGCAAACACATTTTGTGCAGAACAAGACCAGCCCTGTAGTTACTTATTCTGTGCGATGATGGCTGCGACGAATGACGCGATAATGACGTCAGATACCCACCCAGCAAACGCCCGGTCATGCCTGCGTTTTTCCAAACACTCCCAGAAAATGGTCAGTTTCCACCCAGAAATGCCCTCTTCCTGCCAATCTCCTTGTGATCGGCTGTGCGACTGAAAGCATTGCTAGAACCTGTGCAAAACCACGATGCTCTTTATACCCGTACCCCGCGCGTGCGCATTGTGGTGCATATGCATGCACAGTTTTTCAGTTTTTTCTAACTGATCGCTACGCTGCAAACAATGGCAGCTAGCGATCAACTCAGAATGAGGGCCTATATATATATATATATATATACTCTATCACCAAACGGCGGCACTCCAGACGAAGAATAAAGACTAAATAGTCATCTTGTGTTTATCGATGTTTCAGTGCATGGCAGACGTTTATCAAGATTTTCAGATCAAATCTTGATAAAAGTGCTGCCATGCACTGAAGCGTCGATAAACACAAGATGACTATTTAGTCTTTATTCTTCATCCGGAGTGCCGCCGTTTGGTGATAGAGTGTAAGTGGCTGTTTGCAGTGACGGTCAATACGGAGGACACCTGGCAAGTTACACAGTGGGATGATTGGAGTGCCGGACCTTGTGTCTGTCTATATATATATATATATATATATATATATATATGTATACTAGGTGATTCATCAAGCCCTATAGGCGCTCTTCACACTGTCGCAAGGGGCTATGTCCCCTTAACCCTTGCATGCCCTTGTGGCATGCAATATTTTTATTAAATGGAGTATTACTTCCAATCATAATTTTGTGAGTGGTTAAATATTGCACGGACAAAGGGTGTGCGATGGTTAAGGGGCATGAACAGCGCATGCAGGACACAATGAATCACCTAGTAGGTGCTGTGTTTGGGGAAGTGGTGGGTGTGGGGGAGACCCGGGTGGGGGAGGGAGTGCGGAGGTGCTGCGAGTGGGGGAGGGGTGGGTAATGCTTTTCCTGCTTCTCCTCCTGGAAGCAGCTAAGCTGCTTACCTTTGTTGGTGCTCCCTGCAGCAGGCGATGAAGGCTCCTTTGCCCGGGCCAGGCACCGCAGCTTCCCCCCCGACGGCGTTTCCCTCTGCAGCCAAGTGGAGTCCAGGGAACACACAGCAGCCAAAGGGCAGAGCCTCCCATTGGATGTAACCTGTGTGGGCGGGCATTTCTCACCCAATCAGCTGTGGTCTGGGTGTGATAGACCTGCCGCTAACCCATTGAGAGCTCCTAGCCATGCCCAGCATTAGCAAATGAATCACAGAGTCACAGATCTGGGCTAATATATATATATATATATATATATATATATATATATATAGGTAATTCCAGCTGTCATTCTGCGATTTAGAGCCAGAAAAATGTAATTACGCAGAAACCACTGGGAAAATGGATCGGCGGCCATTTTCCTGGACAGTCGCACATGTACAGTAGAAAAATCACTGGGAAAATGGCTGCCACACCATTTTTCCGGAGACCTGTGCATGCACACTACACTCTGGGACAGCGCTAGAATCTCCTAGTGACCCTAGTGCCCAGAGTCTATTGCTCTGCCTGCTATAGAGGAGGGGACCCAGAAGAATACTGCACACGTTCCTCCTCCTCCTCCTCTCTTAAAGGGCCCCTGCATCTGACCCTCTACTAGAGTAGCAATGCATAATTTGAGTGCACTGTCTAGAGCCTTACAGCTAAAGGAAGGGTTTGGCCCTCAGGCAGTGTGGCCCACCTGCAATTTCCCCTGTACCCCTATTGGCCAGTCCAATCCTACTCATCAACTCTCCCATAAGGTCAAGGAAAGTCATAAAGTAAGGGGGGCTCCCCCAGCCTCCCAATAGGGTTGCATAGTCTCCCACTGCATCCCGCTTCCCTGAAGTGTGCAGACAAAGATTGAATGATGCGATTTGCATTGAATTGTGTCAAATTAGAACTGCCCCAAGCTTTAATATGCAGCAAATTGTGGGTTTTAACAATGAGAGTGGGGCCATGATGACATGTAACCCTGCCCCACTATAAAATGCAACAAAATACTGCTTTAAACAGTGAGAGACAGAGACATGATTATACTAATACCACCCTCCCATCCAAGAGGGTTGTGTCCTAGAGGGGCTTCAACAAAAGTCAGTAGGTACTGTTTGCTGTGGTCTATGGTATTTGAATTAACAAAAGTGCCCTACCAGTAGCATTGCAGGGGAGAAGGTGAGCAGATAATGAAAATCAGGATTAGAGATAATCTATGGGAAAGCTTTACCTAGAAGTGTATGTTGCAGTGCAAATTAAACTTTTACTTAAGATATTGTGGTTTTGAACCAATATTCTGTCTTGTTCCATATGTAAAATAGTTATCTAAATACAAACATTAATACTGAGAGAAGTTGTTTAACTGGAATAGATGGTAAAACCAATGTGCAGACATTTTATGTGGATATTTCTAGCAACTTAAATTTACCAGAACAGTTCAGGAAATTAGAGAAGTTATACAAATTTTGAAAAAACTGTGTAACAGGTTTATCTTTAAATTCACTGTAGGAAAGTGAGTTAACTCACGAGTGTGTGTGTGTGTGTGTGTGTGTGTGTGTGTGTTTGTGTGTCTTACGTAAAATATAATTTTCATATTGTGTTTAGTACATTACAATACAGCTTATTTTACATCTACAGAATTCACCGTTTCCTCTATTGATAAAATGGGTCGTAAGGCGGAGGAAGATGGTTGTATTTGGAAGAAGCAAACAAACAATATACGTGACACCTTTGTGTTCATGGAGGTTTTAGGATCGTAAGTAGAACTGTTTATTCTTATTGTTAAAGCAGAGAACATTTGTGACTGAAATGTATTGTGGCAATGCAGTTATGTTATGCACACATTCCAGTTCTATGCAGTTTTGTACTGCTCATTGGGGCAGATGTATTAACCTGGAGGCATAAGGAAGTGATAAACCAGTGATATGTGCAAGGTGTTAAACGAACCAGCCAATCAGCTCCGATATGTAAATTAACAGTAGCTAATTGGTTGGCAAGCAGTCTCAGAAGACGTGGTTTTCAATACAGGATCTTGAAAACCTTGGACATAAAAATATAAACAAAACATAGGGCGAGATGTAATGAAGTACGAGTGGCCATGCGGTATGCTGGCCAAACTCTGACTTTTTTTAAAGAGGCAATCATGTTCAAGACATGGTTTAGCCTTGTACGTGGATTGCCCCTTTAAAAAAGTCAGAGTTCAGACAGTATCCCGCTCAGCCGCATTGTGTAATGCTCCTACCATAAGACAGATTATAGCAGGCTCATCTGAATCATTTTTTTTCACCTTGAGATACTGTAAACTGTCTTGATGATTTCTTAAAAGTTACACATGCTTCAAGTAAAGAATGGACTTCATCCTAAAGTTGTAGACCTCAGGAAGGGGTGGGCAATAAACAGCCTTCCAGCTGCTGTTGAACTGCACATGCCAGTATGCCCTGCAAGAGTTAGCATGGCCAAATAGCAAAACTGTGACAGGGCATGCTGGGGGATGTCTGCTTCTACAGCAGCTGGAGGGCTTCTTTTTACCTACCCCTGCACCACTCCTTCAGGGGGACCTGATTAATGTAATGCAAAAACTAAGGAGAGTAGAACTTAGGAGCTCATTTATCAACGAGTGATAAAAATCATTATGAATGATAAAACATATTGTATATGATAAATGGCGCTCCAGCCAATCAGCTCCCAACTGTCATTTTTCAAACACATGACAGCAGCTGAACACACGACAGGAGCTGATTGGCTGGAGCACCATTTATAATACGCAATGAGTTTTGTCATTCACAACAAGTTTTATCACTCATTGATAAATGAGCCCCTAAAGTACTGTATCTTATATTAGTGAGTGCAACCCATAACAACATGCATGTTTACTATGTTGTGGAATTACAAAACCATCGATTTGTGCAGATTTTGCATGCCCTATTTAAATGGGCACTACCAGTAAAAGCAAAAACGGGCTTGTTTTGCATTAAGTATTATTGCTCTTTCAAACCTGACAGGAAAAATCTGTATAATAAATCAAAGGTTTGAGAATCCACAACATACTAAATATACCCCTTAATGTTCAATGAAATGAAGTTTTAGTGAAGCTAAAGTACTAAAGCATAAGAGTTTTATGGGCAGTATATTTGAACAATACTGTATAAAATCACTGTAGGGCACTTTTCATATGCAGAACCAAAAGATTCATACGTACCGTACAGAGATATAAAGGGATATATTGAGTTATTAGTTATAAAGATGAAAACAAACAGATTTATCCTTTTGTAAGCTCTAGCAATGCTGAACGCCTACAAAAGCCACAGTAAGGGAGATACTATTTTAAACTCCTTCTTGAAAACATACTGTAATGGTATTTTAATCTGTGCGATTAATTATTTTAACTATTGATACCATTCATTATAAAAAGAAAATAATTTGATGCAGTTTTAAATCCATCCTGCATCCTGAATATCCTCACATTGAAAAGCCAATATCCGTCCTTATGGTCTCATCTTTCCTCTAGTTGTGCTTCTACCAGCGGCACACTATTTTACAGATTTTTTAAATTAATATGTCTATTGCAACCCCGTATATTTTACTTCTGAAGAATTACTATTCCATGGCTCCCAGTCAACAGCGCGTGCATGTAAAAAAGGTAGCATGCAGGATGTGAAAGACATGCGCGGGCGCTGCTCACGGGGCGTGCTGCGAGTCAGGCATGCGTGGACTTGCAACATGCCCCCATATTTCATTACAATGGGCACTTTGGGTGGCGTGGGTGGGAGGGGGGGAGGCGAATCAGAGAGCCGTGACCTTCCTTGGCCTCTGTGTCACCAGACCATCCTACCAGACCATCGGCCCAGTGCCCAGATGGCAGCCAGAAACATCATGACTCCTTTCAGCTACAAGCTATAGAGTGAGTTTCCCACAGCCAGGGACCTGATAGACGCCTACAGTGGGCACATGGACTAGCCGGATACTATTAAAGCTGAGATCACTGCTATGCTTAGATAGCACTACCTTGGATACACAGATACTGAAGCTTTGACGATGACCGCTTTATATCACCCAGAGAGAATGACTCTGGTATCCAAGCAACACAAGCACTATTATGATTACAGGGAAACTGTGCTGCATTCATTTTAGAGCAGTGTAAATTAAAGGGGGGTCAGTTGGTGGGGGTTGTAATTATCAGCGCTGCTAGCTGTCATCTGCCGCGTACCCGCTACTTAACGTCCACCACCAGGAACACAAACATTGAGCAAATTATCATGTGAATAGATGTTACTTATGTAGATCTCTAACTGGAAACAAGCTCAATGATTTCACTATTTATGAGTCGTTTGTTAATTGCATCACTTTTCCTTGAAATGATATTCACTTTATTGCTACATATGTCCAAATGCCACAGGTCTGGGTCCAATCCTACCTGTCCTTTAAAAAAAAAATGATTACAGTTATTAGTTGACCTTGCTAAGCCCAGCAGCACCTACGTATGGTCTCTGCGCTCACATATAATAGGGCCATGCATTAAAGTTGAATAAAATTGATGCTTTTTGCTATTCATTGTGTATTTTATTGACTATAGTTTAACTATTAGTGTATGAGGACATAGGCTTAGTTTTGTTTAAAAATTAAAAGGAAAAAACCCTAAATATCTCTTATAAATTAAATAAAGAAAAACACAAGGAAGGTTATGTAATAAGGTACAATTTTCTAAAGTTGACAATTCTCAGTGTTTTTTGCAGTGGGAAATAAAACAATTTTTATAAAAGGAGAAACTCTCAGTGATGGGTTGAAAAATATATATGTGGCTCATACCATAGCAGCCACTTGACTACACCACAGATCTTTACTATTTTGCTGCACTGAGCCTCGTAAATGAAAAAAAGAATCAGGCATACAACAGTCACTTTGGGGTATATTCAACTGAAGTCGGATCCATTACGACATTCATTTGTCGGAATGGATCCGACCTGGGCTATTCAATGCAGCCCCAATTCGACTTTAAAAAAAGTCGAATTGAGATGCGGGAGCTGAGACAGGGGAGAGCCGCGGGCAGACGGGGGCGAGCATCGCTACAGCAGCGGGCAGCGTAGCCGGAGGATGTCACAGCCGTCGCTCACGGCAGCGTCCACCCGGCTCCAGCAAGAGAGGTTTTGCTTGCTGGAGCTGGGTGGACGCTGCTGTGAGCGGCGGCTGTGACATCCTCCGGCGCTGCTCTCCTCCGTCTGCCCGCAGCTCCCCCGTTTCTTGTTTCCCACATCTCACTTCGACTTTTTTTAAAGTCGAATTGAGATAGTCGAAAAGGGGGCCAAAACGTCTCCATTTTCGACACAAGCATACGGATCAGCAGCTATTCCGCCGATCCATGTGCTTTTTGACAAGTCGAATTCCTCAACTTGTCGAATGATTTGGGGTTAGATTAAATAGGTTGGAACCCCTTCCGACCTAAAAAAGTCAAAAACTGACATCTTTTCGACAGACGGCAGATTTTGTCTTCAATTGAATATACCCCATGATATTAAAAAAAAAAAGCAGAAAAATGCAAAAAGTCAATTCATACATGTGGCAGGATATAGTGCAGTCCAAGAGCGCCGGAGGTAAGAGTTGTAATAATCAAAAACAAAACCATGCCTTGTAAGCAGCAACGTACTGGGGCCTTGATTCTGCCCTGGCATTTGTGAGCGTGCGCGAGCCTAAGGCATATGGTGGCGTGCCGCGAGTCTGGCATGCCCCTATTACCATAGCGACGGTTGCTGGGGGGGCAGGGGGCGCCACGAGTCTGGGAGCGTGGACTGCCGGCATGCCCCCATTTCCATGGAGACCATGGAACCAGAGAGCCGGAGGCTGCACTGCGCGCGGCCTTCCCAGCTCTCTGAGTGACCGATTCAGCCCACCTGCCCATCGACCCTTCTGGCATGTGCCAGAAGTGCCAGATGGCCATGCTTGTAAGTGATTGTTCCTTTAAAACAACGTCCAAGGCCGGCCGGCAAATCTTACCTGAAGCCGCACACGCCCAAAAAGGGGGTGTGGTCCAGGGAAAAGGGGTATGGCTTTCTGGTAGTGCGCTATTGTGAGCTACGCCCCCATTTTCATCACTGAGGGGGCATGCCAAGCACTCTGTGAGTGCTGGCATGCACCTAGTCCTTCTGTGTCCCATGAATAGGCTATGAATAGTGTCTAATCACCGCTGCTCGCAGAGTGACAGGAACCTCCCAACTGCCCCCACCACCACGGGTCACTGCGGCCCGCGAGTGTTACAGTGGGACAGTACCTAAAAGAGGGGACTGTACCGCCAAAATCAGTACAGTTGGGAGGTATGCATGAGTGTGATTGTTAAAATATAACATTGTTTGTGCTACACTGTTTGTGTTACTGTTGTATCTGTCACTGGAAGGATTTGTCCCACATCCCCACTTTGAAACGTTAGGTTAAAGCCCCATGACTATAAGAGATCATCCATTTCCGGGCACATGTTCATCTATTATAGAATACATGACTTGTAAAGTGAGTTTGGTAAACAATAGGATGGGCTAAGAATTGGGTGGCAAAAAGTAGGTCAGGAGAATGAAGTTAATTTGTTGAAGAGGCTTTGCTTGGGCAATCCAGCTTTGTAGATGCTACAGTAAAGGTCTCTTACATAACTCTTCCTTGCATAATTAGGATTTCAGCTTTAACTTCTAATACACTTTACTGGGGCTTAGAATGTGGTGCATTGGGCACCTTTAGTTTTCTTTGACCTTCTCATAATGTTAGGGCTAAATAACAAATTTGAAAACAGTTACATAAAGTCTTTAAAGTGTTAACCAACCTCTGCTTAAATAACAAGTAACTGAGAAAAGTATACAGTGTTTTTTTGGTGAACTGTAGATATGTAAGCATGCTATTTAATCGGGCAGTGAAGGGAAAAGGCCCTAAATGATAAACACTTTTTCTTTGGGGAAAAAAACAAGTTCCTTATGGTGTGTACACACGATGTGATGTGACGTAAACCCGACATTGCCGATATAGTCCATGTTGGGCTGCCTGCACAGTCTATTTTTCCTTGCAATGCCGATCTCGCGGGACCGCACATCAGCATCGCAAGGACTATACACACGGTGCGATACGCACTAACTTTCCTTTCAATTTTGACTATATAGTCAAAATCGTAAGGAAAGTTAAGTGCATATCGCACCGTGTGTATACACCTTTAGTCAACATACTTTGTGTTGTATTAATAGCTAAATACTTGTGTAATGGAAGTGATACGGTAAGTAAGCCTACTGTAACTAGTTGCAACAGGAGCAATATTGTGACCCATGACTTCTTATAGTACAGTTTTCCTTGTTTTATTACATATATAATTAATGAATAGTTAGTAAGGATGTTTGGTGGATTACAGCATAAATAGGTATACAATAATAATTTTGTTGCGTCTGTCCTATTATTATTGTATAATGTGTTGTATTATTATTGTATACCTTCGTAGCTGACGTTCAGGAGCCACCCCCATGACCCTTACGCAGGGGCCACCCCCATGATCTCCCATTGGCACTACATCAATGTCACGTGGTGCTCTGCAGTTTCCACTATTATTATTATTATCATCATCATCATTTATATGGCGCCAAATGGGATCCGCAGCGCCCAATTACAGAGTAAACAAATAAGCAAAATGTGAAGACAGTGACTTACAGTTCAATACAATATAGGACAAGTAGGGGGTATATAAACATACAACAGACAGAGAGGAGGGGGGTGCAAATCCCCACCCCTAAATTCCCTTCCGCACACTGAAAATGACCTGTAACCATCCCTGAACCTATCTGGTAATAAAATTCAGAGAATTAGTCACAAATGTTTGCAAACACATGTTTAACTGCTGGCCACGTCACGGCTTCTCCGATACAGCAGTCCTAACCTACATAATAGCAGTGCCCACATAGGGCCATGTAATTAGTCACAGTAGGCCTCATGATAAAGGCTATTACTAAAACACTTCCAGACAGAGAGCTAACTTACGCAGGAGCCACCCCCATGATCTCCCATTGGCACTACAAGGAACAGCATGCCTTCCAAATGCTGCTCCCATTCAATGCCTCTTGCACACAAGCAGACAAACAATTTGGCAGTTGCTCAATCATACCTGGAGATAATTATATATCAGGTGCAGGAAGGGGGAGGGGTCACAGACAAACAACAGACAGAGAGGAGAGGGGTGCAAATCCCCACCCCTAAATTCCCTTCCGCACACTGAAAATTACCTGTAACCATCCCTGAACCTATCTGGTAATAAAATTCAGAGAATTAGTCACAAATGTTTGCAAACACATGTTTAACTGCTGGCCACGTCACGGCTTCTCCGATACAGCAGTCCTAACCTACATAATAGCAGTGCCCACATAGGGCCATGTAATTTGTCACAGTAGGCCTCATGATAAAGGCTATTACTAAAACACTTCCAGACAGAGAGCTAACTTACGCAGGAGCCACCCCCATGATCTCCCATTGGCACTACAAGGAACAGCATGCCTTCCAAATGCTGCTCCCATTCAATGCCTCTTGCACACAAGCAGACAAACAATTTGGCAGTTGCTCAATCATACCTGGAGATAATTATATATCAGGTGCTGGAAGGGGGAGGGGTCACAGACAAACAACAGACAGAGAGGAGGGGGGTGCAAATCCCCACCCCTAAATTCCCTTCCGCACACTGAAAATTACCTGTAACCATCCCTGAACCTATCTGGTAATAAAATTCAGAGAATTAGTCACAAATGCTTGCAAACACATGTTTAGCTGCTGGCCACGTCACGGCTTCTCCGATACAGCAGTCCTAACCTACATAATAGCAGTGCCCACATAGGGCCATGTAATTTGTCACAGTAGGCCTCATGATAAAGGCTATTACTAAAACACTTCCAGACAGAGAGCTAACTTACGCAGAAGCCACCCCCATGATCTCCCATTGGCACTACAAGGAACAGCATGCCTTCCAAATGCTGCTCCCATTCAATGCCTCTTGCACACATGCAGACAAACAATTTGGCAGTTGCTCAATCATACCTGGAGATAATTATATATCAGGTGCTGGAAGGGGGAGGGGTCACAGACAAACAACAGACAGAGAGGAGGGGGGTGCAAATCCCCACCCCTAATTTCCCTTCCGCACACTGAAAATTACCTGTAACCATCCCTGAACCTATCTGGTAATAAAATTCAGAGAATTAGTCACAAATGTTTGCAAACACATGTTTAGCTGCTGGCCACGTCACGGCTTCTCCGATACAGCAGTCCTAACCTACATAATAGCAGTGCCCACATAGGGCCATGTAATTTGTCACAGTAGGCCTCATGATAAAGGCTATTACTAAAACACTTCCAGCACCTGATAAATTAGCTCTCTGTCTGGAAGTGTTTTAGTAATAGCCTTTATCATGAGGCCTACTGTGACAAATTACATGGCCCTATGTGGGCACTGCTATTATGTAGGTTAGGACTGCTGTATCGGAGAAGCCGTGACGTGGCCAGCAGCTAAACATGTGTTTGCAAACATTTGTGACTAATTCTCTGAATTTTATTACCAGATAGGTTCAGGGATGGTTACAGGTAATTTTCAGTGTGCAGAAGGGAATTTAGGGGTGGGGATTTGCACCCCCCTCCTCTCTGTCTGTTGTTTGTCTGTGACCCCTCCCCCTTCCAGCACCTGATATATAATTATCTCCAGGTATATAAACATAGCTGCATCAGTAAACAGCACTGAAATAAGTATCAGGGTGGTAGAAAACCGAAGGATTTGGTGCCATCAAAGGGAGTATTGAAAAGAAGATAAGTTAAGTAAGAGATGTAAAAGCACATGAGGGAAGAGGACCCTGCTCGTGAGAGCTTACATTCTAAAGGAGAGGGGCACACAAACAGGGGTGACACAGATGGGGTAGTAAGTGTGCATGGGCCACAGAATGCTTAGGATGAAAGTTGGCTAGGTTTAGTGAATAAGTGTGTCTTGAGAACTCGTTTGAAGTTTTGTAGAGAGGTGGAGAGTCTGAGGGGGAGAGGTAGAGAATTCCAGAAAAAGGGAGCAGCATGTGTAAAATCTTGGAGGTAGGAGTGGGAGGAGCTAATCAGAAGGCAGGAGATGCGGCGTGCATTAGCAGAGCGAAGAGGACGGGTGGGAGTGTAAAGGAAGATAAGGTCAGAGATGTATCTGGGAGAGGAGTGTGTGAGGTATTTGTAAGTGAGTGTGAGAAGCTTGAAATTGATTCTGAAGGTGAAGGGGAGCCAGTGAAGGGCTAGTAAGAGAGGGGAGGTGGATGTAGTGCGTTTGGTTAGGAAGATGATCTGGGCAGCAGCATTAAGGATAGATAATTTGGAGTGGAGAGATCTATGTCAGGTATAGTGATGTGCACCGGAAATTTTTCGGGTTTTGTGTTTTGGTTTTGGGTTCGGTTCCGCGGCCATGTTTTGGGTTCGGACGCGTTTTGGCAAAACCTCACCGGAAATTTTTTGTCGGATTCGGGTGTGTTTTGGATTTGGGTGTTTTTTTCAAAAAACACTAAAAAACAGCTTAAATCATAGAATTTGGGGGTCATTTTGATCCCATAGTATTATTAACCTCAATAACCATAATTTCCACTCATTTTCAGTCTATTCTGAACACCTCACACCTCACAATATTATTTTTAGTCCTAAAATTTGCACCGAGGTCGCTGGATGGCTAAGCTAAGCGACACAAGTGGCTGACACAAACACCTGGCCCATCTAGGAGTGGCACTGCAGTGTCAGACAGAATGGCACTTGAAAAAAATAGTCCCCAAACAGCACATGATGCAAAGAAAAAAAGAGGCGCAATGAAGTAGCTGTGTGACTAAGCTAAGCGACCCTAGTGGCCAACACAAACACCTGGCCCATCTAGGAGTGGCACTGCAGTGTCAGACAGGATGGAACTTGAAAAAAATAGTCCCCAAACAGCACATGATGCAAAGAAAAAAAGAGGCGCAATGAAGTAGCTGTGTGACTAAGCTAAGCGACCCTAGTGGCCGACACAAACACCTGGCCCATCTAGGAGTGGCACTGCAGTGTCAGACAGGATGGCACTTGAAAAAAATAGTCCCCAAGCAACACATGATGCAAAGAAAAAAAGAGGCGCACCAAGGTCGCTGTGTGACTAAGCTAAGCGACACAAGTGGCCGACACAAACACCTGGCCCATCTAGGAGTGACACTGCAGTGTCAGGCAGGATGGCCCTTCAAAAAAATACTCCCCGAACAGCACATGATGCAAAGGAAAATGAAAGAAAAAAGAGGTGCAAGATGGAATTGTCCTTGGGCCCTCCCACCCACCCTTATGTTGTATAAACAGGACATGCACACTTTAACGAACCCATCATTTCAGCGACAGGGTCTGCCACACGACTGTGACTGAAATGACTGGTTGGTTTGGCCCCCACCAAAAAAGAAGCAAACAATCTCTCCTTGCACAAACTGGCTCTACAGAGGCAAGATGTCCACCTCATCATCATCGTCCGATTCATCACCCCTTTCACTGTGTACATCCCCCTCCTCACAGATTATTATTTCGTCCCCACTGGAATCCACCAGCTCAGGTCCCCGTGTACTTTCTGGAGGCAATTGCTGCTGGTGAATGTCTCCACGGAGGAATTGATTATAATTCATTTTAATGAACATCTTCTCCACATTTTCTGGAAGTAACCTCGTACGCCGATTGCTGACAAGGTGAGCGGCTGCACTAAACACTCTTTCGGAGTACACACTGGAGGGAGGGCAACTTAGGTAGAATAAAGCCAGTTTCTGCAAGGGCCTCCAAATTGTTATGGTCTCCTGCTCTGTGCTGCCACGTCGTCATGGCAACCGGGAGACAAGTGCTAGCGGAGTAACCTGAGCGTAGCTGATACTCCGGTTCGGGTCTTTTGCTGTGCAGTGGTTACAGGCTCTGTGCACGGCAGGGGATCTGGTGCTGGTTTTTGTGCTCACAGTCTGTGAGGTCTGAGTGGGGCGTGGACAGCACCTGCTATATAAACCCTCTTCTCAGGTTAGGCAGATGCTGCTGAATCTTTGTTGGTTAGTCAGTTCCTGAAAGCTAGCTAGTACTGTGTAAACTTTGTATTTGATTGTTGCTTACTGCAAATAGGCCTTGGGATTTGGTATTACACTCTGCCAATCCAGACCTAGCAGTAAGACTGGAGTCAGTCGTTTAACCTGCTGGGGTTCTTTTGCTACTCTGTAAACCAAGCAAGTTTGCGGCTGTATTCTCAGACTTGCCTGCCAAAATCCTTTCTCACTGTGCAAGGTGTTCAGGTGTCAGTTTAGTGGCAGTAAGCTGAACCAGTGCACTGCAAGTGAGGACTAGGATTGTGGAGACTCTCCTTGTGTCTATTATTCCATCTCTGACCAAGGAGTTTACTGCCACACCCGTTGGTAACCCTTTAGGGTTTTGCTGTTGCCCTTAGCAACAGCATTTCGGGTTCTCTACGTATTAAATCACTACATCTCGCTTCTTTCCATCTGAGCATTCCTAATACTAGGGAGACACCCAGTTTCTTAGCCTTTGGGCTTCTCTGTTCACTTTGTGTTTATTTTGTTACCCTATCACCTTCTGTGTATGTAATGTCATATTCCCCAGTCTGTCTGTGAGTTCATTTGTTTTGCATCCCTCACCGTTCAGACACCAGTACATTCCTGCTGGCACTGGTGTGCATAACATATTCAGCAGCCTAATACTCCTGTTGAAATTTTGTGGGAATATGGAGCATACCCCTCAAAATACTTTGCAACAGGTGGTCGATCAGGTGCAGGTCCTGACTCGACAATTTAATGATTTGTCCATTAAAATGCACACCTCGCAGGCCGCTGGCGGAGCTCCCGCAGCAGCAGTACCTTCAGGGGTTAAGGAGCCGAAAGTAAATCTCCCGGATCGTTTTTCTGGAGATCGCTCGCAGTTCTTTTGTTTCAAGGAGAGCTGCAAGCTATATTTCCAGCTTAGGCCTCAGTTTTCTGGGTCGGAGATTCAGCGTGTGGGCATAGTGATTTCCTTGCTACAAGGAGACCCACAGGTCTGGGCATATGGGTTGCAGCCTGACTGTCCGTCGCTTAAAAGTGTTGATGCTTTTTTTACGGCACTGGGCATGTTGTATGATGACCCTGACAAGACGGCCTCAGCCGAGGCTCAGATTTCGATCCTTAAGCAAGGGCGAAGGCCAGTTGAGGTTTATTGTACGGAGTTTCGGAGGTTGGCCCATGATACTCAGTGGAATGACCCAGCCCTGAGACACCAGTACCGAAGAGGTCTTTCTAACCAGTTAAAAGACCAACTGGTACAATATCCCTTGCCTGATAGCTTGGATCAGCTCATGCAGTTATCCATTCGGGTGGATAGACGGCTGAGAGAGCGCAGGCTTGAAAGGGAGACCAAGGTTTCCTTCTTTCCCAAGGGAACCTCAGACTCTGAGGAATTTTCCGAGGAGCCTATGCAGATTGGGGCTACCCGCCTCTTCTCGCGTGAGAAGACGCGGAGGAGACAGCAGGGGTTATGTTTGTACTGTGGGAATAAAGGTCATGTGGTAGTATCATGCCCAGAAAAGCCGGAAAACTTCAGGGCCTGAGGGTGATGGGAAATATCCTGTCAGGTCAGAAGTCGGAATTTCCCAAGAAGACTTTTATCATTCCGGTGACCTTGAAGATCCTCGGTCAAACTGTCAAGACTGAGGCCTTTGTGGACAGTGGGGCCGACGGGGTTTTTATGGACCGCCAATTCGCCCTGAAACACTCTGTTCCCTTAGTACCCTTGGCATCGGAAATTGAGATTTGTGGGTTAAACGGGGAACCATTATCCAAGGGTAAAATTACCTCTTGCACTAGCCAGATTTCTTTGTTTATTGGAGCCACACACTCTGAAAAATTGTCCTTTTATGTGACTGTCTGTACTTTTGCCCCATTGGTGTTGGGGTTACCCTGGTTAAGGGCCCACAATCCTCAATTTGACTGGGTCTCTGGGGAGATTCTTAGTTGGGGTACTGATTGTTTCAGGAGTTGCTTGAGCCTTCCAGTCAGGCTTTCGCAGCTAAGTTTGCCAGGATTGCCAGGATGTTATGCAGATTTTGCGGACGTGTTCTCCAAAAGAGTTGCAGAGGTACTACCTCCCCATCGCCCCTATGACTGTGCCATTGATTTGTTGCCGAATGCTAAGCTTCCCAAGAGCAGGTTGTACTCCCTGTCACGTCCTGAGACTCAGGCTATGGCAGAGTACATTCAGGAGAACTTGGCTAAGGGATTTATCAGACCTTCACAGTCTCCAGTTGGGTCGGGGTTCTTCTTCGTGGGTAAAAAGGACGGTTCGTTGCGACCCTGCATCGACTTCAGGGAATTGAACCGTATCACGATTAAAAACTCATACCCACTGCCTCTCATTTCGGTCTTGTTTGACCAGCTTTGTACTGCCACCATTTTTTCTAAGATTGACCTACGCGGTGCGTACAATCTAATCCGAATAAGAGAGGGGGATGAATGGAAGACTGCCTTTAATACCCACTCAAGGCATTATGAATATTTGGTGATGCCTTTTGGGCTCTGTAATGCCCCGGCAGTCTTCCTGGACTTCATGAACGATGTGCTCAGGGAATATTTGGATAGATTCTTAGTTGTATACTTAGATGACATCCTAATCTTCTCCCATTCCCTGGAGGAACATCGGAAGCATGTACGCTTAGTCCTCCAGAAACTCAGAGACCACCGGCTTGGGGCGAAGCTGGAGAAGTGCGAATTTGAAGTTCAGCAAATTGCATTTCTAGGATATATTATCTCCCCAGAAGGTTTCCAAATGGAGGGTTCCAAGGTACAGGCAGTCCTGGATTGGGTGCAGCCCACTAGTTTGAAGGCGCTTCAGCGTTTTCTGGGCTTTGCGAATTTTTATAGACGATTTATCGCTGGATTTTCGTCTATAGTGGCGCCCTTGGTGGCACTCACTAAGAAAGGGGTGGATGTTGCTCACTGGTCTTGTGAGGCCAAAGCGGCTTTTGCCCGTCTCAAAAGGGCATTTGTCTCGGCCAAGGTGCTGCGACACCCAGATCCAGAGCGTCCTTTTGTGGTGGAGGTGGATGCCTCTGAGATGGGTATTGGGGCAGTGCTCTCTCAGATGGGGGTGTATGATAATCGCCTTCATCCCTGTGCTTACTTTTCCCGTAAATTTTCGCCTGCCGAGATGAATTATGACGTGGGTAACCGGGAATTGTTGGCTATTAAGGATGCACTCGAGGATTGGAGACACTGGCTTGAGGGGGCTAAGTTTGTGGTCTCAATTCTCACCGACCATAAGAATTTGGCATATTTAGAGTCAGCGAAGCGCCTCAATGCCAGGCAGGCACGATGGGCTTTGTTTTTTGCTCTCTTTAATTTTTTGATAACATATCGCCCTGGGTCAAAAAACATCAAGGCTGATGCGCTCTCGCTGAGTTTTGCTCCAATCCAGGAGACCACCGAGGAGCCATTGCCCATTGTGTCCCCATCATGTATTAAAGTGGGCATTACCCAGGACCTCTTGTCATTAGTCCTTAAAGCACAGGAGCAGGCTCCTCCAGACCTTCCGGTAGGTCTTTTGTTTGTGCCTCCTAGGTTAAGACAGCGAGTGTTCCTGGAATTCCATGCCAAGAAGTCGGCAGGTCATCCGGGTATTGCCAGAACTCGGGAGTTGCTATCTAGGGCGGTGTGGTGGCCCTCGGTGGCTAGGGATGTGGATCAGTGGGTTCGGGCATGTGACATCTGTGCCCGAAATAAGACTCCTAGAGGGGTTCCTGTTGGTCCATTACATCCACTCTCTATTCCATCTAAGCCATGGACCCACATTTCAATTGATTTTGTGGTGGACTTGCCCAAATCCTCGGGGATGACAGCCATCTGGGTTGTCGTTGACAGGCTTTCGAAGATGGCGCACTTCGTTCCATTGGTTGGGCTGCCATCGGCCAGACGCCTGTCTGAATTATTTATGCTGCATGTTGTGCGCCTCCACGGGTTGCCACTTGATGTGGTCTCTGACCGCGGATCCCAGTTTGTGGCCAAATTCTGGAGGGCATTTTGTTCCGATCTCCAGATTTCTGTCAGCTTGTCGTCAGGCTACCATCCGCAGTCTAATGGGCAGACTGAAAGGGTGAACCAGTCCTTGGAGCAGTTCCTCAGGTGTTATGTCTCCAAGTGTCAGACTGACTGGGTGGCTCATCTGTCCATGGCGGAGTTTGCCTATAACAACGCGGCTCACTCTGCTACAGGGATCTCTCCCTTCCTTTGTGTGTATGGGCATCATCCTAAGGCCAATTCTTTTGACCCCCTGGACTCCACGCCTGGTGGTTCCTCTGTGGTTTCGGTCCTTTGAGGTATTTGGAGGAAAGTGAAGAAAGCCCTTGTGTCTGTGTCATTAGTGACCAAAAGGGTTTTTGATAAGCGGAAAAGACCCTGCAGCTTCAAATTAGGAGACTTCGTCTGGTTGTCTACCAAGAATTTGAAGTTGAGACAGCCATCTCATAAGTTAGGCCCCCGGTTCATTGGACCTTATAAGATCACTAGGGTTATCAATCCGGTGGCATTTCAGTTAGATCTACCCCGTTCTTTGGGTATCAATAAAACATTTCATTGTTCCCTTTTAAAACGGGCGATTAGTAATCCTTCTTCCAGTGGAAGACCTTCCCCACTTCTGATACGTGGCCAGAGGGAGTTTGTTGTTGAAAGGATTCTTGACTCCAAGATGGTTCGGGGTCGGCTGTCATTTTTGGTGCACTGGAAGGGTATGGCCCGGAGGAGCGGTCGTGGGTGCGCAGTTGTGATCTTCATGCCCCCAGACTGTTACGCTTTTTCTTCTCGCAGTTCCCTGATAAACCCGGTGATAGGGGTTCTTTGACCCCTCGTCAGAGGGGGGGTACTGTTAGGGTCTCCTGCTCTGTGCTGCCACGTCGTCATGGCAACCGGGAGACAAGTGCTAGCGGAGTAACCTGAGCGTAGCTGATACTCCGGTTTGGGTCTTTTGCTGTGCAGTGGTTACAGGCTCTGTGCACGGCAGGGGATCTGGTGCTGGTTTTTGTGCTCACAGTCTGTGAGGTCTGAGTGGGGCGTGGACAGCACCTGCTATATAAACCCTCTTCTCAGGTTAGGCAGATGCTGCTGAATCTTTGTTGGTTAGTCAGTTCCTGAAAGCTAGCTAGTACTGTGTAAACTTTGTATTTGTTTGTTGCTTACTGCAAATAGGCCTTGGGATTTGGTATTACACTCTGCCAATCCAGACCTAGCAGTAAGACTGGAGTCAGTCGTTTAACCTGCTGGGGTTCTTTTGCTACTCTGTGAACCTAGCAAGTTTGCGGCTGTATTCTCAGACTTGCCTGCCAAAATCCTTTCTCACTGTGCAAGGTGTTCAGGTGTCAGTTTAGTGGCAGTAAGCTGAACCAGTGCACTACAAGTGAGGACTAGGATTGTGGAGACTCTCCTTGTGTCTATTATTCCACCTCTGACCAAGGAGTTTACTGCCACACCCGTTGGTAACCCTTTAGGGTTTTGCTGTTGCCCTTAGCAACAGCATTTCGGGTTCTCTACGTATTAAATCACTACATCTCGCTTCTTTCCATCTGAGCATTCCTAATACTAGGGAGACACCCAGTTTCTTAGCCTTTGGGCTTCTCTGTTCACTTTGTGTTTATTTTGTTACCCTATCACCTTCTGTGTATGTAATGTCATATTCCCCAGTCTGTCTGTAAGTTCATTTGTTTTGCATCCCTCACCGTTCAGACACCAGTACATTCCTGCTGGCACTGGTGTGCATAACACAAATTGCCTCTTTTTCCTGCCAGTATACGTACGGACTGTCTGACGTGCCTACTTGGATGCGGTCACTCATATAATCCTCCACCATTCTTTCAATGGTGAGAGAATCATATGCAGTGACAGTAGACGACATGTCAGTAATCGTTGGCAGGTCCTTCAGTCCGGACCAGATGTCAGCACTCGCTCCAGACTGCCCTGCATCACCGCCAGCGGGTGGGCTTGGAATTCTTAGCCTTTTCCTCGCACCCCCAGTTGCGGGAGAATGTGAAGGAGGAGCTGTTGACGGGTCACGTTCCGCTTGACTTGACAATTTTCTCACCAGCAGGACTTTGAACCCCTGCAGACTTGTGTCTGCCGGAAAGAGAGATACAACGTAGGTTTTAAATCTAGGATCGAGCACGGTGGCCAAAATGTAGTGCTCTGATTTCAACAGATTGACCACCCGTGAATCCTGGTTAAGCGAATGAAGGGCTCCATCCACAAGTCCCACATGCCTAGCGGAATCGCTCTGTTTTAGCTCCTCCTTCAATGTCTCCAGCTTCTTCTCCAAAAGCCTGATGAGGGGAATGACCTGACTCAGGCTGGCAGTGTCTGAACTGACTTCACGTGTGGCAAGTTCAAAAGGTTGCAGAACCTTGCACAACGTTGAAATCATTCTCCACTGCGCTTAAGACAGGTGCATTCCACCTCCTTTGCCTATATCGTGGCCAGATGTATAGGCTTGAATGGCCTTTTGCTGCTCCTCCATCCTCTGAAGCATATAGAGGGTTGAATTCCACCTCGTTACCACCTCTTGCTTCAGATGATGGCAGGGCAGGTTCAGGTATTTTTGGTGGTGCTCCAGTCTTCTGTACGCGGTGCCTGAATGCCGAAAGTGGCCCGCAATTCTTCGGGCCACCGACAGCATCTCTTGCACGCCCCTGTCGTTTTTTAAATAATTCTGCACCACCAAATTCAAGGTATGTGCAAAACATGGGACGTGCTGGAATTTGCCCAGATGTAATGCATGCACAATATTGCTGGCGTTGTCCGATGTCACAAATCCCCAGGAGAGTCCAATTGGGGTAAGCCATTCTGCGATGATCTTCCTCAGTTGCCGTAAGAGGTTTTCAGCTGTGTGCGTATTCTGGAAAGTGGTGATACAAAGCGCAGCCTGCCTAGGAACGAGTTGGCATTTGCGAGATGCTGCTAGTGGTGCCGCCGCTGCTGTTCTTGCAGCGGGAGGCAATACATCTACCCAGTGGGCTGTCACAGTCATATAGTCCTGAGTCTGCCCTGCTCCATTTGTCCACATGTCCGTGGTTAAGTGGACATTGGGTACAACTGCATTTTTTAGGACACTGGTGAGTCTTTTTCTGAGGTCTGTGTACATTTTCAGTATCGCCTGCCTAGAGAAATGGAACCTAGATGGTATTTGGTACCGGGGACACAGTACCTCAATCAAGTCTATAGTTGCCTCTGAATTAACGATGGATACCGGAACCACGTTTCTCACCGCCCAGGCTGCCAAGGCCTGAGTTATCTGCTTTGCAGCAGGATGACTGCTGTGATACTTCATCTTCCTCGCAAAGGACTGTTGTACAGTCAATTGCTTACTGGAAGTAGTACAAGTAGTCTTCCGACTTCCCCTCTGGGATGACGATCGACTCCCAGCAGCAACAACAGTAGCGCCAGCAGCAGTAGGCGTTACACTCAAGGATGCATCGGAGGAATCCCAGGCAGGAGAGGACTCATCAGACTTGCCAGTGACATGGCCTGCAGGACTATTGGCTTTCCTGGGTAAGGAGGAAATTGACACTGAGGGAGTTGGTGGTGTGGTTTGCAGGAGCTTGGTTACAAGAGGAAGGGATTTACTGGTCAGTAGACTGCTTCCGCTGTCGCCCAAAGTTTTTGAACTTGTTACTGACTTATGATGAATGCGCTGCAGGTGACGTATAAGGGAGGATGTTCCGAGGTGGTTAACGTCCTTACCCCTACTTATTACAGCTTGACAAAGGCAACACATGGCTTGACACCTGTTGTCCGCATTTGTGTTGAAATAATTCCACACCAAAGAGCTGATATTTTTTGTATTTTGACCAGGCATGTCAATGGCCATATTCCTCCCACGGACAACAGGTGTCTCCCCGGGTGCCTGACTTAAACAAACCACCTCACCATCAGAATCCTCCTTGTCAATTTCCTCCCCAGCGCCAGCAACACCCATATCCTCATCCTGGTGTACTTCAACACTGACATCTTCAATTTGACTATCAGGAACTGGACTGCGGGTGCTCCTTCCAGCACTTGCAGGGGGCGTGCAAATGGTGGAAGGCGCAAGCTCTTCCCATCCAGTGTTGGGAAGGTCAGGCATCGCAACCGACACAATTGGACTCTCCTTGGGGATTTGTGATTTCGAAGAACGCACAGTTCTTTGCTGTGCTTTTGCCAGCTTAAGTCTTTTCTTTTTTCTAGCGAGAGGATGAGTGCTTCCATCCTCATGTGAAGCTGAACCACTAGCCATGAACATAGGCCAGGGCCTCAGCCGTTCCTTGCCACTCCGTGTCGTAAATGGCATATTGGCAAGTTTACGCTTCTCCTCAGAAGCTTTTAATTTTGATTTTTGAGGCATTTTACTGATCTTTTGTGTTTTGGATTTTACATGCTCTGTACTATGACATTGGGCATCGGCCTTGACAGACGACGTTGATGGCATTTCATCATCTCGACCATGACTAGTGGCAGCAGCTTCAGCACGAGGTGGAAGTGGATCTTGATCTTTCCCTATTTTTTTAAACTCCACATTTTTGTTCTCCATATTTTAATGCGCACAACTAAAAGGCACCACAGGTATACAATGTAGATGGATGGATAGTATACTTAATGGATGACGAGTGACGACACAGAGGTAGGTACAGCAGTGGCCTACCGTACTGCTATATACAGTATAATGGACCTGGTGGACACTGTCAGCAGACTGCTAAACTACTAGTATAAAAAAAAAAGCCACCACAGGTATACAATGTAGATGGATGGATAGTATACTTTATGGATGACGAGTGACGACACAGAGGTAGGTACAGCAATGGCCTACCGTACTGCTATATACAGTATAATGGACCTGGTGGACACTGTCAGCAGACTGCTAAACTACTAGTATAAAAAAAAGCCACCACAGGTATACAATGTAGATGGATGGATAGTATACTTTATGGATGACGAGTGACGACACAGAGGTAGGTACAGCAGTGGCCTACCGTACTGCTATATACAGTATAATGGACCTGGTGGACACTGTCAGCAGACTGCTAAACTACTAGTATAAAAAAAAGCCACCACAGGTATACAATGTAGCTGGATGGATAGTATACTTTATGGATGACGAGTGACAAAACAGAGGTAGGTACAGCAGTGGCCTACCGTACTGCTATATACAGTATAATGGACCTGGTGGACACTGTCAGCAGACTGCTAAACTACTAGTATAAAAAAAAAGCCACCACAGGTATACAATGTAGATGGATGGATAGTATACTTAATGGATGACGAGTGACGACACAGAGGTAGGTACAGCAGTGGCCTACCGTACTGCTATATACAGTATAATGGACCTGGTGGACACTGTCAGCAGACTGCTAAACTACTAGTATACAAAAAAAAGCCACCACAGGTATACAATGTAGATGGATGGATAGTATACTTTATGGATGACGAGTGACGACACAGAGGTAGGTACAGCAGTGGCCTACCGTACTGCTATATACAGTATAATGGACCTGGTGGACACTGTCAGCAAACTGCTAAACTACTAGTATAAAAAAAAAAGCCACAGGAGTGTTTTTCAGGCAGACAAACGTATACTGGTGGTCACTGTCAGCAAAACTCTGCACTGTACTCCTGCTATAGCTGCTCCCCAGTCCCCACAATTAAGCAGTGTGAGCACTCAGCACAGATATATCATGCAGCACACTGAGCACAGATATGGTATGGAGCATTTTTTTCAGGCAGAGAAGAGAACGGATAAAAAACTGGTGGTCACTATCAGCAAAACTCTGCACTGTACTCCTCCTAACAGCTGCTCCCCAATCCTCGCCACAATAGTAAAATAAACAAGCAAAGCAATCAGATCAACTGTCTCGTATATAAACGGAGAGGACGCCAGCCACGTCCTCTCCCTATCAATCTCAATGCACGTGTGAAAATGGCGGCGACGCGCGGCTGCTTATATAGAATCCGAATCTCGCGAGAATCCAACAGCGGGATGATGACGTTCGGGCGCGCTCGGGTTAACCGAGCCATATGGGAGAATCCGAGTATGGCTCGGACCCGTGTAAAAAGGGTGAAGTTCGGGGGGGTTCGGTTTCTCGGAAACCGAACCCGCTCATCACTAGTCAGGTATGCCAGTCAGGAGGAGATTACAGTAGTCCAGTCTGGAGATAACCAGTGAGTGGATAAGGGTCTTATACCCCTTTTCCACCACTGTAGCACGGATCGCAGCCGTGTCGTTTGACACAGCTGCGACCCGTGCTACAGCCCCCTTCAGACAGCGCTCACCAACCCGGCAATTGCCGAGTTGGTGACGTGGCTAGTGACGTGGCAGGGGGTGGCGCTGGGAGATCACATGATCTCCCAGCGCCGCCCTCCCATACACTGTGAACGGGAGCCATGTTGCCTTGACATGGCTCCCGTTCACACTACACAGCTTATCGGGTTGAACACGTGTTCAACCCGGCAAGCTACTCGGGTAGGATTCCCGGATCACTTGTGGCGGGAATTTGCAGGGGGACCCTTTTCCACTAGCAGAAAACACGGGTAAATGCGCGCCCCCGCGCATTTACCCGTGTTTTAAAAAGCTAGTGGAAAAGGGGTATTTGTAGCATCCTGGGTGAGAAAGGGTCTGATCCTGGAAATATTTTTGAGATAAAAATGACAGGTTAGTGATAGGTGCTGAATGTGTGGTTTGAAAGAGAGGGAGGAGTCAAGGATTACTCCAAGACAGCGCACTTGGGAACTAGAGGAGATAGTAGTGCCATCTATAGATAATGAAATTGAGGTAGGTGAGGTTGTTTCGGAGGGTGGGAAGATGATCAGCTCAGTCTTAGACATGTTAAGTTTTAGAAAGTGCTGGGACATCCAAGAAGAGATAGCACAGAGACAGTTGAAGACACAAGTGAGGAGAGCAGGAGAGAGGTCAGGGGAGGAAAGGTAGATTTGAGTATCATCAGCATAGAGATGATATTTTAAGTCAAAAGAGCTAATGAGTTCTGCTAAAGAGGATGTATAGAGAGAGGACCAAGAACAGAGCTTTGGGGGACACCTACAGTTAGTGGAAGTGGGTAGGAGGTGTTGCCATGAGAGGAGACAGAGAAGGAATGGTCAGAGAGGTAGGAGGACAGCCAGGAGAGGGCAGTATCACGCAGACCAAGCAAGTGAAGGATTTTCAGAAGTAGAGGGTGGTCCACAGTGTCAAAAGCAGCAGACAGGTCAAGGAGAATAAGCAAAGAGTAGTAACCCTTGGATTTAGCAGATAGGAGCTCATTGAAGACTTTTGTGAGGGCAGTTTCAGTGGAGTGGAGAGGACGGAAGCCAGACTGGAATGGGTCAAGTAGTGAGTGGGAGGAAAGAAAGGCAGTCAGGCGGTTATAAACAATACGCTCAAGGAGTTTGGAGGCAAAAGGAAGGAGAGAGATGGGTCGATAGCTGGAGAGAGTGTGTGGATCAAGGTTAGGTTTTTTAAGAATAGACGAGACGAGTGCATGCTTGAAGGCAGAGGGGACAGTGCCTGATGAGAGGGAGAGATTGAGGAGGTGGGCAAGATGGGAGGAGCAGGCAGAGAGAGAGAGAGGTAGCAAAGGAGGCGGGAGGGGATAGGATCAAGTAAGGAGGTGGAGGGGGGTGAGGAACGAATGAGGACCATGACTTCCTCACCAGATACATGGGAGAAAGATGTCAGAGTTGGTAAGAGGGAAGGGGAGGGGTGGTAAGGGATAGGAGGTGGCTGGTTGCTGATTTTTTTGGTGGGATGCGATGTCATGGCATATGAAGTAAATTTTGGATATGAAGAAAGTGGCTAAGTCAAGAGCAGAGAGTGAGGGGGGGAGACAGGGGGGGGGGGGCAGAGGAGGAAGTTGAGAGTGGCAAAAAGGCGCCATTGGTTGGTAGACTGGGAGGATATGAGGTTTTTGAAGTATGACTGTTTAGCAAGGGAAAGGGCAGCACTGCATGAAGAGAGCATCAGTTATTTGCAATGGTGCCATTGGTCCTGTCACGATAGACCTTCACCACAGCAGCACATGAACAGTTCACAAACTGCGCTGTTTCATAAATACTGCCAATACTGGCCCGAAAGCCAATAATCATCTCTTTTTGCAACTCAGATAAGTTGCCTCTTTTACCCATGACAGCAATAAGGGATATGTGCGCAGACGGCATATCGCACACTTTATATACCCACCAAGCCAGCGCACGACACATGATGTACTTCATGGGCTACGTTCTGCCAACGTCAAATGTAGGAGGTGGTCATAATAATGTGACTCGTCCCTGTGTAAATAGATAGATAGATAGATAGATAGATAGATAGATAGATAGATAGATAGATTTAATATTATATAAGCTGTAGTCCTTCCACCCACTTGCAATAGCTATTTCAGGCAATGAAAATAAACATAATGCATTATCCCCATTAGAACTGGTTATTCACATTCTTGCTATTATGGGTCAAGTCTATGGGCCTAATTCAGAGTTGATCGCAGCAGCAAATTTGTTAGCAGTTGGGCAAAACCATGTGCACTGCAGGGGGAAGGTATAACATGTGTAGAGAGAGTTAGATTTGGGTTATATCTTATATGTTATATCTGCCACACCTGCAGTGCACATGGGGGGTAATTATGAGTTGATCGCAGCAGGATCTTTGTTAGCAGTTGGGCAAAACCATGTGCACTGCAGGGGAGGCAGATGTAACATTTGCAGAGAGAGTTAGATTTGGGTGGGTTATTTTGTTTCTGTGCAGGGTAAATACTGGCTGCTTTATTTTTACACTGCAATTTAGACTGCAGATTGAACACACCACACCCGAATCTAACTCTCTCTGCACATGTTATATCTGCCTCCCCTGCAGTGCACATGCTTTTGCCCAACTGCTAACCAAATTCCTGCTGCGATCAACTTGGAATTACACCGATGGTTTTGCCCAACTGCTAACAAATTTGCTGCTTCGATCAACTCTGAATGACCCCATTTGTCAATGTTTAAAAAGCTTACAGGTGACCGGAAAAAATAACTGTATTCGATGGGATAATTTTTTACATCAATATCTTCTGTTCCTTTAAGAAAAAAAATACTTCCTGCTGTTACCTGTGCAACCATGGAAATATAATTGTTATGCAGTGGTCTCCAATGTATACCTGAGTGGTTACAGAGACAAGGAATGCCCTTTTCTGAAGTAGAGAATAGAATTGTTTCTGCCTCAATTAATCTCCTTTCTTCTAGAAGTAGTGTTTTGGTGCTGCATTAGATTGCTTTTCCACAGCTTTCCACAATTTCAATTACCTCTGTCCATAGGGAAATCACCGGTGTTATGAAATACGCCTATACTTGAGCAGACGCACGGCATTGCAGGGAATGGCATTCTGAGAAGGCAAATCATCTTTTGTCAAAGCAGTCACAGTGCTTCCTTAATACAGTTATCACAGCATACACATAGAATACTTTATGTAGAATAAGGAGCAAAGCCAAAAAAAGGAGCAGAAACGAACAAATTTGCAGATTGGCAAAACCATGCAGCACTGCAGAGGAGAAAACGAAAATTGAGCAGATTTATAGTTGGGAAACAATGTATCCTAGCTAAATTCTAAATTTCCCTGTAATTCCCAATGCCCAGTACTGGTGCACTACGGCCTGATTCAGATGTGGTTGGAGTTGCTATCCAAGGAAGCAGCAGTGATAGCGCTGAATGGTAATGTAGCAGGAGGCTTCTATTATAAGCAGACGTCTCCTTCTGCAGCAGTTCTCCAACCTGTGTCCTAGGATGCAGCATCGGATCACTGGATTCACCTTGGGCCGCTCGCGGCACCCATCCAAAGACGGAGATCCCTGGCCCCTTCCCTCCCCCTAAATGGCAGCAGTATGCCTCCGTTTTCACAAACAGGGGCCATCGCCGCTACCTCCCTGCCCCCCAAATGGCAGCAGACTGTCAATCACTAACAGTCTACAGCTGTCCTGCTATCTTCATCGCACGGGTCCTGCACATGCACAAAGGTGGTCATTCCAAGTTGATCGCTAGCTGCATTTGTTCACTGTGCAGGGATGAGGCAAAAAATCGGCACTTCTGCGCATGCGTATGCGGCGCAATGCGCACGCACGGCGTACTATTACAACGAACGATGTAGTTTCACGCAAGGTCTAGCGAAGCTTTTCAGTCGCACTGCTGGCCGCAGAGCGATTGACAAGAAGTGGGCATTTCTGGGTGTCAACTGACGGTTTTCAGGGAGTGTTCGGAAAAAGTGACGTGCGGTGGGGTGAGGCAGGTGAGGCAGAGCCTTTCCTGTCATACTTACGTTTAAACCAGAGTTTTGACTGAATAAAATATATGAAAAATACTGATAATTTGTTTGAAATATCTTCTTTACATTATTCTAATAATTTTTATAGCCCAAACTCTGGAGTAAAAAGTCTATAGCAGGTGAGGCAGTGCCTCACCTGTGTATCCTTTCCCCACATCTCTAATTAAAACTCACCTGATTTCCAGGAGTTTATACTGCTGCACCTGTGTATAATGCCCAGATGTACCCTTTGGCTCATATATTGCATGGAATTCTGGCTCTGGTGCTAGCCAGTGCCTCCTGAGCCATTTAGCTCACCGCACGTCCCTTAACGCATGCGTGCCAGGGAAAACGCAGGCATGGCTGGCCAAACGCAGGGCGTGTTTGTGACGTCACAACAGGAACTGAACAATCTGAAGTGATCACAAGCGCTGAGTAGGTATTGAGCCACTCTAAAACTGCACAAAAAAAATTGTAGCCGCTCTGTGATCCTTTCGTTCGCACTTCTGCTAAGCTAAAATACACTCCAAGTGGGAGGCAGCTTAGCGTTTGCACGTCTGCTAAAAACTGCTAGCGAGCGAACAACTCGGAATGACCACCAAAGTACCGATAACAGGTACTTTGGGCATGATGTCACACCTCCAACCACATCTAAATAACCTCCTACATGCTATAAGCATTCAGTATTGTCCATGCATGCAATAAAATAAATAAATGCATTTCATATCCTGGAGCAAATTTGCTCTTTTTTTGCTCCCAAGTGCAAAATAAAATCTAAATGGAAAACAAATAAAACAGTGGTATAGTGTAAGTCCACAAGCAATAATTTCTTATAATTAAACACTGGTAAAATGGAATGCACCGATTGGTCAGAGGTGGTTCTGTAGCAGTTGTTTCTCCCAACATCCCCTTCACTTCTGCATGGACAGTACACAGTAGTCCATGGGCCTGTAAATACCCTTTCCTGAATCTCCTGTGCCATGCACACGGTGTTTTAAGTGTTTTATTTTTCATGGTTGAGAGATACTATACTGACAATTTGTGATGAATACACGTATAGCTTATCATTTATAATACAGAATACACATAGAAAGTTTACAATATATTTATCTACGTACTGTAAATAAGCCAGTTTAATTGTCTGCATAAGCTTACAATAAAAATTAATAAAGTATATACTGTTTCAGGTAAAAAATCTAAATAAAAGATAACTTTATACACTGCTCAAAAAAATAAAGGGAACACTAAAATAACACATCCTAGATCTGAATTAATGAAATATTCTTATTAAATACTTTGTTCTTTACATAGTTGAATGTGCTGACAACAAAATCACACAAAAATTATCAATGGAAATCAGATTTATTAACCCATGGAGGTCTGAATTTGGAGTCACCCTCAAAATTAAAGTGGAAAAACACACTACAGGCTGATCCAACTTTGATGTAATGTCCTTAAAACAAGTCAAAATGAGGCTCAGTAGTGTGTGTGGCCTCCACGTGCCTGTATGACCTCCCTACAACCCACACAAGTGGCTCAGGTAGTGCAGCTCATCCAGGATGGCACATCAATGCGAGCTGTGGCAAGAAGGTTTGCTGTGTCTGTCAGCGTAGTGTCCAGAGGATGGAGGCGCTACCAGGAGACAGGCCAGTACATCAGGAGACGTGGAGGAGGCCGTAGGAGGGCAACAACCCAGCAGCAGGACCGCTACCTCCGCCTTTGTGCAAGGAGGTGTGGAGAGTGTCCTCCCCTGTTCCCCTCCGGCGCAGCGGGCTTCGGCGTGACGGCGGGCTACGGCGCTGCGGCTAGGGTCTAGCTTGGAGGGACTTGCATGCGTTGGGATTCAAGCCCCTCCAATCATGTTACGGCGTTTTGAGAGGTGCGCCAAGCACGAGCCAATCGGAGCCCTGATTGGCTCGCCGCGTCATAGCTCTGCCCGCTCCCGGCGTCATATAAGAGACGCTGCGGAGCGGGAGCGGTCAGTCGGACGCAGGACGTGGAAGAAAGAAGACCTCCTGCAGAAGACAGAAGATCGAGCGGCGGAGGCGGCGGAGGCGGAGTCTACAGAGCCGGCGACGAGGACGACAACGACAAAGAAGAAGACGTCGGCGGAGGAAGGCGCCCAGCAGCTGAAGTCCGGTGGAGAGTGCTGCAGCGTGTGGAAAGCAAAAGAGCTAACGAAGCTTCCCACTGCAGCCTCTCCCACCGAGACAGGTAGGCGGCCCTGGGCCACCTACACTTATATTTAGTCCACCCTAGAGCACCAGGGACAGGCACTAGGCCTGCGGGGATAACCAGGCCCTCTCGGTCTGTGCCCACGTTAGTCAGGCCTCCTGCCTGTGCCCATACTTCAGGCCTCCGGCCTGTGCCTATATTCAGGCCTCTGGCCTGTGCCCTTATTTCAGGCCTCCGGCCTGTGCCCTTATTTCAGGCCTACGGCCTGTGCCCTTAGTTCAGGCCTTCGGCCTGTGCCCTCAGTTCAGGCCTCCGGCCTGTGCCCACACTCCAGGCCTCCAGCCTGTGCCCATACTCCAGGCCCCCGGCCTGCGCCCTCGCTCCAGGCCTCCTGCCTGCGCCATCACTCCAGGGCTCCGGCCTCTGCCCATACTCCAGGCCTCCTGCCTGTGCCCATACTCCAGGCCTCCGGCCTGCACCCTCGGTCCAGGCCTCCGGCCTGCGCCCTCACTCCAGGCCACCAGCCTGTGCCAGTCCTTTCATCTTATAGGACCCGGGGTGAGATTGCATAGACCGGCCCGGACAGGATCGGTAGGAAGTGGGACCGTGCGGCAGCTTCCGAGGGATCCGTGTCTGGCCGGGCGTGAGGAACCGGCTGGTCCCACGTGGTGTGTAATACAAGGGATTAGAGAGTGTGGAGTAACGTTCCAGGTCCCACGCATCCCTATTTCCCGCCCATCTGGAATGGACAGCTGTCCATAACAGATCCCCGCTCACGTAAATCGGGAGTAAGTATTACTCTGTGTCTGTCTGTTAACGCCCTGTATACCGGTCAGGGGTTGCGCTCACGGACGTGAGGACCCCTCTCACCACACTACGTGCGAGAGTGCGAGTGTGTGAGAATTGGGTAGCTGAGGCTTATTGGCCAGTGATGACCTTCCGCCCAGCCGGTGAAAGTCGCAGCTACCCCTAGCGTGCCCCGCTTCAGAAGGAGATTGGTGCGCACGTCTTAACCGGTACGTTCCTTCCTTTTAGGTTGCTCATCGACCGCTACTGAGGGGCGTTTGCGTTGGTGAACGATCCAGACGGTTGGGTTCCCTACGTTTCCACGAACCGTACGTGACAAGAGCATCCACAGGTAGGTAGAGGACGACACCTGCACTGCAGCAGGCCCTGCATCACGCCTCGGCCCGTTACATTTTTGGCGTAGTCGGCAAGATCAGTTATCGCTCAGGTGGTGGCTATTCATGAAGGTAGTGTTCAGGGGATGCGAAAACTCTCCCTACAGCCAGAGGCTTCGGAAGCATGGGCATTGTCTGTTCGAGTGGAAGAGCTAGAAGAGGCCAGCCCCGAGTGGAACGGTACGGTTGTCCGAAAACAGATGGACGTTTCGCTGGAAGAGTGCGCGGCCAGGGATGTGGCCAGGTTGGATCAGATGCTCTGGAATCGACAGAAAGTTTTCTCGTGACATGAGGAGGATTTCGGGTACACCGATGACCTGCAACATGAGATTCGCACTGGGGATGCCCCACCTGTTCGAGAACGGTATCGGCCGATACCTCCCCGATTGTATCAGGAAGTCAAGACAATGCTGCGTCAGATGCTGGAGAATCACGTGATCCAGGAGAGTAAGAATCCATGGGCTGCACCCATAGTCCTAGTCCGAAAGAAGGATGGGACCATCCGTTTTTGTGTGGACTATCGGAAGTTGAACAGTTGCACCGTCCGTGATGCATACCCTCTCCCCAGGATCGATGAGTCCCTAGCCGTGTTGGACAATGCAAAATTATTTTCGACCTTGGACTTGGCCAGTGGAAACTGGCAAGTGCCTGTGGCCCCACAGGATAGGGAGAAAACTGCGTTGTTTGAATTTTGTCGCATGCCATTTGGTTTGAACAATGCGCCCGCCACGTTCCAATGGATGATGGAAAGATGCTTGGGAGATTTACATTTTGAGGCCTTACTTATCTACCTGGACAACATCATTGTGTTCGTGGCAACCTTGGAGGAACACTTTGCTCGACTTGACATGGTTCTCCAGCGGTTGGAGAAGTATGGTCTGAAGCTTAAACCTCGGAAGTGCCATCTGTTGAAATCCAGTTTGGAGTATCTCGGGCATGTGGTGTCCCGTGATGGAGTGTACCCAACCCCCAGCAAGATTGCGGCAGTTCAGGAGTGGAAGGTGCCCACCACTGTCACGGAACTGCAAGCGTTCCTGTGTTTGGTCGGGTATTACCGACGCTTCATCAAAGATTTTGCCCGGATCGCGGAACCCCTACATGCATTTCTTCGAGGGATCGCGACTACGAGGAAAGCAACCCTGGAGATGTGGGGAGGAGCGCAGGACCTGGCCTTCAACCGACTGAAGAAAAGTCTCACGGAGGCTCCGGTGTTAGGGTATGCAGATTTTTAGAAGCCCTTCATTTTACATACGGATGGAAGTCTGCAGGGGTTGGGTGCGGTCTTAGCTCAAGTTTAGGATGGACAGGAGCGGGTGCTTGCCTACGGCAGTCGTAGCTTGCGAGAGACCGAGAGGAACCCAGACAACTACAGTTCCTTCAAGTTGGAATTGCTAGCAGTGGTGTGGGCAGTAACTGAGAAATTTGCGGAATACTTGACCACAGCCCACGTGGACATCTTTACGGACAACAACCCCTTGGCGTACCTGGAGACTTCCAAGCTGGGTGCCCTAGAGCAACGGTGGGTGGCCAGGTTGGCCAAGTTTTCCCATAAGATTCACTATCGCTCGGGGAAGAGTAATACCAACGCAGATGCCCTGTCTCGCTTCCCAGTGGAAGTCCCAGAGCCTGGTGAGGAAGAAGATGATGGTGGGGAGGAAATGCTGGATCTAACTCGTGTGCGGCAGCCTGTTGCTAGAGAGTTGTGTCAACAGAACGCCCGGACTGCCCTACTCAGATATACGGAAATGGACTGGGCGCAGGAGCAACAGGATGACGAGGGTTTGAATATCATTCGGCAGTGGAAACAGGAAGGTTATCTGCCGTCTCGACGAGAACAGGATGGGCTGACTATATTCTGTAGGAAGGTGATGCGTCGATGGGACCAATTGCGGGTCTGGGCTGGTACTTTGCGGAGACAGTGCTACCTGGAGCAGGAACTGTGCCCTGTTGAACTGGTGGTAGTGCCAGAAGTCCGGGTGCGGGCATTGGTGGAAGAGGCGCACGCACAGGGGCCCCATTTGGGGGCCCATAAGACATACCACTGGTTGAGACGCCAGTACTTCGCCCCTCGACTGCAAGCGGTCGTGGATCAGGTGTGTCCTGAGTGCAGGAGGTGCGCGGTAGTCAAGCCACAGAACAGCACGTGCCCGTCCAAACTATACGGACCAGTCGGTCGTTGGAATTGCTGATGATTGACTATGTGTTGATTGGGGAGTCGGTTAGTGGACACCAGTATGCCCTGGTGATGACTGACCATTTCACCAAGTTCACGGTAGTGGTCCCTACCCAAAATCAAACTGCTGAATCAGCAACACGTGTGATCATTGAACATTTCATTCGGCAGTACGGTTGCCCCGAGCGGATTCATTCTGATCAAGGGGCCTGTTTTCAGGGGCAGCTGATGGAACGTCTCTGCCATTTTTATGGCGTCCAAAAGTCCCGTACGAAGCCTTACCACCCGCAGGGAAATGGAGCCTGTGAGAGATTTAACCAGACTTTGCTGCAAATGCTCCGCGTGCTGGAAAGAGCTAAGAAGCAACGATGGCCCGAACATGTGCAAGAATTGGTCTGGACTTATAACAACCGAGTTCATCACACCACCGGGTTTACCCCTTTCTTTTTGCTGTTTAGTCGACCGGGACGGGAGGCACATGACTTACAACTGTCCGGGACCGAACAGGAAACTCCCCTGGCTCCTGCCGAATGGGTAGAGGAAAATCGACTACGGCTGAAGGCAGCCCACGAACTGGCTGGAAGACTCATCGCGGATCAACAGCATGCGCCGGCAAGGTCCCACGAACCTGGGTCGTTGGCCATGGGCCAGCGGGTTTTGGTGTGGGAAGTCTGTCCTGGTGGAAAACTGTCGGAACAGTGGGAGGTTACCCCATACATTGTTCGCCATCGCTTGTCTCCGGGTGGTCCAGTTTATCAAGTGGAATCAACCGATGGGACTGGATGGCTACGTACGTTACATCTGAGTAAACTGCGACCTTGCCCTTTCCCGGATCCGGTTATTGATACTGGGTCCCCTGAAGAGACTGCCGGAGTTGGGACTCCTGCCTGGGAGGTTTCTGTTCCTCTGTCAGATGGAGAGTGGTGGCTGCCGGCCGAGGAGAATCCGCCAGGTGAGTCATCACAGACTCTACCCCCGACTGACGTAGTCACTTCCCCCATACCAAGGCATTCTCTGCGTTCTAATCGGGGTGTTCCGGGCCCCCGCTATGCCGACCCTGACTTTGTGTGGTCGGATTATTGCTTTGTGGGGACCACAAAGGAAAAGAGGAGGGGGGAAATGTGGATAGTGTCCTCCCCTGTTCCCCTCCGGCGCAGTGGGCTTCGGCGTGGCGGCAGGCTTCGGCGCGGCGGCGGGTGCAGTGGCTAGGGTCTAGCTTGGAGGGACTTGCATCCGTTGGGATTCAAGCCCCTCCAATCACGTTGCAGCGTTTTGAAAAGCATGCCAAGCGCGAGCCAATCGTAGCTCGCACTTTGGCAGCCAATGGGGAGGCGCCACGTCAAATAAGAGACGCTGCGGAGCGGGAGCGGTCAGTCGGACGCCGAACGCAGGAGAAAGAAGAGCTCCTGCAGAAGAAAGAAGACCTCCTGCAGAAGACAGAAGCGGCGGAGGTGGCGACGACGACGGCGGAGTCTACAGAGCCGGCGGCGAGGACGACAACGATGAAGAAGAAGACGTTGGCGGAGGAAGGCGCTCAGCAGCGGAAGTCCGGCGGAGAGTGCTGCAGCGTGTGGAAAGCAAAAGAGCTAACGAAGCTCCCTGCTGCAGCCTCTCCCACCGAGACAGGTATGCGGCCCTGGGGCACCTACACTTATATTTAGTCCACCCTAGAGCACCAGGGACAGGCACTAGGCATGCGGGAATAACCAGGCCCTCTCGATCTGTGCCTACGTTAGTCAGGCCTCCTGCCTGTGCCCATACTTCAGGCCTCCTGCCTGTGCCTATATTTAGGCCCCTGGCCTGTGCCCATATTTCAGGCCTCCGGCCTGTGCCCTTATTTCAGGCCTCCGGCCTGTGCCCTTAGTTCAGGCCTTTGGCCTGTGCCCACGCTCCAGGCTTCCGGCCTGTGCACACACTCTAGGCCTCCTGCCTGTGCCCATACTCCAGGCCTCCTGCTGCGCCCTCGCTCCAGGCCTCCTGCCTGCGCCCTCGCTCCGGCCTCCTGCCTGCGCCATCACTCCAGGCCTACAGACTGTGCCCATACTCCAGGCCTCCGGCCTGTGCCCATACTCCAGGCCTCCGGCCTGCGCCCTCGCTCCAGGCCTCCGTACCTGCGCCCTCACTCCAGGCCACCGGCCTGTGCCAATCCTTTCATCTTATAGGACCCGGGGTGAGATTGCATAGACCGGCCCGGACAGGATCGGTAGGTAGTGGGACCGTGCTGCAGCTTCCGAGGGATCCGTGTCTGGCTGGGCGTGAGGAACCAGCTGGTCCCACGCGGTGTGTAATACAAGGGATTAGAGAGTGTGGAGTAACGTTCCCGTTCCACGCATCCCTTTTTCCCGCCCATCTGGAATGGACGGCTGTCCATAACAGATCCCCGCTCACGTCCACAGTAAAGGGCGGAAGGAAGTAGCTGACGATTGGTACGCGGTAAGTAGGATTGGGTATTCGGGCTTAACTTGTTGTGCCGGGAGATTATTCTTCTGACTTACTGATTTGTGAATGTGCTTACGTAGTCCGGTCTCTGCTAGTGAAGATCAGAACCAGCAGTTTCAGTTGTTGAAGTTAATTTGTTTATGTAGGCGTAGTTGGCTGTAATTTGTTGTTAGCCGTTAGAGTAGCCTGCAGCTAGGGAGGCTGTTCTTCTTGCCCTCACAGAAGCAGAGGTGCGACTATCAAGGTGACCAGCGAGTCGGGAGTAAGTATTACTCTGTGTCTGTCTGTTAACGCCCTGTATACCGGTCAGTGGTTGCGCTCACGGACGTGAGGACCACTCTCACCACACTACGTGCAAGAGTGCGAGTGTGTGAGAATTGGGTAGCTGAGGCTTATTGGCCAGTGATGACCTTCCGCCCAGCCGGTGAAGGTCGCAGCTACCCCTAGCGTGCCCCGCTTCAGAAGGAGGTTGGTGCGCACGTCTTAACCGGTACGTTCCTTCCTTTTAGGTTGCTCGTCGACCGCTACTGAGGGGCGTTTGTGTTGGTGATCGATCCAGACGGTTGGGTTCCCTACGTTTCCACGAACCGTACATGACAAGAGTGTCCACAGGTAGGTAGAGGACGACACCTGCACTGCAGCAGGCCCTGCATCACGCCTCGGCCCCGTTACAGAGGAACAGGAGGAGCACTGCCAGAGCCCTGCAAAATGACCTCCAGCAAGCTACAAATGTGCATGTGTCTACTCAAAGATCAGAAACAGACTCCATGAGGGTGGTATGAGGGCCCGACGTCCACAGGTGGGGGTTGTGCTTACAGCCCAACACCATGCAGGACGTTTGGCATTTGCCAGAGAACACCAAGATTGTCAAATTCGCCACTGGCACCCTGTGCTCTTCACAGATAAAAGCAGGTTCTCACTAAGCACATGTGACAGAGTCTGGAGACGCCAAGGAGAACGTTCTGCTGCCTGCAACATCCTCCAGCATGACCGGTTTGGCAGTGGGTCAGTAATGGTGTGGGGTGGCATTTCTTTGGGGGGGCCGCACAGCCCTCCATGTGCTCGCCAGAGGTAGCCTGACTGCCATTAGGTACCGAGATGAGTTCCTCAGACCCCTTGTGAGACCATATGCTGGTGCGGTTGGCCCTGGGTTCCTCCTAATGCAAGACAATGCTAGACCTCATGTGGCTGGAGTGTGTCAGCAGTTCCTGCAAGACGAAGGCATTGATGCTATGGACTGGCCCGCCCGTTCCCCAGACCTGAATCCAATTGAGCACATCTGGGACATCATGTCTCGCTCCATCCACCAATGCCACGTTGCACCACAGACTGTCCAGGAGTTGGCGGATGCTTTAGTCCAGATCTGGGAGGAGATCCCTCAGGAGACCACCTGCCACCTCATCAGGAGCATGCCCAGGCGTTGTAGGGAGGTCATACAGGCACGAGGAGGCCACGGACACTACTGAGCCTCATTTTGACTTGTTTTAAGGACATTACATCAAAGTTGGATCAGCCTGTAGTGTGTTTTTCCACTTTAATTTTGAGGGTGACTCCAAATCCAGACCTCCATGGGTTAATAAATTTGATTTCCATTGATAATTTTTGTGTGATTTTGTTGTCAGCACTTTCAACTATGTAAAGAACAAAGTATTTATTAAGAATATTTCATTCATTCAGATCTAGGATGTGTTATTTTTGTGTTCCCTTTATTTTTTTTAGCAGTTTATGATACCCTGGATAAATGGAGAATATATGGGATCCATGGTTTGTTTATGCCGCTGCTACTTCAACAGGGAGTGAGATTCTGGATTCATTTCTGTTTAGGTTTTTTCCCTGATATATATTCTTAATGCCTTTATGTATTTTGCCACAAATCGCTTCTCCTGGTCCCAGGTGTTGGGGTTTAGTCCATGGCCCTCATTCCGAGTTGTTCGCTCGTTGCTGAATTTCGCTTACTGCGCATGCGCAATGTTCGCAGAGCGCATGCGCTTAGTTATTTTACTCAAAAGTTAGGTATTTTACTCACGGCATTACGAGGATTTTTCTTCGTTCTGGTGTTCGGAGTGTGATTGACAGGAAGTGGGTGTTTCTGGGCGGAAACTGGACGTTTTATGGGTGTGTGTGGAAAAACGCTGCCGTTTCTGGGAAAAACGCGGGAGTGGCTGGAGAAACGGGGGAGTGCCTGGGCGAACACTGGGTGTGTTTGTGACGTCAAACCAGGAACGAAACTGACTGAACTGATCGCAGTGGCAGAGTAAGTGTCGAGCTACTCAGAAACTGCTAAGAAATTTCTATTCGCAATTTTGCGAATCTTTCGTTCGCAATTCTGCTAAGCTAAGATACACTCCCAGAGGGCGGCGGCTTAGCGTGTGCAATGCTGCTAAAAGCAGCTAGCGAGCGAACAACTCGGAATGAGGGCCCATGTCTCTGAATTGCTGGATCTGTTCCCTGCTGCTGATACTGGATGTGATGTTCTTTGGTAGTTAGTAGTGATGTGCACCGGACATTTTTCGGGTTTTGTGTTTTGGTTTTGGATTCGGTTCAGCGGGCGTGTTTTGGATTCGGACGCATTTTGGCAAAACCTCACCGAAATTTTTTTGTCGGATTCGGGTGTGTTTTGGATTCGAGTGTTTTTTTCAAAAAACCCTAAAAAACAGATTAAATCATAGAATTTGGGGGTCATTTTGATCCCATAGTATTATTAACCTCAATTACCATAATTTCCACTCATTTCCAGTCTATTCTGAACACCTCACACCTCACAATATTAGTCCTAAAATTTGCACCGAGGTCGCTGTGTGACTAAGCTAAGCAACACAAGTGGCCGACACAAACACCTGGCCCATCTAGGAGTGGCACTGCAGTGTCAGGCAGGATGGCACTTCAAAAAAATAGTCCCGAAACAGCACATGATGCAAAGAAAAAAAGAGGCGCACCAAGGTCGCTGTGTGACTAAGCTAAGCAACACAAGTGGCCGACACAAACACCTGGCCCATCTAGGAGTGGCACTGCAGTGTCAGACAGGATGGCACTTCAAAAAAATTGTCCCCAAACAGCACATGATGCAAAGAATAAAAGAGGTGCACCAAGGTCGCTGTGTGACTAAGCTAAGTGACACAAGTGGCCGACACAAACACCTGGCCCATCTAGGAGTGGCACTGCAGTGTCAGACAGGATGGCACTTCAAAAAAATTGTCCCCAAACAGCACATGATGCAAAGAAAAAAAGAGGCGCACCAAGGTCGCTGTGTGACTAAGCTAAGCGACACAAGTGGCCGACACAAACACCTGGCCCATCTAGGAGTGGCACTGCAGTGTCAGACAGGATGGCTCTTCAAAAAAATTGTCCCCAAACAGCACATGATGCAAAGAAAAAAAGAGGCGCACCAAGGTCGCTGTGTGACAAAGCACAGTGACACAAGTGGCCGACACAAACACCTGGCCCATCTAGGAGTGGCACTGCAGTGTCAGACAGGATGGCACTTCAAAAAAATTGTCCCCAAACAGCACATGATGCAAAGAAAAATGAAAGAAAAAAGAGGTGCAAGATGGAATTGTCCTTGGGCCCTCCCACCCACCCTTATGTTGTATAAACAGGATATGCACACTTTAACGAACCCATCATTTCAGCGACAGGGTCTGCCACACGACTGTGACTGAAATGACTGGTTGGTTTGGGCCCCCACCAAAAAAGAAGCAATCAATCTCTCCTTGCACAAACTGGCTCTACAGAGGCAAGATGTCCTCCTCATCATCATCCTCCGATTCCTCGCCCCTTTCACTGTGTACATCCCCCTCCTCACAGATTATTAATTCGTCCTCACTGGAATCCACCATCTCAGATCCCTGTGTACTTTCTGGAGGCAATTGCTGGTGAATGTCTCCACGGAGGAATTGATTATAATTCATTTTGATGAACATCATCTTCTTCACATTTTCTGGAAGTAACCTTGTACGCCGATTGCTGACAAGGTGAGCGGCTGCACTAAACACTCTTTCGGAGTACACACTAGAGGGAGGGCAACTTAGGTAGAATAAAGCCAGTTTGTGCAAGGGCCTCCAAATTGCCTCTTTTTCCTGCCAGTATACGTACGGACTGTCTGACGTGCCTACTTGGATGCGGTCACTCATATAATCCTCCACCATTCTTTCAATGGTGAGAGAATCATATGCAGTGACAGTAGACGACATGTCAGTAATCGTTGGCAGGTCCTTCAGTCCGGACCAGATGTCAGCACTCGCTCCAGACTGCCCTGCATCACCGCCAGCGGGTGGGCTCGGAATTCTTAGCCTTTTCCTCGCACCCCCAGTTGCGGGAGAATGGGAAGGAGGAGATGTTGACGGGTCATGTTTCCGCTTGACTTGACAATTTTCTCACAAGCAGGTCTTTGAACCTCTGCAGACTTGTGTCTGCCGGAAAGAGAGATACAACGTAGGTTTTAAATCTAGGATCGAGCACGGTGGCCAAAATGTAGTGCTCTGATTTCAACAGATTGACCACCCGTGAATCCTGGTTAAGCAAATTAAGGGCTCCATCCACAAGTCCCACATGCCTAGCGGAATCGCTCTGTTTTAGCTCCTCCTTCAATGTCTCCAGCTTCTTCTGCAAAAGCCTGATGAGGGGAATGACCTGACTCAGGCTGGCAGTGTCTGAACTGACTTCACGTGTGGCAAGTTCAAAGGGTTGCAGAACCTTGCACAACGTTGAAATCATTCTCCACTGCGCTTGAGGCAGGTGCATTCCACCTCCTTTGCCTATATCGTGGGCAGATGTATAGGCTTGAATGGCCTTTTGCTGCTCCTCCATCCTCTGAAGCATATAGAGGGTTGAATTCCACCTCGTTACCACCTCTTGCTTCAGATGATGGCAGGGCAGGTTCAGGATTGTTTGGTGGTGCTCCAGTCTTCTGTACGCGGTGGCTGAATGCCGAAAGTGGCCCGCAATTCTTCGGGCCACCGACAGCATCTCTTGCACGCCCCTGTCGTTTTTTAAATAATTCTGCACCACCAAATTCAATGTATGTGCAAAACATGGGACGTGCTTGACACCTGTTGTCCGCATGTGTGTTGAAATAATTCCACACCGAAGAGCTGATTTTTTTTTTGTATTTTGACCAGGCATGTCAATGGCCATATTCATCCCACGGACAACAGGTGTCTCCCCGTGTGCCTGACTTAAACAAACCACCTCACCATCAGAATCCTCCTTGTCAATTTCCTCCCCAGCGCCAGCAACACCCATATCCTCATCCTGGTGTACTTCAACAGTGACATCTTCAATTTGACTATCAGGAACTGGACTGCGGGTGCTCCTTCCAGCACTTGCAGGGGGGCGTGCAAATGGTGGAAGGCGCAAGCTCTTCCCGTCCAGTGTTGGGAAGGTCAGGCATCGCAACCGACACAATTGGACTCTCCTTGGGGATTTGTGATTTAGAAGAACGCACAGTTCTTTGCTGTGCTTTTGCCAGCTTAAGTCTTTTCATTTTTCTTGCGAGAGGATGAGTGCTTCCATCCTCATGTGAATCTGAACCACTAGCCATGAACATAGGCCAGGGCCTCAGCCGTTCCTTGCCACTCCGTGTCGTAAATGGCATATTGGCAAGTTTACGCTTCTCATCAGACGCTTTCAATTTAGATTTTTGGGTCATTTTACTGAACTTTTGTTTTTTTGGATTTTACATGCTCTCTACTATGACATTGGGCATCATCCTTGGCAGATGACGTTGATGGCATTTCATCGTCTCGGCCATGACTAGTGGCAGCAGCTTCAGCACGAGGTGGAAGTGGATCTTGATCTTTCCCTATTTTAACCTCCACATTTTTGTTCTCCATTTTTTAATGTGTGTAATTATATGCCAGTATCAATAGCAATGGCCTACTACTATATATACTGCGCACAACTAAAATGCACCACAGGTATAGAATGTAGATGGATAGTATACTTAATGACGACACAGAGGTAGGTACAGCAGTGGCCTTCCGTACCGTACTGCTATATATACTGGTGGTCACAGTGTCAGCAAACTGCAAAACTAAAATGCACCACAGGTATAGAATGTAGATGGATAGTATACTTAATGACGACACAGAGGTAGGTATAGCAGTGGCCTTCCGTACCGTACTGCTATATATACTGGTGGTCACTGTGTCAGCAAACTGCAAAACTAAAATGCACCACAGGTATAGAATGTAGATGGATAGTATACTTAATGACGACACAGAGGTAGGTACAGCAGTGGCCTTCCGTACCGTACTGCTATATATACTGGTGGTCACTGTGTCAGCAAACTGCAAAACTAAAATGCACCACAGGTATAGAATGTAGATGGATAGTATACTTAATGACAACACAGAGGTAGATACAGCAGTGGCCTTCCGTACCGTACTGCTATATATACTGGTGGTCACTGTGTCAGCAAACTGCAAAACTAAAATGCACCACAGGTATAGAATGTAGATGGATAGTATACTTAATGACGACACAGAGGTAGATACAGCAGTGGCCTTCCGTACCGTACTGCTATATATACTGGTGGTCACTGTGTCAGCAAACTGCAAAACTAAAATGCACCACAGGTATAGAATGTAGATGGATAGTATACTTAATGACGACACAGAGGTAGGTACAGCAGTGGCCTTCCGTACCGTACTGCTATATATACTGGTGGTCACTGTGTCAGCAAACTGCAAAACTAAAATGCACCACAGGTATAGAATGTAGATGGATAGTATACTTAATGACGACACACAGGTAGGTACAGCAGTGGCCTTCCATACCGTACTGCTATATATAGTATACTGGTGGTCACTGTGTCAGCAAACTGCAAAACTAAAATGCACCACAGGTATAGAATGTAGATGGATAGTATACTTAATGACAACACAGAGGTAGGTACAGCAGTGGCCTTCCGTACCAAACTGCTATATATACTGGTGGTCTCTGTGTCAGCAAACTGCAAAACTAAAATGCACCACAGGTATAGAATGTAGATGGATAGTATACTTAATGATGACACAGAGGTAGATACAGCAGTGGCCTTCCGTACCGTACTGCTATATATACTGGTGGTCACTGTGTCAGCAAACTGCAAAACTAAAATGCACCACAGGTATAGAATGTAGATGGATAGCATACTTAATGACGACACAGAGGTAGGTACAGCAGTGGCCTTCCGTACCGTACTGCTATATATAGTATACTGGTGGTCACTCTGTCAGCAAACTTCTAAACTAAAATGCACCACAGGTATAGAATGTAGATGGATAGTATACTTAATGACGACACAGAGGTAGGTACAGCAGTGGCCTTCCGTATCGTACTGCTATATATACTGGTGGTCACTGTTTCAGCAAACTGCAAAACTAAAATGCACCACAGGTATAGAATGTAGATGGATAGTATACTTAATGACGACACAGAGGTAGGTACAGCAGTGGCCTTCCGTACCGTACTGCTATATAACATTTCCAATGCACGAGTGAAAATGGCGGCGACGCGCGGCTGCTTATATAGAATCCGAATCTCGCGAGAATCCGACAGCGGGATGATGACGTTCGGGCGCGCTTGGGTTAACCGAGCCATGCGGGAAAATCCGAGTATGGCTCGGACCCGTGTAAAAAGGGTGAAGTTCGGGGGAATTCGGTTTCCGAGAAACCGAACCCGCTCATCACTAGTAGTTAGTAGATTTGTTGTTGTTTTTTTCTCATTTCTGGCTCTTCATGCTCCGTGCCCCCCCCCCCCCCTTTTTCCCCCACTCACTCTTCCTTTCTTCTCTTTGACTTTTTTCTTGATATATGTTAAAAAAAAATATAGTATGCAGGCTTCCGTGCATTGGCCAATTCACTAACTAAACCCCCATCATTTATTTATTGATGTTGTGAGGACAAGTGAGCTTGCTATGGTGAGTGCTGAATTCTCTATTTGTATGTATTTGGGTAGGTGGTCATGGGCTGCATGCACCCCACCCTATGAGTGGTGAGTGCAGACACTGCACCCCGCTTCTGGGGTGGCGAGTGCTGTGGTTTTCTATATTTGTTTCTATATATATTTATATGTATATGTTTGGTACGGTTCCATGGGCCTGTAGCTCGAGCAAAGACATGGTAGTATTTGTGGGGGAGTGATATTAAAATTATATATGTATACTTCCCTCTGACCCCTCGGAATGTTATTTTGCCTGGTTACTACTCCTTGCTGTCGACGAATACTAGGTTTTCTGTCGACCATAAGGTTTCCTGGTTAGATCCACAACTGGGGCATTCAGTACATGGTCATACACATTCAGAACACATTAATGTCACTAGGGACCCAGCGGTTCCGGACAATCTGCTTATATGTATGATAGATATATATATATATATATATATATATATATGATATGTGTGTATATGTGTATTACAATATGTATATTCATATTACGATTTATAATGAATGCTGAAGTAAAAGTATTCCTTCTCATGTGCTGGTCGCTCTGTTGATAAAGCGCTAGGTCGTCCGTGACGAGTTGGTCTCAGATCCTCACAAGGAGTCCAAGTGTTTATTCTTTTCCCGCCGTGGATAGAATACTGTGAAAGTCAACTCCTGGTCGGCACGGGGCCCTGTCACAAAGGATCGTACACAGGAAGCTAAGTGATATTTTATTTCTATGCTTTGAAGTTATTTGCATTACATGCGCATGGGGGAGTGCTTGTATTCGGAAAGGCATCCGATAAAATTACCCTAGAGAGAGGGTTTTTTTCTTATGTTGGTTCTTCTCTATAACATTGCGGCAGGCTGCCGTGCGACTACAGGAGGTATGGCCGGAGGAATGGTGAGGCTGACTCTGAGAGATACTGGAGTTTTTCCCTGTGACGGTGTACCGCTGTTTGGGGATGCCTCAGTTAAGTCACTCTCAGTGGATACCACTGGTAAGTCTACCTTCGTGAGTTAGACTCCCTCACAACGGTTGGTGACGCATTCTGTTGTGGGATGCAGTCATTTTAACCGGTTCGATACCGTTCTTTTTTCCCTTTCTGTGCAGATCGTGGAAGGTGAAAAGGTAAGAGTTCTGCAGCCTTGTTAGGTTCGCAGAAGCGGATATCGTATTCTGTTTCTACCACATCCACCGCATGTCACTGGGTCTATCTGGCTGGAGCACACACCGGTGGGAACTCGTCTAATACTCTTCAGTCAGTCCGGGAATGGACTTGGACCTGTGAGTTAATAATAGAATCCAAAGGGGGACATACTGGAGTTTACAGATGATTCCCCTCACTGTTTTCAAATAGATCTTACCGATTCCCCTCTGGAAGGGGAGGTAGTACGCGACGCCATACCAGAGTTGCGTCAGGTTCAGGACATGGTCCTGCTGTCCCTGTTAAAAAAAAAAAATAGAAACAAAGATTTCTACTTACAAAGTTGAACTACAGAATGGAATCTCTCAGGCCAGGGAGCTCCAGCACGTAAAGGTAGAAAAGGGTTTAAATGCGTTTTTTCTTCTCCGCATTCAGCTTACCTGGGTTGGTATCCAGGATTGTCTTTGCCGTTTCACCGGAGTGATGGCAGTATGATGGTTTTCTTTCAATAGTAAGAGCCATTGTTGTTCTGTACTGAGACGCTCTCCTGATTACGGCGAGGTGAAGGAACAAGTGGTGCAAATCGTTGTTTCTCTCTGACTGTTCTTCAACACAGGGAATGGCTGTTGTTCCCAACGACGCAGATGTTGGAGGTGGGTATCAGAGTAGATACTGAAAGGTTGAGGTTCTGTGTTTTCCTGTGGAAAGAGGTCTGAGGATCCAGAGTCGGATCAGATTTGCAGTGTCATTCCATCAATATGTTCTGTTGATGAAGAAGATGGGTGCGGCCTGCGAGGCCTTTTCGGTGAGCAGGTCAAATGCCATAGTGGTTTTCACGGGACCAGTTGGAAATGTGGTCCGGATCTCACCTACACATGCACCGGAATATAATCCTAATGGCCAGGATATCGCTCCTGTGGTGTCTGCACAGTTCTCACCTCCTAGAGGGGCGAAGGTTCGGGATCCAGGATTAGATCCTGGTGTCCATGCATGCAGATCTCCGAGGCTGGGGAGCAGTCTTTGCACGGGAAGTATTTCCAGAAGAAAAGGTCAAGCTGGGAAGCTTGTCTGCAGTTAGCTTTCTTGAATTAAGAGCTATTTTCAATGAACATATTCTTCGTGATGTGCCCGTGTTAATTCTGTCGGACAACTTGACAGCAGTGGCGTAAGTAAGCCGCTAGGGCAGAACAAGGAGAAAAGCGGCAATGGCAGAAGCCGCAAAAGTTTTCCGCTGGGTGGAAAGACAGGTGAACGCTATATTAGCAGTCTTCGTTCCGGATGTAAACGATGGAGAAATAGATTTCCTCTGCAGACGCGATCTCCATCCAGGAGAAATGCAGTCATCATCGAGAAGTTTTCACAGAAGTGACAAGTCTTTGAGGAGAGCCTCAATTGGACATGTTGGCGTCTCGCCTGAACGAGAGACCTCAGGGATATTGTTCCAGGTCAAGGGACACTCAAACTATAGCAGTGGACGACCTCGTGACACCTTGGGTGTTTTCAGTCGGTCTATGTGTCCCCTCCGCTTTCACTCTTTCTGAAGGTGATAAATGTAAGGAGAACAAAGGTTCAGGCGATCCTCATTGTTCCGGTCTAGCCAAGGAGGGCTTGGTATCCAGTTCTTCTATATTTACTCATAGAAGATCCTTGGCCTCTTCCTCTACGTGAGGAACTGTTACAGCAAGATCCGGGCGTGTATCAAGACTTACCGCGGCTGCGTTTGACGGCGTGGAGGTTGAACGCCATATCCTAGCCCGAAAGGGTATTCCCAGTGAAGTCATTTCCACACTTCTTCAGGCTAGAAAAGAAGTAACGGCAAAGCCTTACCACTGTATTTGGCATAAATATTTGTCTTGGTGTGAATCCAAGAAGGCTCCTACGGAAGACTTTCAGCTGGGTCGTTCTTCTCCATTCTTTGCAAGAAGGTGTGGATGCAGGCCTAAAGTTAGGCTCCATTTCAGTGCAGTTTTGGCCTTATAAAATTTCTTTACAAAAAAAAAAAAAGAATTGGCCACCTTTCCGGAAGTTCAGACTTTCGTGAAAGGAGTACTGCACATCCAACCTCCATTTGTGCCCCCATTGGCACCGTGGAACCTTGACGTGGTGTTGCGTTTTCTTGTGTCACACTGATTGGAACTTTTGTGAAAGGTTGTGTTAAAATTTCTCTCTTGGAAAGTGGTCATGCTATTGGCTTTGGCGTCCGCAAGGCGTGTGTCGGAAGTAGCGGCTTTGTCTCACAAGAGCCCCTGTTTGATCTTCCATGTGGATAGAGCGGAATTGAGAACTCGGATAATAGTTCTGCCAAAAGTGGTTTCTGGGTTTCACAGAAACCAGCCTATTTTGATGCCTGTGGTTACTTAGGCATTAGCTGATTCAAAGTCTCTCGATGTAGTCAGGGCTTTGAATATTTAGGTCGCCAATTTGGCTCAGATTGGGGAAACAGAGGCTCTGTTTGTCCGGTATGCTCCCAGCATGATTGGGGCGCCTGCGTCTATGCAGTCTGTTACACGCTGGATCTGTGATACGATTCGGCGTGCTCGTTCTACGGCTGGATTGCCGTTACCGAAGTCGGTGGAGACCCATTCTACTAGGAAGATGGGCTCTTCTTGGGCGGATGCCCGAGGAGTCTCGGCGGTTCAACTTTGCTGAGCGCCTACTTGGTCGGGTTCAAACACTTTTGCTAAGCTCTACAAAGTTTGATACCCTCGCTGATGGAGACCTCATGTTTGCTCAATCGGTGCTGCAGAGTTGTCCGCACTCTCCCGCCCGGTCTGGAGCTTTGGTATAAACCCCATGGTCCTTATGGAGTTCCCAGCATCCTCTAGGACGTATGAGAAAATAGGATATTAATACCTACCAGTAAATCCTTTTCTCTTAGTCCGTAGAGGATGCTGGGCGCCCGTCCCAGTGCGTACTGTGTCTGCAGTTATTGGTTATGGTTACACTTTTGTGGTGTTTCTTTTCTGTCAGGCTGTTGCTGACGTTGTTCATGCCATGGCATGCAGTGTCTTATTATTGGTTGTGTTGACACACAGGTTGTGTTACATATTCTCTCAGCATGTGGCTGTGTATTTTTCACGCCGTTGGCTGGTGTTCTATTGAATGCCACGCTCTGCGGTATGTTCGAGGTGTGAGCTGGTATGACACTCACCGTGTTTAAACAATAAATTCTTTCCTCGAAATGTCCGTCTCCCTGGGCACAGTTCTCTAACTGGAGTCTGGAGGAGGGGCATAGAGGGAGGAGCCAGTTCACACCCATTCAAAGTCTTATAGTGTGCCCATGTCTCCTGCGGATCCCGTCTATACCCCATGGTCCTTACGGAGTCCCCAGCATCCTCTATGGACTAAGAGAAAAGGATTTACTGGTAGGTATTAAAATCCTATTTTCTAATTTACTATAAAACTTTCCAGAATCCTTATTTAGTGTTGCCCAGCAATAATTTGTTAAGATATCAGCACTATAAATAGAATGTATTATAATACTGTAACACATATATTTCAAAGTCTACATTATAGAAAGTAAAACTTTTTCTACTTGAAAATATATTCACTTCCGTGTGCTTGTAAAATTAAGGTTGCTCAGCCATTATCATAACAGTGGATTACTGCGAACAAAGCAATGTACGTCAGCATTCGTGTTTGATAAAGCTGGACAAGTTCTTGATTGTGTTAATGGTTAATTTGGATGCCAATGTCCCCATTTCGAATTATCCGAAGTTAAGACATTCAGAGACTTAGAAAGGATTAAGGGTTATTAAACTGTGATTGATACTAATGAAATGACCAAGATTAACCAGTAGGGAACTAGAAGGTGCTTAACTACTTACATAATATCACAGACTGAATTAGTTCCTTAAAAAACAAACCATGAAAAACATTTGTAATAAATAATAATACATTACAAATGAAAGCTGAAACATGATTGAATGTGGCTTGTGTCTTGTGAAAATGGCCCTGATCCTCCATACATGTGAAGTCACAATGTCACAAAGATGGGACTAGAACCTAGAAGTGTTTTTGCGTGTAAATATCTTAGTGCACAAATTAAAAACAGATAAATGTGACTAAATCTGAAAGTGGCAAAAATGACCTAAAAAGAGAGATGCTTGAATACTTGAAGCCTTGGGGAAAATTCTGCTGTACTGTATGACGGTATAAGTGGGTGCTGCACAAAAAAGTCCTGTTACTGGGAATGTCATTTATATTATATAACCAGAGATCAGTGAAATGATAGCTGTGGCAATTAAATTTTTGCAGAGCTTATGATTTCTATAATCTACAAGCTCTTAAAAAAGGGCTAGAACGACTATAGTGTCAGTTCATTCAGTTCTGTGGTCCTGGGTTCAATTCTGAGCCAAATAAAAATCATGTGGAACAATTCTGAATGGAAATGCAGATCTCTCTTTACTACAGAAAAGCCATTTATTCAGTGGAAAAATAATTGCCTAGCTAGACTGGCAACGTTTTCATATGTCACATAATCTCGCACAGACATTATGAATGGATCTCTGTTGTTTCTAAATGAAAAGACACTGGGCAAGAACGTGTAATATCACAAGTTCTTTCTACAGTAGCTCTGAGGTGCATTGTGCAATAAACAAACACTCCACACGTGTCCTTACAGCTCTTATCCTTCATTCTCACATATAGATATACTAGGTGTTTCATCGCAACCTACAGGCGCTCTTCACACTGTCGCAAGGATTTACACCCCCTTAACCCTTGCACGCCCTTGTGATGTGCTATATTTGTATTATGTGGAGTATTACCTCCAATCATAATTGTGTGAGTGGTTAAATATTGCACGGACAAAGGGCGTGCAATGGTTAAGGGGTCATAGCCCCTTGCAACAGTGTGAACAGCGCATGCAGGGCCTGATGAATCACCTAGTAGGTGCTGTGGTTGGGGGAGTGGTGGGTGCGGGGAAGACTCGGAATGGGGAGGGGTCTGGGGGTGCCGCAGGTGGGGGGGCTACTGCAGTGGTGCAGCGGGTGGAGGATGGGCGGGTGCATGGGTGCCGTGAGTGGGGTCCAGAGCCACTGCGGTTGTGGGGGTGCTGCGAGTGGGGGAGGGGCGGTGGTGCTGCAGGTGGGGCCTGGAGGTACTGCGCATGGGGGAGGGCTGGGTAATGCTTCTCCTGCTTCTCCTCCTGCAAGCAGCTAAGCTGTTGAGACTCCCACAGCAGCCAAGCAGCCAGTCACTATTGTTAGCGCCGGTGTCCCAATGCGCCGCGTTACAAGGAAGATGGTGCACTCAATAAACTACAGGTCCCAGCAGGCCTTAGGGCTGGAATGCTTTGGCGCTAAGGGCTGCTGGGAGGTGTAGTTTATTTAGTGCGTATACTTCCCTGTAATGCGGCGCGTTGGGACACCGGCGCTAACAATAGTGACTGGCTGGCAGAACTGACTGACTCGCTGAATCGGTGTAAAAGGTAAGAGTGCTGTGCAGTTTCAGCTTTTACATTGATTCAGTGTACAAACATTACCCTCCGCAATATCACCCACTCTATCCGTTACATTAGCCATCTCGGGGCTTCCAGGCCAGCAGCACAGGTGCTGTGTTGCGGAGTAAGGGCCTCTAGGGATCTGGGCGCGGCTGTGGCGGGGAGGCTTCAGGGCTCAGAGAGTATGCGGCGCAGGGAGGGCTATGAAAGCCTTCCGCTGCGCCGCTTTCATACACATCTATGCCATTGGCCACAGCAGCTTTTATTCCACCTGCGCCGCGGCTAGGGAGTGGGGATTGTTGATGCCGGAGGGGGCAGGCGGACTGGCTGCAGGACATAGGATGCTGCAGTAAAAGGATTTTCTCTTACGTCCTAGAGGATGCTGGGGACTCCGTAAGGACCATGGGGATAGACGGGCTCCGCAGGAGACATGGGCACTAAGAAAGAACTTTAGGTATGGGTGTGCACTGGCTCCTCCCTCTATGCCCCTCCTCCAGACCTCAGTTTATTACTGTGCCCAGAGGAGACTGGGTGCATTACAGGGAGCTCTCCTGAGTTTCCTGAAAATAAAGTATTTTCGGGCAGATGTATTAACCTGGAGAAGGCATAAGGAAGTGATAAACCAGTGATATGTGCAAGGTGATACACGCACCAGCCAATCAGCTCCTAACTGTTAATTTACATATTGGAGCTGATTGGCTGGTGTGTTTATCACCTGGCATTTCTCACTGGTTTATCACTTCCTTATCCTGTCTCCAGGTTAATACATCTGCCCCTTTGTTAGGTTTTTTATTTTCAGGGAGCCTGCTGGCAACAGACTCCCTGCAGCGAGGGACTGAGGAGAGAGAAACAGACCTACTTTAATTAGAGATGAGCGCCTGAAATTTTTCGGGTTTTGTGTTTTGGTTTTGGGTTCGGTTCCGCGGCCGTGTTTTGGGTTCGAACGCGTTTTGGCAAAACCTCACCGAATTATTTTTGTCGGATTCGGGTGTGTTTTGGATTCGGGTGTTTTTTTCAAAAAACCCTAAAAAACAGCTTAAATCATAGAATTTGGGGGTCATTTTGATCCCAAAGTATTATTAACCTCAAAAAACATAATTTACACTCATTTTCAGCCTATTCTGAACACATCACACCTCACAATATTATTTTTAGTCCTAAAATTTGCACCGAGGTCGCTGTGTGAGTAAGATAAGCGACCCTAGTGGCCGACACAAACACCGGGCCCATCTAGGAGTGGCACTGCAGTGTCACGCAGGATGTCCCTTCCAAAAAACCCTCCCCAAACAGCACATGACGCAAAGAAAAAAAGAGGCGCAATGAGGTAGCTGTGTGAGTAAGATTAGCGACCCTAGTGGCCGACACAAACACCGGGCCCATCTAGGAGTGGCACTGCAGTGTCACGCAGGATGTCCCTTCCAAAAAACCCTCCCCAAACAGCACATGACGCAAAGAAAAAAAGAGGCGCAATGAGGTAGCTGACTGTGTGAGAAAGATAAGCGACCCTAGTGGCCGACACAAACACCGGGCCCATCTAGGAGTGGCACTGCAGTGTCACGCAGGATGGCCCTTCCAAAAAACCCTCCCCAAACAGCACATGACGCAAAGAAAAAAAGAGGCGCAATGAGGTAGCTGACTGTGTGAGTAAGATTAGCGACCCTAGTGGCCGACACAAACACCGGGCCCATCTAGGAGTGGCACTGCAGTGTCACGCAGGATGTCCCTTCCAAAAAACCCTCCCCAATCAGCACATGATGCAAAGAAAAAGAAAAGAAAAAAGAGGTGCAAGATGGAATTATCCTTGGGCCCTCCCACCCACCCTTATGTTGTATAAACAAAACAGGACATGCACACTTTAACCAACCCATCATTTCAGTGACAGGGTCTGCCACACGACTGTGACTGATATGACGGGTTGGTTTGGACCCCCCCCAAAAAAGAAGCAATTAATCTCTCCTTGCACAAACTGGCTCTACAGAGGCAAGATGTCCACCTCATCTTCACCCTCCGATATATCACCGTGTACATCCCCCTCCTCACAGATTATCAATTCGTCCCCACTGGAATCCACCATCTCAGCTCCCTGTGTACTTTGTGGAGGCAATTGCTGCTGGTCAATGTCTCCGCGGAGGAATTGATTATAATTCATTTTAATGAACATCATCTTCTCCACATTTTCTGGATGTAACCTCGTACGCCGATTGCTGACAAGGTGAGCGGCGGCACTAAACACTCTTTCGGAGTACACACTTGTGGGAGGGCAACTTAGGTAGAATAAAGCCAGTTTGTGCAAGGGCCTCCAAATTGCCTCTTTTTCCTGCCAGTATAAGTACGGACTGTGTGACGTGCCTACTTGGATGCGGTCACTCATATAATCCTCCACCATTCTATCAATGTTGAGAGAATCATATGCAGTGACAGTAGACGACATGTCCGTAATCGTTGTCAGGTCCTTCAGTCCGGACCAGATGTCAGCATCAGCAGTCGCTCAAGACTGCCCTGCATCACCGCCAGCGGGTGGGCTCGGAATTCTGAGCCTTTTCCTCGCACCCCCAGTTGCGGGAGAATGTGAAGGAGGAGATGTTGACAGGTCGCGTTCCGCTTGACTTGACAATTTTGTCACCAGCAGGTCTTTCAACCCCAGCAGACCTGTGTCTGCCGGAAAGAGAGATCCAAGGTAGGCTTTAAATCTAGGATCGAGCACGGTGGCCAAAATGTAGTGCTCTGATTTCAACAGATTGACCACCCGTGAATCCTTGTTAAGCGAATTAAGGGCTGCATCCACAAGTCCCACATGCCTAGCGGAATCGCTCCGTGTTAGCTCCTTCTTCAATGCCTCCAGCTTCTTCTGCAAAAGCCTGATGAGGGGAATGACCTGACTCAGGCTGGCAGTGTCTGAACTGACTTCACGTGTGGCAAGTTCAAAGGGCATCAGAACCTTGCACAACGTTGAAATCATTCTCCACTGCACTTGAGACAGGTGCATTCCACCTACTATATCGTGCTCAATTGTATAGGCTTGAATGGCCTTTTGCTGCTCCTCCAACCTCTGAAGCATATAGAGGGTTGAATTCCACCTCGTTACCACTTCTTGCTTCAGATGATGGCAGGGCAGGTTCAGTAGTTTTTGGTGGTGCTCCAGTTTTCTGTACGTGGTGCCTGTACGCCGAAAGTGTCCCGCAATTCTTCTGGCCACCGACAGCATCTCTTGCACGCCCCTGTCGTTTTTTAAAAAATTCTGCACCACCAAATTCAAGGTATGTGCAAAACATGGGACGTGCTGGAATTGGCCCAGATTTAATGCACACACAATATTGCTGGCGTTGTCCGATGCCACAAATCCACAGGAGAGTCCAATTGGGGTAAGCCATTCCGCGATGATCTTCCTCAGTTGCCGTAAGAGGTTTTCAGCTGTGTGCGTATTCTGGAAAGCGGTGATACAAAGCGTAGCCTGCCTAGGAAAGAGTTGGCGTTTGCGAGATGCTGCTACTGGTGCCGCCGCTGCTGTTCTTGCGGCGGGAGTCCATACATCTACCCAGTGGGCTGTCACAGTCATATAGTCCTGACCCTGCCCTGCTCCACTTGTCCACATGTCCGTGGTTAAGTGGACATTGGGTACAGCTGCATTTTTTAGGACACTGGTGACTCTTTTTCTGAGGTCTGTGTACATTTTCGGTATCGCCTGCCTAGAGAAATGGAACCTAGATGGTATTTGGTACCGGGGACACAGTACCTCCAACAAGTCTCTAGTTGGCTCTGCAGTAATGATGGATACCGGAACCACGTTTCTCACCACCCAGGATGCCAAGGCCTCAGTTATCCGCTTTGCAGTAGGATGACTGCTGTGATATTTCATCTTCCTCGCAAAGGACTGTTGAACAGTCAATTGCTTACTGGAAGTAGTACAAGTGGGCTTACGACTTCCCCTCTGGGATGACCATCGACTCCCAGCGGCAACAACAGCAGCGCCAGCAGCAGTAGGCGTTACACGCAAGGATGCATCGGAGGAATCCCAGGCAGGAGAGGACTCGTCAGACTTGCCAGTGACATGGCCTGCAGGACTATTGGCATTCCTGGGGAAGGAGGAAATTGACACTGAGGGAGTTGGTGGGGTGGTTTGCGTGAGCTTGGTTACAAGAGGAAGGGATTTACTGGTCAGTGGACTGCTTCCGCTGTCACCCAAAGTTTTTGAACTTGTCACTGACTTATTATGAATGCGCTGCAGGTGACGTATAAGGGAGGATGTTCCGAGGTGGTTAACGTCCTTACCCCTACTTATTACAGCTTGACAAAGGGAACACACGGCTTGACACCTGTTGTCCGCATTTCTGGTGAAATACCTCCACACCGAAGAGCTGATTTTTTTGGTATTTTCACCTGGCATGTCAACGGCCATATTCCTCCCACGGACAACAGGTGTCTCCCCGGGTGCCTGACTTAAACAAACCACCTCACCATCAGAATCCTCCTGGTCAATTTCCTCCCCAGCGCCAGCAACACCCATATCCTCCTCATCCTGGTGTACTTCAACACTGACATCTTCAATCTGACTATCAGGAACTGGACTGCGGGTGCTCCTTCCAGCACTTGCAGGGGGCGTGCAAATGGTGGAAGGCGCATGCTCTTCACCTCCAGTGTTGGGAAGGTCAGGCATCGCAACCGACACAATTGGACTCTCCTTGTGGATTTGGGATTTCGAAGAACGCACAGTTCTTTGCGGTGCTTTTGCCAGCTTGAGTCTTTTCAGTTTTCTAGCGAGAGGCTGAGTGCTTCCATCCTCATGTGAAGCTGAACCACTAGCCATGAACATAGGCCAGGGCCTCAGCCGTTCCTTGCCACTCCGTGTGGTAAATGGCATATTGGCAAGTTTACGCTTCTCCTCCGACAATTTTATTTTAGGTTTTGGAGTCCTTTTTTTTCTGATATTTGGTGTTTTGGATTTGACATGCTCTGTACTATGACATTGGGCATCGGCCTTGGCAGACGACGTTGCTGGCATTTCATCGTCTCGGCCATGACTAGTGGCAGCAGCTTCAGCACGAGGTGGAAGTGGATCTTGATCTTTCCCTAATTTTGGAACCTCAACTTTTTTGTTCTCCATATTTTATAGGCAGAACTAAAAGGCACCTCAGGTAAACAATGGAGATGGATGGATTGGATACTAGTATTGGATACCTGCCGACTGCCGACACAGAGGTAGCCACAGCCGTGAACTACCGCACTGTACACTGGTTGATAAAGAGATAGTAGTATACTCGTAACAACTAGTATGACACTATGACGACGGTATAAAGAATGAAAAAAAAACCACGGTTAGGTGGTATATATTATAATAATAATACAATTATGGATGGACGGACTGCCTGCCGACTGCCGACACAGAGGTAGCCACAGCCGTGAACTACCGCACTGTACACTGGTTGATAAAGAGATAGTAGTATACTCGTAACAACTAGTATGACACTATGACGACGGTATAAAGAATGAAAAAAAAACCACGGTTAGGTGGTATATATTATAATAATAATACAATTATGGATGGACGGACTGCCTGCCGACTGCCGACACAGAGGTAGCCACAGCCGTGAACTACCGCACTGTACACTGGTTGATAAAGAGATAGTAGTATACTCGTAACAACTAGTATGACACTATGACGACGGTATAAAGAATGAAAAAAAAACCACGGTTAGGTGGTATATATTATAATAATAATACAATTATGGATGGACGGACTGCCTGCCGACTGCTGACACAGAGGTAGCCACAGCCGTGAACTACCGCACTGTACACTGGTTGATAAAGAGATAGTAGTATACTCGTAACAACTAGTATGACACTATGACGACGGTATAAAGAATGAAAAAAAAACCACGGTTAGGTGGTATATATTATAATAATAATACAATTATGGATGGACGGACTGCCTGCCGACTGCCGACACAGAGGTAGCCACAGCCGTGAACTACCGCACTGTACACTGGTTGATAAAGAGATAGTAGTATACTCGTAACAACTAGTATGACACTATGACGACGGTATAAAGAATGAAAAAAAAACCACGGTTAGGTGGTATATATTATAATAATAATACAATTATGGATGGACGGACTGCCTGCCGACTGCCGACACAGAGGTAGCCACAGCCGTGAACTACCGCACTGTACACTGGTTGATAAAGAGATAGTAGTATACTCGTAACAACTAGTATGACACTATGACGACGGTATAAAGAATGAAAAAAAAACCACGGTTAGGTGGTATATATTATAATAATAATACAATTATGGATGGACGGACTGCCTGCCGACTGCCGACACAGAGGTAGCCACAGCCGTGAACTACCGCACTGTACACTGGTTGATAAAGAGATAGTAGTATACTCGTAACAACTAGTATGACACTATGACGACGGTATAAAGAATGAAAAAAAAACCACGGTTAGGTGGTATATATTATAATAATAATACAATTATGGATGGACGGACTGCCTGCCGACTGCCGACACAGAGGTAGCCACAGCCGTGAACTACCGCACTGTACACTGGTTGATAAAGAGATAGTAGTATACTCGTAACAACTAGTATGACACTATGACGACGGTATAAAGAATGAAAAAAAAACCACGGTTAGGTGGTATATATTATAATAATAATACAATTATGGATGGACGGACTGCCTGCCGACTGCCGACACAGAGGTAGCCACAGCCGTGAACTACCGCACTGTACACTGGTTGATAAAGAGATAGTAGTATACTCGTAACAACTAGTATGACACTATGACGACGGTATAAAGAATGAAAAAAAAACCACGGTTAGGTGGTATATATTATAATAATAATACAATTATGGATGGACGGACTGCCTGCCGACTGCCGACACAGAGGTAGCCACAGCCGTGAACTACCGCACTGTACACTGGTTGATAAAGAGATAGTAGTATACTCGTAACAACTAGTATGACACTATGACGACGGTATAAAGAATGAAAAAAAAACCACGGTTAGGTGGTATATATTATAATAATAATACAATTATGGATGGACGGACTGCCTGCCGACTGCCGACACAGAGGTAGCCACAGCCGTGAACTACCGCACTGTACACTGGTTGATAAAGAGATAGTAGTATACTCGTAACAACTAGTATGACACTATGACGACGGTATAAAGAATGAAAAAAAAACCACGGTTAGGTGGTATATATTATAATAATAATACAATTATGGATGGACGGACTGCCTGCCGACTGCCGACACAGAGGTAGCCACAGCCGTGAACTACCGCACTGTACTGTGTCTGCTGCTAATATAGACTGGTTGATAAAGAGATAGTATACAATACATACAACAATATACTACTATACTGGTGGTCAGGCACTGGTCACCACTAGTCACACTGGCAGTGGCACTCCTGCAGCAAAAGTGTGCACTGTTTAATTTTAAATTAATATAATATTATGTACTCCTGGGGGCTCCTGCTATAACAACCTGCAGTGCTCCCCAGTCTCCCCCACAATTATTATAAGCTTTGCCTTTTATACATTGATGTGCAGCACACTGGGCTGAGCTGAGTGCACACAGACTGAGTCACACTGTGTGACTGGCTGCTGCTGTGTATCGTTTTTTTTCAGGCAGAGAACGGATATAGCAGAGAACGGATATATTAAAATAAATAAAAGTTAACTAACAACAACTGCACTGGTCACTGTGGTAAACTCTGTCTGACTCTGCACAATCTCTCTCTCTCTTCTAATCTAATTTCTAATGGAGAGGACGCCAGCCACGTCCTCTCCCTATCAATCTCAATGCACGTGTGAAAATGGCGGCGACGCACGGCTCCTTATATAGAATCCGAGTCTCGCGAGAATCCGACAGCGTCATGATGACGTTCGGGCGCGCTCGGGTTAACCGAGCAAGGCGGGAGGATCCGAGTCTGCTCGGACCCGTGAAAAAAACATGAAGTTCGTGCGGGTTCGGTTTCAGAGAAACCGAACCCGCTCATCTCTAACTTTAATGTCAGGCTCTGTTTCTTAGGCTACTGGACACCATTAGCTCCAGAGGGAACGGAACGCAGGTCTCATCCCGCAGTTCGTTTCAGAGCCGCGCCGCCGTCCTCCTCGCAGAGCCGGAAGATAGAAGCCGGGTGAGTATGTGAAGAAAGAAGACTTCAGAGGCGGCAGAAGACTTCAGATCTTCACTGAGGTAACGCACAGCAGTAATGCTGTGCGCCATTGCTCCCACACAGCACACACACACGGCAGTCACTGTAAGGGTGCAGGGCGCAGGGGGGGCGCCCTGGGCAGCAATAAGGACCTTCAAATCTGGCAATAAGCATATATACAGGCTGGGCACTGTTTATAAAAGAGAATCCCCGCCAGTTTTTTAATTTTTCAGCGGGACCGAAGCCCGCCGCTGAGGGGGCGGAGCTTGTTCCTCAGCACTCACCAGCGCCATTTTCTCCACAGCACACCGCTGAGAGGAAGCTCCCCGGACTCTCCCCTGCTTACCACGGTGAAAGAGGTTTTTAAAAAGGGGGGGCACATAATTTGGCGCAAATAGATAATTACAGCGCTACCTGGGTAAACATATAGTGTGTTTTTTCCTGGGGCATTAGCGCTGGGTGTGTGCTGGCATACTCTCTCTCTGTCTCTCCAAAGGGCCTTGTGGGGGAACTGTCTTCAGATAAGAGGTTTCCCTGAGTGTGTGGTGTGTCGGTACGCGTGTGTCGGCATGTCTGAGGTAGAAGGCTTTCCTAGCGAGGAGGTGGAGCAAATGAATGTGGTGTCTCTGTCGGCAACACCGACACCTGACTGGGTGGATATATGGAATGTCTTAAGTGCTAATGTGAAATTATTGCACAAAAGGTTGGACAAAGCTGAGTCCAGGAATTATGCAGAGAGTCAGGCCCTGCCTGCCCCTATGTCGCAGGGACCCTCGGGGTCTCAAAAGTGCCCACTATCCCATATAGTAGACACTAATACCAACACGGATTCTGACTCCAGTGTCAAATACGATGATGCAAAGTTACAGCCAAAATTGGCTAAAAGTATTCAATATATGATTATTGCAATAAAGGGTGTTTTGCATATCACAGAGGAACCCCCTGTCCCTGACACGAGGGTACACATGTATGAGGAAAAGAAACCTGAGGTAACCTTTACCCCTTCTCATGAGCTGAACGAGTTATTTGAAAAGGCATGGGAATCTCCAGACAAGAAACTGCAGATTCCCAAAAGGATTCTTATGGCGTATCCTTTCCCAGCTAAGGACAGGATACGGTGGGAATCCTCCCCAAGGGTGGACAAAGCGTTGACACGCTTATCCAAAAAGGTAGCACTGCCATCCCAAGATACGGCTACCCTCAGGGATCCTGCTGATCGCAAGCAGGAGGCTACCTTAAAGTCCATTTACACACACTCTGGTACCTTACTCAGACCGGCGATAGCGTCGGCTTGGGTTTGTAGCGCTGTAGCAGCGTGGACAGATACTTTATCGGAGGAATTGGATACCCTGGATAAGGATACCATTTTATTGACCCTGGGTCATATTAAAGATGCTGTCTTATATATGAGGGATGCTCAAAGAGACATTGGCCTACTGGGTTCTAGAGTCAACGCTATGTCGATTTCTGCTAGACGAGTACTATGGACCCGGCAATGGACAGGTGATGCCGACTCAAAGAGGCATATGGAGGTTTTACCTTACAAGGGTGAGGAATTGTTTGGGGAAGGTCTCTCGAACCTGGTCTCCACAGCTACGGCAGGTAAATCAAATTTGTTGCCTTATATTCCCTCACAGCCTAAGAAAGCGCCACATTATCAAATGCAGTCCTTTCGGTCAAATAAAAACAAAAGAGTACGAGGATCGTCCTTTCTTGCCAGAGGTAAGGGCAGAGGAAAAAAGCTGCCAACCACAGCTAGTTCCCAGGAGCAGAAGTCCTCCCCGGCCTTTACAAAATCCACTGCATGACGCTGGGGCTCCGCTGAGGGAGTCCGCCCAAGTGGGGGCACGTCTTCGACTTTTCAGCCACATCTGGGTTCACTCACAGGTGGATCCCTGGGCAATAGAAATTGTTTCCCAGGGTTACAAGCTGGAATTCGAAGAGGTGCCTCCTCGCCGGTTTTTCAAATCGTCCCTACCAGCTTCTCCCCCAGAAAGGGAGATAGTTTTAAATGCAATTCACAAATTGTGTCATCAACAGGTGGTGGTCAAAGTTCCCCTGCTTCAACAAGGGAGGGGGTATTACTCAACCCTATTTGTAGTCCCGAAACCGGACAGTTCGGTCAGACCCATTTTAAATTTTAAATCCTTGAACTTTACTTGAAAAGGTTCAAGTTCAAGATGGATTCGCTCAGAGCGGTCATCGCCAGCCTAGAAGGGGGGGATTTTATGGTATCCCTGGACATAAAGGATGCATACCTTCATGTTCCCATATATCCACCTCATCAGGCGTACCTGAGATTTGCGGTACAGGATTGTCATTACCAAATTCAGACGTTGCCGTTTGGACTTTCCACGGCCCCGAGGATTTTCACCAAGGTAATGGCGGAAATTATGGTGCTCCTGCGCAAGCAGGGTGCCACAATTATCCCGTACTTGGACGATCTCCTCATAAAAGCGAGATCACGAGAGCAGTTGTTGAACAGCGTGTCACTTTCACTGAAGGTGTTACAACAACACGGCTGGATTCTCAATATCCCGAAGTCACAGTTACTACGACTCGTTTGACCTTCTTAGGCATGATTCTGGATACGGACCAGAAAAGGGTTTATCTTCCGATAGAAAAGGCCCAGGAACTCATGACTCTGGTCAGGGACCTATTGAAGCCAAAAGAGGTGTCAGTGCATCACTGCACTCGAGTCCTGGGAAAGATGGTGGCATCTTACGAGGCCATTCCCTTCGGCAGGTTCCATGCGAGGACCTTCCAATGGGACCTACTGCACAAGTGGTCCGGGTCACATCTACAGATTCATCAGTTGATCACCCTGTCCCCCAGGGCAAGGGTGTCTCTCCTGTGGTGGCTACAGAGTGCTCACCTTCTAGAGGGTCGCAGGTTCGCCATTCAGGACTGGATTCTGGTAACCACGGACGCGAGCCTCCAAGGTTGGGGAGCAGTCACACAGGAAAGAAACTTCCAAGGTCTTTGGTCATGCCAGGAGACTTGTCTTCACATCAACGTCCTGGAGCTGAGGGCCATATACAACGCCCTTCATCAAGCGGAGACTTGGCTTCGCGACCCACCGGTTCTGATTCAGTCAGACAACATCACCGTAGTGGCTTATGTAAACTGCCAAGGCAGCACAAGGAACAGAGTGGCAATGGCGGAAGCCACCAGGATTCTTCGCTGGGCGGAAAATCATGTAAGCGCACTGTCAGCAGTGTTCATTCCGGGAGTGGACAACTGGGAAGCAGACTTCCTCAGCAGACACGATCTACATCCAGGAGAGTGGGGACTTCATCAGGAAGTCTTCGCACAGATTGCAAGTCAGTGGGGACTGCCCCACATAGACATGATGGCGTCCCGCCTCAACAAAAAACTACAGAGGTATTGCGACAGGTCAAGAGACCCTCAGGCGGTGGCAGTGGACGCCCTCGTGACACCGTGGGTGTTCCAGTCGGTCTATGTGTTTCCTCCTCTTCCTCTCATCCCCAAGGTGTTGAGAATAATAAGAATAAGAGGAGTACAGACAATTCTCATTGTTCCGGATTGGCCACAAAGGGACTGGTATCCGGATCTGCAGGAAATGCTCACAGAAGATCCGTAGCCTCTTCCTCTAAGACAGGACCTGTTACAACAGGGGCCCTGTCTGTTCCAAGACTTACCGCGGCTGCGTTTGACGGCATGGCGGTTGAACGGCGGATCCTAGCGGAAAAGGGCATTCCAGATGAGGTCATTCCTACTCTGATAAAGGCTAGGAAGGACATGACAGCTAAACATTATCACCGTACATGGTGGAAGTATGTTTCTGGGTGTGAGGCCAGGAATGCTCCTACGGAAGAATTCCATCTAGGCCGTTTCCTTCACTTCCTACAGATTGGAGTGAATTTGGGCCTAAAATTAGGCTCCATTAGGGTTCAGATTTCTGCCCTATCCATTTTCTTTCAGAAGAAATTGGCTTCTCTCCCAGAAGTACAGACTTTTGTGAAGGGAGTGCTGCATATTCAGCCTCCTTTTGTACCTCCAGTGGCACCTTGGGACCTGAATGTGGTGTTGAGTTTCCTTAAGTCACACTGGTTTGAACCCCTTAAAACGGTGGAATTAAAATATCTCACTTGGAAAGTGGTCATGTTGTTAGCCTTGGCTTCGGCTAGGCGAGTGTCGGAGTTGGCGGCTTTGTCTCATAAAAGCCCCTATTTAGTTTTCCATATGGATAGAGCGGAATTGCGGACCCGTCCTCAATTCTTGCCAAAGGTGGTTTCGTCTTTTCATATGAACCAACCTATTGTGGTGCCTGTGGCTACGTGAGACTTGGAGGATTCCGAGTCCCCTTGATGTGGTCAGGGCTATGAAAATTTACGTGGCCAGAACGGCTAGGGTTAGGAAAACAGAAGCACTGTTTATCCTGTATGCAGCCAACAAGGTTGGTGCTCCTGCTTCCAAGCAGACTATTGCTCGCTGGATCTGTAACACGATTCAGCAGGCTCATTCTACGGCTGGATTGCCATTACCAAAATCAATAAAGGCCCATTCCACCAGGAAAGTGGGCTCTTCTTGGGCGGCTACCCGAGGGTTCTCGGCATTACAGCTGTGCCGTGCTGCTACTTGGTCGGGTTCAAACACTTTTGCTAAATTCTACAAGTTTGATACCCTGGCTGAGGAGGACCTCATGTTTGCTCAATTGGTGCTGCAGAGTCATCCGCACGCTCCCACCCGTTTGGGAGCTTTGGTATAATCCCCATGGTCCTTACGGAGTCCCCAGCATCCTCTAGGACGTAAGAGAAAATAAGATTTTAAACCTACCGGTAAATCTTTTTCTCCTAGTCCGTAGAGGATGCTGGGCGCCCCTCCCAAGTGCGGACTATTTCTGCAAGACTTGTATATAGTTTTTGCTTACATAAGGATTATGTTACAGTGTTCCTCAGTCTCGGACTGATGCTGTGTTGTTTCATACTGTTAACTGGTTCGTATATCCCAAGTTATATGGTGTGGATGGTGTGGGCTGGTATGAATCTTGCCCTTAGATTAACTAAAATCCTTTCCTCGTACTGTCCATCTCCTCTGGGCACAGTTTCTCTAACTGAGGTCTGGAGGAGGGGCATAGAGGGAGGAGCCAGTGCACACCCATACTAAGTTCTTTCTTAGTGCCCATGTCTCCTGCGGAGCCCGTCTATCCCCATGGTCCTTTCGGAGTCCCCAGCCTCCTCTACGGACTAGGAGAAAAAGATTTACTGGTAGGTTTAAAATCTTATTTTTTTCCCCCTGTCTACAGCACAGAGACTTTCTGCAGATGCAGTGGCATACCCTCCAACTATACCTTTTTGGCAAGTACAGTACCTTTTTTTTCTGCTCTGTACTGATTTTTGGCTCTCCAAACTTCCATTGAAAGTATAGGAAAAGGAGCGTGGCCACGCCACTGTACCCGTGACCACGCCCCCCTTTTTTAATTTGTAGCGATTTTTTATGTGTAAATTGTTGGAGGGTATGATGCTGCAGATGCAGTGGGCCTATTTTGGGGTGTGGACCTGGAGCTGCAGCTCCATAATCCCCATTGTTAGTCCTTCTCTGGGAACACACAGCAGCCAAAGGGCAGAGCCTCCCATTGGATGTAACCTGTGTGGTAGGGCGTTTCTCACCCAATCAGCTGTGGACTGGGTGTGATAGACCTGCTGCTAACCCAATGAGAGCTCCTAGCCACGCCCAGTGTTATACACACAGGCACAGAGTCACAGATCTGGGCTATTATATAGGAGATACTCTGTTGTCCGATTTGTAGCTAAAGTTCTTTATATAATTAAATACCTAAGAAATTATGTGAATAACATTGAAACATATAAACCTCCTTAGTATCCACACCGATTGCAGCTAAGGGCCTGCATGGTGTATTGCTAAAATGAGGGAAGAGCAGTCCTGTCTTTAGTACCTTCAATATACAGTATATCTATGTGTGTGTGTGTGTGTGTGTGTGTGTGTGTGTGTGTGTGTGTGTGTGTGTGTGTGTGTGTGTGTGTGTGTGTCTACTGTATGTGTATACTTATCTGTTACCCTACAAACACCTTCTCATCCCATGCCTTCTGCGGTATCTGGACAGAGGATCAACAGTGTCTAGATAAACAGTTAGTAGGCTGACACCAGAAGGTCAACAGTACGGATGGTGTAATGGTTAGCATTACTGCCTCACAGCACTGAGGTCATGGGTTCAGTTCCCACCATGGCACTAACTGTGCAGAGTTTGTATATTCTCCCCGTACTTGCGTGAGTTTCCTCCGGGTACTCGGTTTCCTCCCACAATCCAAAAATATACTGATAGGTTACTTGGCTTCCAACTAAAATTAACCTAGTGCAAATGTGTCTGTGTGTACATGTGATAGGGAATATAGATTGTAAGCTTCACTGGGGCAGGGACTGATGTGAATGGCCAAATATTCTATGTAAAGTGCTGCGGAATATGTGTGCGTCATATAAATAACTGGTAATAAATAATGAACATGCAAAATGTAGGAAATGTCAACACGGTTACTCGGTCGACAGTTAATAGGTAGACAGTGACTAAAGTTGACAGGGTTAAAAAGTTGTCACAGTCAAAATTATGCCATACAAAAGTTTGACATATGGCTTTTCACGATTTGTAGGGCTAGGTTTAGGGTTAGGCACCTGGCAGAAGGCTCGGGTTAGGCTACGGGAGGGGAGATTAGGGTTAAACACTATATGGAGGGTTATGGTTGGTCTACGGGAGGGGAATTTAGGGTTAGGCACTAGGGGGATGGTCAAGGTTAGTCTAAAAATAACAAAAACATCATGAAAGTCAGTAGGTCAACCTATCAATCTACTGACTCTGTCTACCTATTGCATGTTGACATTTTGGTGTCGACCTACTGACTCTGTATCTAGACACTGCCTATCCTTCAATCCACACTCACCTTCCATAGTTTTGTGATTAAAAATAAAAAAGTTTCATCTGTAAATAAATATTACTGTTTATGTTGCATACAGGAACCATGTACCTTTCCTTGGTTTTCTGTCATTTATTTCAAATAAAATAATGACAATAATACAGTATATTGCTAAGTAAATAATACATTATCTATATAACTGATAATTGATGTAATCATCTTGTGCTTAGTACCTGTCACTAGCATTCAGAGACTTGTGTATTATAAGGGATTGTATGACTATTTTATGTTCACATAACTTCTAACACAAACCTCCCAATTGACCTGATTTTGGTGGGACAGTCCCGCTTTCTAGGGACTTTTCTGCTGTCCCATTCATGGGCCGCAGTTTCCCACCTGGGGGTGACGGCGGGAGTTAGAGTTGGGCAGTATTTGTATTCAATTATTTTATTTAATTACAGTTATTTATAGTACAGCAGACACATTCTGTAGCACTTTACATTATTAGCAGTTTCTTATATAGCGCATCAAATTCCGTTGCGCTTTACAATTAGAACAGCAGTTATAAAACAAAACTGGGCAAAAACAGACAGACATAGAGGTAGGAAGGCCCTGCTCGCAAGCTTACAATCTATAGCAATCTATATTTACAGATAATATTTACTCCTTCACATCAGTCATTCCTATTCAACTCACCCATTATATCTCCAGTTTTGAAGTGAGTCAAGGTAGAGTAACTTTCAGCCAATCAATGCACCAGAATTCTCACAGCAGCACAATGAACTCCAAGAGATGAGTGAGCTGATCATGTGGGGACATCCGTGAAGCATCTGCTCAAGTGGTTATCAGGGCCGGTTCTAGACTTTGTGGCGCCCAGGGTGAAAGTTTCCTTTGGTGCCGACCCCAATCCCCCCCCCCCTCCGAGACAGCGAAATGGGGGGGTGGCTTCATTGGAAAGGGGCGTGGTCAGTTTTGCTCCCTGTAGTTTTGCCCCCTGTAGCATTGTGCACCCTGTAGAGCTGCGCCCACAGTAGCTGTTGTGCCCCCTGCAGCTGTTGTGCCCCCTGCAGCTGTGCCCCAGTAACTGTTATGCCCCCTGCAGCTGTTGTGCCACCTGCAGCTGTGCCCCCAGTAGCTGTTATGCCCCCTGCAGCTGTGCCCCCAGTAGCTGTTATGCCCCCTGCAGCTGTGCCCCCATTAGTTGTTTCCCCAGTAGTTGTGCCCCCTGCAGCTGTGCCCCCATTAGTTGTGGCCCCAGTAGTTGTGCCCCCTGCATCTGTGCCCCCATTAGTTGTGGCCCCAGTAGTTGTGTCCCCCTTAGTGTTCCCCTGCAGCTGTGCCCCCATTAGTTGTGGCCCCAGTAGTTGTGCCCCCTTAGTGTGCCCCCTGCAGCTGTGCCCCCATTAGTTGTGGCCCCAGTAGTTGTGCCCCCATTAGTTGTGGCCCCAGTAGGTGTGCCCCCTGCAGCTGTGCCCCCATTAGTTGTGCCCACAAGTAGCTGTGCACCTAGTAATAAAAATAAAAAATACATACCAGCCCCGTTCCTGTTCCCGACCACTGCACTCTGTCTCCGCCGCCGGCGCCGCTCCTCTGATCTATGGGAGAGACGTCATGACGTCTCTTCCATAGCGCCGCACAGAAAGCTCCTTTCCGCGAAGGGAAACTAGACACTACCTCACTGCACATCTAGATTCCCTACGCAGAGAGGATCTTTTCAAAACCACCGCAGCCGCCATCCTAGTTAATAGCGGCTTTTGCCACGGCGGCAGCGCCCCCGGGACAGCGGCGCCCCGGGCAAAAGTACTGCTTGCCCGTGGCAAGAGCCGCTACTGGTGATTATGTTACTGAGGACAAGGATTTGTGTGGTAGGGACAGTTTTATGTGTGACAATGGAAATGAAGGAAAGTATAAAGCTGCAGACTGACAGAAGGAGTAGAGTCCACAATAGCACAAAGTAGTTATGTGAAGGTCTTGTCAAGTTGATGTGTAAAGGTTGTGTTGTAAGTTGCGCTGCTATAGGATATTAAGTTCATGCACCTAACTTGCTCTTCACTTCCTGCAGTGGGGCCTTCTCAGAGGTATTCCTAGTGAAGCACCGATCAACTGGACAAAACTTTGCTCTGAAGTGTATCAAAAAAGTCAACAGTTCAAGAGATCGAAGTTTGGAGAATGAAATTGCAGTGCTAAAAAAGTATGGCTTTCCTCTATGCATATTTCTGTAGCATACTCATTTTAGCTTGAAAATGTATTCTGATAAATGTACTATCCAAAAAATGTCTGTTAATGTCAGTGCCGTAACTAGACATTTTAGCGCCCCCCACATTACATATGCAAATATATATAGGGGGCGTGGCTACATGTGAAAGGGGCGTGGCCACAGAGCTCCCTTTGACACATTACGGCAGGCAGAGCCCCCTTTTACACCTAACAAAAGGTAGAGTCACCTTTTACACATTACAGCAGTCAGAGTCCCGTTTTTACACATTAGGCAGGCAGTCGCCCTTTTTTACACATTACAGAAGCAGAGTCCCCTTTTTTACACATTAGGCAGGCAGTCGCCCTTTTTTACACATTACAGAAGCAGAGTCCCCTTTTTTACACATTAGGCAGGCAGTCGCCCTTTTTTACACATTACAGAAGCAGAGTCCCCCTTTTTACACATTAGGCAGGCAGTCGCCCTTTTTTACACATTACAGAAGCAGAGTCCCCCTTTTTATACATTAGGCAGGCAGTCCCCCTTTTTTACACATTACAGAAGCAGAGTCCCCCTTTTTACACATTTGGCAGGGTTAGAGCAGGTGAGAGGAATGTGTGGGGAGAGTGAGGGTTAGAGCAGATGAGGACCACGCTGGGGGAGGGCTAGGGTTAGAGCAGGTGAGAGGAACGCGGGGGGAGGATTAGGGAGAGAGCGAGTGAGAGGAACGCGGAGGGAGGATTAGGGAGAGAGCGAGTGAGAGGAACACGGGGGGAGGATTAGGGAGAGAGCGAGTGAGAGGAACACGGGGGGAGGATTAGGGAGAGAGCAGGTGAGAGGAACGTGGGGGGAGGATTAGGGAGAGAGCGAGTGAGAGGAACACGGGGGGAGGATTAGGGAGAGAGTGAGTGAGAGGAACACGGGGGGAGGATTAGGGAGAGAGCAGGTGAGAGGAACACGGGGGGAGGATTAGGGAGAGAGTGAGTGAGAGGAACACGGGGGGAGGATTAGGGAGAGAGCAGGTGAGAGGAACGTGGGGGGAGGATTAGGGAGAGAGCGAGTGAGAGGAACACGAGGGGGAGGATTAGGGAGAGAGTGAGTGAGAGGAACACGGGGGGAGGATTAGGGAGAGAGCAGGTGAGAGGAACGTGGGGGGAGGATTAGGGAGAGAGCGAGTTAGAGGAACACGGGGGGAGCGAGTGAGAGGAACGCGGGGGGAGGTTTAGGGGGTAAGAGGAACACAGGGGGAGGTTTAGGGGAGAGAGGAACGCAGGGGGAGGTTTAGGGGGAGAGAGGAACGCAGGGGGAGGTTTAGAGAGTGAGTGAGAGGAACTCGGGGGGGGGGGGGGGGAGGGCTTGGGATAGAGGTGAGAGCTATGAAGGGAGCAGGTGAGAGGCACCCCGGCGGGTGGAAGGGGGGCTTTAATAAGTCCCTAACCTGTGGAGGTGGTGTGCCCTGGTGTAAATCCGACTCCTGGATGGATGAATCCAGCGCTGACAGGCGCTGGTGTAGGGTCCCTGCTCCATGTCTTCCCCGGCTCTTCTGCTGCTGCAGCTCCCTGTATGAGGTGCCGAACGCTGGCTGGGCTGGCTAAGAGGAAGATGATTCCTGGCTGCCCTGGGCGCTCATGATGATGTCACGGCCGGCATTGAGTAGCGCAACTGAGGGGAGAAGGGATTGCTGAAGAGCATGTTCAGCGCTTCAGCCTCCTCCCCTCAATATCAGCTGCTGCCGGGTGACGCCTCCAGTTCTCCACAGTAGCAAGCAACGCTGGTGAGCGGAGCAGCGGCGGCGCAGTCGGAGGAGGGGGGGGGCGGCGGGCGATCACCCATCAAACTAGCAGTTCTCTCCACCCGGCGGATGCATGTGGAGTTTTTCCGCCTCACAGCGCATTGCGCTGGGTGCAATGCCCCTCTCGCACATGGCTAGTTACGGTACTGGTTAATGTTAAAAGTTTGATCATTCTAAGCCAAGTTAACCTAAAAGACTCTGAGACTGTCTGATGCAGAGTGAGTACTATGCCAGTTTGCGCATTTTCTGAGATTTCTTTCTGCTAATGCTCAGACAGCAAATACATGGCCCAGTGATCTCACTGATCAGCTAACCATTCTTTCTTCAGCCATCATACTTTCTTGTTTAAATGATAAAGCTGGACTTATGTATAGTATCTTTATATAGAGTGCTAAGGTGTTACGGTTATTGATCAAGCATTTGGGACAGGAGCTGGAACAAGCAGCTATAAATTTATACATATTATCTCTAGTTGTGTATTACAAGACAAATAAAGGCCTAGAACTGATATTCCCCCATGTGCATTACCCTATTCATTTCTACCTTTACTGAGATAAAATGCTTTGTACTGTTCTCCTCAGGATTAAACACGATAACATTGTGACACTTGAAGATGTCTACGAGAGCTCTTCACACTTCTACCTCGTCATGCAGCTGTAAGTAGCATGCTGACATGTACTGAGGAATGATTGTTCCATTTTACAGAACTTACTTTTACTGCATTAGAAAAGATTGTGTACAAGGGAAGCTATCATTTAGACTTTACTATATTATTTTAGACATTGCAATTGACTATCCGTCATATAAATGAAAGCAGAACATTTTAGGTGCTTATTGAAATTATCCTGAATCACAGCTTAAGTGTTCTATTCTTAGTTTAGTTGCCAAAAATGATTGTGTGCAGGAAGTGGGGGTGCTTTAAAATTGAAGTTTGCTACTTCTAGAAAGAAACCTTCAATTGTCTTTCAAAAAATAGAAAATTTTAATTTGTTTTGGAAATCAGATCTAAAACTGGGGGGGGTTTAACCCTTTCGCTCAGTGGTGGATTAACAAAGGAAGGGGCCAGTATACAGACTCCGGATGGGCCCCTTTCTCTCTGTGGCGCAGTAGACTCTGACATTATGCTAAAGTCTACTGTCCATGAGCAGGTCTCTGGAAATATGGTGTCCGTCATGTTCTGGCAAATAATACCTACTGCGCATGTGTGGCAGCCATTTTCCCAGTGATTTTTGCTGTGGCTGCAGCATCGGCCGGGACTCCAGAAATATAAGTAACTAAACATGGGTGCAGTGTGTGCAGTATGGGCACCCTTCTTTTTCAAGCTGTGTCTTCGAAACATGTCATGAGAAGGAGAACCTGGGAAATTGTTTGGACTCCTGGCCACTGTATGTTGTTACTTGGAGTCTCCTGGTTTTCCACATTACCAGTGTCTTTATGTCTACTTTGTACATGTAGACCACTCCATCTGGAAGAAGTACAATTCAATCCTGTTTTAAATATAATTTTATGGCTGGATTTAAATGTATAAGAGGTCGGCAGCCACTAGATGGCGCCCAACGGTGTTATTCAAAGGTAGCTCCATTTGGACATGATCAGCTGCCGGCATCTACATTTCAGCTCGCACCCGGAGGGGGTGGCGAGCTGAAATGTGTGAAAAGTGATACTTTGGGGGCCCAAACGGCACTTATCCCAATTGCACCCATTCGTTTAGTCGGGTTTAGCCGCTTTATGCGGGCAAACCTGTCACTAATGGACGCAATTAGCATCTCCCGTCACTGTAGACAGGAGATCGGGGTGATAACAATTGCATTCCCTCCTATGTGTCTTCAGATGTGTTTTTGGAACTATTGGAGTTGTTGTTGTTTTTTTATCCCATTTTATATATTTACCAGAGGATACATGTGGTGGAGGCAAGGTAGAAAAGTTAAAGGACCTGACCCACTCCCCTCATGCTGGTGTGTCTACCTAATATGAAAAAAAACACAACATCCAAATACAATACCTTGGGCGTTGTGTGATCCATAGAAAGGAATTCCACCATTGAGAACTTTATTGTTAAACATTTTTATATATAAAGAACATTAGAGTACTGGTATTATAGTACTGACACATCTATTTATCCTGAATTGTAAATTATATTTGTTAAGCGCTGGACTGAACCTATACTACATTATTTTCCATAGGTGGGTGTTACCAGCATAGATTCATTGTGACGTAGAAGTGGTTGCTAGTGGAAAAATCTTGAGATTACAAAATGCTTTTCTGTTACGTTTGTAGTTTATGAAAGTGTTGTGTTATTAAAGCAGCTAATGTAATATAGCTATAACATAATCTGTCTGTACAACTGTATACTGTAGGGTGTCTGGAGGAGAACTCTTTGATCGTATATTAGAACGTGGAGTATACACTGAGAAAGATGCCAGTAACGTAATACTTCAGGTTCTATCAGCTGTCAAATATCTTCATGACAATGGAATTGTCCACAGGGATTTAAAGGTAAAGCGATGTAATAATAATCATTAAAGTCACCAGTCTACATACAATTCAATTATTTCCTCTGCTATAGGCTTTGCTATTGAACAATGATATATCCCTGCAGTATAAACTTGGATATTATGAGTTAAAGAGGGAAATGGCTGGTAGACATACCTAAATTGGTTTCCCAGGTGCCCAAAACACTCTGTACAGTATAACTGTCCCCACCACCAATACCATCAACACCTCCATGGTAAATATGGTTTTCTCCAAATACCAACTTACTTGAAGTGAAGGCCTCCTAACTCTATATAGGAGGGCAGTTTATATTAAGGCTAGACTGTCCAAAATAAGATATCCTATTTAAATGAAGAAGTTGCCATTTTGTCAAGCTACATATTATTACAAAGTTGCTGTCAGTCCATAATATGCTGCAGTAATACAAACACAGTCCAAGCAGTGTTCATTTCAAATCACAATTAAGATTTTTATTTATTACCTGTATGTCTCATACATAGACTTTGCAATACAGTAGTTCTAGGTTTATTACCTATGAGTTATAGAGATACATACATCAAAGAATATAAGAAAAACACCAAATGAGTTGGTATATCAATCGTCTACATCTTTATGGATTCAAAGTATCATATGTGATGAGTTTATGCATAAAATTTCATTCTAATATAGTTTACATTGTAGGGATTACATCTTCTGAACGTTTGTTAATTGCAGCCAGAAAACCTTCTTTACCTCACCCCTGATGAAAACGCCAAGATCATGATAACAGATTTTGGCCTTTCCAAAATGGAGGAGACCGGGATCATGTCTACTGCCTGCGGAACTCCAGGATATGTTGGTGAGCATAAAATTAGTTTTTTGTCTGCTCCTCAGACTGGAAGTGTGGCGCTTGGCTGTGACATCATAACCATAAAATATCGCCACACTCCACCGCCAGCATGGAGAAGCAATAGTTGACAGTTCTTCATGTCAGCAACTGGCATTCGCTGTGGGTGCCATGTGGGGGCATTAAAACACTAGGGACCTTATTCAGAGATGTATGGAGATCGCTGCATACACTGCCAGATCTGCATCCATCTCATCACATGCTGAGGGCCACCCAGCACAGGGCAAGGCCCCCAGCCTGTGTGTCCACAATTACATTGCAGATGCATGAAACTAAGGTTGACCCCTGGCAGTGCAGCCTGGCTGCACTGTCATGCGGTCTGCCAACATTTTTAATCGGAGCGGCTGCGCAAGACTTCACACAGATGCCCCGAAAACGCCCACTGCTGTTAATCCTTCTGGGATGCAGCAGCGTCCCTCTCTGAATAATGCCCTAGATGTGTTACATTATGTCACAGGGTTCCAAATCATTCAGGCACAGTGGTAAATGAAAAACCAACAGTGGTTTATTGAACAGAATGGGCTATAAACAGCTCAGCGCACTTCTGAAATCCAATTCCACATGACAATTTCCACCACAAACTCCTGACAGAACATTACTTCTTAGTCAAGGAGCATAGAATCTCTCTTCAGCTCTCTGGGTAGCTCTACTTATACCCCCAGAAGCGTCGGGTCTGGGACTCAGGGTCGACAACAAAAAGGTCGACACACCTTAGGTCGCCGCCAATTGGTCGACACACCTTAGGTCGACATGGACAAAATGTCGACAGGAACAAGGTCAACATGGAAAAAGGTCGACATGATTTTTTTATGTTTTTTTGGTGTCGTTTTCTGCGTAGAGTGACCGGGAACCCCAATTAGTGCACCGCGTCCCCTCGCATGGTGCCTTCGCTCCGCTTCGCTCGGCACAGATTACCGTTCCAATTGTAGTCCACGTTAAGTATGAAAAGGTTTGAAAAAAGAAAAAAAAACATTAAAAAATCATGTCGTCCTTTTTCCATGTTGACCTTGTTCCTGTCGATCTTTTGTCCATGTCGACCTAAGGTGTGTCGACCAATTGGCGTCGACCTAAGGTGTGTCGACCTTTTTGTTGTCGACCTGGAGTCCGGATACCAACTGAATATAGATAGTTATATAATGGAGCATGGGGATAAAAAGTAAATATTCAACAGGTTTTGTTGACATGGGAAATAAGGCATTTAGATTAATTTTCACAGACCTCTAATTTCCTCACATCACTCATTGAGTGTTTTAGGCGCTTACTAACCATTAGCATCCTAGCCTGGGATTAAACTTTCTGTTCCTGTCTGTGAGTTTAAAAAAACGTTTCCACCTACAGTACAGTATGCATCTGTTTCTGAAGAAGGGCTGGTCATCTGATCTATGTTCTAATATGAGGTTGTTTCCATGGTTTCTAGCTCCAGAAGTCCTTGCACAAAAGCCATATAGTAAAGCAGTGGACTGCTGGTCTATAGGAGTCATAACATACATTCTGTAAGTAGTCTATTGTGCTTTTATATATGTGGCTTAAGTATTCTGCTTTCCTTTTTCAGGTGGAAATAGTATAATGCCATACATGCAAATAGTATAATGCAATACATGCAAATGTAAGAACTATGGCCCTCATTCCGAGTTGATCGGTCGCAAGGCGAATTTAGCAGAGTTACACACGCTAAGCCGCCGCCTACTGGGAGTGAATCTTAGCTTCTTAAAATTGCGACCGATGTATTCGCAATATTGCGATTACTAACTACTTAGCAGTTTCAGAGTAGCTCCAGACTTACTCTGCCTGTGCGATCAGTTCAGTGCTTGTCGTTCCTGGTTGACGTCACAAACACACCCAGCGTTCGCCCAGGCACTCCCACCGTTTCTCCGGCCACTCCTGCGTTTTTCCCGGAAACGGTAGCGTTTTCAGCCACACGCCCCTGAAACGCCGTGTTTCCGCCCAGTAACACCCATTTCCTGTCAATCACATTACGATCGCCGGAGCGAAGAAAAAGCCGTGAGTAAAATTACTTTCTTCATAGTAAAGTTACTTGGCGCAGTCGCAGTGCGAACATTGCGCATGCGTACTAAGCGGATTTTCACTGCGATGCGATGAAAAATACCGAGCGAACAACTCGGAATGAGGGCCTATGTAGCATAGTAGTTTCCATACAGGGTACCAGGGCACCCTGGAGTGCTGCAGGGCACTTGTAGAGGTGCCACTGATCGTTAGTCCATTACCAAATCAACGTATTTTATGGTCAATGTGATAAGTAAAACCAGTGCTGGCCACTGGCAATCATAAAAAATGTGGATGACAGATAAGCACAATTTACTTAATTTCATAATTTGTGCCAAATTTCTCTATACAAACCTTTTGTTATAGAGGTACTATGAAGGAGATGCTGATACTCTGGGGCACCATGATTCAAGAAAGTTTGGGAACCATCACTCTAGAGTAGCAGAGTTGATCAATGAGAGACTAAAGCTATATTCATGTTGGTTCAGTGACACAACCTAATTGCTGAATCACACAATCTGTGACTGAATTGGTCGTAATCCCAATCTTTCATAGAGTATACTATAAAAGTAATAAATTATATGAGCACGAGTTATCCAGTATGTAGGTGCTACAAATTGACATTTAAAGCATTATGGGTAGATTTACTAAGCCTTGGAATTAGATAAAGTACCAGCCAATCAGCTCAAACACAGCCTGTACATGGCAGTTAGAACCTGATTAGCAGGTACATTATCTATCTCTGCTTTATCTCTCTCGAATGCTTAGTAAATAGAGCACTTGGGGGAGATGTACCATGCAGTGATAAAAGTGGAGAAGTGAGCCACTGGAGAAGTTACCCATGGCAACCAATCAGCATTTAAGTAACATTTATAATTTGCATACTATAAATGTATACAGAGCAGCTGGTTGGTTGACATGAGCAACTTCTACCACTGGCTCATTTCTCCACTTTTATCACTGCTTAGTACATGTCACCCATGGTCTCTTATAAATCTCTCTATTCAACCCATGTGAGCTACAGTAATGTTCTAAAAAATATTTTTATTTGCTTCTATCTCTTACCATAAACTCTGCTTATTATATTGCGCTCAATCATGTTCACCAATGTGTGTGGCTAGCAGTTTTTGCTTTTTTCCTCTAGAATGGCCGTATGTTATCAAGTTAGTAGCAGGAGGGCTGGACACACATGGGTACTAAAACGTTCATGACACACTTAAACAGGGACAAATTTAAGGTTATAAACATCAGACTACTTTGGGATGCGATCAACTGAAATTGAGAAGGAATGTCATTGGTTGGCAGGAGTGTAAGTGGGTGAGGGAAGGTGACAACAGTGCATGAATCTGAGAAGGATATGTGCCTGTATATGATAGTTCGTAAATCATTTATTTATTTTACCACTATAGGCTTTGCGGATACCCTCCATTCTACGAGGAAACTGAATCTAGACTTTTTGAGAAAATCAGAGAAGGCACATATGAGTTTGAATCACCATTTTGGGATGATATTTCCAAATCTGGTATGTATATATTTTATTATACCTACTGTCCTGTAGCTTTTAAGTTTGAATAATTATTTTCAGAAAGCAGTTCTAATGAGATTTTCTTTATCTACTCATGAAAAGAGAACATTTTAATGCCTAACTTGTGAAATATGCATCGTGAACACAACTTGCCTGCTACATGCTGTATATTGGGGAGATCAGTAACGTAAAACAATCACCATAGAAACACCTCCCATTCTCCACCAACATTCCATCTGTTTCTCTGGGAGTGTTAAGGGGGGTACACACAGAGCGATAATCTAAGCAATCTGACTAGATTGCTTAGATTTTCAGCAAGATCGCTCCGTGTGTAGCCCTAACAGCGATAGCGATGCGCAGCCCCACGCATCGCTATCGCTGCTGCTAGATTGGCCTGCATGCAGGCCAATCTAGCGGGTCGCTCACTTCACCCGCTGGGTGAAGTGAGCGCCCCGTCTCCCCCCGCACGCTCAGCACAGACCGCGCTGTGCTGAGCGCCGGGAGAGATGTGTGCTGAGCGGTTCGCTCAGCACACATCTCTCCAGCATCGGGCCGTGAGTACTGGCCTTTAAGGGGGGTACTGACGAGAGAGATGTGTGCTGAGCGATCTTAACACAGACTGCTCAGCACACATCTCTCCCCCAGCTCAGCACAGCGCGATGTGCTGAGCGAGGGGGGGGCGGACGGTGGGCTGCTCACTTCACACAACGGTGAAGTGAGCGACCCGCTAGATTGAGCCTGCATGCAGGCTCAGTCTAGCACCGGCGACAGCCACGCATCGCTATCGCTGGGGAGCATACACACGACAGATCCCTGCTTAAAATCTAAGCAATCTAGTCAGATTGCTTTGATTTTAAACACGGATCTCTCCGTGTGTACCCCCCTTAACAGTATATCTGTCTGTCTGTAAACTGGGTTCAATCTTCATTATCTTAACCATAGTTTTGTATCTCACTCTCCAGCAAAAGATTTTATAAGCCGTCTGCTGGAGAAAGATCCCAGGAAACGATATAACTGTGAAGATGCCCTCCAGCATCCATGGTAAGATGTAGATTCCAAGATCCCGCTGGCAGAGCAACATGATTTTACTGTGAAACTGCTTTGACAACATGAACAGCTGTTAACAGAGAAGCAAGAGGCACTTCACATATCAATGCTACACATCTATCCTAAGTGCCATATTAAAAAGTACCGCTCTGCCAGACCAGAAATAAATGAGTCTATAAACGCAGTCTAGCAATTTGGAAACATCTCAGTATTATAGTCGTGCCTAATAATTATGATCATCTAATTAGCTTTTGCCTGGCAGTGGAAATTAAAAACTGTTAATACATGGTTTTCTTGTAAACTGCTTTCCAAAGCAGCAAATGTTTTATGTGTTCATTTGTCTGTTAACAAAGACGGCGCTGGGTGGGCAAGTACACACATACAATCATTCTTATGATTTATCAGCTTCATTTAATTGAATATATCTTTCCATTCTAATGCTATTATCAATTGGCCATTGACTACTTTGTGCTTATTTTATTCTACGTTCATCAAGCATGCACTAGTCACTAGAGTCTGTCAACGCAATAGTGGGTAGGATCCTTTACAGATGTATCAATTTCTTTTACCATGACTCATTCATTGTGCAGCTTGACAGCGCAAGCAAGGTTCCTGAGCGTATTCAGACGGCAATGAAAAAAGGAATACAGGAAACAGTCATTTAAAGAAACAGGAATGTAGACGTGGAAATAGGGTTATGTTTTCTTAAGCACTCGAACATTAGGACAATGCAGTTGGATTCTCTGTAGGACTTATGTACTAAGCAGTGAAAAAGAGTGGAGAAGTGAGCCACTGGAGAAGTTGCCCATGGCAACCAATCAGCATTGAAGTAACATTTATAATTTGCGTATTATAATATTTTACAGAGCAGCTGATTGGTTGCCATGGGCAACTTCTCCACTGGATCACTTCTCCACTCTTTTCACTGCTTAGTACATCTCCCCCTAAGGGGTCTACAGCATACTGTATATCAAAGTACTGTAATTCTGACCTTAAAATGTGTACAAATGTCTGTTACCACATTTTTAAGGCAGAATTAAGTTTTACACAGATTTATTTGCAGCAGCTGTTTTCTTTGAGGGCCACTATTTAACAATCTCTGAAAAGCTTAACTATTTAGAACTTGCCTGATGCCATTTTTGCTGTTGTCTATTGGGAAAGCTCAGCAGGTGTGGGTTCCAGGGCTGGCACTACCATTAGGCAGCTTTAGACGGCTGCCTAGAGGCGCCAGTCACTGGAGGGCACCACTGAATTCATCTACCAAAAAACTGAAGGATGTGTCTGTATGCGAGTTAGTAATGAACTTACGGATGGGGGGTTGAAACACAATAAGGAGCATACAAATATATGTCTGTGCGTATATATTTATGTATACACACATACAAATAGAGGACAGCCGGCATCCTGAATGTTAGTATGAAGGGGAGGGTTAGGGTAAGGTTAATTAATTTAATTGAAAATGTTGGTATTATGGTGGTCGGGATGCTGCTGTTGGTATTCTGACCTGCGGCATCCCGTACCCAGCCCTAATTACATGCCACACCCCATATACAGTATTACACAGTATATAAAGAATAGATGGCACTCAAGAACTTTTAAAGTGAAAGTATATTGTGAACAAAGTCACTAAATTTTGTGACTTGTTTATGATATATTTTATCACTTTAAAAGTCCTTGAGTGTTGTCCCTTTTCTCTGTATATGTATAATGATGCAATTCACCCCAGCCCACCTAGTGGCCACCTGCATCGCCCCTCCGGGAGGTGGTGGTGGGGGTTGCAGGTTAGGGGGTGCTAAGCTGAAGATTTGTCTGGGGTGCAGAGAGTTCTTACACTGGCCCTGGCGGGTTCCTTGCAATCCCTCTCCAGTGGGCTGGAGTGTCCGCGATTCCCAAAGCCAGGTTTTCACTCTGCACATGCGCAGAAGGACGGCCTCTCATGCACAGTGGCTGGGTCTGAACCCCTGCAGTAAAGTGACAGCATAAGCCAACGTTATCGCTTCTTACAGATCTCCGTGGCAGACTCTTATCAGAGCCCAAGTCCCAGCGACTTCATATGGAAAATTCTGAGGAAATTCCTAGTGCCATGATATGTAGCAATAAAGAATATTACTTTCAGGACCATATTACAATTTTAATAGATAGACCCCTAAATGTAACACAGTTCCACTGAGACTTGTTGGAAAGGGATGCAGTTAATATACCGGCTTTCGGGATCCTGGCGTTCAGGAGACCGAAGACAGAAACCCTGACAGACGGCATTTTACCTACAGCCGGAATCCTGAGAATCACCCAGTATTCCCACGCGGTTGGTGGGTCCACACCACCAACCGAGTGGGAATAAAACCTGTGGTGAGTGAAGCGAGCCACCGGTCCCGATGCGTGGTTAGCGCAGTGATCCAGCGAGGGGACTCGCTGCCGGGATTCTGGCAGATGGGATGCCACTGTCGGTATAGTGAGAGTCGGCATCCCATCTGTCGGAATATCATATGTATTGGAAATACATCAATATTAGGACACAGAGGTAACTGTATATTAATGTAGTAGATTAATAACACTTTCATGTTTTCACTCTGTGTAGGATTGCTGGAAATACAGCTCTCCATAGAGACATCTACCACTCAGTGAGCATCCAAATAAAGAAGAACTTTGCTAAAAGCAAATGGAAGGTGCGTTAATACATTGTTTAGGATTTGTCTTAACAAAACTTTTTTTTTGCAATTACTTAATTTGTGTATTCAAGGCTATTACACAGAACAATAACATACAGTCTACTGTACGTAGGTTTTTGTCAGTGTAAGGATGACACAAGTGCACAATTAAGTCATGTGCTGTCACTTGAAAGGTAGTAGAAAATAAGAGCAAAGTAACAATATTGAGGCTGGGCATTCCTTATATCCTAAGCAGGCATAGCCCTTATTAGTAACTATTTTCAGTATCAAATATAACCTGAAATAGTATATAAATTCTTACCTAAAGTTGGTCATATGTTTTTCCATAGCATTACCAATGTATTAGTGAGTACAAATGGATGGGTCCAGTCAGTTCTGTTGCCTGTTGTTGAAAGTATTACCCACTGATATGTAGATTGATTTGTCAGTTAGTTTTAGTTGTTACCAAGCTTTGGGAATGGGTTTGAAAAACTGATTCATTTAAAATATCTTTTTTTCTAATCAGAAAACAGTAACAGTGTTTGTGATGTACTGAAAATGTGTGCACTTATTGCACGTCTTACTCAGGAAAAAGAGCAGTATTTGTATTACACGTAGTATTATTATTATTATTATTATTATTATTATTACTATTATTATTAATAATAATAATAATACTTTTATTTATATGCATTTATATCTCTTGCAGCAAGCATTTAATGCAGCGACAGTGGTTTATCACATGAAGAAAATGCACATGCATAGCAATCAGAACAGCTCTGGTTCTGCATCTGAGGGGAAGAATCGAATACCCACCATCAAAGTGTCTGATACCACAAAGCCATCTGTTCCCAACAGCACAAACCTAGCTAAATCTGGTGACACAGTTCTTTTTGAAAACAACCTTGATGCTAATATCATGAAAGATACCAGTCCAGTGAATCAAAGTCACCATCAACCTGAGCACAGCAATCCGTCACAACAAAAATCAGCTGAAGGGCAACTTGCCCCTGGTCCGAATTTAGTAGTCCAGAATGATCCATCAAGCTCTAGTAGATCACTGAAGAGCATAACTCAGAATATTGCTACACAAACCAGCCCAGTGCACCACATGCCTGCTGAGGTGAATCAAACATGCACCATGAAGGATGGACACTCACAAACAAAGACTCAAGCAAACCATGCTTCCAAGGCTACCACTGTGAGCAAGCCAATGCAAGTTGACACAAATCCAAAAGAGGTTCGAAAAGATAAACTGAACCCTAAAAATATGTCTGAATCGCTTGATCTTCCCTTACCACCAGTACACAATAGTGAAGTGCACAGAAATTCATTACAGGAAACACCTTCCACCAATACTTCTTCCAAAAAGTCAGCTTCACCCACTTCTATTAAATCTAACACCACCCAAAAGCCATCTCCGCAAGTAGGGCTAAGTCCATCTTCTCAGAAAAACTCTGAACAAGAAGTGAGTTCTCCAAAGACTCCTTCCAATAATGTCAACATTCCGGACAGGTTAAACTTGGATTACAATATAATGTGCATGGAGCTCCCTCAGTGCAAACCCATGGATTTATCAAATGGTACTACTAAGACTGATAAGATTGCCATCACAACCAACCTTTATGTGACTACTGGAAACTCAGGTGAAACTTATGAGAAAGGAAAACCGATTTCCTGCCCTGAAAGTAGCCTGACAAAGAAGGGGCACAAGAAGCAGTACGTTATTTGATATTATTTGCATACCAAACTGATACTGATACAACTTTAATAGTAATATCTATCTATCTATCTATCTATCTATCTATCTATCTATCTATCTATCTATCTATCTATCAATATCAATGCTGTGTTTTTATGAAAAAATGTGCCCCCTTAAGCCCCGTAATGGTTCATTATCCTGTAGCAACTGGCAATAAAGAAAGTTAGATGCTTGGTTGCATAGGGAAGGGGATCAGTAGCAGAAAGAAAGAAGTAATAATAATACCACTGTATAGGTAATTGATATGGCCTCATCTAGAATACTATGTTCAGTCCTGGAGGCCATATCTCCAGAACGATATTAATACATTAGAGCCTATTCAACGAAGGAAAACTAAACTGTACATGGCCTACATCACATAACTTACCCAAAATATTTAAAGATCTCAATATATATAGTTTGAAGCAGAGAAGGGGAAGAGGGACATGATAGAAACCTTCAAATATATCAAGGGTTTTAACAAGGTACAGGAGGGAAACATTCTTCAAAGGAAAATAAGTATTAGAACATGAGGACATGCACTAAAACTTGAGGGATGTAGGTTCAGGGGAAACTTGAGGAAAAATTACTTTACAGAAAGGGTAGTGGACAAGTGGAATAGCCTACCATCAGAGGTGGTAGAGGCTAATACAGTAGAGCAATTTAAACATGCTTGGGATAGACATAAGGATAGCCTTACAAAGAAATAAGGATCAAATATGTTTTGAGGTTGTTATAAAAAGGGGCAATTTAGATGGTCCAAGATGTTTTTATCTGCTGTCAAATTCTATGTTACTATCAGACGAATGTAGTGCAAAACCTCTCACCATAAAACCATAAAAGCAAAGAATCGGAAAATGCACTTTAATATGCTCTGTGTGCATCTGAGAAATCTCACTCCATTTATACATTGCATCATACAGTATGCAAAATACTGGGCCAGATGTAATGACTCCAATGTTTAGTGGCCGTGCGGGGTGCCAGCCGGAATCAGACAATTTTTTATAGAGGCAATCACTTACAAGGCAAATTCATGCCTTGTACTCGATTGCCCCTTTAAAAAAAAGTCTATGTTTCTCCGGCATCCCGCACAGCCGTCAAACTCGGGAGTTATTACATTGGGCCCGCTATCTTTTTCCAATCATTGGGTTCAATGCAATTAGCGGTGAAGGACATGAGATGTCCTTGAAATGGTAGGTGCATATGCCATGAGGTGTACACCCCACATGTGATATGATGTCAGCAGAGGAGGGAGAAGGTTAAATGGATCAGTATGATCCTTGGCTATCATAAGCATTAATTTGGTTAATCCAGGGGAAGAGACCTTTCTGCCAATCAGAGCTGGCCCTAACCAATATGATGCCCATGGCAAGATTTTAGCTGGTGCCCCTAGCACCATCACTAGTTCATCCTGCACCCCTTTCCCGGCACGATCACCCCTCACCCATGATAGTCCTCATATTAGTGCTCCTACTACCTATATTTTAAATAGGAACAGTGTGCACATTCGGCACACAGCCCAAAAAGGGGCGTGTTCTTGCTGGGAAAGGGCATGGCCACACAATAGTACCCCCAATTAAAATTACGCCACACAGTAGTGAAACTTTATTCACATTATATCATTTTAAAGTGTCCCTTATTCACGTTACATCACACAGTAGTACCACTTTACCTTATATACATTACTCCTCACAGTAGTGCCCCTTATGCTCACATTACATCACACTGAATTGCTCCTTATTCACAGTACACTACACCATATTGCTTTTTATTCACATTAGACCACACTGTAGTGCTTTTTCTACATGTTACGCCACACAGTAGAGCACCTTACACATAATGCCACACATTAGTAATGCCTTTATCCACATAATACCACACAGTAATGCCCCTTACACATATGACACAAATTATTAATGTCCTTATAAACATAATGCACCTTACACATTATGCCAACCTTTATTAATGCCCTTATACACATAGTGTCCCTTACACATATGCTGCACATTATTAATGCTCTTATACACATAATGACACACGTAGTGCCCCTTACACATATGCCGCACATTATTAATGCATTTATACACATGACACACATAATGCCCACTTACATAAATGCCGAACACTATTGCACAACCAACCTACCTGTACACAGTACTTACATGGCCGCTAACACTGTGACCTTTGCCTCTGCTTGGATGCAGATGCGTCCTCATACATCTTGCCTCAATATGCTATGCAGCAGGAGATGTCTGGCGTGAGTCAGCTGGCAGCTCTAGACCAGCTCTGCTAACGTCGGGCACCTTATTTTCTAAAAATGCGTCTTATTTGCATTGCTATGTGAATGGGTTGCACAAGCAGCTTCTGCTGATTAAAATGGAATGTACCATGCTTATATCCTGCGCGCGACTGTGGCTGTATCTGCATACGAATTACCACGTGATTTCCAGAAATACACTGTAACGTAGCATTTCGTATGCAGATACAGCCGCAGTCACACACAAAATATGGGCATGATGCAAATCATTTTAAACAGCAGAAGCTGCTTGTGCCCTATGGCATTCCAAATGCACTAGGCGTTTGCTTAGTTAGCCTATGCCTAGGGCCAGCTCTGCAGCCAATCAGTCAACCATTCTATTCCTGGGCTGGGGGGGTTCCTGTCTGACTTATATTAATGTTCATAGAACTCCCTAAAAAGCAAAGAAAGCCAATAAAATGTAATATTTCACTAACAGCACAAACACACACACACACACACACACATACACACACACATACTTAAATAGAAAACTAACCCAGCACATATTGTGCTTTAACACATGATCTGACCTATATATACTTTGGTTGTCTTTCTGCAGGCCTTTCATGACCGGTGTTACAGCTCCAGTGAAAGCCACAAACTACACGCACTGTGGCAGTGGGCAGACAGGGGTCTGCTCCGTCATGTGACCAGCATAACTGTGCTTTGACTCACTACTTTTCATTGTAAGTTAATTTATTGTACTTGCATAGTCAGTGCTGATCACAACTGTAAGTTCTAATGTACAGTAATTGGGTTGGGGCTGTGAGACCGGCGCTGGGGATCTTGACGGTCAGCATACCGACCCCGGGATCCCGACACCAGAATGTCGGTGGGGGGGCGAGCACAGCCAAACTCCTTACGGGCTCACTGCGCTAGCCATGCAGCGGGCTCGGCGGACTCGCTGCACTCACCACAGGTTTTGTTCCCACTCTATGGGTGTTGTGGACACCCACAAATGGCAACAATACCTGTCGGTCGACATTGTGTGTGCCAGCATTGTAACTGTTCGGGATCCCGGGGTCGGCATGGTGACTGCCAGAATCCTGAGCACTGGTCACATGACCGGATCCCCATTAATTGACAGTACAATATTTTGCATCGTTTTTTATCTCTTTTTTTATTCCAACCCAATACAAACAAGTGGTATATTAAACAAATACGAGTATGTTGACAGACTATAATATTGACAGATGTCCGGCGTTCAAGCATAGCATTCTGTACAGCTATTTTCCCCATAGTATGGCATGAATTGAGTCTCAAGCATAAATGTTTTCGTAGTTTTTAGTAAAGGAAGCATGGATCCTAGCCTACCGACTGTACGGAAACAAGAAGGAATTTGCACTTGAAATAAAATTTTAAAAAATGACTTTATAAAAATGATATAGTAATTGGCCTATCCACAGCTTTTGACAAATATGTAACCATAAATATCCTCACTCCTCTGGGAAAATGTACATATTACATACTGGTATTTACTTTATTAGCCACACAGTTAATAAACTGCAATCACTAGGGGACAATTTATTATAAAATATTTGTAGGATATTCCCCAAAAACAGAAGTTTTCAGGGGATATCCACAAATATCAGGTATCCCCTAAATGTACTATGGAGGGACCGCAGCAGATATCACCATATCTGCCACTGGACCTCCATTTCTGACCGCAGCCACGGCAACCATAGGCTTTTATGGGGATTGCAATGATGTCAGATTTACATTCGCATTCTAGAATATGGCCCATGAAGCTAACGCCATGTGCAGATGGTGTTAGCCTGTTGTAGCCTATGGGCTACACGTTGCAAAAATGACAATGAGAGGGTTCCTCTGGATCCCTCCCCAGCAATGGCCGCTGCACATGTGTGGACTGTAGACATCCCCAGGAGTACCAATAGAGGAGTCTAGGTCACTTTACTCTGAACACATTGCAAGGACGAGATATTTTTAGAGCCACTGTGCCTGTCTGTGCCTTTTAACACAGTCGGGCAGAATATAATATGTTATTGCCATGAATAGCGGTGATATGAACTATCTTTAATTGATACATAAGTCCTGTTTGTTTGACCAAGCCAAGTCACGGGATTGGTTCATGCGTGGTCACAGGATTGGTTCAAGCGTGGTCACAGGATTGGTTCAAGCGTGGTCACATCATTGGTTCAAGCGTGGTCACATCATTGGTTCAAGCGTGGTCACATCATTGGTTCATGTGTGGTCACAGCATTGGTTCATGTGTGGCCAGAAATAGTCTGTACTCATAGCCATAATACTTATTAGAGCTTATGGAAACTTTACTTTCTTACCGAATTAGTGTTTTGCATGAAATGGCAATGGTTTTGTTTCATCGAAAATAAAAACATCTTTTATTTCTTTGAATTTTATAAGAATTCTCTAAGAATTTGAAATACTGTAATGATCATAATAATTCTGGGCATTAGTAACGCAAATTCCTGTTTCTTATCCACAGAAGGGCTACGCAGTTACTTGTGTATTATAGCCAAACATTGATCGCGCTTCTGAGGGAAGCAGGAGAATCTTGCTTAATTTCCTCTTTGGGAGCATCACCTGGACTACGAGGGCGTTTTTTGAGGACACAGCAGTGCACTGCAATATCTCCATGGCTAGGCTTGGAAACCATCTACAAGCAATCATGGAAACCACAGGGAGAAGAAAACTATGTGTTTGATTAAGACTCTTCCTTGTAAAACATACTGATGACTGTAAATCTTACAGGCAACATTGCCTTGTATATTATGTGTTTGAAGGTATAGCATTTTATCGCTTTAGTCACATTCTTTGTGTTTTGGGTTGGTTGAGCTACAGTGACCATCATGAGTTTATAAGAGCTTCACATTTCAATGGAATTTTACACATAAACAGTGAATATCTGGATTATGAAAAAAATCTGGTTTAAACTTTAAGCTGTAACTTTTATTTTAAATTATGATACACAAAAAGGCATAAACAACCTATGGGGCTTGCCCAGTTTCTTCTGTTTTACGTGTAACAGATGAAAGCACTTATGTTACAGATTTCTTCTTATAACCACATGCATGACTGTCAGTAAAGACAGTGGGGGAGTTACTACAGTAGCAGCCCCTACAGATACTATGATCCCAGGCAATGTGGGGCCCAGTCATGCCGTTCCATTTGCTCCAGAACTGAAAGCCTCCATGCCTCATGTATGCTTAGAAGACGAGGCTCACTTCTCTTGCTCGACTAGCAAGTTTATTTGGAACCTGCAGTCCAGACTTTTCATCAATAGACAAGGACAAATGCCATTTTAAAAAATGTGTTGAAAATTTGTTAATGGGAAAAAGATTGTATAATTTTTTTAAACTTATTTCAAAGTACAGTATATAATATTTTAATTGTTGTAGTGGTTCTGAAATTGTACTGGACATGCAAACCTGTACCAGCAAATGTTTTGTTACTCATGCACCATGGATCATGACACTTCAATGTCCATACCTTACTCTAACAGGCAACATAGCGGTGTTATCAGTAGTAATGGCAGCTTAGCGCCAAATTGTGCCAAGAGCTCAGCATCTCTTCTGTAGTACTATAGCTCAGGCTTGGAAGCATACTATAATGAAGATCTCTGGTTAAAATTGAGTTTGACAGCTCATCAGCAAATGGACTCAGCAGCTGCTTTAAAACCCCTATTTTGTTTATAGCTATTTAATCCATTTGTTTTATTAAACATTGTTATCTATGCTTTTGTAAATATAAATACAATGGTTCTGCTACTGTAATATGAAAACATTAATAAATATGACTTTTTTATGTGGAACACCAGCGCTATGTTCTATTCAGTGTCTTTATTTAGAGCTGTCACCTCCACTATGCAGGGCTGCTGGCATACAAAGAACCGAGCATATGTGCAAATTCCGGCACTCCTCGTTTCCCCACAATGAAAGCTTAGCCAGGTGATATCCGATCAATACGATAGAAAGATGCAAAACAGCAGCGGCAATCACTTGGCATAAATAAATGAAACAATGATAAATTCTACGTCTCAGTTTTATTCAAAACCCGTCATCAGGAATAGTATGTGTGTATATATTGACAATGCCTATTCTATACCTTGTATAAAACACTCTAAAAGGTTAATGAACACAGTACGCAATTGGCGTATGGAATACCGTAAGAATACGTACGTAGCGTAATGAACGCTTAGCCGTGGACGAGGCGCACGAGCGGCACGTTCGCTCACGGCTTAGAGCGTAAAGGCAAGCACGCTATAGGCTGCCGACTAACGTAATGATACGCTATCAGCGTAGCGGACGCTTGGGACCACGAGGAGATCACAAGCGGCGCTGACGCTCACAGAGTTAAACCTTTATAACTATACCATAAACAATGTACTTATACTGTAAACCCTTGTGCAGTGATAAGGTGTAAATGCAACACAGTGTAACCTTGTTAGTTTAAAAGCTGTATGAGCGTATGTGACGCTCTGAGTACCCCTTAGCAATATAATAAACACTCAAATACCGGTCTAAGGGTCTAACGCCTTTTAAGGAAATGAATGAACGTTCAATCGCAAAAAGAATAATACAATACAAGTTATACACTACCAAGATAACATAAAATACCTAACCGGATAACTACACATAAAATACAATAAAGATACAATTACATTTAAAGGAGGGGAAGGAGAGAGAGAATGGCTTATAACATTAAATAAGAGACAATATGGTTGCAGAGAACTTACGCACCAGGGGAAACAATCGCAAGCGCCTTTCTGGATATCCAGCTCCTGATTATCAGCAATGAGAACCGTTGAAGAGAGAGAGCTGGCCCAGATCGGCTTGTCCTTTTATACACTACACACAATACAGTACAATGGTCCCTACATTCTTATTGTTCATTGGACACAGGAATTCGTCTTCGCATTATAACAAAAGGTCATAGGTTGGTTCATACAGGTGGGCTGTGACTATTCTTAACTGCTCAGGTGGGTGGGAAACTGGGTTTCCCGCCGCATGGGTAATAAAGTGCGAATATAGTAAATGTCCATAAACTTCTTATGTCCATAACTATACGCACGAGCGATTAATCCGCTTCAAACCAACACCGGAATATTGCTAATTATATTCTCTTCCGATGGATACTAAACACCACTGTGTAACCCCTGTCTGACCCTTCGTATCAAACAAAGAGGGATCTCTTTGTCCCCGAACATACTACATTAACTAAACTTTCAGATTCTATCAAAGGGACCATAATCTACAAAATACATTATATGAATAAAATATGTTACGATTGAGTCGCCCGCTAGACGAACATAAACTCTACCGTAAATGCGCATACCGCGCGCCTGCGGGTGCACGCAACTGAGAGTATGCGCACGCACGGGAGGGCTCATGCACACGCAGCAGGCACTCGCATGAGGTGCATATATGGCAGTGTGTAGCGTGATATTTTTCTGACTTTGACAGTCCACCCTTTGGCAATCACCAATAACTGCCACTTCCTAAAACATTTCAAAAAGAGAAAAATATATGTCATGTGTAAATACATTTCTATGGTTGGGTAGTGGAGGAGAGGAGAAGGTGGGAAAACGGTATGACCTAGTGAGATAGCAGAAGCGTGTATGTATGAATCCATGTTTGGGGGGTCATGTATCATCGTGCCGTACGTGTTTTAAATCAAGCTTCGAGGTATTGCGAAGTATACATTTGAATTCCTTCTTATCCCGTATTAAGGGTCTGTGGATGGGCTGTCAAACTTTACCGAGCTCTTTTCGGCTTTTGGTTGCGACAAAATGGGGGAGCACATTTTAGTTGATGATACATGAATAGGGGGATATGTGAGTGCTGATATCTGTGCCTATACTCCCTATCGACTATGTGTGTCATTACCTGAAGGTTGTAGAGATGAAGATAAGAAGCAATTATGGTAAATGCAGTCGTAAACTATGTGAGTTTAATGTACATTTGCCGATTGAGGTCTTGTCTTGTGTCTTGTCTTGTCTCGATGTACATGTTGACTGTAGTCTCCTTGGGCTTTTGTCAAAGTGCGAGCAAAAGCTTTCTCAATGTCCATAGACTTACAAAAATGTTGGGCTAGCGTAAAATTAAAGGTACTAGGGATATGGGGGTCTATGGCATAGTCCATCAGTTGTCTGTGTAAAAGGTTGTCAAATTCTTCTTCCAAGCGGATGTCTTTGTACCTTGGAGGAAAACAAAGGAGAAACGGGTGAAAGAAACGGACCGTGGAATCACATTTTCATCACAACATTGTCTCTATCGTTGGGTCATAAACCAAATCAGTCGTTGTTATTACAGTATCTTCACTCCTTAAACTCATCACTCGGGCGCTACGTTTACACTTTGTTAAAACCCGAACGCATCTAAATATCAGACCTACCAATATGATGACACCCAGAGTACACAAAAGAAATTTCCCTACATCCATGATAATTCCTTGAGTCCATTCTCCTAAACCAGAGAACCAATTTCGTGGGTTCAACCATGACACCCAACTGGTCAGCTCATTACCCACAGCGGCAAGGGTGAGATTGTGTTTCCTTCGGAACTCCCATTTTAATTGCAAAATGTCATCCATCTTTTGGTCTATGACCTCGGCCGGGTCCTCGGTGCTGTTTGTAATAAATGTGCAGCACTTTATTCCATACTGAGTCGCTAGGGTAACACAATACCCGCCTGTCACAGCTGTGAGATAATTGAGAATCATCCTATGCTGAACCAGTTCTGTTTTATAAGCTTGGAGCTCCCTTCCGGTATACCTGAATGTGTCATCATACATTTCAGTGATATTGTCTAATAAATTTGCAAGCGCAGATATATATTTATAATTTATCACTCCTCTGGCGGTACGAGTGATATCTAACGCGATTAGGAATTGAATCCCGGTGGATTCATGGATCAGGTCAGAGGCCGGATGCTCTGTTCTTTCTATCAGGTGCCGTGTAACGATGTGCTCGTAATGAGTGTGAGTATAAGGAGCTTGGGCACTGCGGTGAATATCCTTCATTTTAGTGTGGGATACGGTCATTACTTCAGGCAGTACTTTTCCAATATTCTGAGTTTGGGGCAAGCCACTTATACGCCTTCCTCCCGCATATGAATTACGCATCATCGGGGAGAACATATGGGACGGAGTAGGACATTACCATATTACACACTTTCCATATGAAATCTCCTAACCCTAATTCTCCCATCTGTTTAGTACACGTATCAGTTTGTACGATATGTGCACAGTATCCTGGTGATACCTCTCCAACTCTCATGGTCCTACTTCCTAGGGTATACCTATATCGGAAATATTTTCCGCTACCGGCTATGTGGCGTATAAGTTCTGTATCTGTAGGCATTCTATCGGCTCTGTATGAAAAGGTCATGGTTTGGTTTTTCCATGACACTTCCCAATTTCCCGGCTTTCGGGGATTGGAAATGTTAAAACATACTAGGGATCTATCCACATGATATTGGTGGAGCTTCAAACTAGGAGGACTGGAGATATTAAACCTCCTGTCCACCGGCCTCCCACCACTTAGCTCAAGTACCTCCCCTATAGTTAAAGGGAAGGGCACTAATCCTGATTTGCTATGGCCTTGAGGTACTTGAGAGCATACCCAACAATCTGTCTGATTTAACACTTTACCCACTAAGGAGTGATAGTCACTCAATGGATGCCGGTCCATGTGGATATTAAAACTGGACTGACATTTCTTGATGCCCCCATCCTCAACTAAGTTATCACAGAGTCTACAGATACATTTCTCTTCAGCTAACAATCCTTCACAATGTCTATAAATAACATGGCTGCTAGATCGTTTCCGGTACTCGCCTTTGCTCGGTGATTGTGTTGCTATTTGAAATTTACGCCTCTGTCTCTGTCATCAGAACCTTTCTGGATCCTTTCTCGACCTCACTGGTACTCTCACCGAAACAGACTGCTCTGGTCAACATCAGGGTCAACATGAAAACACGGATCACAGTCTCTTGAGGCGAGTCCATCTTACTGGAGGAGAAAAGGAGAAATTTGTAATGGGGGTACAGAAAAACAGTTTGAGGGGGAGAGAAACTTGTTACGATAATTAGTTCTCTAGTCTTGTTGTTCTTCTTGTTCTGCTGTCATCTCAAAGGTGCTGTCTCTCAGTCTTCCAACCGAACACTCCGGTGATACAATATTTCTTCCAAACCAGCAATCTTTCTGTAAGGAGCAAAAATCTTGCATTACCATTTGTCTAACTGATGTGTGACATACCATCTTTAAAACATGAAAACATGAGTGAGAAGAGAGAAAACAAAAAAAAAAAAAAAAAGAGAGAGAGAACAATTCATATACATATATATATTACATAAACCAACAATAAACAACAACAGGAAAAAAAAACATTTTTCAAACATTTTAAAACATTGTCAGATCTGCCGTTCATCATCAGGCTGTCATATCTACATGTCCAATGGTATCCTTGCTCAGTCCCTCCCACCAGCACCTCCATACTCCACCCTTTGTATCTGGCCAGGATACATTGATGCGGGTAGGTCATGCTGGGGTTTGGTAGACTTCTGCAAAGACCAAGTAGCTATGCAATGTTTGAGTCCTGCTGATGACCGTCAGAGATGGGGAAAAAGAAAACATTTCACAGATACATTACAAATTTTACCCGGTCATTCCTGTGTCCTCAAGGAATGACCTCCCAATTTGTTAACCGTTACCTCAGGCTTACCATCAGTCCTAATGATCACCTTTTCCTGACTACATATCATGGGTGTGGCCCAAAATTCTTCCTATGTGATCCCTGATTATAATTTGGTGTGTCATAACTTTGCTCATATTCATGTCTAGGGGGTCTGACTTTATGTGGGCTGTTGCAGTTGCTGGCATAATGCCCTTCTCTTTTACAAAGATAACAAGCCCTGGGCTTCCTCCAAGTGCCAGTGACCTGAGGTCTTGGTTGATTTGATGCCTCCTCAAACGCTTGGATGCTCATCACCATCAACCGCTTTCCCTGTACTTCCCTGACTCCTTGGATACCATGGTTATGTTGTTGTCTAGGGGGTTGATATGACTTTTGTCTACTTCTTGATCTACAATCTCTTGCAAAATGTCCTTCTTTGTGACAATGGTAACAAACTACCACATTTGAATTTCTCACAGGATTTTGGGTCTTAAGCTGGTGTGGCTTTTTGGTTAGAGCCTGTATACTTACAGCCATCAGCTTATTACTCCGTGACTCCCTGTGTCTGGTGATGTTCTGATCATGATCAATAACGGCCTCTCTTAATGTAGCCACCGAGATATTTCTCCAGTTTGGGTTGGTGGTCTGTACCCTTGTTCTCAACACCTCCTTTAAACCATTCATTAATAACTTAACCGCTACTTCTTTATGCTGTGCATTTGTTTTGATGTCTGTGATCCCAGTGTCTCTAGCCATTACTTGCAGTGCTCGATTGAAGTAGTCAGAAGTACTTTCCCTTTCTCCTTGTCTTATGGAGAGGATTTTGTTCCACTTGGCAATGGCTGGGAAATATACTCCTAACTGCTGGTTGATCTGCTTAATACATTCCTGATTGTTTTCCTCCGTACGAGGTACCTCTGTGTTTAATTTACAATCAGCAATAAATTTCGCAGGGTCAACACTGGAGGGCAAACATGCCCTCAGCACTGTCCTCCAATCTTTGTTGGTGGGTTCTGTGGAGTTTCCTAATTCTTTAATAAATCTCTGACATGCAACTAAATCTTCCCTGGGATCAGGGAATTCAGACATAATTGCTCTCAATTCCATCCGGGACCAGGGACGGCGCATTGCACTGTCCTTGACGGGAATGATTCCCTGATCGTCAGTCTTCCCATTGGGGACTGTGATCACCCTGACAGGACTGAATTCAATTACATCACCTTGTGTTGGTTCTACAATATGAGGTACATTTGTTTGTGCGTGATATATAACACCGTACGTACCTGTGGACACGACCTCACCTGACCCTCCGTTAGGGGGTTTGATTACTGCCTTTACCGATTTGGTCGTGTCCACCTGGATGTCTTGTAGGATGGCTTCTGGAAGAGGTACCGACATCGTGCTGGGCTCACTTTCTTGTTTGTAATCCTGAGGGAAGTTTAACATGGGGTGCAACTTGCATGGGTTAATAGTTGTACATTTAACAGTATTACAATTATCATCGTTACGTTTATTACAATTAGTCTTATCATCTATAATACAGTTGCTAAGTGCATTTTTATCGTACACCATTGCGCCATTCTCTGCAACCATAATCCTCTCCATTGCCATGTCTCTCTTCCCAAGATGAGAGTCAGATATGTAAGTTACATTTCTTTGCATTTCACTTTCCTGTTGCCACAATTTTAAATCATCATAATGTCTAATACGCCTTTTTGAAGACTTAATCAGACAAACTCTTCTCCTTAAATTCTGTAACACTTCTGGATTAAAACCACCTACCCGGGGAATCTTTTCCCCGTCATGCACAGTCATCCTTTCCCATTCATTGCATATTATTTCTGTGTGATGACCATCTTGGTCTGATTTCTCACACATTACCTTGCCGACCTGATTGATCGGTTTCAAATCAACCTGAACCTGGGTTGATCGCCCCTTACCTGAACAAGTGGCCCCCATCTCTGCAGGCGTTGCTTTCACTACCTCTGACTTCCAATCAGGGTCTCCGGCAACCCTCACAGAAAACCAAAATGTCCGGGGTAAGGCTGCGGTGGGGGTTTTGCCTCGAGGTCCGCCCACTTAACTCCCGCCCACGTTGGCCAGTACTGCAATCACTGTTCCCAGAGCTGCTGTACCCAACCTAGGGCCCCTATGAACCTTTATTTACTGGGGCGTGTTGGACCTTCCAGTCCCCAGCAAGTATCGGTTGTTGGAATGTCCCCGAGTGATCAGGCTACTTCCCTTAAAATAAAAAAATTACACAAATCACGTTAACAATGTGCAAGTAGCGTTCTTTTGAATTTAAGACACGCTAATGCACACAATCACATGCGGTACAATCGTATCTGCACACAAGCGACTAATATTTTGTGCGGAACGATCAGTGGAATCGAAAATTTCGGCTGCGAATTCCTTCAGCAATGAGCTTCTTTGGCCTATATGGGTCTAGCACCAACCCTCTTCGGTCGTGCTTCTCTAATTCTAGTCTGCTGTACCTGAACCTCTTGTTCTGTGACCTCCTGGTCTGTGACCTCCTGGTCTGTTATGTACAGCAGACTCTACTGCTCATAAATGTGTCGAGTCTAACAAGGGACGCCTCCCAAGCCACCCCACGATATCACTCTCGCTGGTGTATCTCTTTCTACTGGCCTATGGTTCCCACTTCCGTAATAAAAGAGAAATCTTATATATACACACACTCTTACCACATGTACACTTTAATTCTTATTTCTGCACAAAAATCCTTTCATTCAGTAATAGTCTAACCCAGAAGAATTGCAACAGAGAAAGTCTTTTTCTTTTAACTTTTAAACTTTTGGATTTGAGATAAATTTGTGTTATTTTTCGCGTTATTTCCTTATCGCTTACTAAACAATACTATCGCGCGGTTTGTATCATGTGGGCGTATCCGTACGCTCCGTTGCGTAATACACGCTCCGTGCGTCGACCCTTGCTGCGTACGCCCTGCCCTTGTAAGGACACGTGTACACAGACCAAGTACGTCCACAGTTACACACTACACGTTTATCAATGTGAATGATCTTTAACAGTAATCCTTCACTGACCACCACTCAAATTTCCCTTGTATTCTAGGCGAGATTGTGTGCGTGCCTTTTACAATTATTCCCTTAAATATTACTTTTAACTATTAATAACAACAAATGTCTCAACACGTGTGGCAATCAGGAGAATGAGGCACGAAAACAATACTAAACAAGAAATACAGATGTGTATGCTTATTGCTTACGTTCGCAAAACAGAAACTAAACAGGTTTTAAAAGACAATAACGTACTGTTCCTACCTTTTTTTGTTCCAGATTCCTTCAGCACTCTTTACTAAGCGAAGCAGACGCTTATCTGGTCAGCACTACGAGGAATATTACCTCCCGCCTTTTGCTGACCGATAATGTCTGCTGAAATTATCTAGTGCAGATATGTGAAGAGCGGGCGAGTCCCCAATTGACAATGCCTATTCTATACCTTGTATAAAACACTCTAAAAGGTTAATGAACACAGTACGCAATTGGTGTATGGAATACCGTAAGAATACGTACGTAGCGTAATGAACGCTTAGCCGTGGACGAGGCGCACGAGCGGCACGTTCGCTCACGGCTTAGAGCGTAAAGGCAAGCACGCTATAGGCTGCCGACTAACGTAATGATACGCTATCAGCGTAGCGGACGCTTGGGACCACGAGGAGATCACAAGCGGCGCTGACGCTCACAGAATTAAACCTTTATAACTATACCATAAACAATGTACTTATACTGTAAACCCTTGTGCAGTGATAAGGTGTAAATGCAACACAGTGTAACCTTGTTAGTTTAAAAGCTGTATGAGCGTATGTGACGCTCTGAGAACCCCTTAGCAATATAATAAACACTCAAATACCGGTCTAAGGGTCTAACGCCTTTTAAGGAAATGAATGAACGTTCAATCGCAAAAAGAATAATACAATACAAGTTATACACTACCAAGATAACATAAAATACCTAACCGGATAACTACACATAAAATACAATAAAGATACAATTACATTTAAAGGAGGGGAAGGAGAGAGAGAATGGCTTATAACATTAAATAAGAGACAATATGGTTGCAGAGAACTTACGCACCAGGGGAAACAATCGCAAGCGCCTTTCTGGATATCCAGCTCCCGATTATCAGCAATGAGAACCGTTGAAGAGAGAGAGCTGGCCCAGATCGGCTTGTCCTTTTATACACTACACACAATACAGTACAATGGTCCCTACATTCTTATTGTTCATTGGACACAGGAATTCGTCTTCGCATTATAACAAAAGGTCATAGGTTGGTTCATACAGGTGGGCTGTGACTATTCTTAACTGCTCAGGTGGGTGGGAAACTGGGTTTCCCGCCGCATGGGTAATAAAGTGCGAATATAGTAAATGTCCATAAACTTCTTATGTCCATAACTATACGCACGAGCGATTAATCCGCTTCAAACCAACACCGGAATATTGCTAATTATATTCTCTTCCGATGGATACTAAACACCACTGTGTAACCCCTGTCTGACCCTTCGTATCAAACAAAGAGGGATCTCTTTGTCCCCGAACATACTACATTAACTAAACTTTCAGATTATATCAAAGGGACCATAATCTACAAAATACATTATATGAATAAAATATGTTACGATTGAGTCGCCCGCTAGACGAACATAAACTCTACTGTAAATGTGCATACCGCGCGCCTGCGGGTGCACGCAACTGAGAGTATGCGCACGCACGGGAGGGCTCATGCACACGCAGCAGGCACTCGCATGAGGTGCATATATGGCAGTGTGTAGCGTGATATTTTTCTGACTTTGACTATATATATATATATATATATATATATATATATAGGGAGAAGTAGGCGGCACTCGGAGACTTTCACAAATACAAGTAGGTGCTTTAATGTGGGTCGACGTTTCAGGAGACGTACTCCCTTACTCAAGACACAGCAAACTAGTGAGAAAACAGTGCAATGCAATATTTATAAGGCTTACCGTCCCCTAGGCCCGCCAACCTCCATCGCGGCCAGCGGCGTCCCGATCTCCGGCACCCTGACTTCCGGGTTCGGCTGTTTCCGCCCCTCAGAGTGACGTCATTCCGTAGACGGGAGACGCGGCCGCAAGGAGGGTAAAGACAGGAAGTGGATACACGTTACCATGGGGATGGTCTGCTGTAATGACAAAACAAAACAAATAAACAGTGTTACATTGTAAAATAAGACCACTTAGGTGGAAATCAGTGCTGCAAATCAAAACAAATACTTAAAACAAATATTTAAAACCCATGGTGCACAAGACACACACCGTATTAAACGTGTGTGAAACAAATAATAAAACAAACATATTAATAAATATCCAGATGATTGTGACTATAGTAAAATACTTATTACTGGCATATGGCTAGATCTTAGTAAAACACCACCTTAATGGACAGGTACATGTTGTAGCTAACCTGGAGCTTGCTCTAGTCATATCCTCAATACACGCACAATCTAGGTGCGAGCATCAGAGGTACGACCGGAAACCCCAGAAAAAACTACAAGAATAATGCTTCAGAAACAATCACGGTGATGGTGAGCAACATGGGGGCGACCAACGTGTCAGCTGCAAAAAAAGGGGCCCCCATTACTTGCTCATAAAAAGCAACTAAGATTTAAATGCTCATTTAGACCCCGAGGGTGGATGGTATCCAGTTTATGGATCCACCTCGCTTCAAGCTGTAGCAATTTTTGTGCTCGGTTACCTCCCCGCAGTGTCTCTGGAACCTGGTCCACTATTTTATATCGTACTGAAGCAAGACTGTGGCGCATCTGCACAAAGTGACGCGCCACAGGTTGCTCACTGTTGCCTGACAACTGCGCCGCCCTGATGGCGGACCTGTGTTGGGCCATCCGTTCCTTGAACAAGCACTGTGTCTTACCCACGTAGTAAAGACTACATGGGCAGACCAGCACATAAACAACATAGGATGAGCTACATGTAAGTGGCCTTTGGATCCCTATCTTTTTCCCAGTGTGTGGGTGCGAGATAGAATCCCCCGTCAGCATATAGCTGCAAGTAGTGCAGCCTAAGCACTTAAAGCAGCCTGCTTTACGTGTCAAAAAATGTGACTTGGGTTGCACTTGCTTAAACCCTGACACATCATACTTGACTACGAGATCCTTAATGTTGGCACTGCGGGTATAGCAGGGCATAATTCTGCTGTTTTTTAACACTTGTAGATTGGGATCAGTAGTAATCATCTGCCACATTTGTTTAACTTTCTTACAGGTTCTTCTACTGGCTGTGTTAAATTGGTTTACCCAGGCAACCTTAGATGATTTTGCTACAGGGTGCTTGACCTGTAATAGCTCCTGTCTATTTCTTGATCTTGCTCTGGCGCATGCTTGTTTCAGTAAACCCAAAGGGTAACCCCTTTGTAGGAACCTCTTAGTCATGGCTTCTAATTGAACCTCCAGCTCCTCAGGGGCGCTGGTGATTCTGCACACCCTGAGGAACTGGGAATAAGGTAGGCCTTGTACTAAAGCTGGGAGGTGAAAACTGTCATGTCTGAGGAGTGTGTTATGGTCAGTTGGCTTAGAGTATACTGTAGTATGTAGCTCACCATCTTGTAACTTAATTTTAATATCCAAAAAACAAATTTCAGACATATGTGTGGAAAGGGTAAATTTTACTGGGCTGGAGGAATGATTATGTGCTTCTGTCAGCTTGGACAAAGTCCCCACTTTCTCCACTCCAAAATAGCAGGAGATCATCTATATAACATGTGTACAACTGAATCTGATCCGCTATCACCCTATCCTCAAAAAACACCTGTCTCTCTACCTCCCACATGTAGGCGTTGGCTAGCGATGGGGCCACCGCCGACCCCATCGCACAGCCGGTGTTCTGTTTGAAGAATTTACCATTAAACAGAAAATAGTTATGGCTGTGAATAAAGGTCTCCGAAACGTTGTAATCTTCTGCTTCAAGACGTGATTAATTTCTGAGTGCCGCCTTACCGGGTAGTATGTTGTGGGCCCATGCGGGTTTCTAGGAGGGCACCAGAGCAGATGCAGATTTTATTGGAGTGCTGCCCCAATTGTGGATAGATATATATATATATATATATATATATATATACACATCCATACATATATACATATATATATATATATATATACACATACATATTCCTGTTATTACAATTTGTTAGGGAACATATATATATATACATGTATATATATATATATATATATATATATATACATGTATACATCCATAAACATACACACATTTCCAAGAGTTCAGACCATGAATGTTATTACCTTAGCTATCTAAATGTCTGGTTTGTAATTTGTCAGCTATTGCAAATTGAGTTTCTCTTCAAACTAGGTTCCTGGATATTGTCTTTTTGTTTGTCCTGTCTTCAGATAAGACAATGACAATTGTTAGGGTCTCCTGCCCTGTGCTGCCACGTCGTCATGGCAACCGGGAGACAAGTGCTAGTGGAGTAACCTGAGCACAGCTGATACTCCGGTTCGGGTCTTTTGCTGTGCAGTGGTTATAGGCTCTGTGCACGGCAGGGGATCCGGTGCTGGTTTTTGTGCTCACAGTCTGTGAGGTCTGAGTGGGGCGTGGACAGCACCTGCTTTATAAGGCCTCTTTTCAGGGTAAGCAGATGCTGCTGAATCTTTGTTGGTTAGTCAGTTCATGAAAGTTAGCCAGTACTGTGTAGCTTTGTATTTGTTTGTTGCTTACTGCAAATAGGCCTGGGGATTTGGTATTACACTCTGCCAATCCAGACCTAGCAGTAAGACTGGAGTCAGTCGTTTAGCTTGCTGGGGTTCTGTTACCACTCTGTGAACTTAGCAAGTTTGCGGCTGTATTCTAAGACTTGCCTGTCTAATCCTGTCTCACTGTGCTAGGTGTCAGGGGTCAGTTTAGTGGCAGTAAGCTAAAACCTGTGCACCGCAAGTGAGAAATAGGATTGTGGAGACTCTCCTTGTGTCTATCATTCCATCTCTGACCAAGGAGTTTACTGCCACACCCGTTGGTAACCCTTTAGGGTTTTGCTGTTGCCCTTAGCAACAGCATTTCGGGTTCTCTATGTATTAAAACACAACATCTTGCTTTTTCCATCTGTGCAGTTCTCATACAAAGGAGATACCCAGTTCCTTAGCCTCTGGGCTTCTCTGTTCACTTTGTGTGTATTTTGTTACCCTATTACCTTCTGTGTACGTTATGTCATATTCCCCAGTTTGTCTGTGAGTCCATTTGTTTTGCATAACAGTTCAAACACCAGTACATTCCTGCAGACACTGGAGTGCATAACAGTTCTGACACCAGTACTTTCCTGCAGGCACTGGTGTGCATAACATATTCAGCAGCCTAATACTCCTGTTGAAATTTTGTGGGAATATGGAGCATACCCCTCAAAATACGTTGCAACAGGTGGTCGATCAGGTGCAGGTCCTGACTCGACAATTTAATGATTTGTCCATTAAAATGCACACCTCCCAGGCTGCTGGTGGAGCTCCCGCAGCAGCAGCACCTGCAGGGGTTAAGGAGCCGAAAGTAAATCTCCCGGATCGTTTTTCTGGAGATCGCTCGCTGTTCTTTTGTTTCAAGGAGAGCTGCAAGCTATACTTCCGGCTTAGGCCTCAGTCTTCTGGGTCGGAGATTCAGCGGGTGGGCATAGTGATTTCCTTGCTACAAGGAGACCCACAGGTCTGGGCATATGGGTTGCAGCCTGACTGTCCGTCGCTTAAAAGTGTTGATGCTTTTTTTACGGCACTGGGCATGTTGTATGATGACCCTGACAAGACTGCCTCAGCCGAGGCTCAGATTTCGATCCTTAAGCAAGGGCGAAGGCCAGTTGAGGTTTACTGTACGGAGTTTCGGAGGTTGGCCCATGATACCCAGTGGAATGACCCAGCCCTGAGACACCAGTACCGAAGAGGTCTTTCTAACCAGATAAAGGACCAACTGGTACAATATCCCTTGCCTGATAGCTTGGATCAGCTCATGCAGTTATCCATCCGGGTGGATAGACGGCTGAGAGAGCGTAGGCTTGAAAGGGAGACTGAGATTTCCTTCCTTCCCAAGGGAACCTCAGACTCTGAGGAATTTTCTGAGGAGCCTATGCAGATTGGGGCTACCCGCCTCTCCTCGCGTGAGAAGACGCGGAGGAGACAGCAGGGGTTGTGTTTGTACTGTGGGAATAAAGGTCATGTGGTAGTATCATGCCCAGAAAAGCCGGAAAACTTCAGGGCCTGAGGGTGATGGGAAATATCCTGTCAGGCCAGAAGTCAGAATTTCCCAAGAAGACTTTTATCATTCCGGTGACCTTGAAGATCCTCGGTCAAACTGTCAAGACTGAGGCCTTTGTGGACAGTGGGGCCGACGGGGTTTTTATGGACCGCCAATTCGCCCTGAAACACTCTGTTCCCTTAGTACCCTTGGCATCGGAAATTGAGATTTGTGGGTTAAACGGGGAACCATTATCCCAAGGTAAAATTACCTCTTGCACTAGCCAGATTTCTTTGTTTATTGGAGCCACACACTCTGAAAAATTGTCCTTTTATGTGACTGTCTGTACTTTTGCCCCATTGGTGTTGGGGTTACCCTGGTTAAGGGCCCACAATCCTCAATTTGACTGGGTCTCTAGGGAGATTCTTAGTTGGGGTACTGATTGTTTCAGGAGTTGCTTGAGCCTTCCAGTCAGGCTCTCGCAGCTAAGTTTGCCAGGATTGCCAGGGTGTTATGCAGATTTTGCGGACGTGTTCTCCAAAAAAGTTGCAGAGGTACTACCTCCCCATCGCCCCTATGACTGTGCCATTGATTTGTTGCCAAATGCTAAGCTTCCCAAGAGCAGGTTGTACTCCCTGTCACGTCCTGAGACTCAGGATATGGCAGAGTACATTCAGGAGAACTTGGCTAAGGGATTTATCAGACCTTCACAGTCTCCAGTTGGGTCGGGGTTCTTCTTCGTGGGTAAAAAGGACGGTTCGTTGCGACCCTGCATCGACTTCAGGGAATTGAACCGTATCACGATTAAAAACTCATACCCACTGCCTCTCATTTCGGTCTTGTTTGACCAGCTTCGTACTGCCACCATTTTTTCTAAGATTGACCTACGCGGTGCGTACAATCTAATCCGAATAAGAGAGGGGGATGAATGGAAGACTGCCTTTAATACCCACTCAGGGCATTATGAATATTTGGTGATGCCTTTTGGGCTCTGTAATGCCCCGGCAGTCTTCCAGGATTTCATGAATGATGTGCTCAGGGAATATTTGGATAGATTCTTAGTTGTATACTTAGATGACATCCTAATCTTCTCCCATTCCCTGGAGGAACATCGGAAGCATGTACGCTTAGTCCTCCAGAAACTCAGAGACCACCGGCTTGGGGCGAAGCTGGAGAAGTGCGAATTTGAAGTTCAGCAAATCGCATTTCTAGGATATATTATCTCCCCAGAAGGTTTCCAAATGGAGGGTTCCAAGGTACAGGCAGTCCTGGATTGGGTGCAGCCCACTAGTTTGAAGGCGCTTCAGCGTTTCCTGGGCTTTGCGAATTTTTATAGACGATTTATCGCTGGATTTTCGTCTATAGTGGCGCCCTTGGTGGCACTCACTAAGAAAGGGGCGGATGTTGCTCACTGGTCTTGTGAGGCTAAAGCGGCTTTTGCCCGTCTCAAAAGGGCATTTGTTTCGGCCAAGGTGCTGCGACACCCAGATCCAGAGCGTCCTTTTGTGGTGGAGGTGGATGCCTCTGAGATGGGTATTGGGGCAGTGCTTTCTCAGATGGGAGTGTCTGATAATCCCCTTCATCCCTGTGCTTACTTTTCCCGTAAATTTTCGCCTGCCGAGATGAATTATGATGTGGGTAACCGGGAATTGTTGGCTATTAAGGATGCACTCGAGGAGTGGAGACACTGGCTTGAGGGGGCTAAGTTTGTGGTCTCAATTCTCACTGACCATAAGAATCTGGCATATTTAGAGTCAGCGAAGCGTCTCAATGCCAGGCAGGCACGATGGGCTTTGTTTTTTGCTCGCTTTAATTTTTTGATAACATATCGCCCTGGGTCAAAAAACATCAAGGCTGATGCGCTCTCGCGGAGTTTTGCTCCAATCCAGGAGACCACCGAGGAGCCGTTGCCCATTGTTTCCCCATCATGTATTAAAGTGGGCATTACCCAGGACCTCTTATCATTAGTCCTTAGAGCACAGGAGCAGGCTCCTCCAGACCTTCCGGTAGGTCTTTTGTTTGTGCCTCCTAGGTTAAGACAGCGAGTGTTCCTGGAATTCCATGCCAAGAAGTCGGCAGGTCACCCGGGTATTGCCAGAACTCGGGAGTTGCTATCTAGGGCGGTGTGGTGGCCCTCGGTGGCTAAGGATGTGGATCAGTGGGTTCGGGCATGTGACATCTGTGCCCGAAATAAGACTCCTAGAGGGGTTCCTGTTGGCCCATTACATCCACTCTCTATCTTATCTAAGCCATGGACCCACATTTCAATGGATTTTGTGGTGGACTTGCCCAAATCCTCGGGGATGACAGCCATCTGGGTTGTCGTTGACAGGTTTTCGAAGATGGCGCACTTCGTTCCACTGGTTGGGCTGCCATCAGCCAGACGCCTGTCTGAATTATTTATGCTGCATGTTGTGCGTCTCCACGGGTTGCCACTTGATGTGGTCTCTGACCGCGGATCCCAGTTTGTGGCCAAATTCTGGCATTTTGTTCCGATCTCCAGATTTCTGTCAGCTTGTCGTCAGGCTACCATCCGCAGTCTAATGGGCAGACTGAAAGGGTGAACCAGTCCTTGGAGCAGTTCCTCAGGTGTTATGTCTCCAAGTGTCAGACTGACTGGGTTGCTCATCTGTCCATGGCGGAGTTTGCCTATAACAACGCGGCTCACTCTGCTACAGGGATCTCTCCCTTCCTTTGTGTGTATGGGCATCATCCTAAGGCCAATTCTTTTGACCCCCTGGACTCCACGCCTGGTGGTTCCTCTGTGGTTTCGGTCCTCAGAGGTATTTGGCGGAAAGTGAAGAAAGCCCTTGTGTCTGTGTCATTAGTGACCAAAAGGGTTTTTGATAAGCGGAAAAGACCCTGCAGCTTCAAATTAGGAGACTTCGTCTGGTTGTCTACCAAGAATTTGAAGTTGAGACAGCCATCTCATAAGTTAGGGCCCCGGTTCATCGGCCCTTATAAGATCACCAGGGTTATCAATCCGGTGGCATTTCAGTTAGATCTGCCCCGTTCTTTGGGTATCAATAAAACATTTCATTGTTCCCTTTTAAAACGGGCGATTAGTAATCCTTCTTCCAGTGGAAGACCTTCCCCTCTTCTGATACGTGGCCAGAGGGAGTTTGTTGTTGAAAGGATTCTTGACTCCAAGGTGGTTCGGGGTCGGCTGTCATTTTTGGTGCACTGGAAGGGGTATGGCCCGGAGGAGCGGTCGTGGGTGCGCAGTTGTGATCTTCATGCCCCCAGACTGATACGCTCTTTCTTCTCGCAGTTCCCCGATAAACCCGGTGGTAGGGGTTCTTTGACCCCTCGTCAGAGGGGGGGTACTGTTAGGGTCTCCTGCCCTGTGCTGCCACGTCGTCATGGCAACCGGGAGACAAGTGCTAGTGGAGTAACCTGAGCGCAGCTGATACTCCGGTTCGGGTCTTTTGCTGTGCAGTGGTTATAGGCTCTGTGCACGGCAGGGGATCCGGTGCTGGTTTTTGTGCTCACAGTCTGTGAGGTCTGAGTGGGGCGTGGACAGCACCTGCTTTATAAGGCCTCTTTTCAGGGTAAGCAGATGCTGCTGAATCTTTGTTGGTTAGTCAGTTCATGAAAGTTAGCCAGTACTGTGTAGCTTTGTATTTGTTTGTTGCTTACTGCAAATAGGCCTGGGGATTTGGTATTACACTCTGCCAATCCAGACCTAGCAGTAAGACTGGAGTCAGTCGTTTAGCTTGCTGGGGTTCTGTTACCACTCTGTGAACTTAGCAAGTTTGCGGCTGTATTCTAAGACTTGCCTGTCTAATCCTGTCTCACTGTGCTAGGTGTCAGGGGTCAGTTTAGTGGCAGTAAGCTAAAACCTGTGCACTGCAAGTGAGAAATAGGATTGTGGAGACTCTCCTTGTGTCTATCATTCCATCTCTGACCAAGGAGTTTACTGCCACACCCGTTGGTAACCCTTTAGGGTTTTGCTGTTGCCCTTAGCAACAGCATTTCGGGTTCTCTATGTATTAAAACACAACATCTTGCTTTTTCCATCTGTGCAGTTCTAATACAAAGGAGATACCCAGTTCCTTAGCCTCTGGGCTTCTCTGTTCACTTTGTGTGTATTTTGTTACCCTATTACCTTCTGTGTACGTTATGTCATATTCCCCAGTTTGTCTGTGAGTCCATTTGTTTTGCATAACAGTTCAAACACCAGTACATTCCTGCAGACACTGGAGTGCATAACAGTTCTGACACCAGTACTTTCCTGCAGGCACTGGTGTGCATAACAACAATCCAGTATTTATTGTCTTCGACAGATACTGGACAACTCTAGAACAATGGGGGTAACCAAAGGTATTTGCCTTCTTCATAGGATTTCAAAGTTTTGCGTAAACAAGGCCATCTGGTACATTGTATTACAATTTCTGGGAGGATAATTTATGTGTGAACCATCTTCTTGCTATTAGAAGGATGAGCAGACAATGGGTGATTTATGCATTATATGGATTAAATATATGATATGTCTTTGTGGCTTTTCCATGCGTGTACAAATGCTCCCGTAATTACTCATACCACGCGCTAACACGCACGACCGCGTGAGCGATCATACGCAATTTGCGAATATGTGCACGCACGGCAGAATAAGTATGCGCACGGAGGCCATCTGTGTGATGTTTGTACGTGATGTGTGTACTGTAATATTTTCCGACTTTGACAATATATATACACAATACAATTTATTGTTATTGTCAAAAAACAAGTTTCACAGACGAAAATACTTTGTGCAAGTGCAGCAGTTACAGTGAAATAGCAGCAAATATATATACATACTAGTTACCAGCCTGTCAAAAATGCACGCTCCAGCAGAGCAACAATTGAATTGCTCCGTCGGGCGTCATCTAGCAGCCACTGGCATGCAAAACACTTGAATTCCCCTCATAGAGGTGAGGTGCAGCATTAGGCTTTTATTATATAGTTATTATATGGTTATTATATATATATATATATATATATATATATATATATAAACAATACCCTTATCTCGTGCTGTCTAGGGTTAAGCAGCACCTCTAGAAAAATCACCCTGCTAGTGGGTGATAGAAATATTGCGCCCTCTGAATATTGTACCCATATATACACTGCTCAAAAAAATAAAGGGAACACTTAAATAACACATCCTAGATCTGAATGAATGAAATATTCTTATTAACTACTTTGTTCTTCACATAGTTGAATGTGCTGACAACAAAATCACACAAAAATTATCAATGGAAATCAAATCTATTAACCCATGGAGGTCTGGATTTGGAGTCACACTCAAAATTAAAGTGGAAAAACACACTACAGACTGATTCAACTTTGATGTAATGTCCTTAAAACAAGTCAAAATGAGGCTCAGTAGTGTCTGTGGCCTCCACATGCCTGTATGACCTCCCTACAATGCCTGGGCATGCTCCTGATGAGGTGGCGGATGGTCTCCTGAGGGATCTCCTCCCAGACCTGGACTAAAGCATCCGCCAACTCCTGGACAGTCTGTGGTGCAACGTGGCGTTGGTGGATGGAGCGAGACATGATGTCCCAGATGTGCTCAATTGGATTCAGGTCTGGGGAACGGACGGGCCAGTCCACAGCATCAGTGCCTTCGTTTTGCAGGAACTGCTGACACACTCCAGCCACATGAGGTCTAGCATTGTCTTGCATTAGGAGAAACCCAGGGCCAACTGCACCAGCATATGGTCTCACAAGTGGTCTGAGGATCTCATCTCGATACCTAATGGCAGTCAGGCTACCTCTGGCGAGCACATGGAGGGCTGTGCGGCCCCTCAAAGAAATGCCACCCCACACCATTACTGACCCACTGCCAAACTGGTCATACTGGAGGATGTTGCAGGCAGCAGAACGTTCTCCTTGGCCTTGGCGTCTCCAGACTCTGTCACATCTGTCACATGTGCTCAGTGAGAACCTGCTTTCATATGTGAAGAGCACAGGGCGCCAGTGGCGAATTTGCCAATCTTGGTGTTCTCTGGCAAATGCCAAACGTCCTGCACGGTGTTGGGCTGTAAGCACAACCCCCACCTGTGGACGTCGGGCCCTCATACCACCCTCATGGAGTCTGTTTCTGATCGTTTGAGTAGACACATGCACATTTGTAGCTTGCTGGAGGTCATTTTGCAGGGCTCTGGCAGTGCTCCTCCTGTTCCTCCTTGCACAAAGGTGGAGGTAGCGGTCCTTCTGCTGGGTTGTTGCCCTCCTACGGCCTCCTCCACATCTCCTGATGGAGAAAGGCACCTGATCCACAATGCGGTATCTTAACGATGCCAGCAAATGTTTAGCAGCGGCAAAATGCCGCGCTACTGGCTGTTCGCTGGTGCCTGACACCAATGCTGCCCTTATGGCAGATCTCTGCTGGGTCATCCTCACTTTGAACATGCAATCTGTCTTGCCCACGTAGTGTAACCCACATGGGCAAGACAAGAGGTATACCACGAATCTGGAATTACATGTGTATGCTGCCTTTAGCTTAATGGTTCTGCCCGAATATGGGAAGAGGTTCCCATGGGTTAATCAATTCAACACGTCCAGCAGACACACTAGTAGAAGGGCCAAGGAGCTTTGGCCAATTATTAACACTGATCCAGATTTGAAGATGTTTAAAGACACTAAACTTGAAGCCGGAATATCAGAAGTTTAGTTGTCAAGACAAATGTGGTCAAAAAAACTGTATCTGAAGGCAATTTCCTTAGGTCCCGAAAGGGATGTTATAGGTGTGGGTGCACTACATGTAATTTCCTGGTCCCGGGGGATTCATTTAAACACCCATATTCGGGCAGAACCATTAAGCTAAAGGCAGCATACACATGTAATTCCAGATTCGTGGTATACCTCTTGTCTTGCCCATGTGGGTTACACTACGTGGGCAAGACAGATTGCACGTTCAAAGTGAGGATGACCCAGCACAGATCTGCCATAAGGGCAGCATTGGTGTCAGGTACCAGCGAACAGCCAGTAGCGCGGCATTTTGCCGCTGCTAAACATTCGCTTGCATCGTTAAGATACCGCATTGTGGATCAGGTGCCTTTCTCCATCAGGGGGTGCGATAAATCCAAGCACCTCCTACAGTTAGAAACTAGGTGGATAATAGCATTGGACACATTGAGCCCTAGAGGTCTCAATGAGTCCCTGGGGATGAGCAATTTTGCCTAGGCCCTGGTGCTGAGGACATGAGGGTCTATCACTGGCAGTATAATTGATGAATGGATGATTTAGAATGCCCTTTTTCCTGTGCATGATTTAACAATTAATGCTCAATATACAGAATTTAAAAATAATGCTCAATGTACAGAATCTGTGCCCTGGTAAGGGCTAATGCACAATTAGGTCCTGGATTTTATAGGTAGTGCTGACTGCTATGTTTTAGTTAATTAATACATCGACTTATGTAGGTCTCTTAAGGCATTTTTTGTCACTATGTATTTTTAAACTCATTTAATTCACTTGGTATATATATGTCTCAGTTGGGCACTAGATGGCCTGATCTGTCTTATTGATTACACGATTGTCATTTTTTGTATTCATGTTTTGGTAACACGCACCATGACAACGGCCTCCCCCGCCCCCTGCATGACGGCACTGGAAGCTCGCGTTACGGGGCTGGGTCACCTGACCGGAAGCGCTGAGTCCGGAAGCCGGGCAGCGGCGAGGAGGGGACGGCTGGAGGCGCGCCTGGTAAGTGTATTTAAATGTATGTTTTTCACTTGTTTATTTCACTGTGTGTCCTGAAGACGGGGGCTTGCACCCCGAAACGTCGATAAAGTTCCACTTGACAGAGTTCACCTGTTCACCATAGTCTCCTGAGTGCCGCCTCGTTCTTTTCAAGCTATACATACCCAGACTGCCTAGTCTGGGAGGGAGGGCACTGGAGCAGGAGCTTTGCTCAGATAGCCCATGGGGGAGTGCCAGACCTCTTGCCTAGTATATATATATATATATATATATATATATATGCATTTTTTCTGGGGAGCACCTTCTCTTTATAGGAATTGTAATTTAAATGTATCCCTTTAAATTAACTTTACATTTCTCTTGTTTGTTTTGTTTAATGTCAGTGTGACAATTATTCCTTATCAGAGTTATCCTGATTGCATCCAATATATCTAATCTCGAAGTTCAACAAAAATGATAAAAGCATATAAAATTTTAACAATTTAATTTCAGATAAAACAAAGTTAATATACTTTCTCGTATAATACATGTAGAATCACCATTATATAACATACATTTTAGATTTCCAGCCTTTCAAGTCCACTTTGAACCACAATAACATACTGTAGGTTCCCCCCCATAGTCAACTTTGTAATTTTTGGCAACTGTGTCGCAATAGTTAAATTAACAAAATGGGCAACACCAATGTTATATCAGAGCTAAGTAACACATATATTATAAGTGCATTTTCCCTATATGTGTATTGAATAATCCAGAAGTCAACTGCATAATGTTGCAATTAGCCAGACACGCTTGGGAAATGTAATGTATAAAATGATGCAGTTTAAAAGTGCATTTCAATCCAAGAGTACTTAACAGGGGCATTATGGTTGTGTGAAGCTATTAGGTGAAACTATTATTATATATTAAAATGCTGACTATAATGATAATAACAGAAAGCTTTCAAAGCTAGTTGACAATTAGACTAGCACTGCCTTTAGCAACAACAGCAGTTTGTCAACCAAATCATAAAGCATCAAATCCAATGACATAAAAAGCATGCATTTTTAAAAGCATGTAAAAGGCTGTAGGAATGGATCACACTGGTTCCAGTGTCCCATACCCATTAGCACTTGCACTTGTGGTCAGGAGCATTTAGAATTTTGGATAATGCGACTCCATTTATTGCTTTCACCTACAATCAACAGTACGGATTCAGTATGATTTACCGATGGACGGGATGCCGGTGGTCAGAATGCAAACAGCGGCATCCCGTCCATCAGAATCCCGACAGCCCCCTCTAAAGTCCCCTAACCTTCCTCTGTTTCGGATCACAATGGCTGCATGTGATGTCACGCAGCCGTCTCGGCACACGCCGCAAATGGTCTAGACACACCTGCGTTGTCTGGACCATGTCCTCACCCAATGCCACTGCAACGCCCCTTAAACACAGAGTCGACATTTCCTCCCACCCCACGAATGCCTCTGCCTGTCAATCAGGCAGAGGCATTCGCACAAGTGAAATGCCGTTGCATCTCATAGTGTGTGCACACGCAGTGTGGCTGCTGCGCGTGCGCACACTCCACAGGGCTTCAGCATGGAACACTGCCGCAGCAGCGTTCCATGCTGAATTAGGTCCTAAGACCAGAGCCCCATAGACCTCCATGGAGTAGAAGATGAGTTACCGCAGAATGAAGCAGTTATTTCTTAATGGTTATCCTTGTGTTAAATTATAAGAATTAGGGCTTCCGGTGGGCGGGGCATCCTGCATGGCCGCATCTTACTAGGGTTCCTACATAGACTCCTTCAATCTACTCTAATCCTCCTTCTGCAACCATCTAATCTGGATTCGAAGTGGAGGATTCACCTGCCGTGCCGGTGGGGAGGAGATCAAGCATACTTTTGTATAGGACCCATCTCTAAATCCCCGGAGTCCGACCATCGTGATTGATGGCCTGTCTGCTTTGAGACGTCCACATGGCGTGGCGTCTCTCGTTGTACCGCTTAAGCCTTGCATTAGGATTACCGCCTTCTCGCTCCCACCTCGGCTGCACTATCAGGATCGTTTGTGCCGTGGCCCCGGCCCCTCACCCTTGGTTCTGGATGGTGGGTGACCTGCTCTCCAGGGCTCACAGAGGCGGCCGTGCTTGTTGCCCTGTTCCCAGATCTCGCTGCTCGGCTGTGTCTCCCCTCCTAGCTTGGCGGGCGCGGTCCGGCGGTGGTCCCCGATCGCTGAACCGCTAGACAACATCTGCTGCTGTGCGGGACGGCGTTGTGAGGCGCCGGCTTGCGGGTGCCGGGTGGTTGGCCCCCATTCGAATCGCGCCGCCGGCTGGTGGTTGGGCTCTCCCTCCCTCTCTAGGCTGCCTTGGCGGGCGCGCCGTTGGCGGGCTGGAGTGGTGGGGTGGCACTGCCTCTGGCTTGGTCCCGACCATCAGTCAGCACAGGGGAGATCAGGAAAGTCCCTGCGGGAGAAGCCGGGGCTGGAGGATTGAATAACGGTCACACGAGCTTCGCACGGCAGGAGAGGTGACCCACAGCCCGAGCATTGGATGGCTGCCCTGATGCGTTCCCTGCTTGCTGCTTAGGATTGCTGGTGACACATCGAGGAGGCAGTGACCGGCTACGCTACACCTTGCAGGAGAAACTACCCGGAGGCCGCGGGTGTATCGGGAGGCCGCCCTGTGGTGGCCCCGGCTCATCGTGTTGGTTGGTGGGAGAGACGGCAGGGGTAACGGAGCTTGGTACCGCAGGAAGGATGACCTGTAGCTTGGACACAAGGAGGCTGCCTTGGAGGCTTCCCCATGCGCCACACGGACAGACCAGGGAAGATAGTAACTGGAGTGGTGAGTTCGTTCTGATTTGGTGGGGTGGACGATACGCTCTAGTCCTAGACTGCCACATCACTGGTTCTTATATCTATTGAATTTATGTTACGCTTGCTTTGATCCCCTATACCCCTAACTTTCTTGCTAAGGACACCAGCAAGTTCATCTCCCCTTTCCCCCCCTTGATGTAATTTGGTTGATGTGGACACTTACCTCCTACTCCACTGCCTGGAACTTTGAACTTACTAAATCCCACCTTGAAGGGTGATCCATAATATTGATTTTGCATTTGACCAAAAATATTGATACTCCCTTTAACACTTTCTTTCCTGTGTCCCCCCCCCCCCTTTTTTTTATCTTTTTTCAGTTTATCTGTTATGTGGATAGGAGAGTCACTGTTAGAGTATCATATCTGTATATGGTGTCTAGGGGGTCTTATCAGTATAATTGACGTTTACAGGATTACAACCTTGTGGTGGTTAGATGCATATATAACACAGTTATATCACTCAGAATACTTTGAATACTCCATTGCACCACGCTTTTTATTAAGAGGCTGTGAGGTTATATATTTCTAAATATTACTGCCATCTAGGGGTTGTTTGTACAATAACCTGCTATAAAATCTCCACAGGTGATTGACATTGTTGACACAGCGATCCCTCTGGGGCTTCATATATTTTAATAAAACATTTGAAGTTTGGGAACATTCAGCCACCTGGGGGTGGGGTGTTTACGTGGGTACTCAGTAGTGTTAAACGTATTTACCTGTTTTACAGTTGCTGATTGGCTATGATGTTAGATTTCTCAATCACTGTTGCCTTTTAGTAGCTGCTAATGTAATAATAAGTTCTAAAAATCGTATGGGTATTTAACCTTGCTGATAAAACAACTCTCATAACTTTTTGTGACCTTATCCAGTTAAAACTAGCCTCTGTTTTGGGGTTTAATATTGTTTTAACAGCTGCTCATAGAGAATCAACTACTAAACACTCTTGATATTGGTTGATGATCCCTAAATATCGGTGGATTGATTGGGGAGATATCAAAAATATCTATGGCAGGTGGGGGAGTTCAGCCACTTAGGAGTTAGGTATAGTTTTATCATTCAGTGGTGTTAAACATATCCATTTACCTTCCAATTATTAAGAGGAGACGGTATTATTACCTTCTAGTTCAACGCTGACATCTGGTGGATGATGGAGTGATTCCTCTAAACTGTTCACCGCATTACGTCTACAGTTTGATTCTCATTGGGGTTTTTTTTTACAACTGTACTAGCACAACTCTTACTCCAAATATGAATACCTGATAATTTTGTGATGGGCTAAGTCATTCCAGGTTTTGTCCTCTGGTATTTTCTTAGTCAATAGTTTTTTTTGAGATTTTAGTGAAGGGTGACCGTATTGAAATTTACCTTTTTTTTTCTTGCCGGCCTTTGTGGGATGGACAAGTTCCTTGACAGACCATCCTGTTCCAGTGATTACTCTCAAGATTCCTCAACAACCATGGTTCGAAATAATAAGTCTTCAGGTAACAAGCTGTCATCTTCTCAGGGAGCCACAAGCTCTTCCAATACTACGGCCAATTCCCCTCCTACACAAGGGATCATTGTGGCCCCAGCTTCTATCGCAGATATGGTAGAAGCAATGACCAGAGAATTCCTTCCTCAAACTGATAAAAAATTTGAAGCAATACAGGCATCATTAGATGTGGCCATAAGCAAAGTGGACTCTAATACATCTCGAATATCCAGTTTAGAACAACAGCTTAGTGATGCTGAGGATACTATCCATACTTTGCAGGCTACAGTCGAAGCTCACTCACGCACTCACAGCTCGGTGTCAGAGAAACTAGACGACTTAGAAAACAGGAATAGGAGGAATAATCTAAGTTTTATTGGCATCCCCGAGTCTGTTAAGGGCCAGCAACTTGTGGATTACCTCAGCGTCAAGATTCCCCGAGCACTGAATTTACCGATGGAGCCCTCCCCTCCACAAATCGAAAGGGCTCATAGAATAGGTCCAGAGAGAAATGATGGAGACCGTCCACGTCCTGTTATAGCACGCTTCCTAGATTTTAGATCAAAAGAAAAAATGCTGTCTGCGTCAAGGAACTGCCATCAGCTAACCGTAGAGGATACACGCATAATGATCTTTCAGGACTTTTCCGCATCTGTGGCTCAAAAACGGAAGGCTTTTTCTCCTGTGTGTCGCCACTTGGTCGAAAACAACCTAAGATTCGCTTTACTATTTCCGGCCAAGTTGTGTGTTGATATCGATGGCCACACTCATTTTTTCACCGATCCGGAAAAGGCCAAGGCAAAATTCTTACGCTCTCCTCAGCGGTCACCCAATCATCCTTGAGCTTTTAGGTGATATTAAGTAACTCGTTACAAACTAGTAAGGATATGATAAATGCAAATTGAAATAAAAACCGGGAATGACCCCATATGGATTGCTATCAGCTGGCTTCTGTTGGCAGTCTAAATAAGTTTATAATTCTTGTTCTCTGTTGGTTATCTTACGGGGCGCACTTCCGCAGTTTGGAAGTTGCCTCCCATATGTTTGGTGGGAAAATTACGATAACGAAAGATTCTGCTGTTTTCTCTCAAGATCCTTTGGCTGACAACTTTATTGTTTATTATTTTACGTGCACCTTGTATCTAGCCAAAATGTACTTAAACTTTGACCTTTCGACTTCATTGTATTGGAATGTTGATTATGTATTTACTTGTGTTGGGACATGTCGCGCGAGCCCTACCATCGGTCTGTATTTCCTTGTAGGCTGGGGCAGGGAAGGACCACTTTACATTCTAATTTCTATTGTTTACACTCTTCCTCCAGCGGGTATTGGATGATGCCCTCCTCTTTACCACATGTCCCCAACCCTTCTAGTCATAATCCTTCATTTAAGGTGACTTCGTGGAATGTGGGAGGCCTCAACACACCTATTAAGAGAAAGAGGGTTTCTTCATATTTGAAAAGATCTAAGGTACAGATAGCGTTCTTGCAAGAGACCCATTGGAGGGCAGGGGATAACTCTGCCCTAAGAGATAATTGGATTAAGGAATGTATATCAGCCCCTTTTAGATCCAAATCTAGAGGTGTAGCCATTATCCTAAGTCATACCCTTCAGTTTAATATCATTAATCAGTATTTGGACCCTGGTGGTCGCTTTATTTTGTTGGACATTACTATTTTAAACGTGAGATATACGCTTTTAAATGTATATGCACCGAACAACCCTAGCGCCTTCTTTACTGAGTTGTCACATTTCCTAGCTCAAAGGGTCACGCCTGGCCTCATAGTGGGTGGTGATTTTAACACAGTAGATGACCCTCAAATCAACAAATCTCACAGTAGATGACCCTCAAATAGCCATTAAAGGGACACGCCTGGCCTCATCAAAGGGACACGCCTGGCCTTATAGTGGGTGGTGATTTTAACACAGTAGATGACCCTCAAATCGACAAATCTCAAATCTCACAGTAGATGACCCTCAAATAGCCATTATCCTAAGTCATACCCTTCAGTATAATATCATTAAACAGTATTTGGACCCTGGTGGTCGCTTTATTTTGTTGGACATTACTATTTTAAACGTGAGATATACGCTTTTAAATGTATATGCACCGAACAACCCTAGCGCCTTCTTTACTGAGTTGTCACATTTCCTAGCTCAAAGGGACACGCCTGGCCTCATAGTGGGTGGTGATTTTAACACAGTAGATGACCCTCAAATAGACAAATCTCCCCCTCCGGCCTCTCCTCACTCTAATATCTGGCATACATTAACGGAATTCAAGTCTTCTCATAATCTAGTAGACCCTTGGCGTTTACTCAACCCGAATGATAGATCATACACTCATCTCTCTGCTGTCCATAGAACCCTTTCAAGGATCGATTATATTTTAATAAAGGACACTCTGTTCACTCATATCCAGAAGGCGTCCTTGGGCGATATCATAATTTCAGACCATGCCCCAGTCAGCATATCAATAGTATTTCCTCCATCAATTACTCACTCCTATATGTGGCGTTTTCCCACCTATCTCTCACATTCGGAAGAGTTTAAAAATTTCTTAAACCTCAAATGGAACGAATTCTTGGATGATAATTTATTACATCTAGATGACCCAATACTATTCTGGGAGACGTCCAAAGCAGTCATGCAGGGTCATATAATTAGTTACGTATCCTCGAAACGTAGGGAAGAAAAGGCTAAGTTTCAAACCCTTCAGGAGGCTATGGCGGCGGCTTTTCAACAATATGTTGATCACCCTAATGAAGTTAATTTCATATCATACAAACAGGACCGTCGCCTTTTAGAAACATATTTATTGTCCCAATCCAAATATAAATTGGATCATATGAAAAATAAATATTTCAGGTGGGGAAACAAATCAGGCAAATTACTAGCACACATGTCTAAATATGGCCGCAAAAGAAACCATATTCATATGGTTAAAAATCCTGTAACCGGAGAAGTTTTTACTCATAATTCTTCTATATTGGCTCAGTTTCAATTGTTCTATGAACAACTATATCAATCTAGGCCTATAGATGTGAGGTTACAAGACAGCATATTAAACAAGGCCCACTTACCTAAATTGTCTACTGAGCAGATAAGTCAGTTGGAGCGCGATATCTCCATGGAGGAGCTGCAGGACACTATTTCAGGCCTTCCAGCCCATAAGGCTCCTGGCCCAGATGGATTCACTAGTGAATATTTTAAGTTGATCCAACTGGAAATTAGCCCTGTATTGTTGGATCTTTATCGTTTGATACATAGACAATCTCCCAATTATCCCACATTTAACGCTTCTCACACAGTTTTCTTGTTTAAACTGAACAAAGACCCTCAATTAGTTTCATCTTATAGGCCAATCACATTATTAAATGTGGACTTTCAAATTTTAGCAAAAATAATGGCTAATAGACTACAAGTTATCCTCCCAGATTTACTAACCTCTAACCAACTTGGATTTGTGAAGGGTAGGCATTCTGTTAGAGGTATTCGAACAGCTATAGCTGCAACAGTCGCTTCTACACGAGATACTCATGCTTCTAATTTACTTCTAAGCTTAGACACCCATAAAGCCTTCGATACCATACTATGGCCACATTTATATGAAACCCTTGCACGAAGAGCCTTTGGTCAAGATTTCATAGGCCTGATTCTGTATTTTTATGATTCTCCAGGGACGACTCTTCTTCTTAATGGCCAGTGGGGAGATGAGGTGAAAATGCACAGGGGCACTAGACAAGGGTGTCCCTTGTCCCCCTTATTGTTTAATCTATCCTTAGACCCGCTGCTTAGACTAATACAACAGGATTCTAATATTCATGGAATAAAGGTAGGATCTAGGGAGATTAAAGCTACGGCCTTCGCTGATGATATGTTGTTATATTTGTCAGACTCTAAAACTTCTATATTATATGCGCTCTCTCTATTGCAGGATTTTGGAGCCATCTCAGGCCTACAGGTTAACTTTGAAAAATCAGTTGCACTATATCTAAGGCCAGGCTATATTCGCCCATACTGGCATGCCAGTGTTCCCCTAACTTGGGCCAAAGGAAATTTTACTTATTTAGGTGTTTTGGTCACTAAGAATCCCTCCTCTTTATGCCAAACTAATATAACCAGAGCTATTACCGCTATGATTAGGGACATAGAAGGCTGGCGGCGTCTCCAGCTTTCTTATTTGGGAAGAGCCAACTTGCTCAAAATGATTTAATTCCCTAGACTGATGTACTTACTCCAGTCACTACCCCTGTTGTTAACTAAAGAAGACACCAAAAAAATAAATTCCTCCTTCGTAAAATTTATCTGGAACAAAAAACGTCATAGAATTGGCCTGTTTAAACTCCAACAACCCACATGTAATGGAGGTATCAACTTCCCTAATTTAACTCACTACAATCATGCAGCTTTGCTGCGTCACCTTCGAGATTGGTTGCATAATACTAGCATTTACACGGATACTTCACTGGAAGAAAGTTTTTTACAGGATCTTAGCTTAGTTTCCTTTCTTCATGCACATGACCAGGAATTAACGGGGGAGATAAGAGAAAATCCTTTGCTTTGGAACACCCGTAAATTATGGCACATATTGCGTCACAAAAAAGGCCTAAACGCCCATAACACTCTCTTCCTTCCACTTATCCGTAATCCAGATTTTCAGAATGGACAGGCGACCAATCCATTTCTGTTGTGGTCTTCAAGAGGAGTGAGTTCGGTCGGTTGCTTGGTGGATAGAGAATCTAAGCGGCCCCTCACGTTTCACCAAGGAGACGAGAAATATGATTTTCTGTCCTCCTTTCCTTTTGCTTATTGTCAAACCCAACATTATGTAAGTCAAGTTATTCGTAATTTTTCTGAACAAGATTGGAACAATTCATTTGACAAGTTTTTATCTTACCCTGTTCCTGATTATAGGGCAATATCTAAACATTATACGGTGTTACGAGATATGATTGATTATGAAACATTACAGTCTGGGTTACCTCAGTGGCGACAACATTTCCCAGACATAACAGCAGAGGTGTTGTTGAAGAACTTGTCTGACTCTTGTCGTATCATTCCTGCTAGCTCATACAGGGAGTTTTTCTTAAATATACATCATAGAACGTATATAAGCCCACACCAGGGTTATTTAATGGGTTCTTCTTCCTCACATAGATGTCACAGATGTCAGGAAGATTACGCAGACATCTACCATTGTATATGGGCATGTCCAAGAGTTAGGCCCTTTTGGCTTAGAGTATATAGATATGCCTTAAACAATTTGGTTAACTATGTACCATTTACTCCCGAATGGGCTATTCTAGGTATTTTGCCCTAGGGTCAACGAGTATCCCGGGGTAGTCGCAAATTATTGTTAATTTTGAGTTCTGCAGCCAAAAAGACCATTTTACAAGTATGGAATCACCGTGAAACCCCATCATTCTCTTTGTTTAAGGAGAAATTATTTTATTTATTCCGAATGGATTGGATTGAGGCATCTTTAGATAAAGAGTCTAGAGTAGCTAGATTCTTTGATCTATGGGAGAGCTATATTTCAATTCTTCCAACCCAGACTAACCTCCTGCTTATCAAGTGTTTTTCAGCAACTACATGGTATTTGACAAGACTGGCAGACAATAACCCACCAATATAGAGTGGTTGCATTTTGGGTCTCGTGCGGCATGTCCCACATTCTATTCTGTATTTTGTTTTGTTTTTGAAATACTATAATGTCAATAGTACTTATCAGTTAAAAAAGCAAAAGGCACGGGTAAGACAGAGGGGAAAACAATTATACGCATTATATTGGATTTATACATGTTTTATTGTTATTCTTATAACGAAGGTCATTGGACACATTTATATGTTTAACTGCAGAGTCACTAATAAAAATATTTTGGAAATTTTTTTATAAGAATTCTACACAAAGGTTTGCTGGAGCTTTGCATTATATCTGCATCATAAATAGACACTTCAGAGTTGTTCCAAGATATGCCAAGTTCCAGAAAGGATTCATGATTCAAATATTGAATAGCTCACTACAGTAAATGGTCATTATAATTGAAAGGAATTGGTAGTGCTGCATTATCATCGTCACACTCAGACCACTAGAGTGTAACCTCTTCTAAGTAGATAAATATGCATCAAGTATTATGTACATATAGTACTAAGGGGCTGATTCTGAGTCACACAGATCTATGCTCACGGATGCAAATGGTGATATTGGGGTCTATTTACTAAGCCTTGGATGGAGATAAAGTGGACGGAGATAAAGTACCAACCAATCAGTGTCTAACTGCCATGTCAAGGGCTGGGTTTGAAAATGACAAGTAGGAGCTGATTGGCTGGTACATTAGCACTGTCCACTTTATCTCCATCCAAGGCTTAGTACATAGACCCCCATTGTGCCTAGAGTACATGCGCTGATGTGAATTTATGCATCTTTCAGTATGTCCATTCTATTCAGACACAAATTGGTCGTCTCTGTCTTTCCATGAAACAAGTATTTTGAGGCGTGACCTGGGTGGTGACAATGTGATCAAATATAACCACCCTGACTAGTAGGAATGGCATGGGCATGTTTTGGGCATTTATCTAAAGCTCTTTGCTTACAGGGAAGGGAAGCCTGTGTCTGATGCATCTCTTGCACATAGAATGGGACTGGTGCAAGTGCAGATACGTACAGTACAGTATGATGGCAGCTGCAGTGACCAGTGTAACATCAATGGGGGAGTACAGTATGGGCGTCCACTTACACACATATGAACCCTGCATTAGTTGATAGAATATTCCCATTAGCATAAGATGGTAAATCAGGCTACTAAGGCTGCCCCAACTACTGCCACTTGTGTGCGATTCAGAATCAGACCCTACGGGGGGACATTTACTAAGCAGTGATAAGAGCGGAGAAGTGAGCCAGTGGAGAAGTTTCCCCATCAACCAATCAGCAGCTCTGTATCATTTTATATTATGCAAATTATAGATGTTACTTCAGTGCTGATTGGTTGCCATGGGCACTTCTCCACTGGTTCACTTCTCCACTCTTATCACTGCTTAGTAAATGTCCCCCTATATTCTTATTTTTAACACAGAGTGTAACAAGAATCTTCTGTTGTATGTGCAGCTATTTCACAGCTGCCAAATTTGTTGGTGGCTGAAAGTTCAATGCTTTCCCAGACAACTCACAAACTGTATATGCACATTTAGCAATGACACAGCAGATTGAGTTTGAATTACTACTGTATTGCTTTCCTTAATCATATCTGCTTAACAAAGAAGGCTTCATTGTAAAGAAACAATGTCAAGGTCAAACCAGCCAATGGTGACTGTGAGGCTAAGAATGCTAAAAGGGAAACCGTTTACACCACATACTGTACTTGTTATATGACCACTTTGATCTACAATTACACTAAATAATATAATTTTTTTTGTCATGAACAGTAAAGTATTATTTTCCCACACCAGTGCAGGCAGCTGAAGCTCCACCAGGGGATCTAATACAGGGCAAAATATGGACAATGAAGTCGTCTGAACTGCTGGGACATTGCTGTCCCTCAGTGCTGGAACATTGTCCCCAGCATTCGGAGGCAAGGTATTCTATACACACCCCTACCCCATTTCTCATAGCATCCAGGACTATTGGGTAAATGTATGAAGCAGTGATAAAAGTGGAGAAGTGAGCCAGTGGAGAAGTTGCCCATGGCAACCAGTTAGCTGCTCTGTACAATTTTATAGTATGCAAATTATAAATGTTACTTCAATGCTGATTGGTTGCCATGGACAACTTCTCCACTGGCTCACTTCTCCACTCTTATCACTGCTTCATACATTAAACCCAGTGTTCCTTACATCTCGGCTGTAGTGTATATTGGGAAATGTGTTGCTAATTGTTAGCCGTACTCTGTTTTAGTTTTTCTGTTCCTGTAATGGTAAATTCTGTGTGTACCCTGTATTGTTCTAATGTCTGCTGTATGTACGTCGCTGCGAAACACGTGTTGCACCCTGTAAATAAATGTAATAATAATATTTGGCCATTGTGTAACAGTTATGTCTCTTAATGACTGTAATAAGCTACAAGAGACCCAATTTGATGAATAATGACTTTATTTCTTTATCAAATACATACAGTTTGTGATATAAATAAACATGTAAAATATTAACATTGACCTTAGAGTGTTAAAATGTCTTCAAAGTAAAATTTTTGTGGAAAATAATGTAAAAAGGTGAATTGTATATAATTATATATCCAGCTAGTAGAGGGTCACAGCAGTAACATTGTAACATATCTAAATTAACAGGACTTAAACATATTCTATGCTTACTTTCCCTAATTTGCTTTTGCTGTATTGCCCAAAATTATTCTGACTCAAAAACATAGGACATTAATGGTTAAATCACCATAGAAACGTGTTATGGGTCATTTGTAAAAATTGTGATGTAAATTTGGTTTTATTTCAAGCGTAACTTATTGCTCTATTTGCATGACATAAAAACGGCAAGCTACAATGAAAGCACTGTTAATGAATAATATAAACTAAAATGTCTAAAAAGGTTTTCTCTTTACTGCAGTTTTTTTTATAAATATATTTACATATCTTTTCACTTTAGTGCGCTTTCATCAAGCTTTACTCGTCTTGTATACTTTTTATAATAAATATAAAATTTCACTCAAATTAGCACCATTTTTATGAAATGTCTCTAATATGTATGCAATTAATTTCACTTAAAATATCACAAAACCATATTACCTTAGATTAGAAATACAAATAGCACTGGAAGAAGCATATAGTCTAAATAGCAAATATATGGTATGGTGCACAATGTACTTTATTTGGCACATATCCGGTTATCAGTTTAGGAAAATCTTGCTTATTACGTACTGTAGCTTGTACCATTATAGGACATCAGCATAAATGAGCAAGGTTTTCCTGTCGCTTAATTAGAGTGCATGGTAGGGCCGTAACTAGAGTGGTTGATAGAGTGCCGCCAAAGCAGGGGGCGTTGTTCTGTTCAGCAATACCTGTCAATCTTCTATTTTAATCATTCTCATTTGTAACTTTCCCTCCTCTTTGATTTCCAACATCACCCGGCCACCTCAGTTTCCTCTTGTCTCTAAGCACCTTCAGTCACATCCCCCTTTATTTAACAAACACATTTTAAAATACTGTCATACCTGGGACTAGAACCCATAACCCTCTCGGCATTGTCTCACATAGCAGTCAGACGCCTTACTAAAGGAGTTATTTGCTCCTGTATAGGAAACCTGCAAATTCTAACTATATGAAGCTTAAAGAGACACATTATACTTTTGTAAAAACTAATCAGCGTTGCAGTTGAGCAGATCTATGTAGTGTTTGGCTTCCAGGGATTGGATGTGTAGCTGCACACTACATAGATCTGCCTAAATGCAATTTTTTAATACTGACAATTATAAGCTTCATATCGTTAGAATTAGCTTAGGAGCAAAAATCTCTATTAGTGCAGTGTCTCCCTGCGGAAGCAGTCAATTTACCGGTTGTCGGGATCCCGGCTGTCAGGAGACTGAAGCTAGAATCCCGACACCCGGTGAAATACCAGCGGTCGGAATCACCACTCGAGTGGTGGTCTACGCAACCACCGGAGGGGGAATGTAACCCTATATATAGCACTTTCTGCCGGTATTCCAGCTGTTGGGATCCCAGCGTCGGTCTCCTCACAGCCATTGTATCATACTGATCCCCTCCCTGCAATGTGACACAATGTTGAGAAGTGATGGGTTTGACTCCCAGGTGTGAAAGTATTTTAAATATATTTGTTAAATATATGAGGATGTGACTGAATGTACCCTGCCTGTCAATGTGAAAGGTCCCGGGTATGACTGCTAAGAAATTTGTTATTTAGTAAAACAAAGGATAATGTAACTAAATGACAAATAGCTCCGAAGTTGTTAAGTGAATGAATTAATGAATAGGATGATTGGTGTCCAAGTCCAGTTTCTTGTAGTGTTCTGAAAGTATAGGTGTTCTATAAATGTATCTACGTATTTTAAAAATGGGGAAGGGCAAAGGCAGCGAAAGTGGGGTGGGGGTGGGGGTGAGCCAATGCTCTTTCTGGCCCAGAGAACTGATATAAAATACAAGGCTAAGTGCTTTTATACAAGATACACAACATCAAAGGACAATGTGATATTCATATATACATTAGGAAGTATATGTTATACCTTAAACTCAAGAGTTGTAACAGAGTAACTTGAGAATACTGAAGTGATGTTGTCAGAGTTTTCTGGATTGTTATTTGTTTATGTGCTGGCAATGTAATGATATTTATTCTAACAGTATAAAAAACATACATGAGGTCATCACAGCTTAAACATAACAGTGTATTCAACTCCAACACTGAGCATGTTTCAGCTGTCTCTTCCTGGCAGCCTTATTTATTATCAACAGTTATCTATAGCAGTGGTTCTCAAACTCGGTCCTCAGGACCCCACACAGTGCATGTTTTGCAGGTAACCCAGCAGGTGCACAGGTGTATTCATTATTCACTGACACATTTTAAAAGGTCCACAGGTGGAGCAAATGATTTCACTTGTGATTCTGTGAGGAGACTTGCAAAACATGCACTGTGTGGGGTAATGAGGACAGAGTTTGAGAACCTGTGATCTATAATGACTACATGTTACGCAGCGTACATCGGCCACTGGGACGCTCACTTCACTCGGTAAGGGGGCAGTTAACTAATGGCAGTGGCTGACTCCGAGAGGCTTGCCCACTTTTCCAGGAGGCAGGAAGCCCCACCCGATTCTGGGCACCCAGTGAATTGGTATTCTTGTCAGAAGCGAATTAGCCTATCAGTATGTGTTTTGAGACTATAATCCATCTGATCACAAACGTTACTATATTGACCTCATCCTCATCCATAATTTGTTCAAATATCTTTACATATTTCCATATTATTACTTCAGGAGTTTTAATGTTTACTAAACAATTTGTTGCAACCACTACACCCAAAAATAGCTCAATTTGACTGTTATTTAAACTCACAAAGTGCAAAACACGCAAATACAAAATAACCAATAACAAGCAATCACACGTGTGCTTTTACTGTCTAACAGTGCTTAGTGCTTGTGCTATTTGCTGATTGGTTGCCTGTATGACTGTTTATAGGGGTAAAAGCTAGAAATAATAACTATACGGGTCAGCATATACAGTACATGAAGATGTTCATCTGAAGCTCTATGAGAATAGACATGGGCCATTGGGAATGTAGGAGGCCTGTTTTAATCCCTGCAGGTTGCATAGAAGACAGCTCTGGCACTGATGAAATCTCGGATTTGTATCACCTCATCTTCCAACCCCTCGAGCTCTGAAAATTTGTCCATAATAGATTGCCGCCCCTCTAGAAGCTCACTTTCAATTTCTGATACATAGAAAGAAAGAAATACCATTAGAAACAGGAATGTCAGTGATGGTGGACGGCATCACAAATCATCATCTAAATAGTAATTGCTTGATCAATAAAAAGGAATTGTGAAAACATGTGGAGGAAATGAATGTTAGATGGTGGAGTAAGAAACCCCATTACCAGTCAAAAGTCAGAAAGACCACTGTCCAATACACCACATGCCACTGCTTCATATACTTTATTTAATACTTATATTAGACAGTCTGGACTGCTAGCATTCTTTTTGTGGAGAACTGTCTAATGGACTGACAACTAATCATGATTATAGGGACGTGTGGTGAGGTAAATGGCTCAGGAGGCACTGGCTAGTACCAGAGCCAGATTTACACACAGTATATGAGCCAAAGGATACATGGGGCATTATACACAGGTACAGGCCGTACAGCAGTATAAATTCCTGGAAATTTGGTGAAGTTTCATCAGAGATGTGCGGACAAGGTAGACAGGGTAGGTACTGCCTCTCCTGTCATACACTTTTTACTCCAGAGTTTTGACTATAAAAATTATTAGTGTAAAACAAAATATACCCCAAAGTGTAAAAAAAGACATGGTAAAAGATGTTGTCTCGTGTTATGTGGTATATAGATGCTAGGCAGTGACGTCAATGACTGAGAAGGCACTCTAGTACCAAAGCCAGATTTATATATGCCCAAGGTCTCAAGTGGAAATTATACACAGGTGCAGCAGTATATACTGCCAGAAATTAGGTGAGATGTGTGGAAAAGATAGGCAGTGCCTCCCCTGCCTTAGACTTTTTACTCCAGAATTTTTTGACTATAAATGATTAGGATAATACAAAGAAGATATTTCTAACATATTCTTTTTATATTTCATATACTTTATACAGTTAAATCTCTGGTGGTCCAAACATTAGTATGACAGTAAAGGCTCTGACTCACCTGCCTAAATACTTTCCCTTTAATAGGAGAAAAGAGAGTTCTGCGGATTGGATTCCTTTATCCACCACCTGCTTACTTATCTTAATGTAGGTGAGCAACCATATTAGTCTTTCTGGTAGGAAGTGCCCTGTGTAATTTATGTGCATTATAAACATACTCTATAATAATATAACTGGTATTTTGTAATTATTAATTGGGATCTATCTACATCCTTTAATTCCCAGAGGTCTGTTCTCATAGAGGATGAATAACAAAACTCAGTCCCCATTTAATCACAGCCTGGGAGCTTTAGAGTGAATAGAAGGAGCCTATGACTGTATTAGAATCAGTACAGTGCTCAGGTCCTTAGGCGCTTGTACAAAACGTGTGGGAAGCTGCTGCGTATAAAAACAGTAAAAGTCAGCCCTGCCATTCAGTATACTGCTCCCATAGTAAGCAGCTATTCATATACATGCTTATATAATAACCATATTATTACTAAGGGAGGAAAGCGCTATACGTATAAACGATTAAAAAAAACTGCATTTATCACTTAGTATTAGGAAGAATTTTGTTCTGTGGGACCAGCACACATGGATACACATAGATGTATGTTACCTTTCATCCTTCTTATCATTCCCTCTGATTCTTGGAAAAGACGGTCGGCCTCCATCTTGATGTTGGCAACCTTTTCTCCCTGAACGCCAAGGTTTGAGTTTTGGCCCAGGCGGCTCTTAAACAGTGCATATTTTTCCTTCACAACAGCTAGATCCTAAGTGTCAGATAATAAATGTAATTATTACTACTGTATTTAACAATGTCATAGAATCAGGAATATTGTTTATAATACACATTCTATTATACTTTTGCAAATGCACTGACTCCACTATTTAGAAGCTGTGGATGGGGATAGTTATAAAACTGGTGGAAAGGAAAAGTGTGCAGTTGCCTATAGCAACCGATGAGATATATGCATTTATCTCCGAGACTGCACCAGAAAAGACATCATCATTTTTCCATTGTAACATGTTTCATAATGGCTTGTTCACAGTTGTTTAGGTTTCCAAGAAAAATGCACAAATATGTATTCAGAACTCTATTCAATGTCATGAATAGGAAAACCTGTGCTACTGGATGCAAACTACCACAAGCAACATGTTTTAATGGTACACTCTGTACCTGTCTCCTGTGCCATAGGATCACATGGGCGCATTCCCTAATGTTCATCTCTCTAGTGTCAGAGTGTCTCGGGGAGGCGGAGCAGTAGTACATGCCGTACTCCTCCATCTTAGAGTCAGAGAGTGAGTCTGAGCTGGAGACCGGAGAGAGAGGAGCTCAGAGTGTGAGACTTACAGCGTTCCACATGTGCCGCATGTACCACACTACCAGAACTTGTACAGGTGTGGGATGCCACAGACGACAAGCCGCTGCCGGGCACCCCCTCCCCCGGTCCGTCAGGCCGGAAGCTGCTGCCGGGAATCAGAGGCACCCACGTAACCTGGCCCAGATGCCCCCGTAGTGTGGTTTTAAAGGCAGAGGGTCTTGCAATGAACAGACCACAGTGGTCAAGGTAGGCCCTCAATGAGGCTATTTTTCTATACTGTGGGTATTGTGTTTCATTGTATTTCTCTATACTGTGGGTATTGTGTTTCATTGTATTTCTCTATACTGTGGGTATTGTGTTTCATTGTATTTCTCTATACTGTGGGTATTTTGTTCACTGTATTTCTCTTTACTGTTGGTATTGCACTTCACTGTATTTTACTGTATCACATTTGCTGTGCGCATAGCATTCCGCGTTATTTCACTGCATAGGTGGTTATTGGGTTTAGATTGTCTAGGCCGCAGTCATATGTTAGGCACTAGGACGCAGACATCGCTTAGGCACTAGGTCGCAGGCATCACTTAGGAACCGCAGGTACCCAGCCCAGCCCCCCCCCCCCCCCCAGCCCCGGATGGTGTGTCACAGTTAGGTCCCCATAAAAAAATAAAAAAATAAGGTAGGCTGTTAGCCACGCGAGGTCCGGTCAGTGACCAGGAGCCACTCGGTCCTGCCCGTTGCGGGTGTCGCCACCGTTCGGTGCCTCTCTCATGTATTTCTGTCCTATTTACCGGAAGTGAGACCGATTGTCACGCAAGATGACAAGATAGTGTCTGATGAGCAATCCTGTGTTCCGTGTGCGTCTACGTAGGTTCATCACCCCACCCCCCAACCCCCCTCTTTGTCTGTGTTTCCTTCCAGGGACACACCGGATGCTTCAGCACCTCACGAGCATTCAGTCTGAGGTCACAAGGCCAATGATGATCCATCCCAGCCCCAGGGTGTCATGGTAGTCGCACGGGAGAAATTGATGCACGAGCCCGTCATCTTTGGCATGAATATCCTGCACTTCCTGGACCAGGCCCAGGTCTAACAGAAAGGCCCCCAGTACTGTAGAAACCTAAAGGTGCAGAAGCCCATACAACAAGCCCTCCAGAGGGTGGTACAACTGTGTGAGGAGCTAAAATCTACTGGAAAGGGGGGACCCATTGGCCAAATCAGAACACAACACAAGCAGAAAGTGAGGATCCCCGCTCGACAGGAGGTGATCCTGGACTTGCCAGTAAGGTCACACCAATGATTGGAGGGGATAGAGGTCCTCATTGAGGCATGTTGAATACAACAAACAGAGACCGGGCTGGTGGTGGCCAGCTCCCTCCCCTTGGTCCAAAACGGCACAGTGCCTGTCCGAATCTGTAATCTCGGGGACCACCCTGCACAAATCCCCGCAAGGACGACCATGGCCCAGTTACACACCATCCCAGTGGGCCACATCCAGCTGGAGAGAGGCTTGACACTCCACCCGGATGCCGAGACACCTTGGACGCTGGCGGTGATGGTCAAGGAAAAAGGGATGCCCACCGACAGCTGGAATGGCCGGGTCATACTGAAGCAGACAGATGCGACCCTGGATAAAATCCACCCGGCGGATGTCAAACTATTAGAGCGCATGCAGTGGAAAAGGCAGAAGGACTTTGGCTACACCCAGGAGCTAGAACACGAGATCAACAATGGCGCCAGTCTCCCCATCCGCGAGCACAACCGCCCCATCCCGCCCCGGTTATATCAGGAGGTAAAAACCATGATCCGCCAAATGCTAGACAACCGGGTCATTAAAGAAAGCAAGAGCCACTGGGCAGCCCCGATCTTCCTAGTCAAGAAGAAAGATGAAGTGCTACGCTTCTGTGTGGATTACCAGAAGCTGAACAGCTGCATGGTGAGAGACATATACCCCCTGCCCTGCATCGAGGAGTCGTTAGTCGCCCTAGGGAAGTCCCAGTACTATTCAACGTTGGATTTTGCCAGTGGGTACTGGCAGGTACCAGTGGCGGAACCGGACCAGGCAAAGACTGCCTTCATCACTCCCATGAGGCTTTTTGACTTCTGCAGGATGCCGTTCGGCCTCTCCAATATGCCTGCCACATATCAATGCCTCATGGAATGTTGCCTGGGGGACCTTAACTTTGAGGCCATCTTGATATATTTGGAAAACATTATTGTGTTTGCTCCTACCCTTGACGAGCACCTGCGGAGGCTGGATCTGGTCTTACAGCATTTGGAAAATTACGGCCTCAGGCCCCGGAAATGGCACCTCCTGAAGCACAGCCTGGAATACTTAGGACACGTGGTTTTCGCAGAAGGGGTGCAACCAACCCCTGGCAAGCTGACCGCGGTCCAAGGATGGAAGATGCCGGCCACCGTGACGGAAGTGCGGGCATTCTTGGGCCTAGTAGGCTGCTACAGGTGATTTATCAAAAGGTTTGCCAAGATCGCTGGTCTACTACATGAGCTGCTAAGGGGCATAGCAACAGACTCCCGGAAAAGAGCGATCAAGTGGGGCCAAGCGCAGGAGGACGCCTTTCTCCAGCTCATGGAGGCCCTCACCCAAGCCCCAGTGTTGGCCTATGCGAATTTCAACAAACCGTTCCTACTCTTCACCGATGGAAGCCACAAGGGCCTGGGGGCCGTGCTGTCCCAAGTCCAGGGAGGCCAGGAGAGAGTGATCACCTATGGGAGCCGGGATCTTCAGGAGTCCGAATGAAATACCGAGAACTATAGCTCATTTAAGCTGGAGCTGCTGGCCCCTTGTGTGGGCCATGACGGAAAAATTTCCGGAGAATCTGACAGCGGGCGAGGTTGAGGTGGTAACCGACAACAACCCGCTGGCTCACCTTGACACCGCCAAACTGGGGGCCTTGGAACAGTGCTGGACTGCCCAACTAGCCAAGTTCCCTGTGAAAATACACTATCGGCGTGGGAAGGACAATGCTATGCGGATGCCCTGTCCTGCATTCCGGTACACGCCCCCACCGGCCCTACCGATGAAGAGCAATAGGGGTGGAAAATACCAGATCTCGCCTGAATTGGGCCCCCTCCAGAGACCCAGCAGGTTGCCAGTTGTGGCCTCCAATTACGGAAATCCCCCCAGTATTAGGCCACTGAACAAGGATGGGACCCAGATTTGAGGAACATCCGCCACTGGAAGGAACAAGGACACTGGCCATACTTCTGCCTGGGACTCCAGCAGGTGGTGGAAGAGATGTGTCGAGTGTGCGAGAGGTGTGAGGCCACCAAACCCATGGAGCAAAGGGCGCCCGTATAAACCATCGTTACCACCCAAACCCCTGGGGCTCCTGATTATTAACTACGTGCTCATCAGAGAGTCAGTGCAAGGATACCAATACGCCCTGGTGATGACAGACCACCACATCAAATTCACGGTGGTCACCCCCACCTGGGACCAGACCGCCGACACGGCCGCTAAGGCCATCGTCGAACAGTTCATCCGCAGGTATGGCTCCCCTGAACACATCCATTTGGACCAAGGAGCATGCTTCCAAGACGGAGTGATGGAATGCCTCTGCCAAATCTATGGCATGCAAAGATCCCATACCACACCTTACCACCCGGCAGGGAATGGTGCCTGTGAACGGTTCAACCTGAAAATGCTCAGGACCTTAGAGACCGAGCAGAAGAGGCGGTGGCCAGACGTTGTGCAGGAGTTGGTGTAGATATAAAACAACAGAGTCCAATGCACCACTGGTTTTCCCCCCAACCTCATGATGTTCGGTAGACCCGGGAGGGAATTACAAGACTTTGACCTTTCCCTGACAACAGGAGAAAGACAGTGGACCCAGAGCCAGTCGGTGGAAGAGCTGAGACGCCGCCTGAGGGCCACCAGAGAGATCACCAACTGGAATAAGGAAGCCCTCATCCACCCTAGATGGGACCCTTGTGGAGGGACAGCACGTCCGCGTCCATGACCATCGGCCACACAACAAGCTGAGAGACCGATGGGAGATCCCGCCCTCCAGTGTTCAATGGCAAGTATCCCCCGGGAACCCGGTCCACGGAAGGAGCACTGCGGAACGTGGATCCACCCCCTGAACTGTCTCTGCTGGCACCACTGGAAGAGGGGATATCACCGACACCACCCATAGAGGACATCAGTGGTGTCAGGGTGGCCGCCCCTGTCCAGGCTGCGCCACCCCGAAGGTCAAGCCGCAGCACGCTGGCGGTGCCGGCCCCACGATTTGCAGATCCAGATTACGACTGGACAACAAATCAAATGTTTGTGTGGACCACAAAGGAAAAGGAGGGGGGGGGGGGGGAGTGTGGACGACAAGCCGCTGCCGGTCACCCCTTCCCCCGGGCCATCAGGCCGGAAGCTGCTGCCAGGCTGGAAGCTGCTGGGTGCACCCACGTGGTGTGGCGTGTCATCACCGGGCTACGCAGGCAGCGAATCAGAGGCTGCCACATCACCCGGCCCAGAATCCCCCGCAGCGGGGTTTTAAAGGCACGGCGCAGGAGAAGAGGGAGGAGGCTGCACGTGGAAAGGACAGAGAGAGGAGAGAGATCTCATGCTGCTGCTGTTGTTCCTGCTGCTGCTGTTGTTCCTGCTTCTTCTGCTCCTCCGGTTGCTGCTGCTGCTGACCCTGGTGTTCCTGCTGTCCAGACTTCTGCTGCTGCTGCACCCACCACTACCTCTGTCCCTGCAGAGGAATAGAGAGGGCAGAAGGTCCAGCGATGAATGGACCATGAGCGATACGGGGATGGCGGTCAATGTAGGCTCTCAGTGACGCTATTTCTCTATACTGTGGGTATTGTGTTTCATTGTATTTCTCTATACTGTGGGTATTGTGTTTCATTGCACTTCTCTATACTCTGGGTATTGTGTTTCATTGTATTTCTCTATACTGTGGGTATTGTGTTTCATTGTATTTCTCTATACTGTAGGTTTTGTACTTTGCTGTATTTTCCTGTATCGCATTTGCTGTGCGCATAGTTAGTTATTGGGTTTAGATTGCTTAGGCCGGAGGTATCGCTTAGGCGCTAGGCCGCAGGCATCGCTTAGGCACTAGATCGCAGTCATCGCTTAGACGCCGCATGTACCTAACAGCCCAGCCCCCTCCCATTAAAGGTAGGCTGTTAGCCACGCAAAGTCCGGTCAGTGGCCAGGAGCCGCTCGCTCCTGCCTGTTGTTGGGTGTCGTTGCTCAGCAGTACATCCCATGTATTTCTGTCCTAGGTACCAGAAGTGAGACCGCTTGTCACGCAAGCTGACAAGATAGTGTCTGGTGAGCAATCCTGTGTTCCGTGTGCATCTACGGTACATAGGTTCGTCACCCCATTCCCCAACCCTCCTCTTTGTGGGCGTTTCTGTCCAGGGTCGCACTGGGTGCTTCCGCACCTGATGGGCACCCAGTCTGAGGCCACAAGTGCCAATGATGACCAATCATTTCTCCTTCTTTTCCTCCCTGTTGTGCATATGTATGTAGTGTCCCCTTACAGGTACCACAGAGGACCTTCAGCCCTTTCTCATCTAGCGAGCCGGAGCCACCCTTGGAGTGAACCAGGAGCGTCCGAAGGGGAGCAGAGGGACCACCTTCAGTAAGTGTACAGACAATCGACCCACTCGGGTCCACATTCCCCGCTTGCACCACCTTCTACACAGAGAGCCGGGCAGTGCATTGTTCCTTCACAGCGGGAGTCAGACTGCACGGCCGTGCAGTCCTCCGTTCCTTACATACCGTAGCCACAAACAACATACTGATAAGTACCATCAATCCACTATAGGTCGACAGTCACTAGGTCGACAGGGTTTGAAGGTTGTCAGGGTTTCTAGGTCGACATGTTCTAGGTCGACAGGTCAAAAGGTCGACATGAGTTTTTCATGTTTTTTTGGTGTCGTTTTCTCTGTACAGTGACCGGGAAGCCCAATTAGTGCACCGTGTCCTCTCGTATAGCTCGCTTTGCTCGCCATGCTTTGGGCAGTTTACCATTCCCAATCGTAGTCCACGTGGATCGTTACGTATGAAAAAGTTCAAAAAAAGAACAAAAATTGAAAAACACATGTCGACCTTTTGACCTGGCGACCTAGAATCCCGGTCGACCTTGAAAACATGTCGACCTAGTGACTGTCGACCTATAGTGGTCGACCTAAACATTGTCGACCTGGGCACTGTCGATCTTCAGAATGGATCCCCTGTGGAATGCCCTCCCATGCACAATAAGACTCACCTCTAGTCTCCAAACCTTTAAACGTTCCTTGAAAACTCACCTCTTCAGACAAGCCTATCAAATTCCAGACTCACCCACATAACGTTTAGTGCTTCCTTATCTAATTACATCCTCTCTGTACAGTACACATAACCTCACATATCTTGTCTTTTTTTACTCTCACACCCTCCTGACCCTTGGCCAACATTGCTGGGTGGTCATATCATACAACCCTTTAAGAACCTAGCAATCTGGTGGACCATTATGCAATATGTAGCATCTATCCTTGTGTATCAATGCCTATTTCCCTATAGATTGTAAGCCTGCGAGCCCGGCCCTCCTTCCTTTATGTCTGTCTGTTTTTACCCAGTTTTGTTCTATTACTGCTGTTCTAACTGTAAAGCGCAACGGAACATGCTGTGCTATATAAGAAACTGTTATTAAATAAATAAATAGAAGTTTGTAGGATGGTTGATTAGCTTTCACTATTCTGTTACACATTTAGCAACTATGGGCCTAATTCAGACCTGATCGCAAAAGGAAAATCTTTCTCTAATGGGCAATACCATGTGTACTGCAGGTGGTGTAGATATAACATGTGCAGAGAGAGTTATATTTGGGTGGGTTATATTGTTTCTGTGCAGGGTAAAAACCATACCCTCCAACATTAGGTCCAAAATGCTCTGTTCCTGGTCTTCCTTGCCAGTGGCAGTTACAGAGGTTGGGCTGCAGCGCAGTCCAAAATTCAAATAGGGGAGCCACACCAACTGCCATTGAGTACTGACTGGTGATGTGTGGGGTGGCAGTTGGTGTGGATCCCCTATTTGAATTTTGGACTGTGCTACAGCCCCACCTCTGTAACTGCCACTGGCAAAGAATAGCATTTTGTACCTAATGGAATGGGTCATGTTGGAGGGTATGAAAAACTGGTTGCTTTATTTTTACACAGCAATTTAGATTTCAATTTGAACACACCCCACCCAAATCTAACTCTCTCTGCACATGTTACATATGCCCCACCTGGTTTTGCCCATTAGAGAACATGGTTTTGCCCATTAGAGAAAATGTTTGCTGTTGCGATCAGGTCTGAATTAGGCTCTATAATCCAGCAGTCTCTCCTACTGCTCTTTCTTACTACACTGTACTGTAGGTTTTATATATCTGAGGAAAAGCATTAAGATAATAAACAATAAACAAAAGGAAATGATGGAAAACAAACATAGATTGTTTTAGATTTTCTTGAATGCATGTAACTGAATTGTGCAAGGCCATTCATAGAATACATAAAGCCAGTACCTGCTGTGCATCCATAGCCTTTCCATGTGCTCCCTCCGCTGCCTGCTTGGCCTGGCCAGCCTGCCGTAGGCTTTCCGCAGTTCTCTCTCGCAGCTTCTCTACACGCTGTGTAAAATCCTGAAGCTGAGCCCGCATGTCTGTCAGTCCACTCTCTGCAGGGACCAGAACTTGCTCTATCTGCAAATTTAATTCATTCTGATCAATTTGGTGCAGTACAGTAGCACATAAACTGCCCCATAGATAATACTTAATCAATAGTTCAAAAATTGTAAAATGTGTGATTTTTAGTTGTTCAGTATTGTTATAATAGACAGCTAAAAATGTCTTAAATATTTCTGCTAGTCCCTATTTCCGTGGTACCCTACACTGTAATACCTGACATACTCCCCTTAGTTGCAAAGTTGTGGAAAAATGACAGGCTGCAAACATGAATGCATTCTGAGCATTGCTCAAAACAGGGCAGCCATCAGGGGGGGGGACTGTGGGAACTGGTGTCCCGAGCCCTTTCAGAGAGGGGGGCCCACCCATGGCTCCTACCGCTAATACCTGGAGAGCTGCACCAGGCTGTGGAGCAACAGCAGGCTGATGCCCGGAGAGGACTTCTTAAAACAAGCCTTCTCTATGCATAAGCTTTCTGTGAACCATTCCTGTAGGTCCGCAATGCTCCACCTATATGCAACGTAACACTGTATGACATCTTATAGGGTTGGAGCGGTGTGGCAGAATCTTTTTTGGGGGCGCGGAGGGGCCCAGTCTGCAAAGTCAGTCCCGGGCCCCACAATTTCTGATGGCAGCCCATCAGCAACTCATTTTGTTCTGCCTATTTCCAGATCGACAATGATAGTAAATTCTGAAGGGGGCTCTGATTTTAGCACAGATTTGCACCCTTAAGTATCGGCAATAGCCTATGGTCACAGACAGGTCCAAACTATCTTTATCACGTACAATTAAGAGGTCACTAAACTATTTATAATAAAATAAATTAGACTTCATCTGCAGGCTACATCATTCAAGTATATAAAAACAACAGACACAACTGTATGAATACTATAAATTGATATCATATGAAATGTAACAGTGCAATTTGCCTTTGTACACACGTGTATTAGCTCTAAAGCTAAATGGCATATATCCATTTACATTGGAGCATTTTTCTGTCAGATTAAGGGGCAGGGCTTATAGGGGGAAGATATCCTTGAGCTTTAACACGCAGAGCTATAAAATTTTAAGCCCATTTCCTCCCATGGTAAACCCATGGTTAACGCGCATTAACTCACAGGTACCGGGTTAAGCGCCTGGTGCTACAGTATGAGTTAACATGGTCATGGCAGCCACAGTAAGGGCAAAAAGCCCTACTTAATGCTGATTTCTGTTTGCACCTCAGGAGGGCAAAAACTCTTTAAGTGCAGTCTCCAGGCTTACCGCCTACTGCAATTGAATAGCCCTGGGCACTTATTAAATATGTCCCATGTCAAGTGATCAAGAACAACAAGAATAACAGGTAACACTGGTTGTCGCATACATTTGGTGCATAAAAAAATGTAAAAAGACGTAATGTAAATGTTTAGCAACATCAAGAGGGAGAATTTTAAGCATTTTCGAAAAAGGACAAGCAGAGGTGTAGTCCCATAGCAACTAATCAGATTCTAGTTAGAAATGATCTAGTACATTCTATAAAATGATAGCTACAACCCGACCACACCCAATAAATCTTCTCAGAAGAGTCACTTATAAACCTTAAAAAGTACAGCAGTGTAATGCCTCTACTATTATCTACTGTAGTTCATTTACTTTACTGCCCAGGAATATCAGCCTGGGGATAGCTTTGTGGGTTTCTGGATACAAACAAAATCATTATTGGTTAAAAGATCAAAAGATAAGTTTAGGAGAGTCCAAAATACTTACACTTTTACATCGCTGTCTTTATTTATGTAAATGCTAATGTTTCTCCTAAAATATTCAGTATAGATTCATATATTGGCTACAAAACAGCATGAGAGTGAGGTGATATCACGGCTACATCACATGTACCAAAATTCAGTATTCCATAAAAGTGTAACCGTAGGTGGGAAATGTTTCTTGAATTGTTCCCTCTTTCACCGCTTTGTGCCGGAATTTATTAGCCCAAGTAATTTACTGCCGACAAATTGGTCTGCTGGGGCTATTCAATTACAGCCCTTGCCAACTTGTGATAAGGCTGCAAGCAGCATTTAATGCATATTTTTGTTTGAGTCTGAAGGAGGTTTGAACAGAAATCCACTGTAAGTGCACTTATCGTGGGTATCCGAAGCTATGGGTAACCAGGCATTAGTGTAAAATTTAGCATGCAAGAAAAAGGGTCTGTAATTGAATAGCCTCTGGTGTAAAAGCCGGAAGGCTACCACCCATTTTCCCACATGGTAAATTACTGCAGCTATAATTGAATCTGGCCCAATGAAATTCTTTTCTACTGCCAAATGAAATATCTTTTTGCTTGCTGGTGCAAAAGTAGTCACACTCATGCATCTATTTCAGTGTTTTGCAAGATCCCTGATATTTCCTGCCAACAAATGATGCGCAATCATGTTTGCATCCCACAGACGCCACACATCCTTCCATCATACTGGATGCCAATGCCTAAAAGTAGGTGCATGATGTTGCAATAGTGTATTTGTGCTGAGTATTAGCCCTTTGGATGGTTTATAATGGTCCTCGTTATGTTATATAGAATGTAATTGTTAGATCTTGCTTGTGATTAAAGAGAGTAAACTAAGACAGTCAGCACACCTGTCATCCGGGAAATGAATGACTTGTCCATTAATGTTTGATAAGGAAGAGAGCACAGTAAAAAGGGGAAGAGGTTATCATTATTACAGCATGCCCAGGGTCCACAGTGTTCCTAGTTATTGTCTGTTTTTTCCTGTGTCTCACCTCTTGCATACGATCCTGGACTTGCTGCAAAGATGAGCTTGACCCACGGATTTTGTCCTCAGCCTCCTGGAGGGCTTTCTTTGCTTGTCTTATATTCTCTACCACGCCATCAACATTATCTTCAACATCTTTAGCTTTCTTGCTAAAGGATAGAAATGAAAAGAGAATTTCAGAAGTATTTATTCACAACTCTTATATCACAGATGCATATACGGGATCAGTATGTGACCCTGGCGACCGGGATCCTGGCGGTCATTATACCGACGTCGGGATCCCAGTCATTAGAATGCCGGCAGGGGGACGAGTTCAGCGAAGCCCCTTGCGGGCTCGGTGGTGAGCTTAGCTCGCCACAGGTTCTATTCTCCCTCTATGGGTGTCGTGGACACCCACAGAGGGGGAATCACCTACCTCACCTGTATTCCAGTGGTGGTAGGGGAGGCAGATATAACGTGCAGAGAGAGTTAGATTTGGGTGTGGTGTGTTCAATCTGCAATCTAAATTGCAGTGTAAAAATAAAGCAGCCAGTATTTACCCTGCACAGAAACAAAATAACCCACCCAAATCTAACTCTCTCTGCACATGTTATATCTGCCTCCCCTGCAGTGCACATGGTTTTGCCCAACTGCTAACAAAATTCCTGCTGCGATCAACTCAGAATTACCCCCATGGTTTTTCCCAACTGCTAACAAAATTGCTGCTGCGATCAACTCGGAATGACCACCATACAGCAGTGATATGAGATATACAGCAAGCAAGCCGAACACCGGAATCCCGACAGCCGGTATATTAACTGCATCCCATAAAAGTATATACATGATTTAATATGTGGAATAACATAAATAGTGTCACAATGCAGCATGCTACAATTGTCATGACGACCGCAGAGGCACACTATCATTCCTATTTAAAGTACAGTATAATCTCCTATGGTAAAAATAAAGCTAATATATGAGAGTTAGCTGGAGTATATTGCAGCTTTATCAAGCATAGTTGTATTATTTGATACTAACCCATCATCTAAAGCACCTCTTTTTACATTGTCCAATAGTTAAAACAATTGCTACAATAAAATGGTGACAAATAAAAATAAACATTATTTTTGTTATTATTATTAATAATAATAATAATAATAATAATAATAATACCCTGGCTTATATTTCCATTATATGTCCTATGACCAGGATATAATACATACCTGGCTTCCTCCGCCTCACTCTGCAATTTTTTTGCTCTGGCAATATCCTCTTTTGTCTGGGACAATACCACATCCACATTTGGCAACTTTGCTGCGATACTGCGAATTTCATTCATCTTCCTCTGGAGAGAGGAGGCATCAACAGGTAGTTTTAGGGACAAAACATACTCGCTGACCTCTTGGATAGTGGCAGGATCAGTTGATGGCTCTGGGAACAGAAACATTCAATATTGTATCACCCATAAGTTTTAAATATGGAAAGAAAATGACGAGGACTAGGAGTAAAGGTTGTTATTACAGTGATACATATTATACAATACCAGGTTCTTTGTGTAAATAATACCAACAGCTTTCCCAACCACCGTTTCTTGTTGCTTGATTATTTTGAAATTGTTATATTATGTAATACTGCAACATTTTAATTAATAGTTGAATGGAAAAGAATACTGATCACTTCCTGTTATGTTTTCTACCTTGAAAAACCACACTACTGGGGGCTTATTTACTAAAGTTCGATTTACATACATTTTTACCAAATCCGTGAAAATTGCTCTCATATGATGTTGGGTTTCAGGGGCTGAAAAACACATTTACTGTAGTAACAGATGATTTTTAATTAATTTTTTAATGTTAGTAAATGTGTGTTTTACTTTTATCCCTAGAACTATTCGACAAAAAATTCTAAAAAAAATTCCTTTAGTTAAAAATGTCCCCGTTTTCAAGCCTGACACAGAGTCATTTTAAAATATATCCCATCAGCACCATTTCAAAATGTTTAAGCTTTTAATTCTTATACAGTTGTTTATTTCACTCCAAACTGTGCTTTGGGCCAAAACGAGGTTAGTGTGACCATTATTATAAAGTAGTGGATTATTTATTTAACTTTTTCACTTTTATTCAGCTCCTTGTCTGCTGGTTTACTGAAGTACTCATAATCATACAATGTAAGGAATATTTCTGATTTAGAATTATCAGCATAATTCAAAGGAAGCACCTTACCCTAAGTTTTCTTTACAGCTTGTCAGAAGAACAATCTGAAACTATGCAAAGTACAGTACTCACCATAGACGTTTCTATAATGGGTGTAGTGTGTGTGGTGCACACAGGCCCCTAGGTCCGGGGGGTCCACAAAGCACCCATATAGTATACTTACCCCCAGAGCCAGTCCTAGCCAATTTAATGCCCTAGGCAAAATTTTGGCTGGTGCCCCCTAGCACCGCCGCTAGTTCTGCATCTGACCCAGCTACACTCAGGCAGTGGGGCCCACCGAGGGGTTACCTTGTGTTCCTGTGGGCCAGTTCAACCCTGCATAATGCCACACAGTAATGCCCATAATAGTGATAATACACATAATTCCACACAATAATGCACCTTACACATACAGTATGCCCCACATTAGTAGCACTAGTAGCTTTTTCTTTTTATAAAACTTACTTTTGCTTGCTGGTGTGCTTGCAGTCAGTGTGTGCGCCCATGAGGCTCCCTAGATCCGTGACTGCATTTTGTGAGATGGGGGTGGCAGGATGGGTGAGTGCTTGCGTTCGCACCTGTTAAAAGGGCACCCGTACAAGGGATGTGACCTCACAGGGTATGCCGTCCTTTGCAAGCCTCATCCTTTATTTTAGCTTGCTGGTTGGACACAGATGGCAACAAAGTCCAGATACTGCCATACTGGCTGGTTATACAAAAAGACCAGTATCAAACATGTAGCAACTGTCCATTCTCTTTACTGTTCAGTGTGTTTGCTGGTGTCTGTTACTCCCGGCAACTGCATGCCCTTTATTTTATACTGTGGGAGCAATATGCTCTGCTCTCCAGTCTGACGCGTCTGAAAGTCATGCTGCACTGACGTTTCATATAGAAATAGTGCAACACAACTTACTGACCACGTTACAGTGCTGGATGACAGGGGAATTTTACGTCATGGACTGACTGAGAAATAAAGTGTAGGGAGAACACTGCCCATGTTATATCCCTGCAGACACCTGGGGTTTGCACAGGGATCAGGGACACAAGATAGCAGGGTCCCCCTCCTCCATGTGTACAAGCAGTATAGGCAATGTCAGATTTATGTAGAGCAGTCTTCCAAAATAGTACACATGTGGTATCATAAGGAGCCATCCAGTAATAACCTTATATAGTCAGTGAAAATGTCACAGGTCCAGGAATTGCAGTTACTGGGATTCTGCTGTCTGAGTTCTCACAAGTCAGGGGGATTCAAGCATGTCGGATGGAGTTCATGGGACTGTCTGCATTCTATTTGACAAATGTAAACAGCAGTGTATACAAGTACTGATTGAATACATTTAGAAAGTAACAGATAGTTTGCAGACTGTCCCTCTCAACATGAGATACTGTAGGGACATGCTTGGACGACCCTAAACATGCTTGGATGCCCTAGGCAAATGCCTAGCCTGCCTATAGCTAAGGCCGGCTCTGCTTACCCCTCCGGAGTCCCGCGATTTCTGAGTGATTTCCATGTGTACTGGAGTTGTCCCCGGGAAGAAGGCGCAGGCGCCATGTTCCCGAAGACCTGCACATGCGCAGTAGACTCTGGCATTATGCCAGAGTCTACTAGCTGCCGGAGAGGAGGGGGGCGTTAACTGAGGCTGCACGTGGGTCCCCTCCTCTCTTAAAATGCCCCTGGCACTCACAAATGTAATATTGATTATCTACTATACTCCATACTTGCCTACCTGACCCTCTCCATGAGGGAGAAAATGCTCTGTTCCTGGACTTTCCTGGTAATGTATGATTGCCATCACCTGTGGTGAAACACCTTTCTTATCAATTAACTAGTTCACCACAGGTGATGGCAATCATACATTACCAGGAAAGTCCAGGAACAGAGCATTTTCTCCCTCATGGAGTGGGTCAGGTAGGCAAGTATGCTATACTCACTATATACTACTATTTGCACAAATACAAACACAACAATTTATATGCTTTACACTTAGGTAATAGCTTATACACATCCTAGTTTTTAGGAATATCTACTATTATAAACAAACTGTGGTTAACCTTGTAGAATTCTAAATGTATCTGATAATGCACATGATGTAACAGGAAACAGGTCACTAAAGGCAAGCTGTCTGCAGTTTCAGGAACATCCTTTCTTTCGTTCCAACTATTTCTCTAACGTCCTAGTGGATGCTGGGGACTCCGTCAGGACCATGGGGAATAGCGGCTCCGCAGGAGACAGGGCACAAAAGCAAGCTTTTAGGATCACATGGTGTGTACTGGCTCCTCCCCCTATGACCCTCCTCCAAGCCTCAGTTAGGTTTTTGTGCCCGTCCGAGCAGGGTGCAATCTAGGTGGCTCTCCTAAAGAGCTGCTTAGAAAAAGTTTTTAGGTTTTTTATTTTCAGTGAGTCCTGCTGGCAACAGGCTCACTGCATCGAGGGACTTAGGGGAGAGATTTTCAACTCACCTGCGTGCAGGATGGATTGGAGTCTTAGGCTACTGGACATAGCTCCAGAGGGAGTCGGAACACAGGTCACCCTGGGGTTCGTCCCGGAGCCGCGCCGCCGATCCCCCTTACAGATGCTGAAGATCGTGGGTCCGGAAACAGGCGGCAGAAGGCTCTTCAGCCTTCATGAAGGTAGCGCACAGCACTGCAGCTGTGCGCCATTGTTGCTACACACTTCACACTGAACGGTCACGGAGGGTGCAGGGCGCTGCTGGGGGCGCCCTGGGCAGCAATATTTAATACCTTTTATTGCAAAGAATACATCACATATAGCCATTGAGGCTATATGTATGTATTTAACCCAGGCCAGATATCTCAAAACCCGGGAGAAAAGCCAGCCGAAAAGGGGGCGGGGCTTATTCTCCTCAGCACACAGCGCCATTTTCCTGCTCAGCTCCGCTGTGAGGAAGGCTCCCAGGACTCTCCCCTGCACTGCACTACAGAAACAGGGTAACAAAGAGAAGGGGGGCATATTTTGGCGATATTTATATATTTAAAGCGCATATAACAGAAACAACACCTTTTAGGGTTGTTTATATACATTTTATAGCGCTTTTGGTGTGTGCTGGCAAACTCTCCCTCTGTCTCCCCAAAGGGCTAGTGGGGTCCTGTCTTCGATAAGAGCATTCCCTGTGTGTCTGCTGTGTGTCGGTACGTGTGTGTCGACATGTATGAGGACGATGTTTGTATGGAGGCGGAGCAATTGCCGGTAATGGTGATGTCACCCCCTAGGGAGTCGACACCGGAATGGATGGCTTTAATTATGGAATTACGTGATAATGTTAGTACATTACAAAAGTCAGTTGACGAAATGAGACGGCCGGAAAACCAGTTGGTACCTGCTCAGGCGTCTCAGACACCGTCAGGGGCTGTAAAACGTCCCTTACCTCAGTCAGTCGACACAGGTACCGACACAGATGAATCTAGTGTCGACGGTGAAGAAACAAACGTATTTTCCAATAGGGCCACACGTTATATGATCACGGCAATGAAGGAGGCTTTGCAGATCTCTGATACTGCAGGTACCTCAAAAAGGGGTATTATGTGGGGGGTGAAAAAACTACCTGTAGCTTTTCCAGAATCAGAGGAATTGAATGACGTGTGTGATGAAGCGTGGGTTAACCCCGATAGAAAACTGCTAATTTCAAAGAAGTTATTGGCATTATACCCTTTCCCACCAGAGGTTAGGGCACGCTGGGAAACACCCCCTAGGGTGGATAAAGCGCTCACACGTTTTATCAAAACAAGTGGCGTTGCCGTCTCCTGATACGGCTGCCCTCAAGGATCCAGCAGATAGGAGGCTGGAAACTACACTGAAGAGTATATACACACATACTGGTGTTATACTCCGACCAGCAATAGCCTCAGCCTGGATGTGCAGTGCTGGGGTAGTGTGGTTGGATTCCCTGACTGAAAATATTGATACCCTGGATAGGGACAGTATTTTATTGACTTTAGAGCAATTAAAGGATGCGTTTCTTTATATGCGAGATGCTCAGAGGGATATTTGCACTCTGGCATCGAGAGTAAATGCGATGTCCATATCTGCCAGAAGAAGTTTATGGACGCGACAGTGGTCAGGTGATGCGGATTCCAAAAGGCATATGGAAGTATTGCCATATAAAGGAGAGGAATTATTTGGGGTCGGTCTATCGGATCTGGTGGCCACGGCAACTGCCGGCAAATCCACTTTTTTACCTCAGACTCCCTCCCAACAGAAAAAGACACCGTCTTTTCAGCCGCAGTCCTTTCGCTCCTATAAAAACAAGCGGGCAAAAGGACAGTCTTATCTGCCCCGAGGCAGAGGAAAGGGTAAGAGAGGGCAGCAAGCAGCCCCTGCCCAGGAACAGAAGCCCGCCCCGGGTTCTACAAAGCCATCAGCATGACGCTGGGGCTTTACTAGCGGACTCAGGAGCGGTGGGGGGTCGACTAAAGATTTTCAGCAATCAGTGGGCACGCTCACAGGTGGACCCGTGGATCCTGCAGATAGTATCTCAGGGTTACATGTTGGAATTCGAAAGGTCTCCCCCTCGCCGGTTCCTAAAGTCTGCTTTACCAACGCCTCCCTTAGAAAGGGCGACGGTATTGGAAGCCATTCACAAGCTGTATTCTCAGCAGGTGATAATCAAGGTACCCCTCCTACAACAGGGAAAGGGGTATTATTCCACACTATTTGTGGTACCGAAGCCGGACGGTTCGGTAAGACCTATTCTAAATCTGAAATCCTTGAACCTGTACATACAGAAATTCAAGTTCAAGATGGAGTCACTAAGAGCAGTGATAGCGAATCTGGAAGAAGGGGACTTCATGGTGCCCCTGGACATAAAAGATGCTTATCTGCATGTCCCAATTTACCCCTCACACCAATGGTATCTCAGCTTCGTCATACAAGACTGTAATTATCAGTTTCAAACGCTGTCGTTTGGTTTGTCCACGGTACCTCGGGTCTTTACCAAGGTAATGACCGAAATGATGGTTCTTCTACGAAGAAAAGGCGTATTAATTATCCCTTACTTGGACGATCTCCTGATAAGGGCAAGGTCCAGAGAACAGCTGGAAGTCGGGGTAGCACTAACCCAAGTAGTGCTTCAACAACACAATTGACACCGACAACACGTCTGCTGTTCCTGGGAGTGATTCTGGACACTGTTCAGAAAAAGGTGTTTCTCCCGGAGGAGAAAGCGAGGGAGTTATCCGAACTTGTCAGGAACCTCCTAAAACCAGGAAATGTGTCAGTACATCAATGCACAAGAGTCCTGGGAAAGATGGTGGCTTCTTACGAAGCAATTCCATTCGGCAGATTCCACGCACGAATATTTCAGTGGGATCTGCTGGACAAATGGTCCGGATCGCATCTGCACATGCATCAGCGGATAACACTGTCACCAAGAACAAGGTTGTCTCTCCTGTGGTGGTTGCAGAGTGCCCATCTGTTAGAGGGCCGCAGGTTCGGCATACAGGACTGGGTCCTGGTGACTACGGATGCCAGCCTACGAGGCTGGGGAGCAGTCACACAGGGAAGAAACTTCCAGGGTGTATGGTCAAACCTGGAGAAGTCTCTTCACATAAATATACTGGAGCTAAGAGCGATCTACAATGCTCTAAGCCTGGCGAAACCGCTGCTTCAGGGTCAGCCGGTGTTGATCCAGTCGGACAACATCACGGCAGTCGCCCACGTAAACAGACAAGGCGGCACGAGAAGCAGAAGAGCAATGACAGAAGCTGCAAGGATTCTTCGCTGGGCGGAAAATCATGTCATAGCACTGTCAGCAGTGTTCATCCCGGGAGTGGACAACTGGGAAGCAGACTTCCTCAGCAGACACGACCTTTACCCGGGAGAGTGGGGACTTCATCCGGAAGTTTTCCACATGATTGTGATCCATTGGGAAAAACCAAAGGTGGACATGATGGCGTCTCGCCTCAACAAAAAACTGGACAGATATTGCGCCAGGTCAAGAGACCCTCAGGCAATAGCTGTGGACGCTCTGGTAACACCGTGGGTGTACCAGTCAGTGTATGTGTTCCCTCCTCTGCCTCTCATACCAAAGGTACTGAGAATTATACGGAAAAGGGGAGTAAGAACAATACTAGTGGCTCCGGATTGGCCAAGAAGAACTTGGTACCCGGAACTTCAAGAGATGCTCACGGAAGATCCGTGGCCTCTACCTCTAAGAAGGGATCTGCTTCAGCAGGGACCTTGTATGTTCCAAGACTTACCGCGACTGCGTTTGACGGCATGGCGGTTGAACGCCGGATTCTAAAAGAAAAGGGCATTCCAGAGGAAGTTATTCCTACCTTGATTAAAGCTAGGAAGGAAGTGACCGCACAACATTATCACCGCATTTGGAGAAAATATGTTGCGTGGTGTGAAGCCAAGAAGGCCCCAACGGAAGAATTTCAATTGGGTCGATTCCTACATTTCCTGCAGGCAGGATTGTCTATGGGCCTAAAATTGGGGTCTATTAAAGTTCAAATTTCGGCCTTATCAATTTTCTTCCAGAAAGAATTGGCTTCAGTGCCTGAAGTACAAACTTTTGTCAAGGGTGTACTACATATACAGCCCCCAATTGTGCCTACAGTGGCACCGTGGGATCTAAACGTAGTTTTGGATTTTCTCAAATCTCATTGGTTTGAGCCTCTCAAATCGGTAGATTTGAAGTATCTTACATGGAAAGTAACCATGCTACTGGCCCTGGCTTCAGCCAGGAGAGTTTCAGAGTTGGCGGCTTTATCGTACAAAAGCCCATATCTGATTTTCCATTCGGACAGGGCAGAACTGCGGACACGTCCTCATTTTCTCCCTAAGGTGGTTTCGGCTTTTCACTTGAACCAGCCTATTGTGGTGCCTGCGGCTACTAGCGACTTGGAGGACTCCAAGTTACTGGACGTTGTCAGAGCATTGAAAATATATATTTCAAGGACAGCTGGAGTCAGAAAATCTGACTCGTTGTTTATCTTGTATGCACCCAACAAGATGGGTGCTCCTGCGTCTAAGCAGACGATTGCTCGTTGGATCTGTAGCACAATCCAACTTGCACATTCTGTGGCAGGCCTGCCACAGCCTAAAACTGTTAAAGCCCACTCCACAAGGAAGGTGGGCTCATCTTGGGCGGCTGCCCGAGGGGTCTCGGCTTTACAACTTTGCCGAGCAGCTACGTGGTCAGGGGAGAACACGTTTGTAAAATTTTACAAATTTGATACTCTGGCTAAAGAGGACTTGGAGTTCTCTCATTCGGTGCTGCAGAGTCATCCGCACTCTCCCGCCCGTTTGGGAGCTTTGGTATAATCCCCATGGTCCTGACGGAGTCCCCAGCATCCACTAGGACGTTAGAGAAAATAAGAATTTACTTACCGATAATTCTATTTCTCATAGTCCGTAGTGGATGCTGGGCGCCCATCCCAAGTGCGGATTGTCTGCAATACTTGTACATAGTTATTGTTACAAAAATCGGGTTATTATTGTTGTGAGCCATCTTTTTTTAGAGGCTACTTCTGTGTTATCATACTGTTAACTGGGTTCAGATCACAAGTTGTACGGTGTGATTGGTGTGGCTGGTATGAGTCTTACCCGGGATTCAAGATCCTTCCTTATTGTGTACGCTCGTCCGGGCACAGTACCTAACTGAGGCTTGGAGGAGGGTCATAGGGGGAGGAGCCAGTACACACCATGTGATCCTAAAAGCTTGCTTTTGTGCCCTGTCTCCTGCGGAGCCGCTATTCCCCATGGTCCTGACGGAGTCCCCAGCATCCACTACGGACTATGAGAAATAGAATTATCGGTAAGTAAATTCTTATTTTTTCTGATAAAATCATGCTCAGTCCAGCTTAATGTGTACGCTAAATGAATAGTGAGAGTGAAGAGTCATTGGGAATGCCGTTAGTACATGAATGAATTCTGTGTGTTTGCAGACTTGTTATACATTGTGCATGGTCCACCTAAAAATTCACTTATCCTCCAAAGTGCAATTTGCATGAGTAAAATGTGTTCCATAAAAGCATAGCAGACCCAGTGTCTACTAGCTGAGAGAGGGTGCAAGAATTTTGTGAAGTGTAAATCACCGTCTGTCCCAGTAAGAAATGCCCTCTCCTATCTTTTACTCAGAACTTTGTAATTAACACCCTCACTGCCCCAACTACTCTGATTGGCCATTAAACATCTGCAAACGCTGCCATATGTTTTGAACAATCCATGCGTTGTGATGATAATTTAGAGGCACATATCAGGGTACACTGCACCCTCAAGCAGTTCTTTGTGCTGCATCTCAGACATTATGCATACTGAGGCTCATTCAGGTGTGGTTGTTCTTGTTGCTGTAAGTGCTATCTTTTGCCGTTCGCAATTGCGAATATAAGCGAATATGGCAGAAGCTAACCCGAGCATAGGGATACCCACTGCTGTTGCATCATTTCAATCCAACATCATATGATTGCTGATACATCGGTACCATTGTCACAAATCGTAACATGTGGCAGAGTCTGAGTACATGCAGGCTGAGCTGCTCTCCCGGGGCGCAGGAAGCTCTCCAGTAGCAAGTAAGATCGCAACTGATATTTTATGCACACCCAAAAAATGCCATCTGTACTTGCACGGCACACCTGCATTTAGCCGACCACTTCAAGCTACCAATCCCAAACGCTGTCTTCCTGTCACTCATTTTGCAACTAATTCTTCGTTGCAACCACTATAGCAATTCAATTACTGGTCCTGCTCACTGCAGCTCAGACGCATGTGCAGTAAGAAAAGATAGGGGGTAATTCCAAGTTGATTGCAGCAGGAAATTTTTTAGCAGTTGGGCAAAACCATGTGCACTGCAGGGGAGGCAGATATAACATGTGCAGAGAGAGATAGATTTGGGTGTGGTGAGTTAAATCTGCAATCTAAATTGCAGTGTAAAAGCAAAGCAGCCAGTATTTACCCTGCACAGAAACAAAATAACCCACCCAAATCTAACTCTCTCTGCAAATGTTATATCTGCCCCCCTGCAGTGCACATGGTTTTGCCCAACTGCTAAAAAATGTCCTGCTGCGATCAACTTGGAATTACCCCCATAGACTGAAGTGCGTACAATAGACGTTTTGCGACCCCACCTGAATGAGCCTCATTGTAAGTGAGGCCACCCATATGTGCATATGCTTGTGCCAGGTTTTCAAATTCCTTAGTTGGGTATAGTGAGAAAAATGTACAGTTTAAGATTATATTTGAAGCCCCGGATTGCATATAGATATACTCCCATTAATACCTAACTTAGATGATCTACACAGTATAACATTGTCAGTACTAATTTTTACCTCTTACTGTCATATTTAAAACTGTATGTAATCCCTTCTACTTTCCAATTCCCCTTCACACAATGTCCTGTAGGATCACAATGTACTGGAGAGGCTGCCAGTACGAGCATCAAAGCTCATTTGAAGATCATATGATCTGACAGTAATACCTGGAACACCACTGATCTCCACTCCGTCAAATTGTTTTGTTTTTTAATATGCCACAAAAACATATTAGTTTGGCAATAACTATACTTCATGTTATAAGTCTGTAGGCCCAAAATAACATGTACCAAGTGCGGCAACATACACAAAAATCTGATGAACTGGAATAACAGATTCTATTATACTATACTAACTGGAATATATGAGCTATCACTTTTTAGAAATGATATTTTCTCTAGGGACACATAAGCAATGTTCCCAGTAAATTGATAAATCTATAAAAAGGAGTTAAACAGACAATTTAAGGAGGATGCTATCCTGAAGAACTCCTTTTACAAAGTGCAGGATGTTTTTCAGCTCTAGTTTTAAACACTATCGGTCAAATGTAATGCGGTGCGAGTTTGCACAAATGTGTGAGTTTAGCGCCAATCAAGGCAATAATGGAGGAAGAAATTCCCATATTTGTCTATGCTGGGAACCTGCGATCTACCGCAGACCGCAAAAGGTTAATTGAGGTCACTCTTGGGGGTGACCTCAATTAACCTTGCCGACTGCGGTAGACCGCAGGTTCCCAGCAAAGGCTATGATGGGGATTTCTTTCTCCATTATTGCCAATGCGCTCCGCTTGATTGGCAGGCCGGGCGCACACAGCCAATCAGGAGAGCGCTATGACGTGGCGCTCCCTGATTGGCTGGCAGGTCCCCATGTGACAGGAGTCACGAGGGGTCCCCAGGGGTCCTGGCATTCGGGGAAAGGGGGTCCATGTGTACACATGGATCCCCTTAAGTTAAATGGACCAGTTTTTTTGCGGTTTTTTTTATTTTTTAACCCCCGGGTTGCCTACATGGACTGAAGAGGACCAATCTACACCGGAGTAGGTGAGAATTGGATTTATTAAAGTTATACTGTCACGGTGTGAGTGTCGTGTCTTTATTGGTATATGTATTTTACAGCTGGAACTACAAGTACCAGCATGCCCTTTAATGCACTGCATGCTGGTACTTGTGGTTCTCCAAGTACCAGCATGTGGGGGATGCTTGCTGGGACCTGTAGTTCCACAGGTAAAAGACAATATACATTTTTAATTTTACACAATGGCTTTCAGCCCACCACCCACAGCCCAGGGATGGCGGGGACCGCTCCAGGCTTCATCCCTGGGCCTTGGGTGTCTGGAGGCAAGGATCCCTTTATTGGGGGGTCCCCACTCCCCCAGGGAACTCTGGCCAGGTCTGGCTAGTAGTGGGGGTGATGCTGCGGCCACAGGGACCTGTATAAAAGTGTCCCCGACTGCGGCATTACCTCCTTGGCTAGTGGAGCCCGGTGCTGGTTATAAAAATACAGGGGACCCCTACATCTTCCCCCCCCATATTTTGGAACAAGGACCAGACCAAGAGCCCAGTGCTGGTGTTTAAAATATGGGGGGGACTCTAGTCAATTTTTTTCCTGTATTTTTGCAACCAGGACCAGCTCAAAGAGCCCGGGGCTGGTTATGCTTTTTGGGGGGAACTGCACATTTGTTTGTTTTTTTACTTTTTAACTATTTCCTTACTTTTTCTGACAGAAGCATGCACAGATCTCACTGTTCTGTGCATGCTTCTGTCAAACTCGCACAATGTAATGAAACTCACATTACATTATTTGAGTTAAACCACTAGGTTTCTGGTCTGTTTTTTCGCCAGACGTCGCTTGCAGGTAGAGTTTTTTTACTAAAAACTCGCACTGCATTACAGTTACGAGTTGCGGTGCCAACTCACACATTCTCAAAGTGCGAGAGGGTGCGGGTTGGAATGTTCCTAAAAACTTGCACCGCATTACATCCGGCTCTTGGAGAGAGATAACATACCAACCAACCAGACTCTGTAATTTTTCAAACCCAGCCTGTAACATGGCAGTTGGGAGTGGATTGGCTAGTACTTAGGGGTCTATTTACTAAGCCTTGGATGGAGATAAAGTGGAGGAAGATAAATTACCAGCCAATCAGCAATTAACTGCCATATAACAGGCTGGGCTTGAAAAATTACAGTTAGGAGATGGTTGGTTGGTAACTTTCATTATTTACAAATGTATAAATACATTTTTAGAGTAAAATAAACAATGAAACTGGGTTGTTCAACCCCAGAAACATTGATGAAAAATAACATAGGATTGGGAGTCTTTGCATATCTACAATCACTGTTACAACTGTTGTAAAACGAGATACCAAACATGAGAAAAAAGGGCTTCAGGCTCGGTAGTGGTCCTTGGCAGTTTGCAGCTCATGAATATTTTCGATCCTACTCCCCTGCTTAGTACATATGCTCCTAAGTGCCAACCAGTCAGCTCCTGTTATTTTACAGGCTTTTCTTGAGAATGACAGTACTTTATGTCTCTCCAAGGTTTGATACATCTCCCCCACAGTATCTTACAAACTCACACATATGTTACAACTATTTGACCGTTGGCTGAATAGTTTTAACACATGCTGTCATCAATCAGACCATATAAAGCAGGCATTTCCAAACTGCGGCCCTCCAGCTGTTGTGAAACTACATATCCCAGCATGCCCTGACACAGTTTTACTGTCAGAGAATGCTAAAGCTGTGTCAGGGCATGCTGGGATGTGTAGTTTCTCAACAGCTGGAGGGCCACAGTTTGGACATGCCTGATATAAAGGCTTTTAGAGATGTGGGAGGGGGGCATTATCTAAGCTAGGGTGACCATAATATCCCTTTAATCTGGGACACCTATGATTTACACAGGTTCTGTGGCTGGCTGAACTCTAGTCTGAATTTCACGTGGTTTTAGCCAGCCACAGAACCTGTGTAAATCATAGGTGTCCCAGATTAAAGGGATATTATGGTGACCCTAAATCTGAGCCAGAGTTACCAATTTATTTTACTCTAAATCATTTAGAGAAAGTAGTAACTACCAAGCGCCTCCTGTTGTTATGAAGAGATCTTGATCAAAGTAATCCCACAAATGCTGTCCTGTTATTAATATAATAAGCTGACATTGTAAAAACTCATCAGCTCAGCTTGTTGCTCAGACATATGGTCTGATTAAGGATTCTCCTCAGGCAGCACCTGAACCTGGAGCACGTGGGTCCGACAGATTATGATGTCTGTAGGACTCAGACAACCAGTGCACTGCTAGTGTCTGATTAGTGCAGTGCCATAGGTGCGGAGGAATACTGGCCCTCATTCCGAGTTGTTCGCTCGCAAGCTGCTTTTAGCAGCATTGCACACGCTAAGCCGCCGCCTACTGGGAGTGAATCTTAGCTTAGCAAAATTGCGAACGAAAGATTCGCAATATTGCGAAAAGACTTCTCTGTGCAGTTTCTGAGTAGCTCGAGACTTACTCTTCCAGTGCGATCAGTTCAGTGCTTGTCGTTCCTGGTTTGACGTCACAAACACACCCAGCGTTCGCCCAGACACTCCTCCGTTTCTCCAGCCACTCGTTTTTCCCAGAAACGGTAGCGTTTTTTCACACACTCCCATAAAACGGCCAGTTTCCGCCCAGAAACACCCACTTCCTGTCAATCACACTCCGATCTCCAGAACGAAGAAAAAACCTCGTAATGCCGTGAGTAAAATACCAATCTTCATAGCAAATTTACTTGGCGCAGTCGCAGTGCGAACATTGCGCATGCGCAGTTAGCGGAAAATCGCTGCGATGCGAAGAAAATTACTGAGCGAACAACTCGGAATGAGGGCCACTGTCTGGAACTGAAAATAGCCTACCAGTAAATGTTTTGTATTATCTATTTTTAATTTTTATTAGTAAATTGTACCTAGGTTGTTAGGATGATTCACTGATACTTACTGTTTATATTGTGATAATGCTCTGTAAACATTATTTTAAATTGCAATGTAATTATTTTTCATTAAGTACTTTTATCATCAACACTTTAATCTCTGTAAAGGTGTGTACACACGGTAAGATCTTTTCTTCCGATTCTGACTATATAGTCAGAATCGGAAGAAAAGATAGTGCAGATCGCAAGGTGACAGTCACCTTGCGATCCTGATCCGATGCCGATGCGCGGCCCCGCGCGGTCGGCATCGGCCGAAAAAATAGGCTGTGCAGGCAAGTCAATCCTGACTATCTCTATAGAAGAGATAGTCAGGATTGACACTTAGCCAAAATCGCACAGAACCAGGATCGCAAGCACACTCATTATGTGCTTGCGATACTGGCTAAGTGCCGACCCGGCCCCCCGTCGCACAGTGAGAATCGGATAAGTCCGAATCTCACCGTGTGTACACACCCTAACACTGGCTACTACAGCAACTGTTTTCTCAGTTAAATGTACCTGTCTCCTAAACATAATGGACCTCATTTACACAGCATAATTGGTGATGCCATTATATTGTGCAAGTGCACTGTGATTTCCGTCACACTGCATGCATTGATGGTGGCATTCTAGGAAGAGTAGAAGTTTTTTACCAATGGGAGAGAGGGCATTCATTGCAAAGTGTGGAGGAGGAGCACAAATATACAGAACTTTACAAAGTAGAGCACAATTTAGAGCAGTGGTTCTCAATCTCGGTCCTCAAGTACCCCCAACAGTTCATCTTCTCCAGGTCACCTAGCAGTTGAACAGGTGTATTCATTACTCACTGACACATTTTAAGAAAACTCACAGGTGGAGCAAATTATTTCACTTGCAATCCTGTGAGGAGACCTGGAAAAAATGAACTGTTGAGAGGGTACTTGAGGACCGAAGGTGAGAACCACTGATCTAGAGCAGGCCTGGCCAACCTGTGGCTCTCCAGCTGTTGTGAAACTACACATCCCAGCATGCCCTTCTACAATTTTGTTAATAGGAAATGCTAAAACTGTGGCAGAGCATGCTGGGATGTGTAGTTTCACAACAGCTGGAGAGCCACAGGTTGGCCAGGCCTGATCTAGAGCATAATAGCAGTTTCGTTGTTGTCAGGACAGATAAAGGCAGGTGGGGGTCCAGGTTTCGGGCGCTGTTTTGCAATGCAAAGTAGTGGTGTTAGAGCATCGACCCCAAACCACCCCCCATCCTGCTCGTGGAAGACTGCAGACTGCGGGTGGGACACCTGGGAGGTGTGCAATGTGGGGGGCCCCGGGACAGCCGCCCCTCCCTTAATCCGGCTATGCTTGTTTTGCAGAGGGGATACATGACCTCATCCACAGGCCAAAATTATTATTTTGTTTTGCTGTTGCAGATTGAGTCTCATCCTATACATTTAATGGGATGGATTTTGTGCGAATTGCACTTCCAAAGAGGAACGCACTTTACCCAATGTACAGATTTGTCTTCATACACAGGCTCTAGTTGTGGCAAATGGCCCCACTCAGGCGACTCAGAGACACCAAGAGTCTTTTCCATTTAAAATGTGCATCTTAATTACGTAAATATGATGTGTAACACTTTGATATCTGTGTGCGACCGAGTCTGTATACAAAGTGCTATAATCTAGCATTTTCCGGTAGATTCCCATATGCGCTCATTATGAGGGAAAAAATGTAACACGAGGTGTGATAATAAAATGGTAGGTGATGGGATTTTTTTTTGCACAGTGCATCTCTGCTAATTTTTCTTTCTCCACACTGCGCACACTTTCTACACATCAAGTGCAATATGTGAATGAAGTCCAGTGTCTGAACCGGAACATATCCCTCTATTGTACCAATTTCCAAGCTTCCCCCAAGGCCCTTACAGTAATGAATTTGTTCTCACTGCTGAACATGTTTGGAGGTATGTCCACTGAAATGCAGAGGTCTTTTTATGGGGAGGGTGCTTAGGAGTGGTTTAGCGACTCAGAAAGCCTATGCGCAGCCGCAATACCGCTCTCCAATTTGTGTGCCTGTTGCCTCAATGCTGGGAGGTATGTCACAATTCAATCTTTTATTTTTTCAATTGGGTTATGGGTCGTTGGGTTGACATAACTTAGGTCGACAGACATTAGGTCGACCACTATTGGTCGACATGCACTAGGTCGGCAGGGTCACTAGGTCGGCATGGTCATTAGGTCAACATGTACTAGGTCAACAGGTCAAAAGGTCGACATGAGTTTTTAAAAATATTTTTGGTGTCGTTTTCTTCGTGAAGTGACGGGTAACCCCAATTAGTGCACCGTGTCCCCTCGCATGGCTCGCTTAGCTCGCCATGCTTCGGGCAATGTTACCGTTCCCAATTGTAGTCCATGTGGATTTAAAAAAAAAACTCATGTTGCCCTTTTGAACTGTCGACCTAGTACATGTCGACCTAATGACCATGTCGACCTAATGCATGTCGACCAATAGTGGTCGACCTAATTATTGTCGACCTTAGTGATGTCGACCCAATGACCATATCTCTTCAATTCAGTGGGCAGTAGTAGCTAGTGACCTCACTGTGTAAAGCGGCTCAGTAATAGCTTCTCGCTAGCTGGCTGAAATCCAATGAAATGGGTGGCCCAATATGAGTAGTGCAAGTGGTGGATACAATTTATGGGCTAGCATCTGACGTAATTCAGATAATGCTATTAATAAAAACAGTATATAATAGTAATCTACTGTAAGGCCTATGTGTGTAAATGTTGAGTGATTTACAGATATCTCACCTGTCAAGAAGTCTTTGACTTGCTGTATGAACTGTCGGGTGCTTCCTATATCCTGTTCCATGCGATTCCTGGTCCTGGTCACTTGTTCTGTCAGATGCTGGGCAGAATCTTTAATCTGATTAGCTGTTTTTTCTGCTTCTCGGATCTATTAAATAGATATGACTGGATTTCTTTTTTCCATTATAGACAATTTAACAACTATTAATTAGTGTGCAATTCGTTAGATGGGGGCATAGAAATAAGCAATGTACGTTATGGGATATTTCTCCACTTGCCTTTTTTAAAAATGCCCTACTTTTTTTTTTTACATTTTAGAAATACCTGTGTTTAATAAATAAGCTTACATTATTAGTAGTCATTTACTGTACATGCAAAATGTACCAAAACACTGTGCTAAATGGTATATACAAGTTCAACTGGGTTAAAAAGGACAGGTTTTGATGTAAGAAATGATGCTGATGATGTAACTTCTGACAATCTTATAGGGAATGCAATGGATTTCCCACTGCTGGTAACGCCTCACTCCCTTACCTCATAGTCCCTATTGTTGGGCTGACGCTTTCTTTTCTGGGTTTGTAGCCGTCAGAGCTTTAAATATAGCTGATACAACCAGCAGGTCCTATATTGTGCCTATAACCATGTTGAATTTCAACATTTCTCCAGGATCTAAAACCTGGAGAATACAACATATGGAATAGTCCCGAGGTAAATAAATATACGCTATCGGCAAGACCCAACTGATAGACCCTTAAAGTTGTAAAAGCTGGTGATTATAGGTTGTATATAAAAATAAATATGTCTCTCCTTTAAACCCCGATGCAAGAATCAATTGCTAGATTCAACTTCAGTAAACTGTGCAGTGGTAAAATGAAAATGTATATACAGTATGATCCAGTGTGATAGGTACCAGCTGTGTGTTCTTCAGCAGTTGGCTGTTGAGATCCCGGAGGTCCTGGGCAGTTTTCTGTGTGTTCCTCAGTGCATTCATGGACAAAGGGATTGCTCCCCTGCATAGTGACCCCACCTTGCACAATGTATCATTGTTCCTTTGACATATAATTCCAGGGCAATTTTCTGGGGTACAGGGATCTGTTCTCATACCCTCACAGATCTATAATACAAAAAGTTGATAACATGAGGTTATATTTATTAGTACCCATACTGTAGTCTGTATTGTTTTATTATTATCTTTTATTTTTATGGCACCATAAAGGTCCCATGGATGGTTTAATGGTTTCCATTACCGTCTCACAAGGTAAGGTTGAAGATGCAAGGGTGAAGCATGTTTGAAGGCATTATAGGTAAGTGAGGGGCGTTTGAATTATACTGTAGGTGAGACATATTTTTGTTGCCATTTTTCTTATGATGCATAAAAAAAAAAAAAAAGATATTTATATGTATATATTAAACCGAATTAAGAAAAAGTTACATTACCCTATTAATGGATGGTGTGAGATTTGGGTAGGACAGCTCCTCCTTCAGTGTCTCCAAGTCAGACACTGCCTCTTGGGTCTTCCCTTCAAGACCATTTACCCCTTTCCTAATGTCCCTGGATTGGGATACAGATGCCCCGGCTGCTGCCACCCTTTCTGTTGACTCCAGTGATGACTGGTATGCAGCACTAACAGTCTTGAATACACCTAGGACGAAAGCACAGGACTCAAATGCAATGTAGAACGCTTCATGCTCTGTGAAAAGTATGTTTCATTCACTACAATGCACACACATGGCACAGCATGTAAGTAACACACAGGATACCAGTTTACCTGAGGCATCAGTGGAAATGCTGTTCCCTTGCTCAGTTGTTTTACTCTGATAAAGCACATTAACACTGTTGAAATTGACCCTCAAGGAATTTAAGTCATCTGAAAGAGATCCTAAACCTTCCACAGCGGCCAGGTCGGGATTCAGCTGCCTGACGTCACTTCTGCAAAGAGAAGAAAGAAAATATTCTGTTTCTCTTCTCTATAAGCAGAGTCACCCACTTGGCAATGTAAGGCATCTACACAATAACTAGTACTTTGAATTCAAAGGAAGGTCATGTATATTAAATACACTGAGCAGTTGAGCATCTAATTATTACCTTGAAAAAAAAAAACATAAAATGTTGGTGTTCAAGAAACTTCAGACTGTTCAGCAATCTTGTGATGTACAGAATTAATTGATTAAGCATTTGAGATAAAAATTATGAAATTAAACATACAGATAAAAAGTGCGGCCTTTCAGGAAAAGAATAACAATAACTACCCAGTATTCAAAAATAAGTTAATATAGACCCAGTTTCTGGGACTATATTGTTGGGATTTTCCTCAAACAAGTATCTGAGAATATAATCAATAAAAAATGCAGTTCCAAAAATGAAGATAACTTATCTCTGCATACAATTTTTCTCCCTGCCAGATACACATGTATATTCTTAACACTTTTTCGATAGGTAAAAAATAATCCCTGCCATCATCCAAGAGCACCGAAGCTGCTGAAGCAACCAAACTGAAATAAATGTCCACACATAATATGTATTTAATAGTAAATGTCATACCACTAGTTCCAGAAATACTCACCCATACAGTACATCTCTTTTGTAATGTATCATGGCAAGAAGAATTGACAAGTTGCTGATGCATTGGTGTTATGAGCAACTGTCTGACTGGCTGTTGATGACAGCCAATCAGCAGCTCTAATTAGTGGAGCAGACAGGAAACTGATCCATTACTAAGGCCCTGGTGGGTGAGTATTTAAAAAATTGAAAGAAACTTGAGAAATTGACCCCTGCCCTTGCTATTCTGCTACTTGTAGTTACAGGAAGCAGGTGGGAAGGGTTCAATTAAATATTTACTAGGTATGGACATCTTTAGAGATTGAATGTTTAGAACACAACATTTATTAATATAGGATAAATGTTTATGTACATCCCATAAATCCAGCTGCTACTAAATGGATTCAACCATTTCCATCTACAATTGCACACAGCTTATTTTTACCTCATTTTTGCTAGTTGGTTTTCCATATGTAGGATCTCACTGTCGGAGATGCTTGATTCACTGGACAACATCTGGATACGCTTCAGTTCAGTTTCAACAGAGGCCATCTTCGGTCCAAAGTCAATATCAAACTGTCCTGCTTGTCCAGCACTAGCGTTGCTCAGTGTTTGCATTTGAGTACCAAAAACTGTAAGCTCATGGTCATAAAACTGGAAACAGGAGTGGCAGGGTCTGCAGTTGGGGAATGTGTCAGTGTATCCTCTCTGGCAGGAGTCACACCGTGCACCCACAAATCCTGACCGACACAAACATTTCCCGGTTGCTTTATCACAGCCATTTTCAAGTGTTCCTTGGAAGTCACAATTGCATCCTGAATTGTAAGAAGGACAAATGTAAATTTCCAAGATTCAGTACAATTAGTGCCCAAGAAAATGTCTGATATTGCTGGCTGATTTTGGTTCCAGTAGCTTGCTGATATATCCAAATCAACCTCATCATACGCTCTGCATCTGGCGCTATGTAAGCTGATGTGTAGCGTACTTAGATACAATGGGGCTAATTATGAGTTGGAAGCAAAGTGACAGTTCCTGCATGGAACCGCTGATGATTTACTGACTTATGCTAAGATAGAGGCCTGAATGTAATGAAGTACGAGTTCAGCAGCCGTGCAGGATACTGGCAGAACTCTGACGTTTTTTTAAAGAGGCAATCATTTACAAGGCATGGGTTAGCCTTGTAAATGATTTCCCCTTTAAAAATAAGTAGTTCAGCTGGCATCCCACACGGCCGCTGAATTCGAACTTCATTACATCCCGCACAGAATCAGAGATATGCAAAAAATTAACTTAAGCACATGTGCTGTATGCTAAAATTTTCTGTTTGTGTCTGTGCAAAGAGATCTGCCCAACTCAGAATTAGCCCCAGTATGCTATCAGTAGAAGTATGGCAGAGTGCAGTGAGGTATGTTGTAAGGATGCTGGTACTGAGGTAAAATTTACCCTGCCAGTATGCTATCAGTAGAAGTATGGCAGAGTGCTGTGAGGTATGTTGTAAGGATGCTGGTACTGAGGTAAAATTTACCCTGCCAGTATGCTATCAGTAGAAGTATGGCAGAGTGCTGTGAGGTATGTTGTAAGGATGCTGGTACTGAGGTAAAATTTACACTGCTTTTTGTAGCAGGTGCTGTTGTACTGACTAGTTTATGAGAGAGCAAAAGCACAGTAAAAATGATGCTCAGACTCTTCCATTTTCAAATTGATAGACAAATGAGCAAATTACGACAAATTGGTTTTCAGGGATAGACTGTGCTTGGCGAATTAGTTGTTGCATTGACGCAAAAAATTAAGCATTTTTCAAGGTTCATAAATATGCCATAGTGACTGATACCCATTACATCATTCTTCTACTTACTGTACAATTTGGGGAGGATTAAAATATGCACTTGAAATAGAAATGCTATGTGATTCAATAAGATAATTTGCTGAATGTGTCATGCAGAAGTTTTTCAGGTTTCTCCATTATACTTTGTCTTGTTAACCACTTTATATTCCTCTAGTGGCATTTCTATAACGGATAAGAATGCTCAGTGCACAAGAGCCCTTGAGTTTTCTTAGTTCTGTTATGAGGGGGGTGGCATGGAATCCAGAGGCCACTCCCACAATGTGACACGCAGCAGGGCACCTTGTACGGCACCTTTGTCATGTGTGCACCAAAGTCAAAGTCCCTCTTCCCATCTCCCACATGTTGGGACGTATGTATATTTATCTTCTGTTTAAAGACATAATTTGTCATACATAAAATAATTATATGCAAGTGTGATCAATGACTGCTAAAGTTGTCATTTCTCATAGAGCATTTGCAAAAATGTAAGAGTAATCCTGACACTGAATGTCTACATATTAATAAAGATCAGTACTGGGTTTTTTTTCATCCGTCACTGCAGTGCTTCTTAACTTCGATCTTCAAGGCAGACTAACGGTCCAGGTTTTAACGTGAGCACAGGTGACTAAATTAGTACCTCAGTTATTTTGATTTAACCATCTGTGCTCAAGCATGGATGTCCTTAAAACCTGGAGTGTTAGGGGTAAATTTACTAAAATGGGAGTTCTATTTAAGATGGAATGTTGCCCATAGCAGCCAATCAAATTCTACTTCTAATATTTAACTAGCACCTTTTAGAAGATAACACCTCGAATCTGATTGGTTGCTAGGGGCAACATCCCATCTTAAATAGTACTCCCATCTTAGTAAATTAACCCCTAAGTGTACGGACCGAGGTTGGGAAACACCGTGCTACTGAAAAAACATGGTCGTAATGCATGACATCATACAAATGATGAACATCCAACACAAACCTCTGCATCCAGACTGTAGGTTTCCATACATCTTGTCTGGGCACTCAGTACACAGCAGGCCTCCAAAGCCATTCCTGCACAGACACTGGCCAGTGACCTAAACAGGGCAGAATAAATCTTTGTAAGCAATTAGCTGCAGATGTCAGATGTCTTATAATAAACATCTGTGCATTATAGAGCAGTTCTACTATGATTCAAAACACTATTTTATTTATGAGCTAAAGATATACTTGGTATGGTGAAATCAATAAATTCTAGTTCGTGCCACAGAACCATGTACTGTTTTCATATATGTAAAAAGCTACTATTATTTATTTGCCCCATATTATTTGTATTCAAGTTAGGTGCTGTAGATCAATAGTGTTTCACAACAGGCAGCCTGCGGTAACGTGTTGTACAAGAGGCTGACCTCTTTGACCTCTGTTTTGCCTTAATTGTATTTTTCAGATCCTGAGCTCTGATGGACAGAGGACTATTTCTGTTCTAATCTTACTATCTGGCTGTAATTCACAGAAGGTGTACACTATGGAACACTATGTACACTAGAGAGCTCTGCAGTAGGGTGGTGAATAGTATTATGTTTTATTTGTGTTTATCCCTGAGAGGGGGACAAAATTGTATGATTACAAGAGCTAGAAAACTACAGACCCTTATAATGTCAGAAGGGGTAGATTGGGATAGAAAACCATTCCGGGAAATTCCATGAAGCAGCCCTAATTGGAATGGGAGTGGGACGGGATACTCCCTATTCACTGGACTTTATTCTGAGTCACACTCAGTCGCGACCCTCCTTGCGTATTTGGTTGCGACTTTATGCCCTTGCCTCGTGTCTATCCTACATCTGCACCTGATTTATTAGTTAAGAAAGATAATTATAGCATTCACTATGTTAGGTCACCTGGTATCCATATAATTCACATTTATTTATACAATGGGGGACATTTATCAAAGCTTGGAGAGAGATAAAGTGGAGCGAGATAAAGTACCAACCAATCAGCTGTCAAACACATGATGTAATTCAATGATGTATGTATACCCGATGTTCAGAAAGAAGATGGTTTTTGTTTCTGATGGCCAGTTGGGTACAAGTCAACTGGTATTAGAGCTTCCTGTTAAATTCACATCCAGAAGGTGACTATTGTGTTAAGACATTTGGGCGGGATGCACTAAAGAGAAAATGTGGGCAAATATGTCCGCATTCCATATGCACCAAGTTCCGGAATGTCAGGACAGTTTTAACAGCATTGTAGACCTCGGGCAAAGCAATGCACTGGGGCCTCTACACACCCATTCACAGAAACCAATAAAAAAAATAATGCTGTCACAAAGTGTCAGCAGCGGCCGGCGCGTTAACCTCTCTGTGGGATGTCCTGGTTCCAAGTTGGTGCAGGGATGTCCGCAGCCGCAGTGACAGAGGCTGCAGCTGGCTTGCATCCGCATGGTGTGGATTACCGCCAGCGCCGGTCATGGGAGCCGCCATCTTCCACGAGCGTCAGCTGCATGGAACATCCAATGACGTCACTCCTTCTGGACAAGTGATACACGCGACCAATGGGAGCAAGGCCCAGCATGGTTACTCCTTTAAACCCACTGGTACTCTCAACAACTCCAGCCCGCCCCGACTCTCAAGCATACCAGTTCCAGCCCAGTTCCCAAGTTACTGATTCCAGTCCAGTTCTCGAGCACAACGGTTCCAACCCAGTTCTGGAGCAGACCGATTCCAGCTTGGTTCTCAAGCACACACAGGTTCCAGCCCAGTTCAGAAGCACACCGGTTCCAGCCCAGATCTGAAGTGCACCGGTTCAGCCCGATTCAGGAATCTCAAGTGGCAGACCGGTTCCCAAGTTACCGCTTCCATCCCAGTTCTCAAGCATTTCGGTTACAGTCCACTTCCCAAGTTACCGGTTCCAGCCCGGTTCCTAAGTTACCGTTTCAGCCCCTTTCAGGAATCTCAAGTGGCAGACCGGTTCCAAGTGGACTTTCAGCTTGTCTTAAGTGCATTCCAGCATCAGCCACAGTTACCGGATATTCAGTCTTCAGCGTTCTCCAGCTACAGCTACCAGTTATCCAGTCTTCAGTGTTCTTCAGACACAGTTATCAGATATTCAGTTTTCCGCGTACTTCAGCTTCAGTTACCAGATATCCAGTTTTCAGTGTTCTTTAACCATTGTCGCCAAGTATCTAGTCTTCGGAATTCTACAGTCCCTATTACTGAATCCAGTGTACCGCAGTACCTCTCTAATTCCTGCATAAGAAAGACCTATATCAGGCCTCCTTTGTTCCTGAACTCAGCCATTACTTCTTCTCCACCACCGGAAGTCCCTCCGGGAACAAGTTCTTCAAGCCGCTTGACATATGGCATGCCCATCGTACAGTCCAGTGCTGTCTCTCCACATGCTTGCATACAGTGAATGGCTATCAGCATGTTGATTGGTGGATAGCTCCAGTCACCCACCAATAAGTATGCTGACAGCCATTCACTGTCACTGCAGATTGTATGACAACCACTCACCCCTGCTCGAAGGCCCTTAGAATTGTGGGGCCCTGGGCAGCTTCCCAGTGTGCTTATATGTTAAGATGGCCTTGTAATACATTCTGGAGCTTGGACCTGGTGGGTAATGCCATCTTTAGATCAGATCTCTCCCAGCATTCCCGGCAGCCACTGCGTCACATTGCGCATGCGCAGAAGGAATCCTAGGTCCTAAACCCGTAAGTCTTTCTATCTCTAAGGACAGCTCTTATCGGGAGAGCTGGCCTTTGAGCATTTCTCGGTACTGCTGGTGCTACTGTGCGGTGTAAAGTGTATAAGCGACTCTACTGTGTGAAGTAATGTGTATAGCGGGTACTAATGTGTTGCATAACGTGTACGAGAGGTACTACTGTGCTGAATACCGGAAACTACTGTGTGGTATAATGGGAATAATGGATACTACTGTGCCGTTTAATGTGAATTAGTAATATTCTATGGTTACACCGTTCCCACACAAAATCACGCCCCTTTATTTTTGACAAGTTCCTTTGGCGAGCACTATACCCGTTTCCATTATAGGGGGAGGTGGGGCACCAAAACTCTTTCACATAGAACCAAAATGTCTAGTGACGGCTCTGCGTAGTACATCCCACTCTTTATCAGTCTGTCTTTTTTGGGAGTATTAATTTCTACTTTTTGTTATTTTCCACTTGTCCTCACCATCTAAATTTACTTTAGGATGTTTTTTATTTGTATAAAACTAAAGCTCTGTAGTATATATTAGCTTTAGCATTTACACAATCATGGGGTTACCAAACTGGGTAAGACCATATTTCTCCTGAGTCCGACTCCAAATGTGATCTGGTCTTGTCAAATATCACCTTGTGTATGATTTTTGTAATCGGTTGTTTGTGGTGAAGCTCCACTGTGGTGGGAAAGTCACATTTACAAACTGCTAATGACAGACTCTACACTTAATCAAAAACTAAAGGAGAAGAATTTAAGTGGGTAATCCTCCAGTTCTTATCGAAGACAGCCCTTTCCATATCATCAGTATTTACTTAAAAGGAACTGGCCTCTAGATCTGCCAGCATTTAATTTCTCTGACAGTTGCACAAAAAGAGCTAACCTATTTATTTCTAAAGTATTTTATACTGTAGGTTGTACTGTATCTTATATTGAACTGATGTGTGTTTGTGCCGCTGCTCTATCACTAAGGGGGTCATTCCTAGTTGATCGCTCGCTAGCAACTTTTTGCAGCGCTGCGATCAGGTTAAAACTCAGCAGAATGCACCAAATATGCACCGCAATGTGCAGGCGCATCGTACGGGAACAAAGAGGATCGGTGCTGGGCAATGGATTTATTGAAGAATCCATTCGCACAACCGATCGCAAGGTGATTGACAGAAAGAGGGCGTTTATGGGTGGCAACTGACCATTTTCTGGGAGTGTTTGGAAAAACGCAGGCGTGTCCAGGCGTTTGCAGGGCGGGTGTCTGACGTCAATTCTGGGACCAAAAAGACTGAAGTGATCGCAGCGGCTGAGTAAGTCCAGAGCTACTCAGAAACTGTAAAAAACTTTTTTGTGCTGTCGGCTGCAAAAGCATTCGCACACTTGCAAAGCGAAAAAACACTCCCCCATAGGCGGCGACTATCTGATCGCAGCGCTGCAAAAAGTTGCTAGCGAGCGATCAACTCAGAATGACCCCCTAAGTTAGATAACCAGCCTCGTTCAGTCTTTGGAAAATATTGTTGGAAAATTTAAATATTGCAAGTTTTGAGGTTCATATATAAAATTTACTATAAACAACTGTAAATGTACACTAGTGATACAAATAGTAATATAAGAACTTAAAAACCTACACATTACCTAATATTAACTGTTTTGAATATTTTGAATGAAATCATAACCAATACCAAAACCAAATAAATAACAAATTTTGGGCAAAGCCAAACATAAAAATGGTTTTAGAGGCAAAATCAATACAAAATCCAATCAACGGGGATCCGCACATAACTCTACTTTTCTTTGCCATAAACTAATATTCATATGATGCGGAATAATGCACCCATGTAATGTGAAATAAAAGGATATAGAGGCTGCCATGGAATTAAGTCAGCTGTATCAAACATCTCAGGTTTTCATACAGTCATGCAATTCATTGGTGACTTATAATATCCTTATATATTGGCGTAGAGGCATGCATTATTATATATATGATGAATTATTTGCACGTTACTTATAGACATTATTTCATGTCACCTCTCACCTGATTACACTGGAGACTGTAAGAATTCCTGGGATGACACCCACACATCTGACAGCCCCTCCCACTGGCAATGTTCCAATGGTGGGAGGTGCACTGGTCACATCGCTGACCTGTGACATTTGGGAGACACTGACACTGTCCTGTTTCACTGTTACATGGCTGGTCTCTTTCCGTTCCTTGTGGGTTACAGTCACACTCTAAAACAGAATGTAAAATATGTTTCATATAGGGCCAGACTAATATTTGTAGAAATAAGGGTCTATTTAGTAAACTCAATATTTGCATTTCTCCAGCTTCTCAGCTGAAGTAGGCGATGTTGAAGATAACTTTATATTTAAATGCCGTGTATTTTGCATCCACTAGTCCTAATCGCCGGAAGACATTTTAATTTAAATATGGCGAGATTACATATGCAATAGTAGACTATTTTTTTTATCACAATGTGATTTTCATATTACTAAATAGACCCCCTTAAGCCCCGTACACATGGGGGAGAAGTGTGCTGAGCAATCTAGCACAGACCACTCAGCACACATCTCTCCCCCAGCTCAGCAGACAGCGCGATATATGCTGAGCGAGGGGAAGGGGGGGCGCTCACTTCACAGAGCGGTGAAGTGAGCGATCTACTAGATTGTGCATGCTTGCAGGTCAAATCTAGAGTCATTGATAGCGACGCACGGGGCCGCACATCGCTATCGCTATGGGGCATACACACGGAGAGATCCGTGCTTAATTTCTAATCAGTCTAGTCAAATTGCTTAGAATTTAAGCACGGATCTCACTGTGTGTAACCCCCTTTAGTTTAGTTCAGTGCTTTATCATATTTAGAATTTAATGAGCAAGAGGTTTATTGTTAAGGCCAGTACTCACTGGCTGATGTGGGAGAGATGTGTGCTGAGCGAACCGCTCAGCACACATCTCTCCCGCCGCTCATTACAGCGCAATATGTGCTGAGCGTGCAGGGGGAGACAGGGGGGGGGCACTCATTTCACCCAGCGGGTGAAGTGAGCGACCTGCTAGATTGGCCTGCATGCAGGCCAATCTAGCACCAGCGATAGCGATGTGAGGGCTACACACGGAGCGATCATGCTTAAAATCTAAGCAATCTAGTCAGAGTGCTTAGATTTTAAGCAGCGATCGCTCCGTGAGTTCCCCCCTTTAGGTTTGGTGTAGGAAGTAGGCTTGTGTATGACTAAATATCAACATAGTTTTCCAATGTATAAAAAAAAAAAACTATTAAAATCAATATAAGGCCCAATATTTATATCATAAAGTTGATGCAAGTGTTTATTTTTTAACTTTTAAATAATAAAGCATTTTTGGGTGCCCCTTTGATCCAGACTCCATTACTATGACCCAATAGTGTACAATGAATAGAGCTGATCTGCAGTGAATGTTAGAAGTAGTACTGTGTTGATTTCCCACAGTTGCTTAGGTTGCAGATTTATTTCTATTATGTTGTACTATTATGGGATGGGTGGGAGGTGTGTGGGGGGAGGGGGGGGGGGGGGTTGGCACAAGTGTGTCTACTGTAAAGTAGCATGATTGCTGCTACTGTGCAAGAATCAGTAAGTATGCTTAAACGGGAGTGGTATTGAAAGTCGTCAGTAACTAGGTCGACAATGTCTAGGTCGACCACTATTGGTCGACAGTAACTAGGTCGACAGGGTCTTTAGGTCGACATGTTCTAGGTCGACAGGTCAAAAGGTCAACATGAGTTTTTCATGTTATTTTGGTGTCGTTTTCTTTGTAGAGTGACCGGGAACCCCAATTAGTGCACCGCGTCCCCTCTCATGGCTCGCTTCGCTCGCCATGCTTCGGGAATGGTGCCTTCGCTCCGCTACCGCTTCGCTCGGCACAGATTACCGTTCCAATCGTAGTCCACGTGGATCGTTAAGTATGAAAAGGTTAAAAAAAAGAAAAAAATTGTGAAAAACTCATGTCGACCTTTTGACCTGTCGACCTAGAACATGTCGACCTAAAGGCCCTGTCGACCTAGACACCCTGTCGACGTAGTTACTGTCGACCAATAGTGGTCGACCTAGACATTGTCGACCTAGTTACTGTCGACTTTCAGTCCGGATCCCGCTAAACACACAGACAAACCAACTACAACTTCACGATCACCCCCTTTGTTCACATTTATTTATTAAACTATGTGACGGGACACTGGAACTATCTTTGTGACATGTTCCTTTTTGTTTTGGAATGCTTTTATTCACAAGTAATCCACAGAAATGCAATTGGAAAGTGGGAAATACTGCGGCTAATTCTGAGCAAAAACACAGGAATAACTTTCATTAGGTCGAACATAAATACGCCAACAGTCAATAAGTCGACCCCATATGGTTGACATGCAATAGCTCAACAGGGTCAGTAGATCGCATTTATAAAGTAGACACTTGGAAAGGTTGACACAGTCAAAAGGTTGATATGAAAATTGAAAATGGGTGTCATTTTCTGTGTTAAAGCACATGTGACCCCAATTAGTGTACTGCTTCGCCCGCCACCCTTTGGGCAAGGTGGCTATTCCCAATTATAGTCCATGAGGATGGTAAATAATGGAAAAGTTGATAAAAAAAAAACCTTGTGTCAGCTATATGTGTGTCGACCCAAAATTGACTTTAAATCATTTCTAACAATCCCCCTTCCCAGAAAGAAAGGTTAGAGTCCAGAAAAGAAATAAAGAATAGGGCTAATAAGTCTATGTAGTACTGCAAGACTTCTCCCTGTCACTTACTGGTACAGCCTTGTGGGTTGTCAGCACTCAGTAGGTAATATCCTGGCTTGCACTGGTCACAGCGCTCTCCACCAACATTTTCCTTGCAAATGCATCTCCCATTCCTAGGGTCACAGCTTCCGCTATCTACACTTCCCTCTGGATCACAATCACAGGCTAAAATAAACGAAAAATTAAACATAAACATGAAATATAGGAGATAAAAAGAAACATAGAAATCTGCTATATTTAGTGCATGTAGTGCCACAAATGTGGAGACAGAGCTACAGAAGTGGTAGAAGTGATTATAGTCTAGAACAAGGAACTCACATATACAGGCATCCCGGTGATCAATGTCTCTATTTGGATTCCTGTAGTAGTCCGGTCTGCAGTTTTCGCAGTTCTTCCCCGCTGTGCCGTCAGCGCAATCCTCACACACACCTCCACTCACTCTGCCACTGGCTTCATATACGGCAGTATCAAAGTGGCATTTGTCAGAGTGATTGTTACAGTTACAACCTGAGATGGAGAAAGAGCTGATTATTAAAGAGTAAAGAGAAAGAGCTAATTATTCAAAGAGTAAAATTAACACAGAACCACATAGTGGATCATCCCACACCTATTGCCATAGAGGGTCATTCCGACCCGATCGCTTGCTGCAGTTTGTCACAGCGCAGCGATCGGGTCGGAACTGCGCATGCGCCGGCACATGGCAGTCGTCATTGCTTAGCGATCGCCTCTGAGACAGAGGCGGTCACTGGGCGAGGGGGGGCTGGACAGCAGTGTTAAGCCGGTGTTTAGGGGGCGCAGTCCGGCCAACGCAGGCGTGGCCGGACCGTTGGGGGAGGGTGACCGCAGCGGCTGCGCAGGAGCTGCCCTGGCCGGGAGTTACTCCAGAAATACATCGCCGCATGTGGGGTGGACTAGCCCTGTGCTGGGCGTCCCCCGCATGTCAGGGAAGATGATCGTAGCTGTGCTAAATTTAGCACAGCTACGATCAACTCTGAATGACCCCCATAATGCGATGTCATAGATTTTATTATCTGTACAGTCACAGTTCTAGTTCATTATAGTTCTCAGCCAGTGGAATGTGTAATCTAATAGGGTAGTTAAGATCCAATCAATATATAGTTTAGCCTGCTTAATGTACCACAAAATAACATAAAACAAAGTAGTATATCAAAAACCTGTTGAAAAAAAAATAAGAAGAGGACTTTTAAATTCTTGAATAGTGGTATAGTATAAATGTAATCAGATTGGGGAGTACTGTGAACACTTTTACACACATTACGGGCTACTTAGTATAAATAAACTCACTTGGGAGAACTTGGTAAAAATTTTGTATTATTATTAACACATGTAAAGCAAAGGTGGAGAAATCCAGCACCATACTATTTGTAGTTCACCTAAATGTCCACAAGATGGTATTAAATCATTGACTTCAAATAGTTACCATGGGCCAAATGTAATAGAGTGAGAGTTTCAAAAAGTGAGAGATTTGGTAAGGTTTTGCAGTTTTTTTTAAGTGGCAATCATTTAAACAGCTAGATCAACCTGGTATTGCAGTGTAAATGATTGCCACTTTAACAAAAACTGAAAAACCTTACCAAATTTCTCACTCTCTGAAACTCTCACTCTATTACATTTGGCCCCATGCCTCTACGTCTATTTTAAGATTAAAGTGACAGTGTTAAATCTTTAAAGGTCAATAGACACTTATATTCTACCACACAAAATGTAACAACTGATTAAGAGATACAGTAATTAGAACACGTTAGAACCTAAAATTTGAGATGTGCAGGACGGTTCTCTAGAAATGCGAATCCACCAGAATTTTGTGAATCTGAACCAAACCAAAACCCAGTCCGGATCCCCCGAGGAGTCCCAGTTCCCACAGTTTGGAATTTGAATTTTAAATCTGCCAAAACCAAAACACGGGAGTCCACACACATCTCTACCTAAAATGAATCTCATTTCAGCTTGTAAATAAAGCGACATAATTTCCCTTAAAGAAATATGTCCACAGTAACCATTTTGTTAGGGAGATTTCTTAAATTTAGAGTACACTGTGCATAGAGTAAAATGTAAAATACATTTTAAAGTATAATGGAGTATGGACGAGCATAAAAGTCTAACTCCTGTTTCTGCCAGTCAAATAGGGCTTTTTGCTTTTTGATAAATAGCGCCCTACACCTTAAGCTGCCAATAATTGTTACATGAATACTTTGCTAGTCCAGGTGCTGGCCGTAGAAGGAAAGCAAAGGAAAGAAACACGTCTGTCGGACACCTACGTCTGCACTCATTGGGGCTGTTTTCATGTGCCGGCCTCCAGGGCAGATCATTGTACTGGTCAGCACAGCGCTCACAGTTTGCTCCAGCAGTATTGTGTTGGCACACACATGTATCGTGTACCTAAAGTAATAAAACACATACATTATAAGTGATTTATTATAATCATTTTGAAGTGGGATGCAGTTATAATGCTGGCTGTCGGGATCCTGGTGTTCAGGAACCCGATGCCGAAATCCCTACAGCTGACATATTACCGTTGGTCAGAATGCTGACACCCGCCTGTAAAGCCTAGCTCGCCACCGGGCCCAAAGAATGGCGAGCACAGAGAGCCCGCGAGGGTACTCACTGCCAATATACCGGCAGAAGCAGGGGCGCTTTAAGAGAGGAGGAGGCCTGAGTGCAGCCGCCTCCGTTCGGGCCCCCTCTTCTCTGCCAGCAGTGCTGAGAGTCTGAGCACTAGAGCGCTCAGACTCTACTGCTCAAGCGCAGATCTCCGGGAAAATGGTGCGGCAGCCATTTTCCGTGAGCTTTCTGTACTGCGCATGCGCAGAACTCCGTGAAAGTGGCCGCTGGGCCATTTTCACTAAGTTTTAATACCGCCGTGGACGTCGCCGCGGGACTCCGGCGGGGTGAGTATTTAGAAAATGGGTGCAGTGTGTGCGGTGGGGGGCCCCCCCTGGACACACTGCACCCATTATAGAAGTGCCAGTGGCCAGAAGGTATACCGCTGTCGGTATACTGACAGCCGTCAGCAAGTATATCATCCCCATTCATTTTTAAGCCATACAGACTAACAAGTATTATAATTATAATCTAGCATCAAAATACTGGTTCTTAATATTTCTACTAAGAATAACTGCAACTATACAGTAGACATGAAAAAACAATGACAGGAATAATGCTATTATGAAGAATGCTGCAAACCTTTTTAAACAGAAGGTAAGTCTTCTTTATGAATTACAGAATATGTGAATGTACAGTGCATTTAAATTGCACACATTTTGTCTATTTGTCTGCCTGGTGTACACATACTTTAGGATCACCTGCTTATTTTCATTAGATATTTGTTCTCCTAAAATGTTGCTACTTTAAAATTTAATTTTTGTCTTAACTGGTTTACCTGGCAGCAGGGACAACTCTCCAAATCTAGCTCCTCCTAATATGTTAAAATCAAGGTTTGTTTAGCAGGAGAGACTATGAGAGCACATCCTACAGCTGCAAGTCCTCCAGCCACTGGCGTTTCTAGAATGGGTGCAGTGTGTGCGGTGCACACGGGCCCCTGAGTACAGAGGGGGCCCCCACCGCACACACTGCACCCATTTTTAATATACTCACCCCTCCGAAGTCCAGTGCCGGCATCCGCAGCGCAATTGGAACACAGTGAAAATGGCTCAGCTGCCATTTTCACGGAGTTCTGGGCATGCGCAGTAGAAATCTCAGGGAAAATGGCCGTCGCGCCATTTCCCCAGAGATCTGCGCATGCGCAGTAGAGTCTGAGCCCTCTAGAGCTCAGACTCTACAGCGCTCCGGGCAGAGAGGAGGGGGCCTGAATGGAGGAGGCTGAACACGGCCTCCTCCTCTCTTAAAATGCTTTTGCCCCCAGCATGAGTACTTAAGCTCATCTTATTTAATTCTTACTATGAGGGAGATGTATCAAAGCTTGGAGAGAGACAACGTGGAGAGACCTAAAGTATCAACCAATCAGCTCCTGTCATTTTTTTCAAACATAGTCTGTAAAATGACAGGAGCTGATTGGCTGGTACTTTATCTCTCTCCAAATTATCTCTCCAAACTTTGATAGGTCTCTACTTTTCAATAATTGGGTCCCTGGGTGCACTGTTTTACCAGACTTTTAGGAAGATCGTGTAACAGCTTTTATTATATTAAATATGCAATGAAATATTGTTGGCTGTGCATAATAAAATATAGCTTAAGGTTTTACTGATTTGTAATTGGAAAAAGTTTAAATAAATCATATGAATATTTCCCTTTTATTGGTGTCAGGAATATATTATGTGCATTTTTGAAAATGGATTCATAGGGCGGATTCAATTCTTATCACGGGTCTCGACACCCACGAGAGCCCACCGGCAGCTATTCAAACATTGCTGCAGATGGGCACAAGAAGTTCATTTCAGCTCTCTACCCACGGGAGTGTCAAGCTGAAATGCATGTAAAGAGACCCGTTTCGGCACCCAAACTGACCTTTTCACACTTGCGCCCATTACTTTAGTCATATTTAGGTGCTTTGCAGGCCTAAACCCGATCTGCGCGATAAGTGGGAGCAATTGAATATCGCTCCGCGATTTTTAGTTACTTTAGACAGAAGATCAGGCGCGAATAAACAATTGAATTCCCCTCATAGAATAACAAACAGCAACAAATCAAGTTCTGTACATCTTCTAGTTGGGTGGTCTTCAGGTTGCCGACTGTCGGGATCCCGGCGCCCAGTATACCGGCGCCGGAATCCCGACAGCCGGCATACCGACAGATTTTCTCCCTCGTGGGGGTCCACGACCCCCCTGGAGGGAGAATAAATAGCGTGGCGCGCGTATCATGCCACCGTGCCCGCAGCGTGGCGAGTGCAGCAAGCCCACAAGGGGCTCATTTGCGCTCGCCACACTGTCTGTATGCCGGCGGTCGGGCTCCCGGCGCCGGTATACTGGTCGCCGGGAGCCCGGCCACCGGCATACCATACTACACCCTTCTAGTCCAGTTACCAAATAAAAGTAATCATAAATTCATGTTATGGGTTATAGGTTTTATTTTATCCAATTCTCACGTGTCCAAGTGTGAAATGTTATGTTCATTTTACCTGAATATCACCAAATGGGTCTCTTGCCGGTTCAGTGCCTGGTACACATCGGTCTGCATGGCCGTAACAGAAGCAACTGCCATGAACCTGCATCTCATTGATAGCATAGAAGGCGCTGGGTTCTCGATATCTCTGGGGTGGTAGGCGTGTTAACTGAGTGAAAATAATTCTCAGGTTGGTGAGCTCTCCAAGCTCTGAAAAAAAGTGAAGGAGATAATAAGAATTTACTTACCGATAATTCTATTTCTCGTAGTCCGTAGTGGATGCTGGGGACTCCGTCAGGACCATGGGGAATAGCGGCTCCGCAGGAGACAGGGCACAAAAATAAAGCTTTAGGATCAGGTGGTGTGTACTGGCTCCTCCCCCTATGACCCTCCTCCAAGCCTCAGTTAGGATACTGTGCCCGGACGAGCGTACACAATAAGGAAGGATATTGAACCCCGGGTAAGACTCATACCAGCCACACCAATCACACCGTATAACTTGTGATCTGAACCCAGTTAACAGTATGACAAACGTAGGAGCCTCTGAACAGACGGCTCACAACAAATAACAACCCGATTTTTTTGTAACAATAACTATGTACAAGTATTGCAGACAATCCGCACTTGGGATGGGCGCCCAGCATCCACTACGGACTACGAGAAATAGAATTATCGGTAAGTAAATTCTTATTTTCTCTAACGTCCTAAGTGGATGCTGGGGACTCCGTCAGGACCATGGGGATTATACCAAAGCTCCCAAACGGGCGGGAGAGTGCGGATGACTCTGCAGCACCGAATGAGAGAACTCAAGGTCCTCCTCAGCCAGGGTATCAAGTTTGTAGAATTTTGCAAACGTATTTGTCCCTGACCAAGTAGCAGCTCGGCAGAGTTGTAATGCCGAGACTCCCCGGGCAGCCGCCCAGGATGAGCCCACTTTCCTTGTGGAATGGGCCTTGACAGATTTAGGTTGTGGCAAGCCTGCCACAGAATGTGCAAGTTGAATTGTGCTACAAATCCAACGAGCAATCGTCTGCTTAGAAGCAGGAGCACCCATCTTGTTGGGTGCATACAATATAAGCAGTGAGTCAGACTTTCTGACTCCCGCCGTTCTTGAAATATATATTTTCAATGCCCGGACCACGTCCAACAACTTGGAATCCTCCAACTCGTTAGTAGCCGCAGGCACCACAATAGGCTGGTTCAGGTGAAACGCTGACACCACCTTAGGCAGAAAATGAGGACGCGTCCGCAGTTCTGCCCTGTCCGTATGGAAAATCAGATATGGGCTCTTATATGATAAAGCCGCCAATTCTGATACTCTCCTGGCTGAAGCCAGGGCCAGTAGCATGGTTACTTTCCATGTGAGATACTTCAGCTCCACCGATTTGAGCGGCTCAAACCAATGGGATTTTAGAAAATCCAAGACTACATTAAGATCCCACGGTGCCACTGGGGGCACAACCGGGGGCTGTATATGTAGTACTCCTTTTACAAAAGTCTGGACTTCAGGAACTGAAGCCAATTCTTTCTGGAAGAAAATCGACAGGGCCGAAATTTGAACCTTAATGGACCCCAATTTGAGGCCCATAGACAATCCTGTTTGCAGGAAATGTAGGAATCGACCCAGTTGAAATTCCTCCGTGGGGGCCTTCCTGGCCTCACACCACGCAACATATTTCCTCCAAATGCGGTGATAATGTTGTGCAGTCACCTCCTTCCTGGCCTTTACCAGTGTAGGAATGACCTCTTCCGGAATGCCTTTTTCCTTTAGAATTCGGCGTTCAACCGCCATGCCGTCAAACGCAGCCGCGGTAAGTCTTGGAATAGACACGGTCCCTGCTGAAGCAGGTCCCGTCTTAGAGGTAGAGGCCACGGATCCTCCGTGAGCATCTCTTGAAGTTCCGGGTACCAAGTTCTTCTTGGCCAATCCGGAGCCACTAGTATCGTTCTTACTCCCTTTTGCCGTATAATTCTCAGTACTTTTGGTATGAGAGGCAGAGGAGGGAACACATACACTGACTGGAACACCCACGGTGTTACCAGAGCGTCCACAGCTATTGCCTGAGGATCTCTTGACCTGGCGCAATAACTGTCCAGTTTTTTGTTGAGGCGGGACGCCATCATATCCACCATTGGTTTTTCCCAACGGTTCACAATCATGTGGAAGACTTCTGGATGAAGTCCCCACTCTCCCGGGTGTAAATCGTGTCTGCTGAGGAAGTCTGCTTCCCAGTTGTCCACTCCCGGAATGAATACTGCTGACAGTGCTATCACATGATCTTCCGCCCAACGAAGAATCCTTGCAGCTTCTGCCATTGCTGTCCTGCTTCTTGTGCCGCCCTGTCTGTTTACGTGGGCGACTGCCGTGATGTTGTCCGACTGGATCAACACCGGCTGACCCTGAAGCAGGGGTTTTGCCAGACTTAGAGCATTGTAAATCGCTCTTAGCTCCAGTATATTTATGTGAAGAGACATCTCCAGGCTTGACCATACTCCCTGGAAGTTTCTTCCCTGTGTGACCGCTCCCCAGCCTCTCAGACTGGCATCCGTGGTCACCAGGACCCAGTCCTGTATGCCGAATCTGCGGCCCTCTAACAGATGAGCACTCTGCAACCACCACAGAAGAGACAACCTTGTCCGTGGCGATAAGGTTATCCGCTGATGCATCTGCAGATGCGATCCGGACCATTTGTCCAGCAGATCCCACTGAAAAGTTCGTGCGTGGAATCTGCCGAATGGAATCGCTTCGTAAGAAGCCACCATCTTTCCCAGGACTCTTGTGCATTGATGCACAGACACTGTCCCTGGTTTTAGGAGGTTCCTGACAAGTTCGGATAACTCCCTGGCTTTCTCCTCCGGAAGAAACACCTTTTTCTGAACCGTGTCCAGAATCATTCCCAGGAATAGCAGACGTGTCGTCGGGGTCAACTGAGATTTTGGAAAATTCAGAATCCACCCGTGTTGTTGCAGCACTAGTTGGGTTAGTGCTACTCCGTCTTCCAGCTGTTCTCTGGATCTTGCCCTTATCAGGAGATCGTCCAAGTAAGGGATAATTAATACGCCTCTTCTTCGTAGAAGGATCATCATTTCGGCCATTACCTTGGTAAAGACCCGAGGTGCCGTGGACAATCCAAACGGCAGCGTCTGAAACTGATAATGACAGTTTTGCACCACGAACCTGAGGTACCCTTGATGTGAAGGGCAAATTGGGACATGCAGGTAAGCGTCCTTTATGTCCAGGGACACCATAAAGTCCCCTTCTTCCAGATTCGCTATCACTGCTCTGAGTGACTCCATCTTGAACTTGAATTTTTGTATGTACAGGTTCAAAGATTTGAGATTTAGAATAGGTCTTACCGAGCCGTCCGGCTTCGGTACCACAAATAGCGTGGAGTAATACCCCTTTCCCTGTTGTAGGAGGGGTACCTTGACTATCACCTGCTGAGCAAACAGCTTGTGAATGGCTTTCAATACCGTCGCCCTGTCTGAGGGAGACGTTGGCAAAGCAGACTTTAGGAACCGGCGAGGGGGAGACTTCTCGAATTCCAACCTGTAACCCTGAGATACTACCTGCAGAATCCAGGGGTCCACCTGTGAGCAAGCCCACTGTGCGCTGAAATTCTTGAGTCGACCCCCCACCGTTCCTGAGTCCGCTTGTAAGGCCCCAGCGTCATGCTGAGGGCTTTGCAGAACCCTGGGAGGGCTTCTGTTCCTGGGTAGGGGCTGCTTGCTGCCCTCTCTTACCCCTTCCTCTGCCCCGAGGCAGATATGACTGTCCTTTTGTCCGCTTGTTCTTATAGGAACGAAAGGACTGCGGCTGAAAAGACGGTGTCTTTTTCTGTTGGGAGGGGGTCTGAGGTAAAAAAGTGGATTTTCCGGCAGTTGCCGTAGCCACCAGATTCGATAGACCGACGCCAAATAATTCCTTGTCGTTTGGAATCCGCATCACCTGACCACTGTCGCGTCCATAAACTCCTTCTGGCAGATATGGACATCGCATTTACTCTCGATGCCAGAGTGCAAATATCTCTCTGCGCATCTCGCATATAAAGGAAAGCATCCTTTAATTGCTCTATAGTCAATAAAATACTGTCCCTATCCAGGGTATCAATATTTTCAGTCAGGGAATCCAACCAGACGACCCCAGCACTGCACATCCAGGCTGAGGCGATGGCTGGTCGCAGTATAACACCAGTATGTGTGTATATACTTTTTAAGGTAGTTTCCAGCCTCCTATCTGCTGGATCCTTGAGGGCGGCCGTATCAGGAGACAGTAACGCCACTTGTTTTGATAAGCGTGTGAGCGCCTTATCCACCCTAGGAGGTGTTTCCCAGCGCGCCCTAACCTCTGGCGGGAAAGGGTATAATGCTAATAACTTTTTTGAAATTAGCATTTTTCTATCTGGGTTAACCCACGCTTCATCACATACATCATTTAATTCCTCTGATTCAGGAAAAACTACAGGTAGTTTTTTCACCCCCCACATAATACCCCTTTTTGTGGTACTTGTAGTATCAGAGATATGCAAAGCCTCCTTCATTGCCGTGATCATATAACGTGTGGCCCTACTTGAAAATACGTTTGTTTCATCACCGTCGACACTAGATTCAGTGTCTGTGTCTGGGTCTGTGTCGACCGACTGAGGTAAAGGGCGCTTTACAGCCCCTGACGGTGTCTGAGACGCCTGGGCAGGTACTAACTGGTTTGCCGGCCGTCTCATGTCGTCAACTGATTTTTGTAATGTGCTGACATTATCACGTAATTCCATAAACAAAGCCATCCATTCCGGTGTCGACTCCCTGGGGGGTGACATCACCATTATCGGCAATTGCTCTGCCTCCACGCCAACATCGTCCTCATACATGTCGACACACACGTACCGACACACAGCAGACACACAGGGAATGCTCTTATCGAAGACAGGACCCCACTAGCCCTTTGGGGAGACAGAGGGAGAGTTTGCCAGCACACACCCAAGCGCTATAATATATATGGGAACAACCCTATATAAGTGTTGTTCCTTATAGGCGCTTAAATATATAAAAATATCGCCAAAATATGCCCCCCCCCCCTCTCTGTTTTACCCTGTTTCTGTAGTGCAGTGCAGGGGAGAGTCCTGGGAGCCTTCCTCACAGCGGAGCTGAGCAGGAAAATGGCGCTGTGTGCTGAGGAGAATAAGCCCCGCCCCCTATTCCGGCGGGCTTTTCTCCCGGAGTTTTAGACATTTGGCATGGGTTAAATACATACATATAGCCTCAATGGCTATATGTGATGTATTCTTTTGCCATAAAAGGTATTATATATTGCTGCCCAGGGCGCCCCCAGCAGCGCCCTGCACCCTCCGTGACCGTCTGGTGTGAAGTGTGTGACAACAATGGCGCACAGCTGCAGTGCTGTGCGCTACCTTCATGAAGACTGAAGAGCCTTCTGCCGCCTGTTTCCGGACCTTCAATCTTCAGCATCTGTAAGGGGGGTCGGCGGCGCGGCTCCGGGACGAACCCCAGGGTGAGACCTGTGTTCCGACTCCCTCTGGAGCTAATGGTGTCCAGTAGCCTATGAATCCAATCCATCCTGCACGCAGGTGAGTTGAAATTCTCTCCCCTAAGTCCCTCGATGCAGTGAGCCTGTTGCCAGCAGGACTCACTGAAAATAAAAAACCTAAAAAACTTTTTCTAAGCAGCTCTTTAGGAGAGCCACCTAGATTGCACCCTGCTCGGACGGGCACAAAAACCTAACTGAGGCTTGGAGGAGGGTCATAGGGGGAGGAGCCAGTACACACCACCTGATCCTAAAGCTTTATTTTTGTGCCCTGTCTCCTGCGGAGCCGCTATTCCCCATGGTCCTGACGGAGTCCCCAGCATCCACTTAGGACGTTAGAGAAATTTGTTTAGACTTGGTAAACTCTACTACCATATTTACTGTAAAACGTGCCGTGCATCACAGAATGCGAGTGTAGACGTATGATTTTATACAGCTGACTATGACAAAGCCCCAGCTAAATTACATCTTGTTCAGACAAGCACTTTCAGGGACTCTTTCATGTCCACGAAGTGTAGGACAAAAGTACTACAGGATTATTTTGTCTTCTGTGTCTTCACTCATCGGGGTATATTTACTAAAGCATCTAAAAATGAAAAGTGGTGATGTTGCCCATGGTAACTGATCAGATTCTTAAAGAAAATGATAGACAGAATCTGACTGGTTGCTAGGGCAACAGCACCAGTTTTTATTTTTAGAAGCTTTAGTAAATGTACCCCATCTTCTCCTCACATGCACATATGAACATAGTGCATGCATGCATTTCCACCATGTTAGTGAACAGCAGATAGGTGCAGACCCCTAGACAGGGCCAGTGCACCCTAGGCAAAACTTCAGCCAACGGCTTCTCCACCACCACCACCAATTACCTGCTCCTCAACCAGTAAGATGAAAGCATGGAGGCTGTCACTTATAAGTTCCACAGCTGCCTGACTGCACTGAGTACAAATAGCATGTCTCTCCCAGTGAGATCCATGTTTATGTGATGGACAAACTCTGTGGCGTCCCCTCAGATCCCGGCGCCCTGGGCAGCTGCCTAGAGTTGCCTAATGTTAGAGCCGGCCCTGCCCCTAGACCATTGACCTATGAGTAGGGTCAGATATAAATTGAATTCAGGATGTGTAACTGCATTAGTCAGAATAAAATTATTATTATTATTATTATTATTATTATTATTAATAATAATAATAATAATAATAATAATAATAACAACAATATAACAATATAGCAATGAAATGCTGAAACAGTCTAAATTAATTATAAAGTATGTATGCAGACTGGTTGCTTGAAGGTTGTGTTTGTTATAATCAAAATGAGCAGAGTTTAGTCAATGATCTCAATGGCAAATAGAGATACTGGGCCAGATGCATCATCGCTTGGAAAGTGATAAAATGGTGAGTGAAAAAATGCCAGCCAATCAGATCCTAACTGCCATTTTTCAAACACAGCATGTGACATGGCAGTTAGGACCCAATTGGCTGGTACTTTTTCACTCACCATTTTATCACTCTCCAAGCGATGATGCATCTAGCCCAAAGCAATTTTTTTTTTTTGGGGGGGGGGGGGGGGTGACATGAGTCCTGTATTAGTGTGACCATCTTTCCTGACACTTGTCTGAATTCTAACTTGGGGGGACATTTACTAAGCAGTAATAAGAGCGGAGAAGTAAGCCAGTGGAGAAGTTGCCCATTGCAACCTCTATAATTTGCATACTATAAAATTATACAGAGCTGCTGATTGGTTGATGGGACAACTTCTCCACTGGCTCACTTCTCCGCTCTTATAACTGCTTAGTAAATGTCCTCCTTAGTACCAATGTAACTTTATGCACTCATGAATGTACTGTAGGGAATGGGGCCATGGCATGCCAAGCCAAGCACTGTCATGGTATGAGAAAAGACAAAGCTTATATTCTTACGGTGGATTTGTTGACTTTTGGAGACAGGAGCTGAGAAAGCCATTGCCATTGGGCTGAATTGTATCTAGAAAAAGAAAATTAGAGAGGCTATTAATGTACACGTAGGATTACAGCTTTCCACGATCCACATAAACTCTGCTAAAAGACTAACCAAGCAGAATACGGTATTACCTGTGGCTGAATGGTCCTGCTTTGGTGATAGAGCATATTGACAACTTATGTGAACTCAGACCTCGCATGTAGGTTTACACATATTTATATGTTCACACAAATGGTAGTTTGGAGCAGATTACAAAAAAAGTCTGTACAGATTATATACATTAATGTGCTCAATGCATGTTGCATTGCCTGGTATAATGACACAGGAATCTACACTTAATAGTATATCCCAAGTGATAAACTGTATTACAAAATGTTTCTTTCATAATTAGATACTAAATATTTAAAAACAGGATTATATTCTTTGTGTATTGATGTTGTCACCTTTCTATTGTCTGACGGTTCTCAAAAAATAGACTGTTGTTACCCCATGCCATGTTTGGCGTCTGTGAGGGTTTACAGTGTCTGTTGAAGACAGCATTAGGTAACAAAAATGAGATTGCAGTAAGCAGATTTTCTTTGCTCTAGGTATTACCTTTCCCCCATGTGTGGGGTTCCCCTGTAGCTCCTGGCACCACACATCCTCTAGGTTTTGGGGACGGCCTCGTTTTATTTGTGGGAAGGAGGCAGCACAGTTAAAGGCTAAGTACTGATACACCTGCCATGACTTTCCAAAGTCTGAAGATCGCTCAATCAGCATTCCAGCTGGCCGGGGGCTCTGCAAGGAACCAGTGAGAGGAGGAGGGACAGTCAGTGAAGGAAGGCACCGGGATTGAAGAAAGAAACATACAGCAAATTCGCTTATGTGCAGCTAGAAATAGCACATTTCATAATCCATAGCAGCCTATCCTACTCTGTCAGGGGTTCTCTAGAAGTTTTTCTTTTTTTTTTATCCCTTATCTTTGTGTAAGAGACTTACTACTTATGGGGGGTCATTCCGAGTTGTTCGCTCGTTGCCGATTTTTGTTATACTGCGATTAGACGCTAACTGCGCATGCGCATGGTATGCAGAGCGCATGTGCTTAGTTATTTTACTAAAAACTTAGCTGTTTTGCTGTAGCATCTGCGGCGCTTTTCAGTCGCACTGGTGTTCGTTAAATGATTGACAGGAAAGGGGCGTTTCTGGGCGGCAACTCAGCGTTTTACCGGCGTTGGCTAAAAAACGCAGGCGTGTCAGGGAAAAACGCGGGAGTGTCTGGGGAAACGAGGGAGTGACTGGCCGAACGAACGCAGGGCGTGTTCGTGACGTCAAACCGGGAACGAAACGGGCTGAGCTGATCGCAGTGTAGGAGTAAGTCTCGAACTACTCAGAAACTGCTAAGAATTATTTATTCGCAATTCTGCTAATCTTTCGTTCGCAATTCTGCTAAGCTAAGATACACTCCCAGAGGGCGGCGGCCTAGCTTGTGCAATGTTGCTAAAAGCAGCTAACGAGCGAACAACTCGGAATGAGGGCCATGGTTCTGTTTTTTTGTATTGCTAAAGTAATTCCATTTCATTCATTTACAGTCATTTACATATGAAACATTTTATTGTTATATACTGTGTTTTCAGCAACGACTTGGAATGTGGTATCAGGTACAAAATAATAATAATAATAATAATAATATTAAATTGTGATTTGTAACTCACAAAAAACCTGCTAATACAGGTTTGCACAGAATTCTGTTTTGTGGATGGATTTTGTGATTATTAACACCCCCCATAACAGATAATTAGCACTTTGTAAGCTCTGTGGCCGAGCATTTGCAACTATGAGCAACTACATGCCATTCAGAGCTGTACATTACTCGGTTGCATCTCCACCTCCTGCCGAATGGGTGAAACTTGGCGGCAGTAAAGCATATTTCATGGGCATGTAGGAGAAATTGCATTCTATGCTGAGTTAAGTGTCTACAGAGATCTATCTGATTTTGGATATATCTTGTACCAGATATAGGGCTAGTGTGAATGTGTTCTGACAGTGATGATAGTTTCTTTACCAGCCGGCAGGATCATGTCTGTGCGGAGGCTTACATGCAGCCAGTTCTGCATATGGGGTATATCTGCATCTGTTTCCGTGCACATGTTGTGACCACACTTGTGCGCAGCTGTGAGTCAGCCTCAGTAGGTTCAAAGATAAGATCAATGGATGTATTGTTTAACAACTAGTGTTATGAATTATGATGCCAAAGTTGGAGGAAAACACCACGGTGCTAAAGTCAGGGTAAACCATAGACACAGAGCTTGATTCAGAAGTGGAGAGAGGAGTGAGCGATGCTGCATCTTCAGTAGCAGCAGATCTGTGAAGGTGTGTAAATGATGTAGGTGTCCTCTTCTGAAATGAGTCAACCACCTGTACCATCTCAGATACACTGCATGTGTCCGAAGACACAGCATCGGATTACCATCAGTAACATCAGGCGGGCCACCGGACATCTGAGTAACCCCAAGGTTAGAAAAATGAAGAGGCCAAAGAATATGTTTTGGAAACTGCAGTCTCTGACTTTGGCACACCACCAAAGCAGAGGCAACAAGACCACATTTTGAGTAATGGTCCCCTTCTCTTCCCCCAAACACCTGCAGCTTGTCAATCAAGCTGCGGAGTACAGCGCACTGTGACTGGGATTAAAATGACATCATGGCACATGCACAACTGTCGCCCTTGCGCATGATCTGTCCCAAAATCACCAGTCAATTGCAACTAAATCTGAATCAGCCCCAAAGTTACCAATGGTAGCTGAAATGGTCATCTCCTTTTTAGTGTATGTTGCATTGTGGGAGTGATAAAACCCCACCAACCCTTCCACATGCAGCATGATTAATAAGTGGTAATGCTTCTTGGGGCCTTTAAACCTTGTATCATGGCTTGTGTGTCCATATCTCCAAACATTTACAATCTGAAAATCAGGACAATGTAAGGCATGTCACCATACCCCTCTATTGTTAGTATATGTCAGTTTTTGAAACGGTAAATCAAATTGTGTGATATCATATCAAAGCCTACTTCACACATTGGAATGACCTGGACTCTGGAAGGTCCCTACCCTACAGAAGTTGCCTACGGTCATTACAGCTATTAGCTCGCACACTTTCCCTATCGCTTTATTTCACTTTAGAAGCATAGACCCCATTATAAGCACTTTCCTAAGGTTGGGGCCAAACATAGCGGCCAAGTGGGTCCCGTTCAGCGGGACCCACTTGGCTGCAAGGAGACTGCACATGTGCGGCAGTCCCGCCACCGCCTGATCCAACCGCAGCATGCTGCGGTTGGGCCGGATGACAGGACGGCAAGATTTCAATGTGAACACATACATTTCAATGTATGTGTTCACACAGTGCGGCTGTGCCGCACTGTGTTCCATTGAAATCCCGTGTGTCACTGCCCGGATCCTGATCTGCGGCATCCCGCAGAGCAGGATCTGTGTGCATACAAAAAACCCTCCTGGCCAAGTGGGTCCCGTTCCGCGGGACCCGCTTGGCCGCTATGTGTGGCCCCAGCCTTAGCAGAAATATCTTAATATTTATTTTTTCTCCCAGTCAATGGGTTATAAATATAAAAAACAAAATAAAGAGAACCCATATGTACAATAATACACAAAACACCTTAAAAAAACATAAATTTCGACACGAAAATGCAAGTAGTAACACTCAAGCGTCTAAACCATGGGTCTTCAACCTGTAGCCCTCCAGCTGCTGTGGAACTACACATCCCAGCATGCTCTGCCACAGTAATGCTATTAAGGCATGCTAAAACTGATGCAGGGCATGCTGGGATGTGTAGTTCCACAGCAGCTGGAGGGCCGCAATTTGAAGACCCATGCAAGTCTAGCCTCTGTCCTTAGCATCATTTCCAGTAGAATGCTACATTTTTACTAGTTCTTTTGTGTTGCAACACATTCATGAACTTTGTTCAACAGTACCTCCAGGTATGGGACAGTGAATGGAATGTTCTAAAAGAAGCAAGATTGAGACATTACAAAAACGAAATTCTAAAACAAGCATGAAAAATGTAGTTATCTCTAGTGTGAGATTGCCTCATTTACCCTCTTCCAGGCTGCTAGGAATCTTGATGCTAGATGTGTCCAACTATCTCTGAGTAGTAGTAATTTATGAGGGTGTGGAAAACATAAGAGACACAGGTAATGCCTAGTCCTGCATGTGATCACATGTCTGCCTTGTAGGATGAAAAACACATGGGACCTACCCTGAAATCCAGCGTGACGTCACTGAGCTGAAACTTCCTATCAAGGTCAAACTGCAGGGTGACCGGATTAACTCCTGTGGGAGAGTATAATACATCACAGACACGTTTATCGGATTACACCACATAAAAAGGTAAGCATGTCAATTACGGAGTTGCACAAATACAGCATGTGCTTGCCTTTTTATTAATAACCTTCAAACCATTTAACAACATTTTCAGCAGTAGTCTGGTTTGTAATATATTTAATTAAAAAAGATTTGTATTAGATGCCTAGTAATCTCCCAAGACCTGTTTATATAGACTAAAGGGGGTTACGCTTCTTAAAATCTAAGCAATCTGACTAGATTGCTTAGATTTTAAGCACAGATCGCTCCGTATGCACCCCTCACAGCGATAGTGATGCGCAGCCCTGCACATCGCTATCGCTGGTGCTAGATTGGCCTGCATGCAGGCCAATCTAGCAGGTCGCTCACTTCACCCGCTGGGTGAAATGAGCGCCACCCTGTCTCCCCCCGCACGCTCAGCACACATTGCGCTGTGCTGAGTGGGGGGAGAGATGTGTGCTGAGCGAACCGCTCAGCACACATTTCTCCCCAAATAGGCCTGTGAATGACGTGTACACACTACACAGTGATGAGGTGATGCAATGTAACAATACGTCATGCCGCTGTATAGACTGCACGATGCAGTGGACGATGGCGCAATGTATCACTGCCACCACATTAAAATGCATACCATCGTTCCCTGGGTCATCCCACTGGACGTGCAACAATTCCGATAGGACGAACCAGGGAATGCCCAAGGGAGCATGCAATCGTTGGTACACACTGAGTGATGTGGCGGATATATAATTCCGATCCTCTTCAGAATGATGTATATCGTCCGATTAATCACCTAATGTGCATCCCAGCCTAAAGCTGGGTACACACTTGCCGATATATCGATATATCGTTATATCGTCTGTCGGCCAGTGTGTGCCAACGATATGTTTGTGAATGCCGTCATTTACAGACATACCACGTCGGCCCTGCAGCACACACCATGACCAATATATCTACAGACATATTAGTACATTGTTCTGTGTGTACATTGTTCTGTGTGTATGGGTGTTCAGCCGACCGCCTGTACACATGCTGCAGCAGCCAGCAGAGATTGACGGCTTAACTGGGCGCATGTAAATGCCCACCCAGTTCGTGACATCAGTCATGATGGATCTGGCAGTGTGTATGCACAACACACTGCCCGATCAGACTGTAAATAGAATTAGATGTAAATATCTAAAAACTAGTTTGCAAGAAGACCATAGGTTTCTGTAGGAATTGCTATCTATAGATGACATTTCCTATCACACAGAAGCTCTGGAACATTGCATTTTCCAAAGCTTGCTGCAAATGGGCACATCACAGCATCATAGAATTCTTCGGGGCTTGGTGCTCTGCATGTCTGCAGCGGATATCTCTGTTATCTGCTGTAGACTATCTTTGATACCTATGGTGAGCCATATGTATTGCGGTAAACCTCAGAAAACAATAGTTTTCTGAGGTTGTACCACATTTTTCACATTGTATGTGAATATAGTGAGTTGGAAAGACATATTGTGAAAAGCCTATGAAGACATTCTATACACCATCATCATCAGGAGAGGAGGAGTGGAAAGGAAATACCCCCCCGCCCCACCCCCAATTCTACTATAAAGATTCCCCCAAAATATAATGGGTTTAGCAGTTTACACTTAGAGATTGTCTTTTGTTTTAGAACATACCATTCTCAGATTGCCACCAACGAAGGTTACCGACTGGAGACACTACATTAATGATTCGGTGACTCAGTGCTGAATATGGCTCTCTGGAATCACAGCGACAACATTGCATTTGGGTCTGAAAGAGACAAGTAATTTGCATTGTGAGATCTGACCAGTCATAGGTGTATTTATGCAGGAAAACAACAGAAGAACAATGATGCATATACAATTGTTCAGCATACTGCAACAATAAAGCCATCACTTGGGCATAAAGATAACGGCAAACTGGATATCACATACAAATTAATATGTACACTATGTTGTAGGCCATCTAACATAGTTATTCTGGAGTAACTCACACTGGGAAATGGGGCTTGTTAGTAAATTACACAAATCTGTAATTACATATTCAAAGGATGTCAGTATAATCTTTAATATGAAAGTAAATCTGTTAGTTACTGGTCTGTCCATAACTAAATCTATTTCACTGACGGGTGTGGATCATCAAATCGACAGTGTCTAGGTCGACAATGTTTAGGTCGACCACTATAGGTCGACAGTCACTAGGTCGACAGGGTTGGAAGGTTGACAGGGTTGGAAGGTCGACATGTGCTAGGTCGACAGGTCAAAAGGTCATCATGAGTTAGGTTTTTTTGTGTCGTTTTCTGCGTACAGTGACCGGGAAGCCGAATTAGTGCACCACGTCCCCTCGCATGGCTCGCTTCGCTCGCCATGCTTCAGGCAAGGTGCCTAGCTCTGCTACCGGTTTGATCGGCACAGATTACCGTTCCAATCATAGTCCACGTGGATCGTTAAGTATGAAAAAGTTTCAAAAAAGAAAAAATGTGAAAAACTCATTGCGACCTTTTGACCTGTCGACCTAGCACATGTCGACCTTCCAACCCTGTCGACCTAGTTACTGTCAACCTATAGTGGTTGACCTAAACATTGTCGACCTAGACAGTGTCGATCTTCAGACTGGATCCCCTCACTGACAGTGTTAAGTGTGACGCAATATACTGACATGCAGGGACATGATAATAAAACAATATTAATATTACAATTACATTTTAAATAATTTAATTTTACATAATACATTGAGAACAATTATGGGGTAGATGCATTAAGCAGTGAAAAGAGTGGAGAAGAGGACAGTTGTCCATATCAGCCAATCAGCTTTGAGGAAGCATTTAGCAAGTACATTCTATAAATTGATTGTCAGGTGCTGATTGGTTGCTACAGACAACTTCTCTACTGGCCCTTTTTACTTTTTGATACATCCCCCCCTGTTGTTTACAATTAAATAATGTGGGCAGGATGTTATAGTATTATTATTAATGGAATAAAGTTGAGACAATCTGGATTTGGCTCATTTCTACTTCAAAATATGCCAGATATAGCACACATAGACAGAGACATTTTGGCATCTGCCATAAATCCAACATTTGACACAATTCACAATTTGTTTACCCGAGAGCCACCCTCACGCTATTACTCATTCATTCATGAGCATCATGTGCCCAAGTCATCATTAAGTGAGACCATTGTGTACAGTGCAATGTCACACAGTTAACTTTGTGCATAATTTCCAAACCACCCAAAAGGGAAACATAACAGATCGCTGTAAACCAGTGGTTCTCAAACTCGGTCCTCAGGACCCCACACAGTGCATGTTTTGCAGGTAACCCAGCAGGTGCACAGGTGTATTAATTACTCACAGACACATTTTAAAAGGTCCACATGTGGAGCAAATTATTTCACTTGTGATTCTGTGAGGAGACCTGGAAAACATGCACTGTGTGGGGTCCTGAGGACCGAGTTTGAGAACCTGTGCTGTAAACAATGTAGCAGTTCCTATACAGATACACAACAATGTAGGATGGAATTGGCTGACATAATATTAAATCATTTGTTTGAAAACAACGTTATGCATTGAGGAATGGAAAAAGGGCATGCATACCTCCCAACATGACCCTCTCCAGGAGGGACAAAATGCTCTGCTCCTGAACTTTCCTCTTAATTTAGGATTGCTGTCACCTGTTTTGAACAGGTTAATGTATAAGAAAGGTGTTTCAGCACAGGTGATGGCAATCATACATTAAGAGAGAAGTCCAGAAGCAGAGCATTCTATCCCTCCTTTTAGAGGGCCATGTTGGAAGGTTTGGGCATATTAGGAATATACTCTGATCATGCTTTAAATATTTTTCTGGCAATATCACAAAACCTCTGTACAATTTTCCATAATTTTCTGGCCACAGAATGTCATTAGTCTGATGAAATTCTTGTCATTTAGTCAAACTGGAGCATAATTCTGAGTTTAACACCTCCCCCACTTCCTCCCCCAGATATTTTTCTACATAGACTATGAAGCAGAATATTTTATGATGACAAACTTCCATTCATTCACACAGTACATGGCTGGCTGGTTGTTATATTAAAACTTAATGTCAACTTTACAATACATTGTTAAGGTTCAGAGAGCGACCAGCGAGAAAAAAATATCCATAAGAAAATGCAATTTTACTGTCACTGAAAAGTGACTTATTTTATTACATAGCGTAATATACTTTTGCATTATTCCAAATTCCATTTAAAATTCATGCAGTACGAATTAAAGTATGATAATAATAATAATAATAATAATAACACAGGTTGAGTATCCCATATCCAAATATTCCGAAATACGGAATATTCCGAAATACAGAATTTTTTGAGTGAGAGTGAGATAGTGAAACCTTTGTTTTCTGATGGCTCAATGTACACAAACTTTGTTTAATACACAAAGTTATTAAAAATATTGTATTAAATGTCCTTCAGGCTGTGTGTATAAGGTGTATATGTAACATAAATGCATTCTGTGCTTAGACTTGGGTCCCATCACCATGATATCTCATTGTGGTATGCGATTATTCCAAAATATGGTAAAATCCGATATCCAAAATACTTCTGGTCCCAAGCATTTTGGATAAGGGATACTCAACCTGTAATAATAATAATAATAATAATAATATAGTACATAACCTGAATTTGGGGCAAACCATTTTAAAACATGAGTATTTCATGAATTCTGCAAGATACTGCGTGTCTGAAACATAATCACAAAGTATAGTGACTGTAAATCTATTTAACAAGATACATGTTTTAACAATTTATTTTGAGATACAGATCCATACAGTAGATGCTATTTTCTGTGCTAGATGCTGTTTATAGGAGAAGTGGTCAGAACTGATGGTTTATGTTACAGGAATACATGAATAGGCATCCCACTACAGCCTTCAGAGCTATAGGGTGAAAGTTATCCAGGGTAAGGAAGTGAAATTTATCAAGGGGCCCACAAACAAACCTTTGTATTGGCTCTTGCCTGCGTCCATTACATGAACTAGGTGAGAGGTTACTGGGTAAAAAGTCAGTCTGTATAAAGAGCAGCATTGTCTGTGCAATTGCTGTGAGCAGATTGCTAGGAATTCCCACAGACACACAGCTGGTGTTAAAAATGTACAGTTTCAGATTTATCAAACAGAGAGTTGACATTTGAAATATTTGTGCCACAATGCCGTAACCTCTGTGCACGTTGAAATGGAATTTTACTGGATTTATTTTCAAAATCTTTGTTTTTTAGAAATTGCCAGGAAGATGTAGATTAGAAAGTGTCAGGAGATTCTCTATTGATGTGTGTTTCAGCAGACCTGAGGACCGATGGTGCGATATATATTGCGCAAACATACACACTGCACGATCTGGTGTACAGCCACGCGATATATCGTTACCAGCTGCATTCACCTGCAAGCTATCGTAAGCAGGATCGGCCCATCTGACATGTATCACATCAGATGCTATGGCCGAGAGTGCACAATTGCGGGTACACACTGAGCGATATGGACACTGTATCATTCTGATCCATGCAGGAACAATATATTGTCCAACATATAACCTAATGTGAGGCCAAGAAATCTGCATTTGAAGACCCAGAATCCTGGCCTCACCACCCACGAAAAAATAGGGCAACATAGTAACATACATAGTAACATAGTATTTGAGGTTGAATAGAGGCAAATTGCCCATCGTGTTCAACCTGTTTTAAGTTGTGATGATTCTACATACTTGCTAAATAATGTTTTATGACTAGTTAGCTACTATAACTCATGTTACCCCCGGATTAACCACGTTGATATTTTAAGTATTATAACCTTGGATAGCTTTTTCATTCAGAAATTTATCCAATCCTTTTTTAAATCCAATTACAGAGTCCGCCATTACCACCTTCCCTGGCAGGGAATTCCACATCCTGATTGCCCTAACAGTGAAGAACCCTTTCCTCCGTTGCGTTCGGAACTTTCTCTCCTCCAGTCGCGGTGAGTGCCCACGTGTCCTTCCTAAACTGTGTTCTTTTAATAAATAATTCCTCTGATAACTCTTTGTGATGTCCCTTTACATATTTGAAGATATTAATAATATCTCCTCTTAGGCGCCTCTTTTCTAGTGTATACATATTCAGCCTAGTAAGTTTTTCCTTATAGTCCAGTCCTTCTAGGCCTTTAATCAATTTAGTAGCACGCCTTTGAACACTTTCGAGTTCACCGATGTCTTTTTTATACAATGGTGCCCAAAACTGATCATGCCCCCGTTTTTCGAACACTGCCCAGCTCCACCCACTGGCCAGCTCCACCCACCACCCCCAAGCGCCAGCAGCCTCTCAATTAGGCTGTGGCTCAGAAATGACCACGTGCGACCATGCAGCACCTGTTCAGCCCATGTGCAGAACGGGTCCTGAGTATGCGCTGAATCCCCACCATTGGAGATGTACTGTACGCAAACCATCAGGTTTATATATATGTTAGAATCAGGCCCACAGCCTGTAAAATAACAGTTAGGAGCTGACTGATTTGTACTTTATCTATTTCTACTTTATCTGTTTATATGATTGCCCATTAATACAGTCAGCAAAGGGATGCGGTTATGTTACCGGCAGTCGGGATCCCAATGGTCAGGATCCCGACTCTGGAATCCCGACTGCTTAAAATACTGACACGCATGATCCCAACATACAGGATCTATTCCCACTCATGGGTGTCCATGCCCACGGCGTGGCAAGCGCATCGAGCCCGCAAGGAGCTCCATTTCGCTCGCCACCCTGTCTGCATTCCGGCAGCAGGGATCCCGGCGTCAGTATGCTGACCACCGGGATACCTACCACCGGTCACGCATACCCAACCCCTAGCAATTTGCTATTAAAATTGTCTGCTCGTTTTATAAGCAATTCTGCTATTTTGATTTTAAAAATAACATTTATGATTGTAAAATTGTGTTTCCGGCCATATTCTAGACAATGAAATACTATAGTGCTGATTCCAACATAGCATTCCATTCCTCTGTCTCATTTACTATAATATCACCACATAGGCAACATGTTCATCAATGTCCCAGCAGGACTGACCTCAGCTGGCTGCTACATAATGCTATTATCTCCATGCTTCATAGTAGTAAAACAGAAAACTAATTCACTCATAAATTGTAGTAACTTCAATTATACGATAACCTTTGTCCTAATATTTTAAATATGTGCTACTTCCTAACAGTTTGTACTGTGCTAGTACAAATGGTGACAAGAGAGGCTTGTAATACCATGATAAGACTTTGGGTTTATAGTAAAAAAAAACACACAAAAAACCCCAGCAAAAACAAACAGATTGTTTTATTTACTTTGTATTCTAAATGAGAAAACATACTGTATGTTTCATATGAAAACTAAAAATATGACAGCTGCAATTAGGCCTGTAAACCACAGGGGTATATTAACTAAGAGGCAGCTAATCAAAGCCACCGTTCTGCTGTTCTGGTCATTGAATTTATAATGGCAAATATTAAATGCAAATGGTTTTGCAATTACAGGTTGAGTATCCCATATCCAAATATTCCGAAATACGGAATATTCCGAAATACGGACTTTTTTGAGTGAGAGTGAGATAGTGAAAACTTTGTTTTTTGATGGCTCAATGTACACAAACTTTGTTTAATACACAAAGTTATTAAAAATATTGTATTAAATGACCTTCAGGCTTTGTGTATAAGGTGTATATGAAACATAAATGAATTGTGTGAATGTACACACACTTTGTTTAATGCACAAAGTTATAAAAAATATTGGCTAAAATTACCTTCAGGCTGTGTGTATAAGGTGTATATGTAACATAAATGCATCCTGTGCTTAGCTTTAGGTACCATCACCATGATATCTCATTATGGTATGCAATTATTCCAAAATACGGAAAAATCCCATATCCAAAATACCTCTGGTCCCAAGCATTTTGGATAAGGGAGACTCAACCTGTAATATTATTGCCCTTCTCCTACGACCAGTCTCGCTAACAAGTGACTGCTTTGAAAAGCCATGCATGAATTGTCACATTATCGGCTGCCTCAGTATCGCCCATTTACATGTATGTTTGAGACCATAGTCATTACTATAACCTGTTGAGAAACACTGCTCTGTCCACTGTAAAATATTCAGTGCTTTTGTCCTTTCTCAGCAATGACACATTAGCCAGTACTAATACCCACGCAAGTGGACAAGTCTGCTTCACACAAGATCATACTCTCCTGAAGTACTCTGTGCTGGCTGTCATATCTCTTCCCGCTTCAAATCAGACAAGCTAAAGATAAACATTAACTAAATGAACCGCAGTCTGACCTGACCTAGGGGCTAATTCAGACCTGATCGCTGCTGTGCGTTTTCGCACAGCGGATGATCAGGTCTGAACTGCACATGCGCATGCGCCATAGTGTGCATGTCCATGCAAGAGATGCTATCGGCATCTCAGCCCAGCGAACGCCTCTGCCTGAATGACAGGCAGAGGCGTTCGCTGGGCGGGAGTGGGCGGGCCGGCGGTGTTTGGCCGCCGTTTTGGGGGCGCGGTCCGGGCAACGCAGGTGTGCCTGGACCGTGTGGGGGGCGGGCCCACGGCGGCTGCGTGATGTCGCACACAGCCACTGCGACCCGGGATGCGACAAGTAGCTCCCTGCCAACGTACAGGAGCTGCGCAGGTAGGGAGCTACTTTTCAAGTACAAAAGCATCGCCGCTGTGCAATGCTTTTGTACTTGTGCAGGGTGGGGGAGGGGTAGGGCCTGACATGCGGGGCGGACTAGCCCTGTGCTGGGCGTCCCCCCGCATGTCAGAATAAGTGATCGTAGATGTGTAAATTTAGCACATCTACGATCAACTCGGAATGACCCCCTTAGTGAAACACATATTAACGTATAATGGGATGGTTATGTCAGCAGGCCCAACTACCATGGGTCTGCTGACCCATATTGTAATTTAGTAATTTATCATGCTATGAACATGAAAAAGGCACACAGCAGATACCAAACAATACACAATACATCACACAAACGTTGGTAAATGTTTCACTACCAGATTAAGGGGGTCATTCAGACCTGATCGCACGCTAGATTTTTTCACTGCGCTGCGATCAGGTCAGAACTGCACATGCATATGCGCCGCAATGCGCAGGCGCGTCGTACGGGTGCAAAGCGGATCGTTGCTGAGCGATGGATTTATCAAAGAATCCATTCGCACAGCCGATCGCAAGGAGATTGACAGGAAGAGGGTGTTTGTGGGTGTCAACTGACCATTTTCTGGGAGTGTTTGGGAAAACGCAGGCGTGTTCAAGCGTTTGCAGGTGCGGGAGTCTGACGTCAATTCTGGGACCTGATAGGCTGAAGTGAACGCAGTGGCTGAGTAAGTTCTGAGCTACTAAGAAACTGCACAAAACTTTTTTGTAGTGCTCGGCTGCACATGCGATCGCACACTTGCAAAGCAAAAAAACACTCCCCTATAGGCGGTGACTATCTGATCGCAGCGCTGCAGAAAAAAACTAGCGAGCGATCAGGTCTGAATTAGGCTCTAAATCTTTTCCTGTACAAAGGGGGTAATGCAGAGTTGATCGAAGCAGCAAATTTGTTAGCAGTTGGGCAAAACCATGTGCACTGCAGGGGGGGGGGGGGCAGATATAACATTTGCAGAGAGAGTTAGATTTGGGTGGGTTATTTTGTATCTGTGCAGGGTAAATACTAGCTGCTTTATTTTTTCACTGCAATTTAGATTTTGGTTTGAACACACCCCACCCAAAACTAACAATATTGACACTGAGGAAGCCGCCGATGCTCTTGAGTAGGCGGGGAAACGCGTCTGTCACGTACTCTCACACAGACAGCAGCACTTTGCACATCAGCCGGTCGGCGAACACAACACCCCGAAGGCGAGGGGAAGCGTGTGTCTTCTTTGCCCGACACCAGTCCACGAACCTCTGTTAAGGCTGACGAGGAGAAATACCAGCCGTGCGGCCAAGCGCCGGGAAGATAAGAGCGGCGAGTGACATAATTAGATCCCCCTCCAGAGAAAATGGACAGTGACAAAAAACACTAACCAGGAGGGACGCCGTATGCATGCATGCAAGGTGGACAACAGAGGCATTCTGTACGGTATATAAATCTTAAACTGATACACAGTATTCCTAATCAGTTACAGTTGTAACAAAATCAATCTGTGGACTGCCTAAACGGAACTGCTCAGCCGTGAGAAAGGCTGCATTTAATAGATTGCTACTAACCACTTGCTTGGCTTCAGCTACTAATCAGACTATGAATGCATGGCCTCATTTAACAGATTGCTATCAATTACAATTTGTGCAATAAGTTGCTAAATGGTCTCATAAATACATGGACTTGGGTAGAGTGCTTATTGTTAGGAAAAGTGATTGTAGGATTTGGATAAAAACCCAGTACAATGAGAATATAAGTATTTAGGATTGTTTATTGAAATTAAGTTTTAACAAATTTTATATAAATACCTTTACACTTAATTAAAATAGGCTTTTTATGTAGCCGGCCGGCAGAGTATATATTATATATAATTGTGTGTATATAGTATTTCTTATAATTAATAAAATCTACATTGGATTTGAAAAGCGCATTCTCAGATTGTATTTCCTTTGGTCTATTTTTGGGGTAAATGACCTATTACCCCTGAGAGAGCTGCTTTCAAAACCGACAATTGCAGCGCCAGGAATATTGTGTTTGTTCTCTCTGCACATGTTATCTGTCCCCCTGCAGTGCACATGGTTTTGCCCAATTGCTAACAAATTTGCTGCTGCGATCAACTCTGAATTACCCCCAAAGACACATCAAGTAATATACGAAACTAGGAAATCTGTGTGCATTGCATACCACTCAACTTTCCTGATTAAAGCCTTCCAAACCATAAACCACCCTGCGCCCCATTCCACTCCTGTGAAAACACCCTTTTACTGCCACACACAACTGATTCTGGTATACACTGCAATGATGGAGCACCTGCCAATATACCCCTATGTACAGTAACAAGACCACAGCCTGTGTCACTTCATCACATTCCCTTTCCATGCAATTAGAGTTAACTTGAGTGGTATGGTATTAGGGAAAGTTGCGCAAATATGGATATGGTCTGTTTTCAGTTGTTTCAGGGGTTTTTGGACATTTTTGTTTAACATTATGTCTATAGGGATGGATCTAGTAATGCATATGATATATTTTCAATAATTTTTAACATGAGGTTTAGATGCAAAAAATATTAACAAAGATAATAAGACAGAAAAAAATAACAAAAAAAGATTAAAAAAATAAAATAAAAATGCACAAATAGACATGAGTGGTTTGCAAACAACTGCTTATGTTTTGGTATTTGTTTTGATTTTGGCAAAACTAGTATACTGTAGTGTTTTCTTTTTTTATTTCACCAAGCAAAGAATATCATTTTGATGGAAAATGCTATGAAACAAAGTTAAATTGACGTAAATGTATGCTAATTTACAGTCTATATATAAATAATTGTCTATTATTTCTGTGGTTCCATTTTGTGCTTTCATGTTGCATTTCTTACTCTTATTTTCATTCATGTAAGCCATAATTGAGGCTAAATCGAGCAGTATTGTAAAAGAATACATAAAAGGGGTTTTATTTAACAATGGTTTGAAAGTAGAAGGTTACATAGGGCCTAATTCAGGCCTGATCGCTGCTGTGCGCTTTCGCAAAGCAGCCGATCAGTTCTGTACTGCGCATGCGCCGGCGCCGCAGTGCACCGGTGCATGCCAGACAGCCAATGGCCATTTCAGCCCTGCGATCGCCTCTGTTTGATTGACAGGCAAAGGTGATCGCTGGGCGGGAGGGGGTGGCCGGCGGCGTCTGGCCGCCGTTTTGGGGTGTGGTCCTGGCAATGCAGGAGTGCCAGGATTGTGCGGGGGGCAGGCCACGATGGCTGTGTGACGTCACACGCAGCCGCTGCAATCCAGACAGCGACGGGAAGCTCCCTGCCAGCGCGCAGGAGCTGCACAGGTAGGGGGCTACTCGTCAAATACAAAAGCATCGCAGCAGCTCAATGCTTTAGTACTTGTGTGGGGAGGGGGGTAGGGCCAGAAATGCAGGGCGGACTAGCCCTGTGCTGGGCGTCCCCCCCCCCCCGCTTGTCTGAGTAACTGATCAGGTCTGAATTAGGCCCATAGTGTACAGGTCTTTGGCATATCTATAATGAATGCAACGTGTGGGGTGCACACGGGCACCTGGGTCTAGGAGGGCCCACACCGCAAACTCTGCACCCATCTAATTATACTTACCTCTCCGTAGTTCCGTGTCGGCCGCCACTGCATATAGAAATCTCTGGGAAAATGGTGTGGCAGCCATTTTCCCAGTGATTGCATATGCACAGTAGAAATGTCCCCGGGAAAGAGGAGCAGGCGCCATGTTCCTGGAGATATGCACATGCGCAGTCGCAATAGACTATGGCATATAGCCAGAGTCTAGAGCAATGCAGCCACATCCAAAGAAGAGGGGCCCCACACGGAGACTGCACCCGGGCCTTCTCCTCTCTTAATCTGCCCCTGTGAACTACGGGTTGCATGGTGCACACTGGAAATGTTTGCAATATGTTTGAAATGTTTGAAATGTTTGCAAACTCCCTTGGTACTTCTCCCAACGGCAAAAGACAGGCATGAAGCTTAATGTGTACAAAATGGTCCATCTAGAATCTAGATGCATCAGTGTTAAAAAAAGTTGTTGCACTCTTGCTTTTAGCTTTGCCGTATATTTTCCAGTTATCAGCCGTTATCTATGCCTATTGATGTAGTCAGTTCAGTTAGCTTAGCCATCCAGTGACTACATTGCACCACTTTTTCTCTTTTCTTTGCATCATGTGCTGTTTGGGGACTATTTTTTTAAGTGCCATCCTGTCTGACACTTCCGTATATGTCCAGTGGTACTGCCATTTGATATAATTCCCGACAGTACTGCCATTTAATTCCAGTGATTTTGTCATTTTCTTCCAGTGATTTGGACCAATAATACCATTGATTAGAACGAATAATTCCTATGATTTTGTCATTTTCTTCCAGTGATTTGGACCAATAATACCATTGATTAGAACGAATAATTCCTATGATTTTGTCATTTTCTTCCAGTGATTTGGACCAATAATACCATTGATTAGAACGAATAATTCCTGTGATTTTGTCATTTTCTTCCAGTGATTTGGACCAATAATACCATTGATTAGAACGAATAATTCCTGTGATATTGAGGTGTTTGTGTCACTTAGCTTAGCCATCCAGTGACTACATTGCACCACTTTTTCTCTTTTCTTTGCATCATGTGCTGTTTGGGGACTATTTTTTTAAGTGCCATCCTGTCTGACACTTCCGTATATGTCCAGTGGTACTGCCATTTGATATAATTCCCGACAGTACTGCCATTTAATTCCAGTGATTTTGTCATTTTCTTCCAGTGATTTGGACCAATAATACCATTGATTAGAACGAATAATTCCTATGATTTTGTCATTTTCTTCCAGTGATTTGGACCAATAATACCATTGATTAGAACGAATAATTCCTATGATTTTGTCATTTTCTTCCAGTGATTTGGACCAATAATACCATTGATTAGAACGAATAATTCCTGTGATTTTGTCATTTTCTTCCAGTGATTTGGACCAATAATACCATTGATTAGAACGAATAATTCCTGTGATATTGAGGTGTTTCTTTGCATCATGTGCTGTTTGTGGCCAATTTTTTTAAGTGCCATCCTGTCTGACACTGCAGTGCCACTCCTAGATGGGCCAGGTGTTTGTACTGGCCAATTGGGTCGCTTAGCTTAGTCATCCAGCGACCTTGGTGCAAATTTTAGGACTAAAAATAATATTGTGAGGTGTGAGGTGTTTAGAATAGACTGGAAATGAGTGGAAATTATGGTTATTGAGGTTAATAATACTATGGGATCAAAATGACCCCCAAATTCTATGATTTAAGCTGTTTTTGAGGGTTTTTTGAAAAAAAACACCCAAATCCAAAACACACCCGAATCCGACCAAAAATGTCAAGGGAGGTTTTGCCAAAACGCGTCCGAATCCAAAACACGGCCGCGGAACCGAATCCAAAATCAAAACACAAAACCTGAAAAATTTCAAATATATATATATATATATATATATATATATATATAAATATATATATATATATACAGGTTGAGTATCCCTTATCCAAAATGCTTGGGACCAGAGGTATTTTGGATAACGGATTTTTCCGTATTTTGGAATAATTGCATACCATAATGAGATATCATGTTGATGGGACCTAAGTCTAAGCACAGAATGCATTTATGTTACATATACACCTTATACACACAGCCTGAGGGTAATTTTAGCCAATATTTTTTATAACTTTGTGCATTAAACAAAGTGTGTGTACATTCACACAATTCATTTATGTTTCATATACACCTTATACACACAGCCTGAAGGTCATTTAATACAATATTATTAATAACTTTGTGTATTAAACAAAGTTTGTGTACATTGAGCCATCGAAAAACAAAGGTTTCACTATCTCACTCTCACTCAAAAAAGTCAGTATTTCGGAATATTCCGTATTTCGGAATATATGGATATGGGATACTCAACCTGTGTATATATATATATATATATATATATATACATGCATACACTCACTCACATTTATAGACCACTGCAAGAAAATTAATTTGGGCACAAATCCTCCTTATACCACATTCATGCACTTAACGTGAGGGCTTGTTGTTATTCAGTTACAATACCCTTTATTAAATAACATTTCAATATACTGCCATACCCAGGATTCAAACCTATAACCTGTTGAATTCTAATCAGACACCATACTCATTGAGCGATTTCATCCTGCATAAAAACTATGAACACTAGATGAAGCTACTGGTACTTTGTAAAATTAATAATCAGCATTGCAATTGAGCAGCTCTATGTAGTGTGGAGCCACACATCTAATCTCTTGCAGCCACACACTACATAGATCTGCTCAGCTGCAATGCTGACCATTTTTTCACAAAGTACAAGTTAAGCTTCACATAGTATTCTCTAGCTTACAATTCTCTACTTTTGTATACAATGGCACACAGCTCAATGAATAGATTGTGTGAATGCAATGCCACAGGCAATGGGCTTGAATCCCAGGTACGTCAGCATCTTGAAATGTAATAAAGGACAGTGTGACTGAATAACAAAGAAATCTCAAGTTGAGTTCATGAAAGTTGTGTAGGCATTAGCGACAGATGGCGTCAGGGTAGGAGACACCGGCGGTCACGAGATGCTGGGCTTCAAAGAGGGGGGAAGCTGCAAGTGAAAGTAATTAAAACAGATAATTGACAAGTGCCGCCCAACAGAGCCCCCTACTCTGCAACGCTATGTGCGGTGCCCCCTCCACACACACCTAGTTACGGCCCTGGGTTTGCCCCATATGTACAGTAACTACTTTTCTCTGACGTCCTAGTGGATGCTGGGACTCGTCAGGACCATGGGGATTAGCGGCTCCGCAGGAGACAGGGCACAAAAATAAAGCTTTAGGATCAGGTGGTGTGCACTGGCTCCTCCCCCTATGACCCTCCTCCAAGCCTCAGTTAGGTTTTTGTGCCCGTCCGAGCAGGGTGCAATCTAGGTGGCTCTCCTAAAGAGCTGCTTAGAAAAAGTTTTTAGGTTTTTTATTTTCAGTGAGTCCTGCTGGCAACAGGCTCACTGCATCGAGGGACTTAGGGGAGAGAAGTGAACTCACCTGCGTGCAGGATGGATTGGCTTCTTAGGCTACTGGACACCATTAGCTCCAGAGGGATCGAACACAGGCCCAGCCATGGAGTCCGGTCCCGGAGCCGCGCCGCCGACCCCCCTTGCAGATGCCGAAGATTGAAGAGGTCCAGAAACAGGCGGCAGAAGACTTTTCAGTCTTCATGAGGTAGCGCACAGCACTGCAGCTGTGCGCCATTGTTGTCAGCACACTTCACACAGCGGTCACTGAGGGTGCAGGGCGCTGGGGGGGGCGCCCTGGGCAGCAATGTATAATACCTTTCTTATGGCTAAAAATACATCACATATAGCCCTTGAGGCTATATGGATGTGTTTAACCCCTGCCAGATCTCACAAACTCCGGGAGAAGAGCCCGCCGAAATAGGGGGCGGGGCTTATTCTCCTCAGCACACAGCGCCATTTTCCTGCTCAGCTCCGCTGTGAGGAAGGCTCCCAGGACTCTCCCCTGCACTGCACTACAGAAACAGGGTAAAACAGAGAGGGGGGGCATTTTTTTTGGCGATATTACTATATTTAAGCTGCTATAAGGATACAACACTTATATAGGGTTGTTCCCATATATATTATAGCGCTTGGGTGTGTGCTGGCAAACTCTCCCTCTGTCTCCCCAAAGGGCTAGTGGGGTCCTGTCTTCAATAGAGCATTCCCTGTGTGTCTGCTGTGTGTTGGTACGTGTGTGTCGACATGTATGAGGACGATGTTGGTGTGGAGGCAGAGCAATTGCCGGTAATGGTGATGTCACCCCCCAGGGAGTCGACACCGGAATGGATGGCTTTGTTTATGGAATTACGTGATAATGTCAGCACATTACAAAAATCAGTTGACGACATGAGACGGCCGGCAAACCAGTTAGTACCTGCCCAGGCGTCTCAGACACCGTCAGCGGCTGTAAAACGCCCTTTACCTCAGTCGGTCGACACAGACCCAGACACGGACACTGAATCTAGTGTCGACGGTGAAGAAACAAACGTATTTTCCAGTAGGGCCACACGTTATATGATCACGGCAATGAAGGAGGCTTTACAAATCTCTGATACTGCAAGTACCACAAAAAGGGGTATTATGTGGGGTGTGAAAAAACTACCTGTAGTTTTTCCTGAATCAGAGGAATTGAATGATGTATGTGATGAAGCGTGGGTTAACCCAGATAGAAAAGTGCTAATTTCAAAAAAGTTATTGGCATTATACCCTTTCCCGCCAGAGGTTAGGGCGCGCTGGGAAACACCCCCTAGGGTGGATAAGGCGCTCACACGCTTATCAAAACAAGTGGCGTTACCGTCTCCTGATACGGCCGCCCTCTAGGATCCAGCTGATAGGAGGCTGGAAACTACCCTAAAAAGTATATACACACATACTGGTGTTATACTGCGACCAGCCATCGCCTCAGCCTGGATGTGCAGTGCTGGGGTGGTCTGGTCGGATTCCCTGACTGAAAATATTGATACCCTGGATAGGGACAGTATTTTATTGACTTTAGAGCAATTAAAGGATGCTTTTCTTTATATGCGAGATGCTCAGAGGGATATTTGCACTCTGGCATCGAGAGTAAGTGCGATGTCCATATCTGCCAGAAGAAGTTTATGGACGCGACAGTGGTCAGGTGATGCGGATTCCAAACGGCATATGGAAGTATTGCCGTATAAAGGGGAGGAATTATTTGGCGTGGGTCTATCGGATCTGGTGGCCACGGCAACTGCCGGGAAATCCACCTTTTTACCTCAGACCCCCTCCCAACAGAAAAAGACACCGTCTTTTCAGCCGCAGTCCTTTCGGTCCTATAAGAACAAGCGGGCAAAAGGACAGTCATATCTGCCCCGAGGCAGAGGAAAGGGTAAGAGAGGGCAGCAAGCAGCTCCTTCCCAGGAACAGAAGCCCTCCCCGGGTTCTGCAAAGCCCTCAGCATGACGCTGGGGCTTTACAAGCGGACTCAGGAGCGGTGGGTGGTCGACTCAAGAATTTCAGCGCGCAGTGGGCTTGCTCACAGGTGGACCCCTGGATCCTGCAGGTAGTATCTCAGGGTTACAGGTTGGAATTCGAGAAGTCTCCCCCTCGCCGGTTCCTAAAGTCTGCTTTGCCAACGTCTCCCTCAGACAGGGCGACGGTATTGGAAGCCATTCACAAGCTGTTTTCTCAGCAGGTGATAGTCAAGGTACCCCTCCTACAACAGGGAAAGGGGTATTACTCCACGCTATTTGTGGTACCGAAGCCGGACGGCTCGGTAAGACCTATTCTAAATCTGAAATCTTTGAACCTGTACATACAAAAATTCAAGTTCAAGATGGAGTCACTCACAGTGATAGCGAATCTGGAAGAAGGGGACTTTATGGTGTCCCTGGACATCAAGGATGCTTACCTGCATGTCCCAATTTGCCCTTCACACCAAGGGTACCTCAGGTTCGTGGTGCAAAACTGTCATTATCAGTTTCAGACGCTGCCGTTTGGATTGTCCACGGCACCTCGGGTCTTTACCAAGGTAATGGCCGAGATGATGTTTCTTCTGCGAAGAAAAGGCGTATTAATTATCCCTTACTTGGACGATCTCCTGATAAGGGCAAGGTCCAGAGAACAGCTGGAAGACGTAGTAGCACTAACCCAAGTAGTGCTGCAACAGCACGGGTGGATTCTGAATTTTCCAAAATCTCAATTGAACCCGACGACACGTCTGCTGTTCCTGGGAATGATTCTGGACACGGTTCAGAAAAAGGTGTTTCTTCCGGAGGAGAATGCCAGGGAGTTATCCGAACTTGTCAGGAACCTCCTAAAACCAGGAAAAGTGTCTGTGCATCAATGCACAAGAGTCCTGGGAAAGATGGTGGCTTCTTACGAAGCGATTCCATTCGGCAGATTCCACGCACAAACTTTTCAGTGGGATCTGCTGGACAAATGGTCCGGATCGCATCTGCAGATGCATCAGCGGATAACCTTATCGCCACGGACAAGGGTGTCTCTTCTGTGGTGGTTGCAGAGTGCTCATCTGTTAGAGGGCCGCAGATTCGGCATACAGGACTGGGTCCTGGTGACCACGGATGCCAGTCTGAGAGGCTGGGGAGCGGTCACACAGGGAAGAAACTTCCAGGGAGTATGGTCAAGCCTGGAGATGTCTCTTCACATAAATATACTGGAGCTAAGAGCGATTTACAATGCTCTAAGCCTGGCAAAACCCCTGCTTCAGGGTCAGCCGGTGTTGATCCAGTCGGACAACATCACGGCAGTCGCCCACGTAAACAGACAGGGCGGCACAAGAAGCAGGAGAGCAATGGCAGAAGCTGCAAGGATTCTTCGCTGGGCGGAAGATCATGTGATAGCACTGTCAGCAGTGTTCATTCCGGGAGTGGACAACTGGGAAGCAGACTTCCTCAGCAGACACGATCTACACCCGGGAGAGTGGGGACTTCATCCAGAAGTCTTCCACATGATTGTGAACCGTTGGGAAAAACCAAAGGTGGATATGATGGCGTCTCGCCTCAACAAAAAACTGGACAGGTATTGCGCCAGGTCAAGAGACCCTCAGGCAATAGCTGTGGACGCTCTGGTAACACCGTGGGTGTTCCAGTCAGTGTATGTGTTTCCTCCTCTGCCTCTCATACCAAAAGTACTGAGAATTATACGGCAAAGGGGAGTAAGAACGATACTCGTGGCTCCGGATTGGCCAAGAAGAACTTGGTACCCGGAACTTCAGGAGATGCTCACGGAAGATCCGTGGCCTCTACCTCTAAGACGGGACCTGCTTCAGCAGGGACCGTGTCTATTCCAAGACTTACCGCGGCTGCGTTTGACGGCATGGCGGTTGAACGCCGAATTCTAAGGGAAAAAGGCATTCCGGAAGAGGTCATTCCTACACTTGTAAAAGCCAGGAAGGAGGTGACTGCACAACATTATCACCGCATTTGGAGAAAATATGTTGCGTGGTGTGAGGCCAGGAAGGCCCCCACGGAGGAATTTCAACTGGGTCGATTCCTACATTTCCTGCAAACAGGATTGTCTATGGGCCTCAAATTGGGGTCCATTAAGGTTCAAATTCCGGCCCTGTCGATTTTCTTCCAGAAAGAATTGGCTTCAGTTCCTGAAGTCCAGACTTTTGTAAAAGGAGTACTACATATACAGCCCCCGGTTGTGCCCCCAGTGGCTCCGTGGGACCTTAATGTAGTTTTGGATTTTCTCAAATCCCATTGGTTTGAGCCACTCAAATCGGTGGATTTGAAATATCTTACGTGGAAAGTAACCATGCTACTGGTCCTGGCTTCAGCCAGGAGAGTATCAGAATTGGCGGCTTTATCGTATAAAAGCCCATATCTGATTTTCCATTCGGACAGGGCAGAACTGCGGACGCGTCCTCAGTTTCTGCCTAAGGTGGTGTCAGCGTTTCACCTGAACCAGCCTATTGTGGTGCCTGCGGCTACTAGCGATTTGGAGGATTCCAAGTTGCTGGACGTTGTCCGGGCATTGAAAATATATATTTCAAGGACGGCTGGAGTCAGAAAATCTGACTCGCTGTTTATACTGTATGCACCCAACAAGCTGGGTGCTCCTGCTTCTAAGCAGACGATTGCTCGTTGGATTTGTAGCACAATTCAACTTGCACATTCTGTGGCAGGCCTGCCACAGCCTAAATCTGTCAAGGCCCATTCCACAAGGAAGGTGGGCTTATCCTGGGCGGCTGCCCGAGGGGTCTCGGCATTACAACTCTGCCGAGCAGCTACGTGGTCGGGGGAGAACACGTTTGTAAAATTCTACAAATTTGATACCCTGGCTAAAGAGGACCTGGAGTTCTCTCATTCGGTGCTGCAGAGTCATCCGCACTCTCCCGCCCGTTTGGGAGCTTTGGTATAATCCCCATGGTCCTGACGGAGTCCCAGCATCCACTAGGACGTCAGAGAAAATAAGATTTTACTTACCGATTAATCTATTTCTCGTAGTCCGTAGTGGATGCTGGGCGCCCATCCCAAGTGCGGATTGTCTGCAATACTTGTACATAGTTATTGTTACAAAAAAATCGGGTTGTTATTGTTGTGAGCCGTCTGTTCAGAGGCTCCTACGTTTGTCATACTGTTAACTGGGTTCAGATCACAAGTTGTACGGTGTGATTGGTGTGGCTGGTATGAGTCTTACCCGGGATTCAAAATCCTTCCTTATTGTGTACGCTCGTCCGGGCACAGTATCCTAACTGAGGCTTGGAGGAGGGTCATAGGGGGAGGAGCCAGTGCACACCACCTGATCCTAAAGCTTTATTTTTGTGCCCTGTCTCCTGCGGAGCCGCTAATCCCCATGGTCCTGACGGAGTCCCAGCATCCACTACGGACTACGAGAAATAGATTTATCGGTAAGTAAAATCTTATTTTAAATTGTTCTCTCCGGGAGATGCCCAGGGAGGACAAGCAGGTGGTCTGTGAGGGGGCGGGGCCAGAGCACTTGTGTCATTAGGCTACGACCATGCATGGCAGGGTGATGCAAATCACTCATATTTGAATAGGGGGAGGGCCTAAATGACAAGATTAACAGAATTGAATGACAAGATTAACAGAATTGCACACGGAATCTATTCAGTGCTGAGAGGTGAGCAGGGTGCTGCCCAGCTGCTCGGGCGGCACACTCCCAAAATTATGAAAAACGGGTCTATGTCGTGAGGCCCCGCCTGCTACAGAGAAGCAACGCCCTACTCACCCAAGGCCATGCCCCCTTTTTGGGTTGCGCACACCTTTGCTGCGCAAGGATCTCGACTCCCATCATTGAAATGTTGGAACTTGGTATGTCTAAACAGTGCATTGTAGGGAGCCTGGAGGCTGCCCAGGGGAGCCCTGGGCACACTGGCATATCTATAATGGGTGCAGTGTGTGCAGGCTCCTGAGTCCAGGGGGCCCACACTGCACGTGCTGCACCCATTTTTTTAATACTCGTCCCTCCGGAGTCCCGCGCCAATGTCACCAACATTGTTAAAACTCAGAGAAAATGGAGCAGCTGCAAAATTTTCACGAAATTCTGCGCATGCACAGTAGAGAAATCATTGGGGAAATGGCCGCTGCACCATTTTCCCAGAGATCTGCGCATGCACAATACAGTCTGAGCCCTCTAGTGCTCAGACTCTACAGCACTCCTGGCAGAGAGGAGGGGGCTCAAATGAAGGAGGCAGGACATGGACCTCCTCCTCTCTTAAAGTGCCCCTGCCTGGGCACACTCCCAAAATGATGAAAACACCCACCAGAGGCTACGCCACTTCTCATCTGATGCCCCAACTCCTTTTTTTTTTTTTGCATATGTGGATTCATTGCACAAAGGTCCCACATAACTAAGCTTAAAAGTTGGGAGATATATACACCTGTTACAGTATTGTGGCATTGTATACCTTTCACCCTGTTTCAGTTGTGGAAGAAATGTCCTTCTAGCATATAAGATCTGCATAACTACTGTAAAACATGCTATGAGGATTCAAATTAGGACATCGAACTCCAGACATCTGGTATCTGCAAATATTGCAAAATGTACATAGTACATATAGATAAGAGCCATGCAAACAAGATTTTACAGAACATATAGATAAACAGATACACTTCTAAGCTGAGGTAGCCCCATAGTGGCAAAAGGAAAACGTGCAAGATGCCCAAAATGAAGAACCTGGTATATTCATCTCTATGTACTGTATTCTCTGGCAAGTTATTAATCCAAAGCACACATAGCGCTTGTTTTCCCCTTGTTTGAGAAGGATGAAATCCATTTCATATGCAAGTCCAGTGGCGGATTTTACCCAGCTCCCCCAGTAAAAATCCGCCACTAACTGTGTGCCCTGTGATTGTAGTGGTTTCCTATTGGAAGCACTCTTTCCTAATCACATGCAGGAATGTGATTGGCAGACACAGTTTCCAATGGGAGCCTTTCTGCCAGCTCTGTGGTGCTTCTAGGGCTGCAGAAGCCACAAAGCAAATGGGATTGGGGGGGGGGGGGGTTCGGGTGCACATGCGCAATCTCTCCAGCAAGCTGTAATGTTCTTCTTTGGACTGCATTATTGTGGGTAAAGAATATAATTTTAAATGATCAATAGTCACAGTCAACTATTTTATTTATACTGCATTTTATTCCTCCCCAGTATGCAGGGCCGGCTCTACCATTAGGCAGCTTTAGGCGGCTGCCTAGGGGCACCGGCTCCTGGAGGGCGCCACTAAATTCATCAAGCAAAAAACTGAAGGATGATTCTGTGTGTGCGGCCTCCTCCTTACACTGCGCTGGCTGCTGCTGCAGGTCTAATCAGGTGCAGCCGTCGCTATCAGGCTATACCACAGAGTGCCCCAGCGCTTTCTCCGTGCTAACAAGTGTAAAATCATGTCATATGAAGGCACATAGGAGGCGGATGTAACTATGGCTCCCCAAGGGGCGCCCCCACGGCCGCTGCTCATAGTCCTGATGCAGGCCCCTGGATCCCAACTCTCCAGCAGCAAGCAGCATTTGACTACATGTCTGCACCTGCAGCATCACTGTAATGCTGCTGCCGCCTGTAAGAGGAGCCATAACAATTATGAGGGAAAACAAGGAAACAACTATTAGGTAAGTAACCCATGGGGGTTTCTACAGGACCACAGGCAGTACACATCTTACAGCCTGGTGGGTGGGTTGCTCTTGTAAACAGCATAATAGGGAAATACAGGCACTGGGGTACAATACAGTACATATGGAGGAGGGAGGGGGGGCAGTAATTAACTTAAAGGGGGGGATGGAACACGGGCCCTCATTCCGAGTTGTTCGCTCGCTAGCTGCTTTTAGCAGAATTGCACACGCTAAGCCACCGCCCTCTGGGAGTGTATCTTAGCATAGCAGAATTGCGAACGAAAGATTAGCAGAATTGCGAATAGAAATTTCTTAGCAGTTTCTGAGTAGCTCGAGACACTGTGATCAGTTTAGTCAGTTTCGTTCCTGGTTTGACGTCACAAACATGCCCTGCGTTCGCCCAGACACTCCCCCGTTTCTCCAGCCACTCCCGCGTTTTTCCCAGAAACGCCAGCGTTTTTACGCACACTCCCATAAAACGGCCAGTTTCCGCCCAGAAACACCCACTTCCTGTCAATCACACTCCGATCACCAGAACAATGAAAAATCTTCGTTAGGCCATGAGTAAAATACCAAACTTTTGTGCTAATTAACTTGGCGTAGGCGCACTGCAAACATTGCGCATGCGCAGTTTGCGACTAATCGATCCGTAGCGAAAAAAACTAACGAGCGAACAACTCGGAATCACCCCCACAATAAGGAGCATACATATATAATATATGTATATAATACTGTATGTATGTATGTATACACATACAATTAAATTTCCCACCAGACCCCATATACAGATGCAGTGTATACAAGATAGACAGACAGACAGACAGACAGACAGACAGACAGATTATTCCAGCACTCAGCAAAAAAAATTAAATTGGCCTCAGTATCCTATACAATTGCCAACATGCCAGCTAGCATGTATACATAGGCAGAAAGAACGGTCATCACTCAAGGATTTGAAAGTAAAAGTACTGCATATTGTGAACAAAGTCACAAAAATATACTTTTTCACTTTAAAGTCCATGAGTGTTGTTTCTTCTTTCTGTATATGTCTAATAATGCAATATACCCTAGTCCATCTAGTGGCTACCTGCATCTTCCATCTGAAAGGTGGGGGGGGAGAGGGGGAGGGGTTTGCAGGTTAGGGGGCGCTAGGCTGGAGATTTGCCTAGGGTGCATAGAGACCTTACACCGGCCCTGCCAGTATGATTTACTGGACAGGCCTGCATAGCATTCCTCTGCACACAATGGGCCTGATTCAAGTTTGTAAGCAAATAAAAAAAGCACACAAATGTGCAAAACCATGTTGCACTGCAGGTGGGGCAAATGTAACATGTGCAGAGAGACTTAGATTTGGGTTGTTTATATGTTTTTCTGTGCAGTGCTTTTGCATGCAGCCCACAAATGTTAGCTTTATTTTTATATAGCAAGTTAGATTTCAGTTGGGCACACCTCACCCAAATATAAATCCCTTTGCACATGTTACGTTTTCCCCACCTGCAGTGCAACATGGTGTTGCCCAGTTGTGTGCTTTTTTCCTTTGCTTGCAAACCTGAATAACCCCCAATGCTATAGTTGAACAAGACACTTTCTTTTGCAGCTGTCTTAACAGGCTCACTATATTCTGTATGTCAAAGTCTACTGAACTACGTTGCTATAACAGCAAATATAAAAAAACATAACATTTAAAAAAGAAAATGTTAGGAAGGCAGATTCCTGTCAGCCATATAAAAGTAGTGAAGTGGGCTGTGCTGATGGGAGATAAGATTACTCAGCACCCACATTTACAGCAATAGTCTTCTTTGGGTGAATTCAATTGCCCTTTGTAAATTTTTGTGTGGTAAAAATGGGACATTACTGCACTTCCTTTTGGGACGGAACAGATCACCTCTCAATTTGGATTTTGTGAAAGGTTATATTCAGGTTGGGTAGATATATCTCTATGTGTATGGACATCTTATGAATTTATGAGGCTTCTGAGCCAACAACACAACACAACACAAGCTTTAGATGGGAGTTAATTTCAAATTGTCAGTGGTACAATACAGTAGCAAATATTCTGCATGTCCAAACGCATCATTAGAAACGCCACATAAAATGTACTCCCTAGGTGAGCCCTATGTGCAAATCAAGTCAGTCATCAGTCTGTTTAATATAAGTGAAAATAGCACTCAATGTATTAGTAAAGAATAACACAAATGCAAAATCAATTAGAAGCTATATTAATAGGACATCAGAATGCACAAGGAGTGCTAGAAATTTGCTAAAATTTACTCAGAATTATGGGCTATTTGAAATAAATTTACACTTAGAGGTGTTAATTGTCTCTAAGTAATAAAAAAAAAAAACTTTACAAAGTACTTTTGATTTGATTTAGATTTGCACATACTTCCAATTTGTGAACAAATGTTCTGATTTTTTTTGCACCGCTCAGGATCCATAGACAAGCATACAGTATGCCACTTTAAGCAACTGTGGGCGATTCAGTCAAACTTATGGCTGAGTGGGTGCAACTGTGCAGTAATGAGGTGTTCGCGCGTAGGCTATGTGTTCTGAGGGAGTGGTGTGAGTGTATCACACAAAGAACTGGTGCAAATGCACTTTGATAGTGAAGATGGCTATTTTCACAGGCTAGAAAACTATGCATATAGACTAAGATCCGCATTTATTTGTGGCATTTATTTGTGGCCTCACCTGCAGCAAACTTGAGTACAACTTTGAATCAAGCTCAGCATGTTAAATGTAATTATTAGTCCAATGCAACAAAACATTTTTGAAGATTAATTTACTTCTTATTGAAACAAAACCAGGAAAGAAACAAAGCGTGCTTTAAATTGAATGTTAGTCAATATTCTTCTACTACATGATGTATTATACAGCATATCATTATTGTAGCCTATACACAAGTTACTCCAAGCTTTAATGTTTTGCTTTGCTTAAATCTCAGTAATGTTTACCGAATTATAGAATGTTTAAATAGAACACTTTACTTGTAAACTTATTATTATTATTATTATTATTATTAATCCTGATTAGTTGTGATCAACATTCATTTATACCCATCTGATCTCAATATATCATTAAGTCCTTTTTCATATTAGTACAATTTGAGTTTCCCTGAATTAACATACTGTAGATATCAAAAAATTTTATGGTTTCCAAATATCTGCCAGTTCTGTCGGAGTATAAATAGTCCATGGCTGAAAAATCATTACTTATTCTAATTTACGGATATTGAACTTGAAATGAATACTCACCATTAGCACACCATGAACACAGCTGAAGTAGATGCCATCTGGTGAGTCATTAATGCCACCACAGAAATATGCATAGTGTCTTCTTCCTGGTCTAGACACCAGTAAAGATTTCTAGCCCATAATCTATAAAAGGGTAGGTGTTGTACCAGTGAGATCATTACCCAGTTAATGTTCTCCTTTTAGATTAGTTCATACCTCACTGCTTCTGGCATATAAAGGTTTAAGCCGCAGCCCACACTGATTGGCTTAAACTTGGATCACAATAACCAGGTGGAATTATTATCAGAGGGTGGGTTGAGTCTAAATACCAATAAACCACAGCCTACCTGCTAACTGCTGTTCTTTTTAATGAACCATACATCTCATCTTTTCCTAAGCCTTGTCATGTGCTCCTATAACACAATTTCCATTTATGATGATAAACAGTTATTATTATTATTATTATTATTATTATTATTATTATTATGATGAAGAAGAAGAAGAAGAAGAAGAAGAAAAAGAAAAAGATAATGAAGATGAAAAATTTGAATTTATATCCCAAGCAGCTCAGGTTTCACTTAACAGTTATTTCCTTCACACTGATGTACATGGATTGTAGTACATATTATAATTCAAACTATATTACCCTTGTTTCCTCTTACATACACCTCTCCCAATATTTATTATAGCTGTACCACTGGGTGCATTGACCATAAATCTCTTATACATTTGCATTGTACCTAGTAATAAGATTGATACTTTACATTTTAGTACTACGGTATTTACATTATGTTGCCTGTTTAGAATCACAAGATACAGTTATGAGCAGTTCAAACCACACTTAATTCACAAAACATTTACTACACAACTCAACATCTTTATTAAAACGTTTCATATACATATCTGCCATATAATTACCCCCTGTGTACACTCTTAATTTAAGACATAACTGAGGCTAAAATAATCTCTCAGTATTTTAGGAGCACCTCTAGATTGTTATGTGGTCCAGAATAGGCATGTACCTTGAAGTACCCTTGGCAGAACATCAAGGTTATGTATTGTAAAACTCAAGCACATCAAGTGGATGTAATGACGCCTGAGTTAGGCGGGCATGCAGGAAGCTGGCCGAACTCGAATGTTTTTTTAAATGGGCAATCACTTACAAGGTAAAACCGTGCCTTGTAAGTGATTGCCCCTTTTAAAAAAAGTCCAAATTTGGCTGGCATCCTGCACGGTCGCCGAACTCGGGCGTCATTACATCCGGCTCCAATTGTGCTTTATGAATGATCTATGAAAAAGCAGCATGGTGGTGTAGTGGTTAACATTGATGCCTCACAGCACTGAGGTCATGTGTAAAGTTATCAAACAAGGATATATGTGGAGTTTGCACATTTTCCCTTGGTTTGCATGGGTTTCCTCTGAGTACTCTAGTTTCCTCCCACACTCCAAAAATATACTGATAGCTTAATTGACTCCTAATTGTTTCCATATGATACAGATATACAGTATACTGGCAGAGAAAGATAAAGTACCAACCAATCAGCTCCAGCTATCATTTTTCTAACAGCCTGTAACAAGGCCGTTAAGAGCTGATTGGTTGGTACAGTACTTTATCTCTTTCCACTTGATCTCTCTGTAAACTCTGATACATACAGTATGCACCAAAGAATGTAATCTCAACTAGTGCAGGGACTGAGGTTAATAACTAAAATATTCTCCATAAAGTATTGCCTAATGTGTGTGCTCTATATAAATGTTACTAAATTAATAAATAAACAGAAAATTGTGCTCTGTAACAGGCAATACAATGGGAGCTATACACTGAGACAATGTAACAGCACAATTGTAAATGAGTTTGAGATTAGTTATCTGCCTAAAAGGGGGGAAAAACATTATTTTTAACCCTCGTGTCTTGAATATCGGGAGTGTCTAATTTTAGGTCAGATTAGCAGCACACTACATCACTAATGATGAAATCTCCTCAGACATTGGACAAAGTGTAAGTCTACTGCCATCCTGCAGTCATCACATTTTGTACTGAACAGCTGGGAACAAGTGAGTCACACAATAAAAGAAAATCAACATTGAATTCATAAAAAAAAAATGCAGACTGGAAAAGTACAACATTCCCACCAGGGCAGTTACTTTAAATGGCCTTTCTATGATATTCTATACATTTTATGCCGTTTGCTTACTGTGAAGACTTTGCAACACTTATTTTATTTTATTTATTTCACATGGTTTCAAATGAATATAAGGTTTAAATAGATATAATTTTTTGTCCCCATACTGTAAAATGTAAGGATATTATAGAATGATCACCAATCATTTCCATAACCACAAAGGCTGTTACATACGGTACTGTAGTTTCTACAAAATGACATTATTCCTTCCTAATAAACACTGAAGTGATGACATCAAAACTCACAGGTTATCAACCTTACCGTACTGTATATACTATTTCACATTTATATATCTACTCTGTAACTGGGCGCTGCGGATCCCATGTGGCAACATATAAATAAAGGATAATAATAATAATAATAATAATAATAATAATTTACTCAGCTTCCCAGCTGCACAGGATAGCAGTGGTAAGCTGAGTCTTAGGGCCTAATTCAGGGGTGGTATTTAGGTTGCCAGCTGTTGGAATCCGGGCGCACAGTATACAGGCACCGGAATCCCAACACCTGGCATATCGACACCTTTTCTCCCTCTTGGGGGTCCACGACCCCCTGTAGGGGGAATAGATAACATGGCGTGCATAGCGCGCCACCTGCCTGCAGTGTGGCGAGCGCAGCATGGCGAGTGCAGCGTGGCGAGTGCAGTGAGCACGCAAGGGGCTCATTTGCGCTCGCCCAGCTGTCGGTATGCCAGCGGTCGGAATTTCGGCGCTAGTATGCTGGCCGCCGGAAGCACGGGCACCAGCATATCACACTACACCCCTAATTCAGACCTGACTGCTGCTGTGCGTCTGTACTGTGCATGTGCATGCACCGTAATGCGCAGGAGAGACGGTCTGCAGCAACAGGGGGGGAGGTGCCAGTTAGCGACGGGATGGTGCAAAAAATGCGATCGCACGGGTGATCGCAAGGTGACTGACAGGAAGAGGCCGTTGGTGGGTGGCAACTGACCGTTTTAGAGGAGTGTCCAGGAAAACGCAGGCGTTTGGAGGGAGGATTCCTGACATCAGCTCCGGCCCCGATCATCGCAGCAGAAGAGTAAGTCCTGGACTGTGCAGGGACTTCTGTTTGTGCAGTTCTCCTGCACAAGCGATCGCACACCTGCACAGCAAATTCCCCCTCCCCCTGTAGGCGGTGACTATCTGATCGCAGGGATGCAAAAACCGCCTGCTAGCGATCAGGTCTGAATTAGGCCCTTAACGCTTCTTCAGGCTGTCCTGCATGCATCTGTGCTGGTGTGAATCAGCTTTCTGAAGATAGAAGGCTAAGCACGTGCCAACATCTAGCAGCTAAAACACATACAGCTGCACACTGAGATTGTGAAATTATAACGTGAAAATAACATGATAACAATCACTGATGCTCGGCACAACACAACGTATAAAATCTACTGAACCATGTCAAATGAAAGTATCCTATCGCTTATATTTGTAATAGTAAAAGATGTAACAGAAACATTTTACTAGATGATGTCATATTTGCAAACAAATATATACATTTACCTTTTAGCAACAGGAGTATGGGACACATTAATCAATGGGTGAAGAACCCTATTGCCCATATTCACCAGTGATTTACACTACTTATGCCTGGAGAGATGATGCTGGGGAGGGAAGTGACCACAAGCATAGACCAGGTACAATAAAGTCATGTTCATGTAGATGTCTATGACTAGTTCCTACAGTGTATAAGGAACTTGGAGGTCGATTCAGACCTGATCGCTGTTGTGCAAATTTGCACAGTGGCTGATTATCGAATGACTGCGCATGCGTATGCACCGCAATGTGCCGGCACGTCGCCAAACAGCGACAGAATGCTGTGAAAATTTCGATCTCAAGGCATTCGCAAGGTGATTGACAGGAAGAGAAAATTTGGGGGTGGTAACAGGCCATTTTCAGGGAGTGTCAGGAAAAATGCAGGCGTTCCCAAGCATTTTCAGGGAGGGTGTGTGACGTCAGTTCTGGCCCCGATCAGCCTGTTTGTATCGCACTGTAGGAGTAAGTCCTTGGCTACGCACAGACTGGCAAAATCATTTGATGGTGAGTGAGTTGCGAACGGATTTGCAGCTGTCCGCAGTCTGGCGGAAATTTCGCATGGCGTACACATGCTTTTGCACACTTGCACGTGGCAGGTTTTTTCACGCTCCCTGGGCGGCAACTATCTGATCGCAGACCTCTGCAAATTTGCAGCACAGCTATCAGGTCTGAATTAGGATCTTGGAGACACATATCTGATTGTAAGAATTGTTTCTTGAGTAGACGCATCCATAGCTGTCTGTTTGAAATTAATGTGGCATTCATGTCGTTGTAATGGTGATCTCACATAAAAAAAAAGTGATTCTCATTCCATTTGCGTGAAAATTGCCATTGCTAAGATAATGGTATCTGGGGCATGGGCTATAGGAGGAATAACTACTTGATGGCATATGATGCTTGGCTGATGGAACCTGTCTCCTGCTTTAAAATAGCCATGATCAGTATTTCAGATAGATTCACACACACACACACACACACACACACACACACACACACACACACACACACACACACACACTTAAGGGGAGTACACACGTAGCGATGTCCACTTAATTTCTAAGCAAGCTGACTAGATTGCTTAGAAATTAAGAACACATCGCTCCATGTGTAGGGTGCTGGCGAACCGATGCGCAGTCACGCACGACGCTATCACTGGCTCTAGATTTGCCATGCAATCTAGTAGACCGCTGGGTGAAATGAGTGATCCCCCCCTCCCCCCTCTTTGCTCAGCACACATCGCGCTGAGTGCTGAGCGGGGGAGAGATGTGTGCTGAGCGGTCTGTGCTAGATCACTCAGCACACATCTCTGGGAGAAATCTCCCGTGTGTATCCCCATTTAAGAGGGGTACACACAAAGAGATCCGTGCTTAAAATTAAGCAAAGATCTCTCCGTGTGTAGGGTGCTGGTGACAGCGATGCGCGGTCCCGAGCGGCGCTATTGCCAGCTCTAGATTTGCCATGCATGCATGCCAAATCTAGTGAGAGCGCTCATTTCACTGCTGGGTGACATGAACGACACCCCCCCCCCTCGCTCAGCACACTTCGTGCTGTGTGCTGTGCGCGGTGAGAGATGTATGCTGAGCGGTCTGTCCTAGATCGCTCAGCACACATGTCCCTTGTGTGTATACGGGGCTTTACACATTGCTTCCAGGCTGAAAGCATAATTGTATGCAAAAGTTAAGTGTCATGCTGTTACAAAGATCAGACGGTCTCTCCAATATCTTCAGTTTTGTCATCCTTCAGATTCAAATTATATGGTGGTCAAATAACATCACAGGAGCTAATAAATAAAAATTGACATTGCTGACAGCTGGTGACTGAAGCCCACTTCAACCATGCCTCTAACTTGATATATTGTTAAAATACCACATCCTTTCCAAGAGATGTCAAGCATGGAATACCATCTGTCAGAATATTTATATCAAGACACACAGCCTAATTACTGACTAAGCATATTTCACAGCATTTGCTGCTACATTTGGAATAGCTGGAAGCTTATTTAGACAGCTTGGAATAAAAGTCTGGCTTCGCCTATATGAGTTATCTGATTGTGTTTTGGCATTTTGACAAAATGGCTGCCTTCTAGTATTATTCCACTGTCACCTTGTTTGCAGGTCTGTAGCCAAACTGGATTGTTTCCTCAGTTCATGGTATTAATATTCCAAAGAAATAGGAGCCCACACATTCCCACAGAGTTGCATACAAAGTCAATTGCTCATATACCTAGGACTAGAAAGCAATATCACAATTAGAGGGTAACAGGGAGATACACTGTTTTTCCTACTTTATTGCTTTAGTAAATGAGGTCTTTGTGTGTGCCATTTAGCTATACTTCAATATATCATATGTAGAGGTGTGCCATGTCCACAGTAATTGTTCTCTGTCTGACAATTGCCTTTTGAAATTAGTTATAAAGCTTTCTACTGTATATACTGTGTGTGTGTGTATATATATATATATATATATATATATATATATGTTACCTTAATTCTAGAAAAGCACCATCATCCTATGCAGTAATGTACATCAGTTGCCACAACCAATTATAGTAGCCTGAAAGGTGGAAGATGTTGCAGCATATGCTACCACCAAGGAGGCCTCGTGGCACGCTAAATGATTAGCTAAGCTGCCTATCAGGAATATGTTCATCAGAGCACCCAGCAAAGGGTATATGGCTGTTGCTGGCTCTCATAGTGCGGCTGCATCTCCTCTATGTGCGTAGCTGATGCTTTGCGTGGGGGCACCTGGAGGTCATTAATTAACACTGAATAAGAGACATTATGTCACCCAGTCAGTGCATGCCCCCTAACCATTGGTGCTCTAGACAACTGCCTTGGTTTGCATAATGGCACCACCAGCCCTGGGTACATCACAAGTTCTTTACATAATGTATCTTTAGTAATTAAACTCTGGTAAATGGTTGGCTCAGGTAAACTGCTACAGAGCAGAATACCTTTCACATGGCACCCTTGTATACTAAATCACCGCTCCATGAGCAACTCATAGTTACGGAGCTCACTTTCCCTGACTGATATGACTGGCTTATGTCCTGGCTCCCAGATAGATAGCTCTATATATATATATATATATATATATATATATATATATATATATATATAAGCCAGGGAGCACCATACAAAACAGAAATAAGGAGGCACTCCATGGGCTCTTTAAATTGTGCATAGATTTTATTCCATCTTATCAACGTTTCAAGATCCTACAGGTCTTTCATCAGGATATACATGGATATGTATGTACATTGCTGTAGGAAGTTTGCATTTGGGTGATTTCCTGAAATGTCACTGGCCACCCACGTAGCTACAGTGTTTCTCGGGTGGGCTGATATTATTTTCATTACATAGAATTATCACAATAAATTAAATTTCTCCAAATGTCTATAACCTATAAGGATACGTGCAGTATTTAGGCAATGTGAGTTTTGTCCTCAAATATATTAAAACTCATCGAACTGTTTCACAACATCTTTGTTTCAATCGTACATTTCCTCCTCTGCACAGTATTACTGAAATGCTTGGGTTACAAATGTCCTTGGTTGCAAAGCACGGTGCTGACTTTCAAAGACTTATCCCTGACAAAATGCTCTTGTTTTTCTACATTCACTAACTCTGCAATGTTAGTTATCTCTTTGTTATCTATGCAATACTGCTAGAATTTTCATATTCAGAATTATGTAACAACAGTAAGCAACACAAAAGTTCAGGTAATTTAAATTTGATGGAGGATATTTATAATGTACTAGTGGAATATACAATCCTCACTATGTGTGTGCCTCCATTTGCACCATCATTTCTGCCTATGCATCTGAAAACAAGATGGCGGTGTTGGAATAGCTGTTCGGGGAGTTGCGGGTATTACTTGCTGAGTGGGCAAAAAGTACAAAGTAAAAATGAGATTGCAATCTTCAGAGCTAAAGTATTTAAATGATATATAGGTATGGAGAGGGCACATTTCTAAAGGCATATTTTACGTTGCAGAATGGCACACAGCCAGTTAGAGTCCATAAGATATCTTATTTTTATCTTCAGCTGAAAGCTGGTGGACTTCTGCCTCAACTTTAGTTTTAAGGGGATCAAAATTCCCCTTCAAATTGTTTACTTTGGGGACATACACTTTTCTTGGCACTATTAGCTCAAAGTAAAATGAAACAAACAATCTCAAACTCCTAAAGTACAGAATTTTAATGAAATCAACTCCAATATACACCCATTATAATCATTATTAAAGCAAAAAAGTAGATGTATGTAAAATGCAAAGTAGATACCACAAATAATTAAAGATGTGCAGGTTCGGATTTACTGAGTTCTTAATGCCAGCATTAACGCGAGTTTGGATTTATCTGGATTTTTCTAATTGGCTACCCAAAACATGTGACATCCAAGAGCCAATAAGATGCCGTTTTGAGATCCGGGTAAATCCGAGTAAATCCAACCCACACATCTCCACAAATAATGAATTGGATGGTACTAAAGCTGTAAGAGATTTCACTCTGTGCCTCTTGAGATGTCTCCACATTCCTGCAAACGTAGGCACACTTCTAGTTTACAGAAATGTCTCCCGATAGAGTAGAGAAGACAAACTGAATGGTGCCAAACAAGGCATTTAGGAGGTTACTTTCAGTCCTGCATTTACAGTTATAAGCATATCCAGATAGACATCACCAACTTGCACCTTGACAGAGATATAACCGGTCTATGTGGGCCCCCTACCAAAATTTTCTATGGACCTAACCCCTCTAAACTGCCCAAACTGCCCCCCCCCCCCCTTCCCCTTCCCAGCAACATTTTGCTATGGGCCCTAACCCCATCAGAATGATAATTAATATAATGCTGGCTGGGTGATCAGATAAAATATGTTTGATGTCAAATTCGTACCTTTCTACTACAGTGTTTAGATTTAGTCTGGTGTATAGTCACATGCCAGCTTATTGAACACAGCAAATATTAGGTTAAGTAGGTATTGGCTCTGAAAATAAAAAAAACATCCAGCATTTCCAGGCCTATCCCTTAGACCTCAGGCAAGTAAGCCTGTAACTTGTTACTTCCCACGAGGAGGGAGTTATATAAAACAGATGTTATGGATTATTTATATGCAGAACTGTCACAGATTCATTTCCATATAATGGGATATGTGCCAGCTTGCTTTTGTGCTTTACAGTAAGACTAACATAAAATATCAACAGAAACTCTTTTAAAAAACGTAAATACAAAAATAAATATCTGAAGTGTTTTTGTTTAATATTCGTACATGTCCAAATGATGTGATTCAAACAGCTTCCTAACCTAATATATAAAGAAAACAGCTAGATAATATATATATATTATTAGTTAGACAACAACCACAACTGGAGATGAGAAATTGTTTCACAAAACATTGCATGATGTTCTCACAGTGCACTTCCTATGTCCACCTACTGAAGTGGAAACATACTGGACATTATCCATCACACGCATCTACTCTTATAGAAATGGAAAGATACCGGACATTATCCATCACACGCATCTACTCTTATAGAAATGGAAAGATACCGGACAATATCCATCACACGCATCTACTCTTATAGAAAATGAAATGGAAAGATACCGGACATTATCCATCACACGCATCTACTCTTATAGAAATGGAAAGATACCGGACAATATCCTTCACACGCATCTACTCTTATAGAAATGGAAAGATACCGGACAATATCCATCACATGCATCTACTCTTATAGAAATGGAAAGATACCGGACATTATCCATCACACGCATCTACTCTTATAGAAATGGAAAGATACCGGACATTATCCATCACACGCATCTACTCTTATAGAAATGGAAAGATACCGGACAATATCCATCACACGCATCTACTCTTATAGAAATGGAAAGATACCGGACATTATCCATCACACGCATCTACTCTTATAGAAATGGAAAGATACCGGACATTATCCATCACACGCATCTACTCTTATAGAAATGGAAAGATACCGGACAATATCCATCACACGCATCTACTCTTATAGAAATGGAAAGATACCGGACAATATCCATCACACGCATCTACTCTTATAGAAATGGAAAGATACCGGACATTATCCATCACACGCATCTACTCTTATAGAAATGGAAAGATACCGGACATTATCCATCACACGCATCTACTCTTATAGAAATGGAAAGATACCGGACAATATCCATCACACGCATCTACTCTTATAGAAATGGAAAGATACCGGACAATATCCATCACACGCATCTACTCTTATAGAAATGGAAAGATACGGGACATTATCCATCACAAGCATCTACTCTTATAGAAATGGAAAAATACCGGACATTATCCATCACACGCATCTACTCTTATAGAAATGGAAAGATACCGGACATTATCCATCACACGCATCTACTCTTATAGAAATGGAAAGATACCGGACATTATCCATCACACGCATCTACTCTTATAGAAATGGAAAGATACCGGACATTATCCATCACATGCATCTACTCTTATAGAAATGGAAAGATACTGGACAATATCCATCCCACACATCTGTAAACTAGAAGTGTGCTTATGTTTCTGAGGAGAGACAATTCTATGAGCAGCAGATACAAGGTTTTATGCTCACCCGCTTGCCCCTAACATGCCCCTTTTCATCCTCTTTTCACGACCCTGGAGAGAGTGGTTGCTTTGCAGTAATAGATTGCAGAAGAAATGCATGGATTCACTAATCTTCCTGAGATCACCATACTGTGATAGCTGACAATTTGGGAGGTGAAGAGACAGGAGAGCAAGACTTGTACACCTACTTCTCTCACCATATCAGTAACTGCTCTTGCTCTTCCAGTGATCGGCCAATGGGGGTCATTCCGACCCGCTCGCTCACTGCGTTTTAACGCAGCAGAGCGAACGGGTCCCTGCTGCGCATGCGCCGGCGCCGTAGTGCGCATGCGCCGGCGCCGTAGTGCGCCTGCGCATGCGGGACGGCCAAAGGCCATAGCAGGACAGTGATCGCCTCTGCTGATTGAAAGGCAGAGGCGATCAAAGTAAGGGAGGGGGCGAAACTTCGTAGACACGTTCCGGCCAACACAGGCGTGGCCGGACCGAATGGGGGGCGGGCCGCAGCGGCTTGCGTAACATCATGCGCAGCCACTTTGGGCCAGGAAGCGAGGAGTAGCTCCCGGCCAGCACGCTAAAGCTGCGCTGGCCGAGAGCTACTCTTGAAGTGCAAAGGCATCGCCGCTGTGCGATGCCTTTGCACTTCTGCGAGGGGGGACCGGACTGACATGCGGGGCGGACTAGCCCCGTGCTGGGCGTCCCCCCGCATGTCAGAAAGATGATCGTAGCTGTGCTAAATTTAGCACAGCTACGATCAACTCGGAATGACCCCCAATGATCAGCGTAATGGGACTATAAGTACCTCCTCCGTAGGTCTCATAGGCCGGGGCCTCCTGGCCACTGTTACATCTTTGTGCTAATTACAAAAAGTCCATTGTAGCATTCAAAATATGTAGAACATAATCTATATCATATAAACATAGTGATTGACAAACGAAAGACAATATGGCCTTCTTTAGCCATAATCAAGGCATCACTATTGCCATGTTGTCCTTGTACCACACATGCTGCACTGGCTTCAGATGGAGTTAGCCATTGTAGCCTATGGGCTACAGTCTACAGTATTGTCTTGGAGAGGGATGGCTGCTCGCACATAAGTGGTCAGCAGACCAGACATGCATATTAACAAGGAGGGGTACCGAAGGAGAAGGGGAGTGATCACATTCGTGAACACTACTAAGACCTCACTGGAGACCCTGTCCCTGCATGTCTTTTTTAATAAACTGGTGCAATACTTATTTCTTATTGGTGAGATAAGAGGCAATAAGAAACTATAATTATCAGGTTTAAAACACAATAAGTAATAACTACGTCCCTAATACAGAAACGGATTTGTAACCTTTGTTTATGCCCCACATGTTGCACAACCGCTGCTGATCTCCCCAGTAAAGTTTAGAAAAGGAGAGACATTATTGTGCTGAATCTGCTGGGACTTGCAAAACAGCACACTTCCATACCATTCGTCTTGGCACAGTTTCCAGACAGCACACATGGAGGACGTGGCGTGTGTGGTAAGTATTGACCTCTGTGTCTGTTACAAAACTGAACTCCACGTGCACAGCCAGGTGGCAATATGCCAGAAGATTAATGACCATTTATAGATGGATAAAGTCCTAAAGTTCTAATTTGTCCAATGATAAAAAGTCTCAAACGCTACACAGACAGACCATAGTCTGAAGATAACTTCAAAGATTCTGTATTCTTATTACTAAACATATAAATAATGACATAGTAGATCAAGTCTATCATTTTAAAATGTAACATGAAACATAATACTTAAAAGCATGCAAACATTACTGTGCAGATGCAAGAAATCCATAGCCTATAGTTAAACCTACATGTATTAAGGGGCTAATTCAGCTAGGATCACAGTGTGCGATCCAACCAGAATTTTTGCTAAAAAGATGCGGGCGCATGCGCAGTACCCATCCTGCGCATGCGCCCGCATTTTCTGCAGGAGCCGCAGAAAATGCGATCGCTTCTGCCTGTCAATCAGCGCGGGGGGGGGGGGGTCAACGCTCTGTTTCCAGGGAGGAGACGGAGCGTTGCGAGAGGGCGGGGCCAGTAGAATAGTGGGCGGCGCAGTGCAAACGGGGGCCTGTCGGGGGCGTGATCACGGCGGCTGCATGATATCACACGCAGCCGCCGCAATGCGTAAGATGGCACCGGGTCTCCTGCAGGCGCAGCTAAGCTGCATCGGCAGGAAGCATCAACAGTTTTTACGATGAAGCAGAAATTGCGTGATGATCGCAATTTCTGCTTCATCAAGGGGGGCAGGCGCAGGTCAGCATGCTGAGCGGCCTTGCCTTGCGATGGGTGGCCCCCAGCATGCGAACAAAAGGATAGCAAATTCTGCTGATTAGCAGAATTTTCTACCCAACCTGAATTAGCCCCTAAGTGTGTTAAAAAGGCAGCAGGCATTGTCTAACCCTATCCTAAATGTATTATAGCCCAGTTTCAAATCGAAATGCATTAGAGCAGTCGTTCTCAAACTGTGTACCGTGGAACCCTGGGGTGCCTCAGAACACTTGCAGGGGTGCCCTGGACTGGTGGTCCAGGACCAATTAAACAAATTTAAGGTCAATGTAAAAGGCAAACCAGCGCTGGTGGCAGTCAATCATAAAATATGTGGACAAACAGAAGCAGAGCTTGTCCCTCACCACACAATTGACCCCAAGGATGATATCTAAACACAATTTATTTAATGTAATAATATTTATTTCTACATTTCTCAATAAAAAAGTTTTGGCCTCAGGGTGTCGTGAAAAAAATTCTTATAGGCGGCGTGCTTCAAAAAAGTTTGGGAACCACTGCATTAGAGTATTGTACCCCCTTCCATAATATACAGCAAGCCAACGTTTTTAGCTGCTGAATAAATGGTGGTTCCCTTCTGCTTTAAAACATTAAATGTGACGATATATAAATGCTGTGGACAGATTGCAAATATCACTGTAATAATGCAAATAGCTTGTAGCAGGCATATTACTATAGCATTAGTGGGTGGGATGCAGATGCTTTAAGCTATCAGATCATCATCATCAACATTTACACCAGAGCTTCCATATGTGATCAGCCTCAAAGCAGATGCATGTGAATCTTTCTTGTAGTCAGTATGTGATGCTTTTTATATCCCTGTACTTTGTGTACACTGCTTACATGCTCCATGCTACCATTGTTCCACCGCTTTAAGCACAAGGGGTCGGAAGTGCGGAATGCATCACAGCAGACATGGGATGCAGAAGAATTTTTGGTGCCCATGTGTATTTTTTTTTTTACTCAATTTGTGGAAAAAAGGTGCAAATTGCATTTCCATCCAATTATTATGTTTGTTGTTGTAGATATCCACTGACTAATAATGTAAGAAAAATTTGTGCAGCAATATATAAACTGGTCACTAGCTATGATAGAAACATACATCTCTCCCTTTGACAAAATATCCACGTGGTTTAGTCTGCTGCAGTAATGCTGTGTTGGCTGTAGAACGCGGTGAAACATGGAAGGTGTTAATGTTCCGCTATAAGTTGATGCCAAGATATGGAGTCATAATGAAAGGGTGCCCATATTTCACTGCGTTCTACAGCCAACATTTTCATTCTTATACAGAGCTATACAAATCATTATCACTTGAACAATAATTATTGATCTCCCAACAAAGCATTGTGCCTGGCTTTGGTGCTCTAAGATAAATAATTTGGATAAAAAGCATTAAAAGTTCAATGTAGTGAAGGTAATAATAATCTGCCGTTTGGCATAACCTTAGGGTATATTTACGAAGAAAAAGACGCTTCTACTCGATGAGTGTGTCATCAAAATTTAAAGAGGCACTAATATTAAATGCAAAACACTCCAGACTTTGCACTTAATGTAAGTACTGCTTTAAACTTTGAGGTCAAACCCGCTAAGAAGCAGCAGCAAGATAAAGCTGCCACTACTGTACATAAATATACCCTCTTGTCTTACAGGCTTTTTGGCGTAAATTTACTAAAGCTTCTAAAAATGAAAAGTGGTGATGTTGCCAATAGCACCCAATCAGATTCTGTCTATCATTTCTATTTTGCATCCTCTAGAAAATTATAGACACAATCTGATTGGTTGCTATGGCCAACATCACCACTTTTCATTTTTAGAAGCTTTAGTAAATATACCCCTTTAAGTTCACTTTTCGAAAATGATAATTTGCTGACAATTCAGGTATCAGTCATGTATGTCTCAATATTTGAACTTACACTAGCTTGCCAACTGAAACACAAGGCAATCACGCTAACTGAATAGGAGAAATGTAACTCTCAACTCCTCTCTGAGGGACAGAAAGACCAGACGCATTTTACAAAATAAGTCTGCAGTCACTCCCATGTAACTCTGTGCAAGGGGCAGTGTCCGTTCAGCTATTTTCTATGTGTACAGTTCAGACCTATTTGCTAAGAGAGCTGAAAACCAATCCCCTAGTCATACAACTTGTATTAAATCTTTATCAAGGGAGAGTTATGTAAGTATATGAAAGGTTATGCACTAAAATAGACGATGATAATAGCTATATTTAAAAATTTCAAGGAAGACAGTTTTTCGTTCAACAGAATTAACTTCATAGGAAGTCATATTATCTGAACAAAGACTACATATGAATACAATATATGATTCCTGATTGCCACAAATAACAGGATTATGCAGACTGGTAACTGGTTATTGTGATATTATACAGTGTGACGTAAGTACTTATACTGAATTATTTTAAGTAAATCAAGAGTATGGAAAGTATTTCCATGGATCAGAAAACAGTTTGAGTTTCACAAACAAATTATTATTATTATTATTATTATTATTATTATTATTATGATTATCTATTTACATGGTGTGATAAGGTGTCTGCTTCATTGAATAAACAATACAACAATACATCAATAATAAATCAATATCAGACAACATGATCTTTCTAACACAACTAAAAAACATAGGCAGAGTGGATGCAATGGAGGAAGTGGAAGGTAGAGTACAGCGACTCACTATGGCCATTAAAAGTGAGAGGACAAGCAAAATCGGATCAGGTAAGCAAAGTTGGACTGGATAATGTTAGGAGTAGATAACAAGGGAATTGGGCCCTGCCTATGACGCCCTACAGTCTATGAAGGATGTGTCTAACCAGGATGGTGAACTAGGGGAAAGAGTAGGCGGGTGATCACTGATCTTAGTGCTATAAATGATGATTATGATTATGATTACAGTAGTTGCCTACTTTTAGGTTCTCTCCTCTAGAAGAAGTCCAGAGGAGAGATGAAGCTGACTGGTGGTGGAGCCAGGCCAAGCACTTTGCGCCATTAGAATCTTTCTCATAGAATTTCCTAATTTTTACCCCGCCCTCTCCCCATAGAGCCATGATTCCCAGCATTACGTATCCTGCCCTGCCCACTTGAATAGGAAGGGGGCGAAATTTAGGACAGCTGCCTACTGTTCGATGGGTCCAAGGGACTCCCTGCAAATTTTGGAATCTCCTGAATGATCTGGATGAGTAGACAAGTATGGATTATGGGCCTTATATAGAGATGGATGCAGATCGCCGCATACGCAGCCAGATATGTGGCCATTTCCTTACATGCTGGGGTATGCCCAGCACAGGGCAAGGCCGCCCAGCATGTGTGAGGCCGCCTCCGGTTGTGTCTGCAATTAGATTGCGGATGCATTGGAACTAAGGTTGACCCCTGGCAACGCAGCCCATTTTTTTACTCGGAGCGGCTGCGTGTGACGTCATGCGGCTGCCTTGAAAATGGTCACGGTCCACGCCCAATGATGCAACCGCAATGTGTGCAGCCATTGTGTATGTGCAGTTTGCCTTCATTGGCAAACTGCACTGCGGATCTCATCAGCGGCGAGGTCTGAATGACCCCTTATGATAATAACTGTAATTCATACAGCACTTATTAGACAGATCTAACGCTAAAATAAAAAAATTTTCAGATTCTAGGAGAAGCTTCACATTAGCATTTCATGGATTATATGCATAGGTGCATTTAAACAACATTATTAGTATTTGTTTTTTATTTAATTAGAAAAAACAGTGGGCAGATTAATGTACAACAAAATCATGATCAGTCTTCAAAACGATCCTATTCAAAATATCCATATCCATAGCATATCCATACATACCTCTCCATAGGGAGTGCAGTAGGTTTCAGGCCTCTCAATTCCACAGGTTGAGGACGCTCTTAAGTAATTAGTTCTTCCAATAAGAAGATCTCCCACTGCGGGATAGCATGCTCCATGGGAGCAATCCTGCTGGGCATTCACAAGGAACAAGCAACCTATGACAAAGAACACATCACTTTTAATACAGTAGCAGCCCCCCTCCCCTTAGATTGTAAGCTCCTTGGAGCAGGGCCCTCTTCCCTCCTGTTCTTACAACCCTCTTCTCTCACAATTACAGCTCTTTCCTACTCAGCAACCATCTGGAGCCACATCTCCTCTCGCTTGTTACTCTTTATCTCTTCCAACGACTGCCTGCCCCTACTAGTATTCTGATTACTCCTTTGGTCCTTACAGCTCAGCTGTATTGTGTATGAGAATTATGGTGCTAGTTGTTACCTGTTCTCTGTTTTAGTTTTTCAGTTACTGTAATGTTAAGTTCTGTGTACCGTGTTTTGTTTTAATGTGTGCCGTATGTATGGTGCTACAAAACACTTGTGGCGCCTTATAATTAAAATGTAATAACAATAATAAATCCATAACAGTTAATAAAAACTAATTTTATATTATAAATAGAATACAAGATTATCAATAGACCTACTGGAGACTAGCGACATGTCATTTCTTCTGGGCTGACAAAAAACTTTAGTCTGTTATTGGAGGTAATTTGACAAGTCATTAGAGGTGATTGGATGGGACATTGGAGGTGATTGAGCAAATTATTAGAGGTGATTGGACAAATCAGGGGTGATTGGTTATTCGAGGTGATTAGACAAGTCATTACAGGTGGTTTGACAAATCATTGGGTGTGAATGGACAAGTCATTGTAGGGGATTGAACAAGGCATTGGAGGTAATTGTATGAGTCATGGCAACTTGCCATACTTGTGATGCACTGTACATCTAATGTATAGATTGAATGGCACATATCTTGCAATTGTATCCACAAATTATTTTTGTTATTGGCATATGCACTGTGGGTGCTGGACCACCTGTAACACCCGCTCGGCCACGTTGCCACCGCCTCCATACTGTGGGATCCGTCCAGCCACCATCTAGCTCAGCTGCATCGCCTGGCTACCTCTTCTTACATAGGTAGTCAGACAGCGCTGCAGCTCATCTTCACGATCCACTCCCCCCCTTCCTGGCTCCCTCTTCTCCCCCCAGCATCTTCTGGGAGTGATGATATTTCTCCCAACCCGCACCCAGGCAACCCACAGTGTCCTGTTCCACAGCATTAGGGCAGGAAGCAGAGGAGGACAGAGACACTGCACACAGAGTCAGGTCTTAGTAGTGTCCTGGTAGGTAGAACAGCCGGTTGGTAGATGCTGCTGCTCTGGAAAAACGTAAGTATTACACACACACTCTCTCTCTCTCTCTTTCTCTTTCTATCTCTCCCTGGCAGGAGCTCTACCTGGTGTAATGTGTGAAAAGGGGTTCTACCTGGCATAATGTGTAAAAGGTGACTCTACCTGGCATAATGTGTAAAAGGGGCTTTACCTGGCAGTAATGTGTAACAGTGGCTACACCTGGCAGTAATGTGTAACAGGGGGCTCTACCTGGAGTAATGTGTAAAAGGCAGCTCTACCTGGCAGTAGGGTGTAAAAGGGGGCTGTACCTGGCAGTAATGTGTAACAGTGGCTCCACTTGGCAGTAATGTATAACAGGGGCTATACCTGGCTGTAATGTGTAAAAGGGGCTCTTCCTGTCATAACATGTAAAAGGTGCTCTACCTGGCAGTAATATGTAAAAGGGGCTCTGCCTGAAGTAATGTGTGAAAAGGGGCTCTACCTGGCATAATGTGTAAAATGTGTCTCCACCTGGCAGTAATGTGTAACAGTGGCTCCACCTGGCAGTAATGTGTAAAAGGGGGCTCTACCTGGTAGTAATGTGCAACAGTGGCTCCACCTGGCAGTAATGTGTATCAGGGGCTCTACCTGGCTGTAATTTGTAAAAGGAGGCTATACCTGGTGCAATGTGTAAAAGGGAGCTCTGCCCGGCGTAATATGTTAAAGGGAGCTCTACCTGGCTGTAATGTGTTAAAGGGGCCTCTACCTGGCATAATGTGTAAAAGGAGCTCTATCTGGCATAATATGTAAAAGGTGGCTCTACCTGGCATGATGTGTAAAAGGGGATTTACCTGTGTAATGTATCAAAAGGGCTTTACCTGTTATAATGTGTAAAATGGGGCTTTACCTGGTAGTAATGTGTGACAGTTGCTCCACCTGGCAGTAATGTGTAAAAGGGGGCTCTACCTGGAGTAATGTGTAAAAGGGAGCTCTACCTGGCAGTAATGTGTAAAAGGGGGCTCTACCTGGCAGTAATGTGTAACAATGGCTCCACCTGGCAGTAATGTGTAACAGGGGCTCTACCTGGCTGTAATGTGTAAAAGGGGCTCTACCTGGCATAATGTGTAAAAGGGAGCTCTACCTGGCAGTAATGTGTAAAAAGGGGGCTCTACCTGGTGTAATGTGTAAAAGGGGGCTCTACCTGGTGTAATGTGTAAAAGGGAGCTCTGCCTGGCATAATGTGTAAAAGGGGGCTCTACCTGGTGTAAGTGTGAAAAGGGGCCTCTACCTGGCATAATGTGTAAATTGGGACACTACCAGGAGTAATGTGTATAAGGAGCTCTACCTGGTGTAATGTGTTTAAGTGGCACTACTGTGTGGCATAATTTGAATAATGGAGACTACTGTGCTGAGTAATATGAATTGGTATTATTTTGTGACAACGCCCCTTCCACATGAAACCATGCACCCTATTTTTTTTACGCTCACCTTTGGTGCGCACTGCTCTATTTTAAATATGGGGGGGAGCACCAATTCTCTTTCTGACACAGGGCACCAAATTGTCTAGCTATGGCATGTATTAATTTTCCTTACCAATGACTGGTACAAAAGTCAATCTCATGGCACAACCCTGCTCTTATTGAAATATAGAAAGCTTTGGCATGATACAAATACAGAATTTTTAAGACTAAATCCACCACACATCAGTGTTAAGTGTGTATAATTTTGAAAGGTACTGTATGTGTACTCTCTTGTTTAGAATGGTAATAAGTTGCTGCAAGCCCCTTGAGCAGTGGAGATAATCAGGGTGGTCATGCACGGCTGATAACTTGACACCTTTTTACAATTAGTTCTGAGCTGAGTCAACACTTTCATCTGCTAAATTCACCCTTGCCACTGACAACTGTCTCAACACTTTTACAAGTTCCAAATACAATCTATTGCTTACTGCTTCTTCTTAATGGCAGCTACCCAAAGAGAGGGATTTTTGCTGTGGTAATATAAGGGGAATTAGTCCTCTCCTCTGTGCAGATCTACTAACACATGAATTAAAAATTCTAAAACAAGACGTCTGCACTTGAACATTTGAATAAGAATGTTGGCCACATTCTCTGATTCCCCCCATAAATGGTAATAACACCTCCACCAACTAAAGGTGTGGCTTTGAGCAACAAAGCAACACAAAATCATTTAATTCAATGAACTTAGATAAGAAATTGCAGTAGTTATGACCTTACGGAAATATAATATACTATAGTTTCATGAGAAAGCAATATAAAAAAAACCTACATATTATTCAAAGAAAATAATCCACCCTGAAGGGTGAGAAAACAAAGCATAATGTCTTACCTAATAGTATGATGCGTAACCACATCCTCTGTCCCTGAGCTCTACACACCTGTGAATAAAAGCAGAAAGAATGTTCTGAATTAAAATAAGATTTTTTCACCTTGAACTTATTTTCTACAGAGAACCAAGTAATTTCATAACAGTTGATAATACATAATTGATGCTAATTCATGTTTAAATTACTATTAATAAAGGAAACTGTAATTTAACTCCCTCCACTTCGGTGTGGTTTTATATGGAAGTACTATAGGGCACAGCATGTTATTGTAGCCAAGTACTGTCTATGCAGGTAAACAGTATGACAGAAGCACAGCTTTGCTTATTATAGCACAAACCAAATGTAGTTGTGGCTGTTTAGGGAAGATAGGCCCTGTAGTAGTCACACTCAAAGGTGGTCCCATAGAGAATGCTGTCTCTGATGGTGAATGTGAGGATACACCAACACTACTCTTTGTTCTTGTCTTAAGCTGGGTACACACTTATATAATCGTCCACAAATGTATACAGTAGGTGTGTGTGTAAGACACTCCTGCAGTGCTGCTGCAGCTGTCTGATTGGGAGGTCACATCTTATGTGCTGTTTAATATTTTAGATGCCAACCTCCCGATCCCATAGAAGCCTGTACACACTGAGCTATTTGCAACTCGATGTGTACAGGAGTCACAGAAGGTCAAGCTGGGTACACACTACTCAGCTGATTGGGTCCCTTTAACTCAATCTAACAGATATAGGGATAAATAATATTATTAACAATAATAGATGGTTGTGAGGATGCTATAATGCAGAAGCATTATCAGTCACTGCCATCTAGTTCCCTATGATGAAGGCTGTCCCATTGTAAATAATAATAATGATAATTAAGCAGGTAACTCTAAAGTCCATGAACAAATGTTGTTGTGTTATCAATTTGGGCCTAATACTTCTATGCTCATAAGTGGATATCCACTAAGCTGTAAATCATTTGGCTTTAACGTACTCTTTAACTTATCAGCTATAGTTTTCTTTTTTTAATTTGCATAAAACAAATAATATCTATTTGATAACATTGTTTTTATGTTGTACACGTCTACAAAACATCTGCTAAGCGTTCAGCATTTTACATATACATCTCGGCGATACTGCGATACATAGCAATTGTTTGTCTCCATAAGCTTGCCTGGAAACTCCCTAAAAAGGAGGAAATGTCTCAGCAAACTCCCTGTGGATCTATTCTTTCTTTTTATGAAAACCCAGCCTCGGGTTAATGAAATTAAACTGCAGAGAAAACTATGTATCGCTTGCAGGTCTATTGTAAGACTCACCTGGACTTTCACTTTTCTCTGATCTCCAAGTTTGAGAGTTTGTTTCCTCCTCCACCCCAAATCACTACTGTACTTCTCTTCCTTCAGCTGCCTTTTTAAAGCACGGCTCACCTACAAGCCTCCGCAGTGTATGTGATAAGGGAGTGTGTCAGTATCCTCATCAGACGCACACACCCAAACATGGTTACTCATCACATACCATATCCTAGACACAGCATGCCTGTATTACAGTCCACAGGTACAGATCTATGCACAGAACCAAAGCACACTAATAACATCAGGCTGAGAGTACACTGCCAGTATTTCTGGCATTGTGACAATCAGTCATTATGAGTCTACCACTCTCTCACAGGTGTGAATAAAACTATAACACTAAGGAGTTACAGAAGAGGAGTTGGAATGTACGCTCTGTTCCTGTAACATCTATAGATCACATAAGACTACAAAGTTAGGGACTTGGTGTGAATTTTCTGGCCGAGGCTCTGAATGTTAAATATACTTAAGAATATCTATAATGTGTTTCTTAAAAATGGTCCAGTTAAACAAGCAGCAAGGCTGTAGAACTTGGTAGATTAAAGTAATCTATAATCTGAAGACTTGATTTGCTGCAGGGATAGAAATAGCTACCTAATAAGTTCTAAGGTGGTAAGTATGGAGTAGGCTGTCTAAAGATCACCAAGATCCAAGAGCAAGAGAAAGTTACTATACTTTCTGTTTTTTGGGTCATGATTGCTTATCCTGAAAAGTACAGATTAAATTGCAGATTACTTAAATTTATCAACTCCTAAGGATTAAAACAATTTTATAGTTTGGTGAGAAAAAAAGATGTGTACTTTTGTTAAGTATGTATGATGTGCTTCTATATATGTATTTTAGCCTAATGCAAAAAGTGATGAAAAACCTATAATTTCTTATATAATATTGTTAAAATTTACTAGAAGATGAAGACTACAGACGCCAAATCATTTTATGAGTCTTTCACTATGTTTAGTTCAACTAAGCCGCAGTCCATTAAATACGTTTTAGTTCTGTTTTTAAGAATTATATGAACCATCGCAAGTTATGATATAACTTGTGCTTAGTAAGTAAGGATGATTTATTGTTCTGGCTCTGAGATGGCCTATGGATAATTAAGTGAGCTCTGAAAGGGTGGAATTTGGGATTAAAGGGTTTTCAAAACGAGACACTGGCTTTTTATATTTGAGAATGACTTTCTAGATTAGTGCCAACATCTCTGGTGAGGTATTGGGTAGAAACATGAGACCTTACAAAATTAGGGTGTCCAGGTTCATTAGCTCTAGAAGTAGCTCTTCAAATGGTCATGTTATAATAATGAAAATCAATCTGTGGGATGTGGATTAATGGCCCAACTATATTCCTCATTTTAATAGAATTTTTTTTTGTGTTTTATCTATTTATTATGAGAGAATGTGTGTATGTAATTGCAGGTTTACCAATATGATCATTATTTTTTTTAACAGATCAGATGTAGGGTTATGGGCCTAGAGTATATGAAACGACTGGGGAGGGAACAATATACCTAAAAGTACCACACAAGTCATTTGCAAATCGCTAATCCCTACTATTTCTGAGCTAGTGTAAAATAGAATAGTCTACTCTTGATCAAGAGAAAGAAACTTTAGTTTTAACGTACAGAATAAATAAAGGTTTGGTGCTTTAAAACGGGGGGCAGCTCTATCCCGAAGCCCACCTGCAGGGCCACAAAGTGCAGAAAATAAAATAAATATGGATACAGCGCAAACCTCTATGGGGTGAAATGTCCGTGCTACAAAACACTGTCTGTGATGGACATTTATAATGGCCCAGTTGCAGTCAGAAAGTCCATATTAAAATGTCTTTAATCACCAGCTTTAGCCCAAAAATACTTCTATGTCCTTCACACTAGACAACTGTAAACTCTCTCCTCCCTCTATTTCACTCTGGGAATGGGTATCTCAGATAAGAGAGCAGAAAAGACAGCAATAGTGTAATACAGTTTTATTAAGAACAATATAAAACACAACCTTAGTAGCGTACCTCAGGTAATGGTGTTTAACGCACACCAATTCTCGCAAGTGGTATAGGGTCTTTTTTGATGCTCCCCGGCAACAAGTATTCCCCATTTCACAGAGTCCTGGGCAGGCAGTAGTAAGGTCTTTCACCTGATAATAATACATCTGCCCCACTGTCCTTTATTACATTTCAAGATGCTGACACACTCAGGATTCAAACCCATCACATGTGGCATTGCAGTGAGACACTCTTCATGAGCTATGTGACCCTGCATAGACAGCTAGAGAATTCTAACTATTTGAAGCTCACCTTGTACTTTGCAAATAAAATATCAGCATTATAGTTGAGCAGATCTATGCAGTGTGTGGCTGCAAGGAATTGGATGTGTGGTGGCACATCATATAGATCTACTCAAGTGCAATACTGATTACTTTTTAAAAGATACAAGATTTTCATATAGTTAGCAATCTCATAGTTTTAATGCAGGATCAAATAGCTCAATGATTAAGGTGAATAATTGGAATGCAACAGGTTATGGATTTGAATGCTGTGTATGGCATTATATTGAAATGTGTTGTACATTAAAGGGTATTGTGACTGAATAACAAAGAGATGTCCAAATACATTCTCCTGCAATGTTCCATAAATGTGTTTGTATAATAAATAAATATATATATGTATATATATATATATGTATATATATATATATATACACACAGTATATATATTACAGCTATGCGCACTACCACCTTGTCTTGTAATAATATGTATATTTTTTTAAATAATTTTTATTTACTATAACACAACTTCAAAATATTCTTTCTAGGCAGGTATAAGGATGAGTTTTATTAAGAAATGCTACAATAAAACAATAACAAAAATCTTAAGAGGGCATTAGAGGGTTCTATGGTATTCCTGTGAAACTACACAGACCATTGGCGTTTCTATAATGGGTGCGGTGCACACAGGCCCCTGGGGCCAGGGGAGCCCACACCGCACCCATTGCACCCATTTCAACACTTACCTTTCTGGAGTCCAGCGTCAGGAACGGCAATTACGGTGGAAATCGCCACCAAAATGGCCACCGCACATGCGCGGTAGCCAAATTGGTCTCCGGATCATGGCGGGCGCCATGTTTCCGGAGACCTGCGCATGCGCAGTAGACGCCGGCACAATGCCGGAGTCTACAGCGCCATACAGAGGAGGGGGCCCACTCGGAGGTGCACACGGGCCCCCTCCTCTGTAGAAACGCCCCTGATACAGACTCAATATTTCAGTTATTAATCTCATAAAAAGTCACAGTGGGTTTAAAATAGTTAATGTTGCATTTATTCTAAGATGAATAGTGAAGAGTCCAAATGACATATGGTAAATAATATGCCCTCAAGGTATAAAAGATCTCATGGTCTGACTGTCTGATTTCCTGTACGCTCAGTGTGTAATCTCCATATTCAGCACCTCCCAGGGTGTGTCAGCTGTCTGCATTCAGGTATAGAAAAACAATCTACTTCAGTTACACATAGTTTACGGTGAAGTCACTTCCGTGAGTAACCGCAAAACAAACAATTCCAAGGAAACAAATACAGTTTAGCTAATGTTATCCCCAACCAAGTTAATCAAATAAAATCCTACCAGTGTTATTTCTACATTCATTAAGACATTAATGAACATCATAAAGTTATCAGATTATATATACACAATCTACCAAGTATGTCTTGGCAATTCTATTATTGTTGGATTTAGAGGAGCATTCACAGCAAGGTGTGAATCTGAGCTGCTTTTTCCCCTGGTGGAGCCTTAGGCATGGGCGCTGCTCTGTTATATTGGGCAGCAACAGGAGACAGCTACTGGCACAAAGGGAGGAGTGCCATAGTGAAAATAAAGACACTGTTTTAAGCATCTTTAGTTTTGCCAGCATGCTGAAAGATTTTTGCTGAAGTATTTCAGCAAAAGCCTCTGTTGTATGTGCAGACTATAAACAGGGTCGTAGAGAGTGGTGCTGGGCCTTGGTAATGTAGAAGGCATGGCCTAATCAGGGAGCGTGGCCATGCACCCCACAGAAAAACCCATATCATTAAAAAAGGGGGGCACTGTGCAAATTCGTGTGTGTGTTTGCAACAGCATCTTACCTTCTTGATCAAGTAGGTGGGTCCCTCCTCTTCAGCCGGGGCCATCTTCTCAGTAATATTCGGGAATATGACACATGTGCTAGTCTTTGCTTTCACTGTGAGGCATCATCTTCCCTAACATGTGGCTAGGAAGATGGTACCGTGACGGACCCTGGCCTCCTCTGAGCTCCTCCAACAAGCCCAGACCCCCTCTCGGCACCAGTGAATATTAGGTGTGTTGGTTATTAGGTGTGCTAGTTAAAACCAAATCGATGCTATAAGCAGAGAGAGCCATGTGGCTGACAGACTTGGTATTTTACCTTTTTAAAAAGCCAAACAATGTAAGTGGGAGCTTGTTTACAGAAACTGAGGAACCTCAGTAAAACTGTTGGTTTCCGAGGTCTCTACAGAAGCGAAGTTGCAGCCAAATTAAAATTTTACATACAGTATAACAGGGAATGCTCCTTTAAATTGAAATGGTTGCTCTTTGACTTAAAGCAGTACAACAGTACTGAAGGCAGCGTTATTACAGTATATCAGTTATCAAATATGCAAAATGAGCCTCTGAAAGTGGTTGTCTTTACAGTCTTCTGCTACCAGCAGTAAAGGGGGGTAAACACTGAGAGATCCATGCTAATTTCTAAGCAATCTGGCTAGATTTCTTAGAAATTAAGCACGGATCTCTCCGTGTGTATGCCCATAGCAATAGCGATGCGGTTCTAGATTGGCGGTTCTAGATTGTGCCTGCATGCAGGCACAATCTAGCGAGATCACTCACTTCACCGCTGTGTGAAGTGAGCAGCCCTCCAAGTGTTGAGCGGGGGGAGATGTGTGCTGAGCTGTCTGTGAAAGATCGCTCAGCACACATCTCTAGGTGTTTACCCCCCATAACAGGTAATGTGTAAACCGGACACCTCACCCAAATGCCAAACAGATATCTGCCTAGTTTGGCTACCCACAATGGAAAGTAACACTGCCACTTGCTATACAGGAATGCCCCGATCCTCGCAAGTACACCATCAGAAGCACCAAAGTAATGCACCCTGCAGTTGATGCCATTTTGAAATGCTAAATTATGTTTCAATATGTAGAAATGAAAGCAGTAGTGCATTATAGGGATCATGATTTCACAAAATAGAATTTGTGTTGCAGCTTCAAAGAATCTTAAAATTTATTGTGAATGTCTAGATGTCACGACTGGCCGGCAGATTCTCCAGATATGTCAATCTGAAAATCACCACCAGTGATTTATGGTTACTTCAGACATGGTAATTGCAACCACCAAAGGAATTATGGGAAGTAACTCCTACCACAGCGGTCGTTTGATTCCGCTCACAATATATATATGCTTAAAAATAAGTAACATGTGCCTCTGAATACCATAGGTCTAAGATCATAGAAAATCAGAACTAGAAATTATTAGAATTTAATTTTAAGAATAACTGCAGAGTTTACAGGTACAAAAACGGATTAAAAAGAGTATATGATTATTTTAAAAGTGCACACAGATTATAGACAATTTCAGATAAAAAAATAGGAATAAGTTCAGAAAACAAGGCTGCTTACGTGTGAGGACTAGTCTCTTGTCGTGGAGTAGATCACAAAACATTAATTGGTGCACCCTTCAGTCATAGCTGACTTCTCAAGTAGTGAACACATTGCGCTGTTTTCAATTCATTTTTAAACCTTCCCCCCACACCCCCCTCCTGGCAGCTACTCCAAAGGGAAGCCATTTCAATGTCAGAAGGGGTTGTTTGTGTGCCTAGGTATCTGAAGGTCCTTTGTGTGCCCTTAACCCAGCTTCCCGTTCCACAAGCAGGGGCACTTAATTACTTGCTTTATTCTGTTTGAAGCCTAATGCTAGCCATACATCAGACCAACTTTCCTCCAACCATTCAACTAACCAACCATCCATCTTGTCTGTCCAACTGAAACGCTGCCCCACACACCTAACCAACTTTTTCATCAAAACTGCTGTATGTGGGGGAGGGGTGCTGGCAGGGGAGACTGCTGCTGCTGTACGTGTGTGGGTGGGGGTGGTGGTGCTGACAGGGGAGACAGTATTGCTGCTGTATGTGTGTGGGGGAGGGGGGTGCTGGCAGGGGAGACTGCTGCTGCTGTACGTGTGTGTGTGTGTGTGTGTGTGTGTGTGTGTGTGTGTGTGTGTGTGTGTGTGTTGTGTGTGTGTGTGTGTGTGTGTGTGTGTGTGGGAAGGGGGTGCTAGCAGGGGAGACTGCTGCTGCTGTACGTGTGTGGGTGGGAAGGGGGTGCTGGCAGGGGAGACTGCTGCTGCTGTACGTCTGTGTGTGGGAAGGCGGTGCTGGCAGGGGAGACTGCTGCTGCTGTACGTGTGTGGGTGGGGGTGGGGGTGCTGACAGGGGAGACAGTGTTGCTGCTGTATGTGTCTGGGGGAGGGGGGTGCTGGCAGGGGAGACAGTGTTGCTGTTGTATGGGGGGTGCTCGCAGGGGAAACAGTGTTGCTGCCATATGTGGGTGGGGGGTGCTGGCAGGGGAGACAGTGCTGTTGTTGTATGGGGGGGTGCTGGCAGGGGAAACAGTGTTGCTGCCATATGTGGGTGGGGGGTGCTGGCAGGAGTGACAGTGTTGCTGTTGTATGGGGGGGCAGGGGAAACTGTTGCTGCTGCATGTGGAGTGCTAACTATAAGAGATGTTGAGATGCCCGAAGTCTAAAAGGTCCAATCCAGAGGTAGAGAGGATGCCCAGGTTCAATCAAGAGCTCGATAGTTGGCCCTAAATTGCTCTAGTTGTTTGCATAGTGTACTAATTTAGTTAAAATGTTCCAGGTGACTGCTGTGGCTAATACTTCTACCTTATGTCCTATTGAAGAAAACCACTGGTGACCCATCTATCTATTTCAAAAGCAAACCAGGTTTCTAAAACTGTTCGGTACCCACCAGGGACATGCGGTGAGATAAATGGCTCAGGAGGCACTGGCCAGTACCAAAGCCAGATTACACACAATATATGAGCCAAAGGGTTTATGTGGACATTATACACAGGAGCAGAAGTATATACTGATGGAAATTTGGTGAATTTTGATCAGACATGTGCGGAAAAGGTAGGGCCGTAGACTTTTTACTTCAGAGTTTTGACTATAATAATGATTAGAATAATACAAAGAAGATAATTATAATATATTCTTTGTATTTTACATATACTTTATGTAGTCAAAACTTTGGTGTGTATAGTAGTAAAACAGGAAAGTCTCTGCCTCACCTGCCTAACCCCACCACATGTCACTGGTAAGCACAGGGCCGGTGCAAGGTTCCCCGGGACCCTAGGCAAAACTTCTGCCTACTGCCCCTTCCCCGTACCCACCCTTCAGGTGAAAGGCATGCTGCTGCTCTCCCCCACCCCCAGTCTGTTGCATGGCTGCTCTCTTTTCCCCATCTCCCCAGTCTGTGTGGGTGCCTGCTGCTCTCAGCCTCTCACCCCTCTTCCCCCCTCCTCCACTCTGTTAAATGTCTGCTATTCTGTTCCCTCCACCATCTGTGTGCATGCTGGTGCTCATTCCCCCAGACTGTGTGCATGCCTGCTGCTCATCTCCACCCCCCCCCCCCCTTCCCGACTGCTGCTCTCCCCTCCCCCTCTTTCCTTATCAAATGCAGAGAGTGCACTGTGCAGCCACCTTACCTGCAGGCTGCGATGCAGAGTTGAGACTGAGTAGACTGTGAAAGGACCTGGAATGAAGAGCAGCGCCGCATGTTACCCCTGGCCAAGACTCCAGGAGCTATCAAAGTTACTGCCTGTGCTGGAGCTGGAGGCTGCAATATGGGAGCTTGGCAGTCGCTGCTACTGTAAGATATGAGTGCGGGGGGTATTGCGACGCCTGTGGGAGGTAGGACCATGCTACCTTTTTCAGGCATCTGCAGCAGGCCGCCCCCTCAGGTCCCGGTGCCCCTAGGCAGCTGCCTAAAGCTGCCTAGTGGAAGCTCCAGCCCTGGGTAAGCACAGCAAGTGTGATCAACCTGTTACTCACCTGTAGTGGCGGCTCCAGAGGTGGGGCTGTAGCGCCAACTGGCAGTTGATGCGGCTTCTCTATTTGAACTTTGGACTGCGCTGCAGCACCCTCTCTGGAGCCACCACTGCTTCACCTGCATTAGTGCAGCCTGCTGTACCTGAGCTACAGTAGAGGCTTGGCTTTGAACTTCCTAACACTGCCAAGACTACTCCTTCCCTCACCTCCTACACAAATTTGTTCTGTTTCATTATTTATATAGATATCATTATTATCTTTTTCCTCCCTCCTATTGCTAGTCATTATCATTGTTGGGATTACTATCTCATAATTTACATCTTCAACACGTTTCTTTAGCACTCATTGTAAATATTATTATTATTGTCACAAATGTGAGTGGTTATGCGCAAGCTGTGAGACATTTAGGAGCTGATTCTGATTCGGATGCTGCAGTGTCTGTGTATGCATCTTCTGCTAGTATTGCTTCTATGACTACGGGGTTGATTCAGACCTGATTGCGGCAGGGCGATCAGGTCTGAACTGCTATCGGCAACTCAGTCCAACGATCGCCTATGCCTGATTGACAGGAAGAGTAGTTCGCTGGGCAGGAGGGGACGAGCCAGCTGCATTTTGGGGATGCGGTCCGGGAAACGCAGGCATGCCCGGCCCGCGTGGTGGCCGGACCGCAGTGGCTGGTAGGGAGCTACCTGTCAAGTTCAAAAGCATCGCCGCTGTGCTTTTGTACTTGTGAGGGGGGGGGGGGGGGGCCCTGACATGTGGGGTGGACTAGCCCCTTACTGGGCGTCCCCCCGCATGTCCGAGAAAATGATCATAGATGTGCTAAATTTAGCACATCTACGATCAACTCTGAATTAGCCCCTACATGCAAATGCTGCTACAAGCCCTTCCCTACAAGTGTTCCTCTGAATGTGAGAGGACTGAGGTGACCACTTTGAGCATCTTTAGATGTTCAAATTAGAGATGTGCGGCGGGCACTTTTCGTGTTTTGTGTTTTGGTTCTAATTCCCCACTCGTGTTTTGGTTTTGGTTTGGTTTAGCCAAAACCACCCTTTTGTGTTTTGGTTTTGGATCTGGATGATTTTTGAAAAAACATAAAATCAGCTAAAATCAAAGAATTTGGGGGTAATTTTGCTCCTACAGTATTATTAAGCTCAATAACATTCATTTACATTAATTTCCAGTCTATTCTGAACACTTCACACCTTACAATATTGTTTTTAGGCCAAAAGGTTGCATCGAGGTGGCTGTATGACTAAGCTAAGCGACACAAGTGTGCGGCACAAACACCTGGCCCATCTAGGAGTGGCACTGCAGTGGCAGAGAGGATAGCAGATTTAAAAACTAGGCCCCAAACAGTACATCATGCAAAGAAGAAAAAGAGGTGCAATCAGGTAGCTGTATGACTAAACTTAGCGACACAAGTGTGCGGCACAAACACCTGGCCCATTTTGGCGTGGCACTTCAGAGGCAGACAAGATAGCACTTAAAAAAATAGTCCCCAAACAGCACATGATGCAAAGAAGAAAAAGAGGTGCAAGATGTAATTGTCCTTGGGCCCTCCCACACACCCTTATGTTGTATAAACAGGACATGCACACTTTAAAAAAACCAATCATTTCAGCGACAGGGTCTGCCACACGACTGTGGCTGAAATTACTGGTTTGTTTTGGCCCCCACCAAAAAAAAGAAGCAATCAATCTCTCTTGCACAAACTGGCTCTACAGAGGCAAGATGTTGACCTCATCCTCATCCTCTGATTCCTCACCCCTTTCACTGTGTACATCCTCCTCCTCACAGAGTATTAATTTGTCCCCACTGGAATCCACCATCACAGGTCCCTGTGTACTTTCTGGAGGCAATTGCTGGTCAAGGTCTTCCCGGAGGAATTTATAATTCATTTTGATGCACATCATCTTCTCCACATTTTGTGGAAGTAACCTCCTACGTCAATCGCTGACAAAGTTACCGGCTGCACTAAACACTCTTTTGGAGCACACACTGGAGGGGGAGTAACTTAGGTAAAATAAAGCCAGTTTGTGCAAGGGCATCCAAATTGCCTCTTTTTCCTGCCAGTATATGTACAGACTGTCGGACATGCCTACTTGGATGCTGGCACTCATATAATCCTCCAGCATTCTTTCAACGGTGACAGAATCATATGCAGTGACAGTAGACATGTCAGTAATCATTGACAGATCCTTCAGTCTGGACCAGAAGTCACCGCAGGGTTACGTTCCGCTTAAGTTGACAATTTTCTCACCAGCAGGACTTTGAACCTCTGCAGACTTGTGTCTGCCAGAAAGAGAGATACAACATAGGCTTTAAACCTAGGATCGAGCACGATGGCCAAAAAATTTAGTGCTCTGATTCAACAGATTGACCACCCTTGAATCCTTGCAAAGCGAATGAAGGGCTCCATCCACAAGTCCCACATACTATGCGGAATCGCTCCGTCTTAGCTCCTCCTTCAATTTCTCCAGCTGCTTCTGCAAAAGCCTGATGAGGGGAATGACCTGACTCAAGCTGGCAGTGGCTGAAATGACTTCTCGTGTGGCAAGTTCGAAGGGTTGGAGAACCTTGCACAAGACGGAAATCATTCTCCACTGCGCTTGAGTCAGGTGCATTCCCCCTACTTTGCCTTTATCGTAGAGTTGGATGTATAGGCTTAAATGGCCTTTTGCGGCTCCTCCATCCTCTGAAGCATACAGAGTGTTGAATTTCACCTTGTTACCACTTCTTGCTTCAGGTGATGGCAGGACAGGTTCTAGTGCGTTTGATGGCGCTCCAGTCTTCGGCACGTGGTGGCTGAATGCCGATAGTGGACCACAAGTTTTCGGGCCACGACAGCATCTCCTGCACGCCCCTGTCATTTTCCAAAAAATTCTGCACCACCAAATTAATTGTATGTGCAAAACATGGGATGTGCTGGAATTTGCCCAGAAGTAATGCACGTACAATATTGGCGGCGTTGTCCGATATCACAAGTCCCCAGGAGAGTCTAATTGGGGTAAGCCATTATGCAATGATGTCCCACAGTTTCCTTATGAGGTTTTCAGCAGTGTGCCCCTTAAGGAAAGCGGTGATACATAGCGTAGCCTGCCTAGGAACGAGTTGGTATTTGTGAGATGCTGCTACTGGTGCCGCTGCTGTTGTTGCTGTGGAAGGCCATATATTTACCCAGTGGGCTGTCACAGTCATATAGTCCTTAGTCTGCCATGTTCCACTTGTCCACATGTCCGTGGTTAAGTGGACAGTGGTTACAACTGCATTGTTTAGGACACTTAGGACACTTTTTCTGACGTCTCTGTAGATTCTCAGTATCGCCTGCCTAGTGAAGTGGAACCTAGATGGGATTTGATACCAGGGACACAGTACCTTAAAACAATTCTTTAAGTCCCACTGAACTAATGGCGGATACCGGACGCACGTGTAACACCAACATAGCTGTCAAGGCCTCAGTTATCCACTTTGCAAAAGGATGACTTCGGTCATATTTCATCTTCCTCACAAAGGACTGTTGGACAGTCAATTGCTTAGTTGAAGGAGTACAAGTGATCTCCCGACTTCCCCTCTGGGATGACGATCAACTCCCAGCAGCAACAACAGCAGCGGCAGCAACAGCAGGCAAACCACTCAAGGATCCTCCGGAGGAATCCCGGTTAGGAAAGGACTCCTCAGTCTTGCCAGTGATATGGCCTGCAGGACTACTGACGTTCCTGACTGAGGAGGAAGTTGACATTGAGGAAGTTGGTGGTGTGGCTTGCAGGAGCTTGGGTACAAGAGGAAGAAGGGATTTAGGTGTCAGTGGACTGCTTACGCTCTTACTCAAAGTTTCACAATTTGACTTCTGATGAATGGGCTGCAGGTGACGTATAAGGGAGGATGTTCCTAGGTGGTTAACGTCCTTACCCCTATTTATTACAGATTGACAGAGGCAACACACAGCTTGACACCTGTTGTCCAGATTTGTGGCGAAATAATTCCACACTGAAGAGGTGGCTTTTTTGGTATTTTACCCAGGCATCACAATGGGCTTATTCATCCCACAGACAACAGGTGTCTCCCCCAGTGCCTGATTTAAACAAACCACATCACCATCAGAATCCTCATCGTCAACTTCCTCCTCAGCACCAGCAACACCCATATCCTCGTCCTGGTGAACTTCAACAGTGACATCTTCAATTTGAATATCAGAAACTGGACTGTGGGTGCTACTTCCAGCACTTGCAGAGGACGTGCAAATGGTGGAAGGAGCAACCTCTTCCCGTCCAGTGTTGGGAAGGTCAGGCATCGCAACCGCCGACACACTTGGACTCTCCTTGGGGATTTGTGATACCATCTTAGAATGCACAGTTCTTTGCTGTGCTTTTGCCAGCTTAACTCTTATCATTTTTCTAGCAGAAGGATGAGGGCTTCCTTCGTCGTGTGAAGCTGAACCACTAGTCATGAACATAGGCCAGGGCCTTAGCCATTCCTTGCCACTCCGTGTCGTAAATGGCATATTGGCAAGTTTAGGTTTCTCCTCAGACCATTTACATTTATTTTTTGGGGTCTTTTTACTGAACTTTGGCTTTTTGGATTGTACATGCCCACTACTATCACATTGGGCATCTGCCTTGGTAGACAACGTTGATGGCATTTCATCATCTATGTCATGACTAGTGGCAGCAGATTCAGCACTAGGAGGAAGTGGTTCTTGATCTTTCCCTATTTTCTCCTCCAAATTTTTGTTCTCCATTATTTTTCTGGAGTTATATAACAATATGCGGTACAGGACAGCGTACCTCTATACCACACAGGGCAAACCCTGTGAACATTATTTGGATTAAATATTAATAGCCCCTTTATTTGGAGTAAATACTATACAGCACAGGACAGCACCACTAAACTTATATGACAGCACCACTGGACTGGACTTTTACGGAATTATATGGATTTATATGGAATTATACGGCAGGATCACTGGATTTATATGGCAGGATCACTGGACTTATATGGCAGTACCGCTGGACACATACGGCAGTATCAATGGACATGTACGGCAGGATCACTGGACTTATACGGCAGGATCACTGGATTTATATGGCAGTACCACTGGACATATATGGCAGTATCAATCGACATATACGGCAGGATCACTGGAATTATATGGCAGGATCACTGGATTTATATGCCAGTACCACTGGAATTATACGGCAGGATCACTGTATTTATACAGCAGTACAGCTGTACATATACGGCAGGATCACTGCAATTATAAGGCAGGATCACTGGAATTATACGGCAGGATCACTGGATTTATACGCCAGTACCACTGGAATTATATGGCAGGATCACTGGAATTATACGGCAGGATCACTGGATTTATATGGCAGGATCACTGCAATTATACGGCAGGATCACTGGACATATATGGCAGGATCACTGCAATTATACGGCAGGATCACTGGAATTATACGCCAGTACCACTGGACTTATACGCCAGTACCACTGGAATTATACGGCAGGATCACTGGAATTATACGGCAGGATCACTGGATTTATAAGGCAGGATCACTGGAATTATATGGCAGGATCACTGGAATTATATACGTCAGGATCACTGGATTTATGCGCCAGTACCACTGGAATTATACGGCAGGATCGCTGGACTTATACGGCAGGATCACTGCAATTATACGGCAGGATCACTGAAATTATACAGCAGGATCACTGGATTTATACGCCAGTACCACTGGAATTATACGGCAGGATCACTGGATTTATACAGCAGTACTGCTGGACATATACAGCAGTATCAATGGACATATACAGCAGGATCACTGGACTTATATGGCAGGATCACTGGATTTATATGGCAGTACCACTGGACATATATGGCAGTATCAATCGACATATACGGCAGGATCACTGGAATTATATGGCAGGATCACTGGATTTATATGCCAGTACCACTGGAATTATACGGCAGGATCACTGGATTTATACGGCAGTACCGCTGTACATATACGGCAGGATCACTGCAATTATACGGCAGGATCACTGGAATTATACGGCAGGATCATTGGAATTATACGGCAGGATCACTGGATTTATACGCCAGTACCACTGGAATTATACGGCAGGATCACTGGAATTATACGGCAGGATCACTGTATTTATACGGCAGTACCGCTGTACATATACGGCAGGATCACTGCAATTATACGGCAGGATCACTGGAATTATACGGCAGGATCATTGGAATTATACGGCAGGATCACTGGACTTATACGCCAGTACCACTGGAATTATACGGCAGGATCACTGGAATTATACGGCAGGATCACTGGAATTATACGGCAGGATCACTGGACTTATACGGCAGGATCACTGCAATTATACGACAGGATCACTGGACATATACGGCAGGATCACTGCAATTATACGGCAGGATCACTGGAATTATACGCCAGTACCACTGGATTTATACGCCAGTACCACTGGAATTATACGGCAGGATCACTGGATTTATACGGCAGGATCACTGGAATTATATGGCAGGATCACTGGAATTATTTACGTCAGGATCACTGGACTTATACGCCAGTACCACTGGAATTATACGGCAGGATCACTGCAATTATACAGCAGGATCACTGGATTTATACGCCAGTACCACTGGAATTATACGGCAGGATCACTGGATTTATACAGCAGTACTGCTGGACATATACAGCAGTATCAATGGACATATACGGCAGGATCACTGGACTTATACGGCAGGTTCACTGGAATTATACGGCAGGATCACTGGACTTATATGGCAGTACCGCTGCACATATACGGCAGTATCAATGGACATATACGGCAGGATCACTGGACATATACGGCAGTACCACTGGACATATACGGAAGCACAGGGACACCACCACTGGACTGATGCAGGACAACACAGCACCACTGCAATGAACTGGATTTATACAGCAGCACTGGACATATGGCAGCAGAGGACACCACCACTGTGACTGGACTGATGCAGCACAAGACACCACCACTATACTGATGCAGCACAACACAACACCACTGGACTGTACTTATACAGCAGCACTGGACATATGGCAGCAGAGGACACGGACTCTGAGGACACTGAGGACGGAGACACGTCCTCTCTCTACACTCTCCAATGCCAGAGTGAAAAGGGCGGTGACGCGCGGCTCCTTATATGGAATCCAAACCTCGTGAGAATCCGACAACGGGATGATGACGTTTTGCCTCGTTCTGGTTTCCGAGTCAGGCGGAAAAACCCGAGCCTGACTCGGATCCGGGCTCGGGTGGTGAAGTTCGGTAGGGTTAGGTTCTCTGAGAACCGAACCCGCTCATCTCTAGTGCAAATGCCTGTTTGTGCATCTTTAGATGGAACCATTGGTTGCACCATGAAAACTACCGGTATCTGGTCTAAAGATCTACTCTAAAAAGGTCTACAGTCAATAGGTCGACCACTAATGGTTGATATTCATTAGGTCGACAGGGTCAAAATGTTGACTGCGTCAAAATGTCGACATGTAAAATGCAGACAGTTCAAAAGGTCGACAGGGTCAAATGGTCAACATGAAAATGGGCGTCTCATATGTGGTCGACGCAAGTTTTTTCCTCTTTTAATTTCTTTCAACTTTTATATACTTTACCATCGCCTTTACCATCCCCTTTTATATACTTTACCATCCCCTTTACCATTACCGCGAGGGGACGCTGTACACTAATGGGACTTGTTTGTGTCAGAAAAGTGACAAAACACCTAGTGACAAAACACCTACTGCTAGTAGCCTTCTGGTGGGGTGTCCTTATTATTAATCATCGTCATTGCTGATTTGAGTCTACCATAGTCACCAAAGTAATTGCTCTCTCTTTTGTTGAATGTCATTGCTGAGTGCCAGGAAGATACTAAGGGTAGAGCCACCAGAGTTACACCAAAGTTGCTAAACCAGCAGTCGCTATAGTTGCTGTATAGCAGCACCTGAGGGGATGCGGTTATGTTACCTGCGCTCAGGATCCCGGCGGTCAGCATGCCGACGCCAGGATCCCGAATGCTAAACATGCAGGCAGTCAGAATGCCGACCCGCAGGGTCTATTACCACTCATATGTGTCCACGACACCCATAGACTGGGAATAGAACCTGTTTCGAGCGCAGCGAGCCACCAAGCCCGCAAGGGGCTTTGTTGCACTCACCCAGGGCCATCTTAACAGCAGTGTAGGCCCCTGGGCACAGCAATGCACTGGGGCCCCTACCCATCTTCCAGTGGTAGAGGTATCAGTGGAAGTTGTGATGTCCAGCGGGCGGTGGGGGATGTTCTCTCTTCCTCTCAGCATGTAAGCAGTAATTTCTGCTAATTACTCCTTTACTGCACAGATGGTGGAAGATGGGGTGGGAGGGAGAACACTAAACTGTAGAAGAGGCATTGGGATGAATGAAGGGGCCCCAGTACATAACTTCCAGGGTGGTAGGGGGTGTGTAATACGCAGGGGAGGGGTGGATAGCGGAGTGGGCTTAATATTCATAATTTTCCGGTGGGAGGTCAGCTTTCTTGACTGCAGATATCTCCAGTTCCTGGAAATAGACTTCTTAGCTTTGAATGCGATAAAAAACTAGAGAGTCCCACCTTTCAGGAGGTTCTGGGGACTTGGGGATCAGAGTTCAGGAGCCAGAGCAATCTACCGGCAAATTTATTAAACTGCAAACCAGATGTGTGGAGCTGGAGCAGGGACCAGCTGTTTGAAAGCTTATATCTCTGGTTCTGGGCATAGTAGAGACAAACTGCCATTGTCCACTGAAAGAGGGGAGTCCCATCTTTTGTAGTATATCCTCAGGAAAACTCTAAGTCAGTCGGAACCCGAGATATCTAACTGGGAAGAGCAATTAACAGTCTTGGATGGGGACCACTGCTTCGAAGTCAGATATCTCCGGTCCCCCAGGGCCGATTTTAAAAAATCTGGTACCCCTGGAAAGAGGGGACCCTCAGCTATCAGCCAAGGCCCTTAGATTCCTGGATACCTTGGGCAAGAGCCCATTGAGCCCATACGAAAAGGTCCTAGGCAAGATTTTGGCTGGTGCCCCCTATCACCGCAGCTAGTTCCGCCTCTGATCCTGCACCCCTTTCCCAGCACCAACACCCCTAACCCATAGCAGGCTTCATTTTGGTGCTCCTACCCCTTATATTTTAAATAGGAACATTGCGCACATTCATTGCACAGCCCAAAAAGGGGCATGTTCTTGCTGGGAAGGGGCATAGCCACACAATAGTAGTTCAACTTTATTCACATTGTATCATGCAATAGTGAGGTAGATGTATTAACCTGGAGAAGGCATAAGGAAGTGATAAAACAGTGTTAAGTGCAAGGTGATAATGCACCAGCCAATCAGCTCCTAACTCTTTAATTTACATATGGGAGCTGATTGGCTGGTGTGTTTATCACCTTGCATTTATAACTGGTTTATCACTTCCTTATGCCTTCTGAAGGTTAATACATCTGCCCCAATGTCCCTTATTCACATTACATCACACAGTAGTACCACTTTACCTTATATTCATTATTCTTCACAGTAGTTCCCCTTATTCACATTACATCACACTAGGGATGGCCATCGGTGTGTTTGCCATTGATGGTGAAACTGAGTGACCATTGATGGTCACTAACTATGCTATGGGAGACTATCAATGGTTTCACTCATCGATGACCATCCTTGTTAGTTCTGTGAATGACCCGCAGGACAATCACAGAACAGGGCGGGGCTTCACTGGTGTTGGGGCACAGCTATGCTCTGTCCCAGCATCTTTCACACAAAAATGTTGTTTAATATGTTTAGGCTAAGCCATCAATGGCAAGAAACCATCTGGTTCTCTCCCATCGATGGCAAAACTATTCAATATCAGCTGTAAATCATCGATGATTAGGAATCATCAGTGGTCGATGGCCATTCCTACATCACACTGAATTGCCCTTTATTCACATTACACCACACCATATTGCTCTTTATTCACATAATGCCACACATTAGTAATGCCTTTATACACACAATACCACACAGTAATGCCCCTTACACATATGACACACATCATTAATGTCCTTATAAACATAATGCACCTTACACATTATGCCAAACCTTATTAATGCCCTTATACACATAATGGGGGTAATTCAGGCCTGATTGCTCGCTAGCCTTTTTTTGCAGCGCTGTGATCAGGTCAGAACTGTGTATGCACCACAATGCGCAGGCGCGTCGCACAGGTACAAAGCGGATCGCCGCTCAGTGATGGGTTTGTGCGATGAACCCATTGACAGGAATAAACCGTTTGTGGGTGGCAACTGACCGTTTTCAGGGAGTGATAGATAGAAAGAAAATTACTAGAAGAAACAGTTGCGCACAGACACTTAAAATGCAGCCCAGGTAACTCAAATGGCTCACCAAAAAACCATAAAATTTACAATGCAGGAAAAAGAGAGAAACCCAGTGGCGCAAAAGTGAAAAGACAATTTAGAGCAATTTTAAAACAGGGAAGACGTGTGTTTTAAAATTGCTCTAAATTGTCTTTTCACTTTTGCGCCACTGGGTTTCTCTCTTTTTCCTGCGTTTTCAGGGAGTGGTTGGAAAAATGCAGGTGTGTCCATGCGTTTGCAGGGAGGGTTCTTGACGTCAATTCCGCCTGACGTCAATTCCGGCCCCGGATAGGCTGAAGTGTTCGCAGCAGCTGAGTAAGCCATGGGCTACTCAGAGACTGCACAAAATCTGTTTGTACAGCTCTGCTATGGGCGGCTACTATCTGTTCGCAGCAGTGCAAAAAACCCTAGCGAGAGATCAGGTCTGAATTAGGCCTAATGTCCCTTACACATACGCTGCACATTATTAATGCCCTTATACACATAATGCTGAACATTATTGCACAATTAGCCCACCTGCACACAGCACTCAGACGGCCGCTAACACTGTGACCTCTGCTTGAATATAGATTTGTCCTCATACATCTTGCCCCAATACACCATGCAGCAGGAGATGCCTGGCGTGTCAGCTGGCAGCTCTGCTAACTTCAGGTGCCTTTTTTTGCTAAAAATGCATCTTATTTGCGCTGTTATGTGACTAGGATGCACAAGCAGTTTCTGCTGATTAAAATTAGACGTGGCATGCCTATATTGTGTGTGACTGTGGCTGTATCCGCATACAAAGTGATACGTTACAGTGATTTCCAGCAATACACTGTAATGTAGCATTTTGGGTGCGGATACAGCCACAGTCACACACAGAATATAGGCATGCCGCATATCATTTTAATAAGCAGAAGCTGCTTGTGCCCCTTGGCATTCCAAATGCCCTAGGCATTTGCCTAGTTTGCCTGTGCCTAGGGCCGGCTCTGCCTACCACCACCACTGGCATTCTGCTGCCGGGATCCCGATGCTGGTATGCTGAACGCCAGGATCCCAGCAGCTGACATAACATAGCCAACCCCACCTATGTACATCTTGTTTAGGTGCTTTGAGGGGCACGTGGCAGCTCTTGGCCTTCTCTTTTTACTTGTCATAAAGCCATGTGTGCTGGGAGGAAGAGCAGAGGTGACCTGCACAGGGCCGGCGTTTTCTGCATATCATTACTGAATGCCCTATCCTTCTGTTATTTTTCAGTTCATTTTTATTGCATTAGTATGCATGTTTCTTCCATTTTATAGTCAAAGTCATCAAAGGCACTGCATCAACATGTCCTTTATCTCAATGTTAACAGGCATCTATCCTGCATTGCTGCTTGTCACTTTCCTGCATGTTGTCTAAAGCTGCAATGTATCAAAACAGCAGTCAGTGGAGAGGTGTTGTGCAGACGGGATACATATGAAATCCAGGCAGCCGGGATGCCTCGCGGGCTTGCTGCGCTCGCCACACTTCGGGCCTGGTGGCTTGCTTCACTCGCCACAGGTTCTTTTCCCACTCGGTTGGTGGCATGGACCCACCAACTGAGTGGAAATAGCGGGCGGGTGTCGGGATTCTGGGCGTCAGTAAAATGCCGACTGTCAGGATTCCGGCATCGGTATCCTGAACACCGGGATCCTGACAGATGGTATATTGACTGCATCCCGTGCAGATTTATTCCCCCAGCAATCTGTTGACCAACAGTCCTGGATACATGTGCAGGACTAAAAAACACAGTGGGGGAGATTCAAATGTTCTAATAGACAGGAAAAAACAGACACCCAGCCGACTTTTCAAACATTTGAATTCCACCCAGTGAGTTTTATTTTCTGGACTGAGCGTGCTACAAGTGTGCAATAATCACTTAACTGGCTAATATTTTTCCCAAAAACCACTCAGAAATTATCAGATTTTTTTTATGATTGAATTGTGTTAAGAATATCTGGGTGTGGTTAGTGATGAGCACCGGAAATTTTTCGGGTTTTGTGTTTTGGTTTTGGGTTCGGTTCCGCGGCCGTGTTTTGGGTTCGAACGCGTTTTGGCAAAACCTCACCGAATTTTTTTTGTCGGATTCGGGTGTGTTTTGGATTCGGGTGTTTTTTTCAAAAAACCCTAAAAAACAGCTTAAATCATAGAATTTGGGGGTCATTTTGATCCCAAAGTATTATTAACCTCAATAACCATAATTTCCACTCATTTTCAGTCTATTCTGAACACCTCACACTATTATTTTTAGTCCTAAAATTTGCACCGAGGTCGCTGGATGACTAAGCTCAGCGACCCAAGTGGCCGACACAAACACCTGGCCCATCTAGGAGTGGCACTGCAGTGTCACGCAGGATGGCCCTTCCAAAAAACACCCCCCAAACAGCACATGACGCAAAGAAGAAAAAAAAGAGGCGCAATGAGGTAGCTGTGTGAGTAAGCTAAGCGACCCTAGTGGCCGACACAAACACCTGGCCCATCTAGGAGTGGCACTGCAGTGTCACGCAGGATGGCCCTTCCAAAAAACACCCCCCAAACAGCACATGACGCAAAGAAAAAAAGAGGCGCAATGAGGTAGCTGTGTGACTAAGATAAGTGACCCAAGTGGCCGACACAAACACCTGGCCCATCTAGGAGTGGCACTGCAGTGTCACGCAGGATGGCCCTACCAAAAACTACTCCCCAAACAGCACATGACGCAAAGAAAAATGAAAGAAAAAAGAGGTGCAAGATGGAATTGTCCTTGGGCCCTCCCACCCACCCTTATGTTGTATAAACAGGACATGCACACTTTAACCAACCCATCATTTCAGTGACAGGGTCTGCCACACGACTGTGACTGAAATGACGGGTTGGTTTGGACCCCCACCAAAAAAGAAGCAATTAATCTCTCCTTGCACAAACTGGCTCTACAGAGGCAAGATGTCCACCTCATCATCATCCTCCGATATATCACCGTGTACATCCCCCTCCTCATAGATTATCAATTCGTCCCCACTGGAATCCACCATCTCAGCTCCCTGTGTACTTTGTGGAGGCAATTGCTGCTGGTGAATGTCTCCACGGAGGAATTGATTATAATTCATTTTAATGAACATCATCTTCTCCACATTTTTTGGATGTAACCTCGTACGCCGATTGCTGACAAGGTGAGCGGCGGCACTAAACACTCTTTCGGAGTACACACTTGTGGGAGGGCAACTTAGGTAGAATAAAGCCAGTTTGTGCAAGGGCCTCCAAATTGCCTCTTTTTCCTGCCAGTATAAGTACGGACTGTCTGACGTGCCTACTTGGATGCGGTCACTCATATAATCCTCCACCATTCTTTCAATGGGGAGAGAATCATATGCAGTGACAGTAGACGACATGTCCGTAATCGTTGTCAGGTCCTTCAGTCCGGACCAGATGTCAGCATCAGCAGTCGCTCCAGACTGCCCTGCATCACCGCCAGCGGGTGGGCTCGGAATTCTGAGCCTTTTCCTCGCACCCCCAGTTGCGGGAGAATGTGAAGGAGGAGATGTTGACAGGTCGCGTTCCGCTTGACTTGACAATTTTCTCACCAGCAGTTCTTTGAACCCCTGCAGACTTGTGTCTGCCGGAAAGAGAGATCCAAGGTAGGTTTTAAATCTAGGATCGAGCACGGTGGCCAAAATGTAGTGCTCTGATTTCAACAGATTGACCACCCGTGAATCCTTGTTAAGCGAATTAAGGGCTCCATCCACAAGTCCTACATGCCTAGCGGAATCGCTCTGTGTTAGCTCCTCCTTTAATGTCTCCAGCTTCTTCTGCAAAAGCCTGATGAGGGGAATGACCTGACTCAGGCTGGCAGTGTCTGAACTGACTTCACGTGTGGCAAGTTCAAAAGGTTGCAGAACCTTGCACAACGTTGAAATCATTCTCCACTGCGCTTGAGACAGGTGCATTCCACCTCCTATATCGTGCTCAGTTGTATAGGCTTGAATGGCCTTTTGCTGCTCCTCCAACCTCTGAAGCATATAGAGGGTTGAATTCCACCTCGTTACCACTTCTTGCTTCAGATGATGGCAGGGCAGGTTCAGGCGTTTTTGGTGGTGCTCCAGTCTTCTGTACGTGGTGCCTGTACGCCGAAAGTGTGCCGCAATTCTTCTGGCCACCGACAGCATCTCTTGCACGCCCCTCTCGTTTTTTAAATAATTCTGCACCACCAAATTCAAGGTATGTGCAAAACATGGGACGTGCTGGAATTTGCCCAGATTTAATGCACACACAATATTGCTGGCGTTGTCCGATGCCACAAACCCACAGGAGAGTCCAATTGGGGTAAGCCATTCTGCGATGATCTTCCTCAGTTGCCGTAAGAGGTTTTCAGCTGTGTGCGTATTCTGGAAAGCGGTGATACAAAGCGTAGCCTGCCTAGGAAAGAGTTGGCGTTTGCGAGATGCTGCTACTGGTGCCGCCGCTGCTGTTCTTGCGGCGGGAGTCAATACATCTACCCAGTGGGCTGTCACAGTCATATAGTCCTGAGTCTGCCCTGCTCCACTTGTCCACATGTCCGTGGTTAAGTGGACATTGGGTACAACTGCATTTTTTAGGACACTGGTGAGTCTTTTTCTGAGGTCTGTGTACATTTTCGGTATCGCCTGCCTAGAGAAATGGAACCTAGATGGTATTTGGTACCGGGGACACAGTACCTCAAACAAGTCTATAGTTGGCTCTGCAGTAATGATGGATACCGGAACCACGGTTCTCACCGCCCAGGATGCCAAGGCCTCAGTTATCCGCTTTGCAGCAGGATGACTGCTGTGATATTTCATCTTCCTCGCAAAGGACTGTTGGACAGTCAATTGCTTGGTGGAAGTAGTAAAAGTGGTCTTACGACTTCCCCTCTGGGATGACCATCGACTCCCAGCAGCAACAACAGCAGCGCCAGCAGCAGTAGGCGTTACACGCAAGGATGCATCGGAGGAATCCCAGGCAGGAGAGGACTTGTCAGAATTGCCAGTGACATGGCCTGCAGGACTATTGGCATTCCTGGGGAAGGAGGAAATTGACACTGAGGGAGTTGGTGGGGTGGTTTGCGTGAGCTTGGTTACAAGAGGAAGGGATTTACTGGTCAGTGGACTGCTTCCGCTGTCGCCCAAAGTTTTTGAACATGTCACTGACTTATGATGAATGCGCTGCAGGTGACGTATAAGGGAGGATGTTCCGAGGTGGTTAACGTCCTTACCCCTACTTATTACAGCTTGACAAATGCAACACACGGCTTGACAAATGTTGTCCGCATTTCTGTTGAAATACTTCCACACCGAAGAGCTGATTTTTTTGGTATTTTCACCAGGCATGTCAATGGCCATATTCCTCCCACGGACAACAGGTGTCTCCCCGGGTGCCTGACTTAAACAAACCACCTCACCATCAGAATCCTCCTGGTCAATTTCCTCCCCAGCGCCAGCAACACCCATATCCTCCTCATCCTGGTGTACTTCAACACTGACATCTTCAATCTGACTATCAGGAACTGGACTGCGGGTGCTCCTTCCAGCACTTGCAGGGGGCGTGCAAATGGTGGAAGGCGCATGCTCTTCACGTCCAGTGTTGGGAAGGTCAGGCATCGCAACCGACACAATTGGACTCTCCTTGTGGATTTGTGATTTCGAAGAACGCACAGTTCTTTGCTGTGCTTTTGCCAGCTTAAGTCTTTTCATTTTTCTAGCGAGAGGCTGAGTGCTTCCATCCTCATGTGAAGCTGAACCACTAGCCATGAACATAGGCCAGGGCCTCAGCCGTTCCTTGCCACTCCGTGTGGTAAATGGCATATTGGCAAGTTTACGCTTCTCCTCCGACGATTTTATTTTAGATTTTTGAGTCCTTTTTTTACTGATATTTGGTGTTTTGGATTTTACATGCTCTGTACTATGACATTGGGCATCGGCCTTGGCAGACGACGTTGATGGCATTTCATCGTCTCGGCCATGACTAGTGGCAGCAGCTTCAGCACGAGGTGGAAGTGGATCTTGATCTTTCCCTATTTTTGGAACCTCAAAATTTTTGTTCTCCATATTTTAATAGGCACAACTAAAAGGCACCTCAGGTAAACAATGGAGATGGATGGATACTAGTATACTTATGGATGACGAGCGACTGCCGACACAGAGGTAGCTACAGCCGTGGACTACCGTACTGCGTCTGCTAGTATAGACTGGATGATAATGATATAAAAAATATATATATCACTACTGCAGGACAGGTATATATTGTATAATGACGGACCTGCTGGACACTGTCAGCACTGCAGACTCCTAAACTACTAGTATGAAGAAGATAGAAAAAAAAAAACACCACAGGTAGGTATACAATTATGGACGAGCGACTGCTGACACAGAGGTAGCTACAGCCGTGGACTACCGTACTGCGTCTGCTAGTATAGACTGGATGATAATGATATAAAAAATATATATATATCACTACTGCAGGACAGGTATATATTGTATAATGACGGACCTGCTGGACACTGTCAGCACTGCAGACTCCTAAACTACTAGTATGAAGAAGATAGAAAAAAAAAAAACCACCACAGGTAGGTATACAATTATGGACGAGCGACTGCCGACACAGAGGTAGCTACAGCCGTGGACTACCGTACTGCGTCTGCTAGTATAGACTGGATGATAATGATATAAAAAATATATATATATCACTACTGCAGGACAGGTATATATTGTATAATGACGGACCTGCTGGACACTGTCAGCACTGCAGACTCCTAAACTACTAGTATGAAGAAGATAGAAAAAAAAAAACCCACCACAGGTAGGTATACAATTATGGACGAGCGACTGCCGACACAGAGGTAGCTACAGCCGTGGACTACCGTACTGCGTCTGCTAGTATAGACTGGATGATAATGATATAAAAAATATATATATATCACTACTGCAGGACAGGTATATATTATATAATGACGGACCTGCTGGACACTGTCAGCACTGCAGACTCCTAAACTACTAGTATGAAGAAGATAGAAATATAATGAATGACGGACCTGCTGGACACTGTCAGCAGAATGCGTTTATAGAATAAAAAAAAAAAAACACCACACGAGTGTTTAACTTTTTCAGGCAGACAATATACTGGTGGTCACTGCTGGTCAGTCACACTGGCACTCTGGCAGCAAAAGTGTGCACTGTTAAATATGTACTCCTGCTATAACTGCTCCCCAGTCTCCCCCACAATTAAGCTGTGTGAGCAGTGAGCTCTACTCAGCACAGTCAGATATACATAGATGATATTATCATGCAGCACACTGAGGCTGAGCACAGATATGGTATGTGACTGTGTATCGTTTTTTTTCAGGCAGAGAACGGATTATATTAAATAATAAATAAAACTGGTGGTCACTAGTATAACTATCAGCAAAACTCTGCACTCTCTGAGTACTCCTAATGCTCCAGTAAATCAAGTGTCTCACTCTCTATCTAAACGGAGAGGACGCCAGCCACGTCCTCTCCCTATCAATCTCAATGCACGTGTGAAAATGGCGGCGACGCGCGGCTCCTTATATAGAATCCGAGTCTCGCGATAGAATACGAGCCTCGCGAGAATCCGACAGCGGGATGATGACGTTCGGGCGCGCTCGGGTTAGCCGAGCAAGGCGGGAAGATCCGAGTCTGCCTCGGACCCGTGTAAAAAGGCTGAAGTTCGGGGGGGTTCGGTTTCCGAGAAACCGAACCCGCTCATCACTAGGTGTGGTATGCAGGGTCGACAGTAACTAGGTCGACAGTAACTAAGTTGACCACTATTGGTCGACAGTAACTAGGTCGACAGGGTCTCTAGGTCGACAGGTTCTCTAGATCGACATGGTGTAGGGCGACAGGTAAAAAGGTCGACATGAGTTTTGTATGTTTTTTTTGGTGTTGTTTTCTCCATACAGTGACCGGGAACCCCAATTAGTGCACTGTGTCCCCTCGCATGGCTCGCTTCGCACGCAGGTTGCTATTCCCAATCGTAGTCCGCGTGAATCGTTAAGTATGTAATAGGTCAAAAAAAGAAAAACATTTATGAAAATGCGGGCTCATGTGCAGGATGGGTGCTGCGCATAAACCCACGTCCTTTTTGCCATTTTTGTGGTTGAATCGCTTATTGTGATCCAACCTGAATCAGCCCCATTGTGTCATCATGACTTTGCATTTCCCTGTTGGCTGCTCTATGTAGCCGCTGGGTGGGAGATGTTGCCAGGCTGGCCAATCAGCAGTGATTGGCTGCACGCAGTAGCAGATTTACCGCTAGACAACATAGGCAGACGCTTAGGGCCCAGCAACATGTCTGATCATGGTGCGTGGGGCTTACTGAATATTTCCGGGCCCTGGCAGGCTGCCAGCACATTGATTTGACAACTGCGATGCACACCTCTTCCTCATGGCTCTTATTAATAATCATCAAAGTGGTCATATCTGATGAAGCCACACCATGCAAGTAGTTAACCACATGGACCATCCAGGGCAGAACTTTAGGTAAGCATAATACCAACCTCAGATGGTGCTATATTTGTTTTTTTTGCTTTGTTTTTAACAAGCAACGAAAAGCTTTTCATCACTTGCTAAGTAGCCAAAGCTATGGTGGTGATCAAATTACACCATACTGTATGTTTAGTTTTTGTGAATAGGCAAGTGAAAATGCATGTGAAATACAACTGGCATGGAGAGAGATAAAGTGGACAGAAGAAAAGTACCAACGTACCAGCTCCTAACTCCTAACTGACATTTTTGAAACACAGCCTGTAATATGGCAGTTAGGAGCTGATTTCCTGGTACCTTATCTCTCCCCACTTTATCACTCTCCAAGGCTTAGTACATAGACACCTGTGTTTTAAAACTGACAGCTGCAGATTGGTTGGTAGCTTGTCTCCACTTATCACTCTAAAAGGCTTAGGGGGTTATTCAGGTCGCATCGCTAATCGATGCTGCTACAATAACTCCGTTCCAGGCTGCAATGTGCATGAGCAGGCCCTGGCTGATTGATAGGCAGAGGCATTCGTGGGCGGGCGGGGGGCGGCGATGGAGCATAGCAGTGGGGGGCATCATGTAAAAAATGGGGGCCGGTCGGCGGCATTAAAGGGAGGGCTGTGTGACATCACATCAAGAAAATGGAGGCAGACCACCTGCATACGCAGCATAGCTGCGGCTGCAGGGGGTCGTCCATAGTTGCTGTGACCGCAGCCAGTGCCAGATTAAGGTCCACATGGGCCTGGAGCTGAAATATATGAAGGGCCAATTGTATGCCGCTGTGGGTGTGTAACCAGTTCTGTGGGTTTGTTCTCATACACCCGCAACTCACTACCTCTTCTGTCTCATACTCCTGCACCCAGAGCCGGCCTTAGGCATAGGCAAGCTAGGCAATTGCCTAGGGCATTTGGTATGCTTAGGGGCACCAGCAGCTTCTGCTGATTAAAATGATATGCGGCATGCCTATATTCTGTGTGTGACTGCGGCTGTATCTGCATACGAAATGCTACATTGCAGTGTATTCCTGGAAATCACTGTAATGTAGCATTTTGTATGCAGATACAGCCACAGTCGCACACAGAATATAGACATGCTGCATATAATTTTAATCAGCAGAAGCTGCTTGTGCATCCTAGCCACATAGTAATGCAAATAATAAGATGCATTTTCATAAACAAAAGGCGCCCCAACGTTAGCAGAGCTACCAGCTGACTCATGCCAGGCATCTCCTGCAGAACTAGCGGCGGTGCTAGGGGGCACCAACCAAAATCTTGCCTAGGGCATCAAATTGGTTAGGGCCGGCTCTGCCTGCACCTCACTCCCTCCATCTCATACCCCTGCACCTCACTCCCTCCTCATATTGCTGCACCTCACTCCCTCCTTCCCATACCCCTGCATCTCACTCCCTCCCTCACTCCCTCCTTCTCATACCCCTGCACCTCACTCCCTCACTCCCTCCTTCCCATACCCCATACAGCTTTTCGTTGTTGCACCTCACTCCCTCCCTCCCTCCATCTCATACCGCTACACCTCACTCCCTCCTTCCCATACCCCTGCACCTCACTCCCTCCTTCCCATACCCCTACACCTCACTCCCTCCTCATACCCCTGCACCTCACTCCCTCTTTCCCATACCCCTGCACCTCACTCACTCCTCCCCATACCCCTTCACCTCACTCCCTCCATCTCATAACCCTGCACCTCACTTCCTCCTCATACTCCTGCACCTCACTCCCTCCTCATACTCCGCACATCACTACCTCCTTCCTTCTCATACCCCTGCACCTCACTCCCTCCCTCACTCCCTCCTTCTCATACCCCTGCACCTCACTCCCTCCTTCCCATACCCCATACAGCTTTTCGTTGTTGCACCTCACTCCCTCCCTCCCTCCCTCCATCTCATACCGCTACACCTCACTCCCTCCTTCCCATACCCCTGCACCTCACTCGCTCCTTCCCATACCCCTACACCTCACTCCCTCCTCATACCCCTGCACCTCACTCCCTCTTTCCCATACCCCTGCACCTCACTCACTCCTCCCCATGCCCCTTCACCTCACTCCCTCCATCTCATAACCCTGCACCTCACTTCCTCCTCATACTCCTGCACCTCACTCCCTCCTCATACTCCGCACATCACTACCTCCTTCCTTCTCACACCCCTGCACCTCACTCCCTCCTCATACCCCTGCACCTATCTCCTTCCCCTACCCCTGCACCTCACTCCCTCCTTCCCATACCCCTGCACCTCACTCCCTCCTTCCCATACCCCTACACCTCACTCCCTCCTCATACCCCTGCACCTCACTCCCTCTTTCCTATACCCCTGCACCTCACTCACTCCTCCCCATATCCCTTCACCTCACTCCCTCCATCTCATAACCCTGCACCTCACTTCCTCCTCATACTCCTGCACCTCACACCCTCCTCATACTCCGCACATCACTACCTCCTTCCTTCTCATACCCCTGCACCTCACTCCCTCCTCATACCCCTGCACCTAACTATCTCCTTCCCATACCCCTGCACCTCACTCCCTCCTTCCCATACCCCTGCACCTCACTCCCTCCTTCCCATACCCCCAGGCCCGGCGCTACCCGCTCAGCGAAGGGATGCAGTGCAGGGAGGCGCTGGGACAGAGAGGCGCTTTCCCTGCTCTGAATCCCTTCACTGCTGCGCCGTCCTGGCCCCCCTGCTGCTGCTGCTGCTGCTGCTGTGTCTGTCACTGTATGACAGTCACTGGCAGCAGCGCCTGCAGAATCAAAAACCTCCTGCCTCCCCTCCCCGTGTGACAGCGGGACAGAAGGGGGCGGAGCTAAACGGGCCGAAAGGGGCGGGGCTAAACGGGACAGAAGGGGCGGAGCTACACTGACCAGGCTGCAGTACAGAGGGAGACTGGCTTAGGTAAGTGGTGTGTGTGTGTGTATGGTGAGTGTGTATGTGTGCATATGGTGGGTGGGTGTGTATGTGTGTGTATATATGTGTGAATTGTGTGTGTGAGGTATGTCTGCGTACGCGCACTTTATGGACGCTAGTACTGGGGAGGGGGGCATTACGTATAATGACGCTACTACTGGGGGAGGCCATTACATGCAAGGACGCTACTACTACTGGGAGGGTGCATTACGTATAAGGACGCTACTACAGGGGGGGCATTACGCGTAACAACGCTACTACTGCTGGGGGGGCATTACTTATAAGGACGCTACTAGTACTACGGGGGAATTGCATATAAGGAGGCTTCTACTGGGGGTGCATTATGTATAAGGACGCTACTACTACTGTGGGGCATTACGTATATGGACGATACTACTATTATGGGGAATTACGTATAAGGACGCTTTTACTACAGGGGGTGCACTACGTATAAGGACGCTACTACTGCTGGGGGAGCATTACGTATAAGAACACTACTACTACTTGGGGGCATTATATATAAGGACGCTACTATTACTCTGGGGGTATTACGTATAACAATGCTACCACTACTAGAGGGGCATTACGTATAAGGATGCTACTACTGGTGGGGCATTATGCATAAGGACGCTACTACTACAGGGGGGGGGCATTACATGTAAAGATGCTACTACTGGGGGGACCATTACGTTTAAGGACGCTACTAGTACTGTGGGGAGGGGGCATTACGTATAAGGACGCTACTACTACTAGGGGGGAATTACGTACAAGGACGCTTCTACTACTGGGGGTGCACTACGTATAAGGACGCTTCTACTGGGGGGGGTATTACGTATATAAGGACGCGTCTACTACTGGGGGTGCACTACGTATAAGGACGCTTCTACTACTGGGGGGGGGGGCATTACGTATATAAGGACGCGTCTACTACTGGGGGTGCACTACGTATAAGGATGCTACTACTACTCTGGGTGCATTATGTATAAGGATGCTACTACTACTGGGGGGGCATTACGTATAAGGATGCTACTACTACTGGGGGGGCACTACGTATAAGGATGCTACTACTACTGGGGGGCATTATGTATAAGGATGCTACTACTACTGTGAGTGCATTATGTATAAGGATGCTACTACTACTGGGGTGCATTACATATAAGGACGCTACTACTACGGGTGGGGCATTACGTATAAGATTAATAAGATTGTGCTACATTGTGGCGTAATTTTAAATGGGGGTACTATTGTGTGGCCATGCCCCTTAGTTGTGAGACCACACCCCTTTTCCCGGCGCACGCCAACGGAATATGGGAGGGCGCAATTTTATAGTTTGCAGGGGGGCGCCGAACACCCTAGCACCGGCCCTGCATACCCCTACACCTCACTCCCTCCTCATACCCCTGCACCTCACTCCCTCTTTCCCATACCCCTGCACCTCACTCACTCCTCCCCATACCCCTTCACCTCACTCCCTCCATCTCATAACCCTGCACCTCACTTCCTCCTCATACTCCTGCACCTCACTCCCTCCTCATACTCCGCACATCACTACCTCCTTCCTTCTCATACCCCTGCACCTCACTCCCTCCCTCACTCCCTCCTTCTCATACCCCTGCACCTCACTCCCTCACTCCCTCCTTCCCATACCCCATACAGCTTTTCGTTGTTGCACCTCACTCCCTCCCTCCCTCCCTCCATCTCATACCGCTACACCTCACTCCCTCCTTCCCATACCCCTGCACCTCACTCCCTCCTTCCCATACCCCTACACCTCACTCCCTCCTCATACCCCTGCACCTCACTCCCTCTTTCCCATACCCCTGCACCTCACTCACTCCTCCCCATACCCCTTCACCTCACTCCCTCCATCTCATAACCCTGCACCTCACTTCCTCCTCATACTCCTGCACCTCACTCCCTCCTCATACTCCGCACATCACTACCTCCTTCCTTCTCACACCCCTGCATCTCACTCCCTCCTCATACCCCTGCACCTAACTATCTCCTTCCCCTACCCCTGCACCTCACTCCCTCCTTCCCATACCCCTGCACCTCACTCCCTCCTTTCCATACCCCTACACCTCACTCCCTATTCATACCCCTGCACCTCACTCCCTCTTTCCTATACCCCTGCACCTCACTCACTCCTCCCCATATCCCTTCACCTCACTCCCTCCATCTCATAACCCTGCACCTCACTTCCTCCTCATACTCCTGCACCTCACACCCTCCTCATACTCCGCACATCACTACCTCCTTCCTTCTCATACCCCTGCACCTCACTCCCTCCTCATACCCCTGCACCTAACTATCTCCTTCCCATACCCCTGCACCTCACTCCCTCCTTCCCATACCCCTGCACCTCACTCCCTCCTTCCCATACCCCTACACCTCACTCCCTCCTCATACCCCTGCACCTCACTCCCTCTTTCCCATACCCCTGCACCTCACTCACTCCTCCCCATACCCCTTCACCTCACTCCCTCCATCTCATAACCCTGCACCTCACTTCCTCCTCATACTCCTGCACCTCACACCCTCCTCATACTCCGCACATCACTACCTTCTTCCTTCTCATACCCCTGCACCTCACTCCCTCCTCATACCCCTGCACCTAACTATCTCCTTCCCATACCCCTGCACCTCACTCCCTCCTTCCCATACTCCTGCACCTCACTCCCTCCTTCCCATATCCCTGCACCTCACTCCATCCTTCTCATAACCCTGCACCTCACTTCCTCCTCATACTCCTGCACCTCACTCTCTCCTCATACCCCGCAACTCACTCCCTCCTCATACCCCTGCACCTCACTTCCTCCTCATACTCCTGCACCTCACTCCGTCCTCATACCCGGCACTTCAATACCTCCTTCCTTCTCATACACCTGCACCTCACTCCCTCCTCATACCCCTGCACCTCACTTCCTCCTCATACTCCTGCACCTCACTCCCTCCTCATACCCCTGCACCTCACTACCTCATACCCCTGCACCTCACTACCTCTTCATACCCCTGCATGTCACTTCCTCCTCATACTCCTGCACCTCACTCTCTCCTCATACCCCGCAACTCACTCCCTCCTCATACCCCTGCACCTCACTTCCTCCTCATACTCCTGCACCTCACTCCCTCCTCATACCCCGCACTTCAATACCTCCTTCCTTCTCAAACACCTGCACCTCACTCCCTCCTCATACCCCTGCACCTCACTTCCTCCTCATACTCCTGCACCTCACTCCCTCCTCATACCCCTGCACCTCACTACCTCCTCATACTCCTGCACCTCACTCTCTCCTTATACCCCTCAACTCACTCCCTCCTCATACCCCTGCACCTCACTTCCTCCTCATACTCATGCACCTCACTCCCTCCTCATACCCCGCACTTCAATACCTCCTTCCTTCTCATACACCTGTGTGATAGCCGGGCAGCGGCAGGTCCATCAGTCATTTTAAAAAGCATTGCACACCAGGCCGTCTCATCACATAAGCAAGCAGTTTATTCACAGATCAGACAGGGTTATCACGACAATAACATTTAACTTCTTTTTCTTCTCAACAGCACAATATTCATATGGGTTACATCAGGTTACATCTCCTTTCATTTGCTTCACTGGCAATAACAGCATTAACAATGATGTGACAGCATTACAGTACAGTACATACCAGCGCAGTCTCTGGGAATCAGTAGTGCGGCTTCCGCAAACTGAGATTCATTTCAGTGTGCTCTCCCCCATTCGCTAGGGGCTCTATTTAAACGGGATCTCTCATGGACACGTTACTGGGGGCCTTCCGCCAAACGTGGTTCCTACCACTCACCCAGCTCGTCCTCTCCCGCAGACTCACACCTCCCGTCCTGCTTCTTGGGTACACCTGAAGGTCCTTTGTTCCTGGTTCCTTCCACTGTACTCTGCATACTGTGGCTCTCACACTGCACTCTCCATCTCTCACTGAAGCTGCTGGCTCTCCTGTTACACTGCAGATATGGGCTCATCCTCTCTTCATAGCAACACCCACACGCTGCTCTTCTCTCCATCATGCCAGGGACTGTGGACCATGCTTGTTCCACAGTCCCCGGACTGCATTTCTCCTGGACACTAGCCTGTGCCCTCCATCCTCAGACCTCAGCTCCCACTGAACTGTCCTGTGCTTTGTTCCTTTTGCTAAAATCCCCCTGCACTTCCTGTCCTAAACCCCTACATGTGGCAGGGTCTGCCAGAACTGGTTTTGGGGCCATAAAACTCCCCCACTCACTGATAAGAATTAAATGGCTTTTGGAACTTTCCAATATCTCTTGTCTCCTAACATTCCAGTATGCCACATACACCCCTGCTAAAATCTTGCGTGTCCCCACGCAATATAACTATGAGCTTGCAAAAAGTCTCGCAAGGAACAGTCTCTTACTGTATACTCTACAGCAAGGTCAAAACATAACACACAATAAACAAGCATAATTGCAGTATACATCACACACAGTATAACAATCACATGAGCAGAAAAACATGACATGCAAACACACAATATAATAATCACATGAGCAGAAAAACATGGCATGCAAAACATCACATGAAATAAAAATCACATATACTGCTGCCCATTTCCTGTGAATTACAGTCCTGGGTCACAGATGATCATGAATGTTCTAACATCTTCTGGCAATTGTGCCAAACACTTAGAACCTGCCCGTGCCGGCCCTTGTCTCCCCCAGTTCGATGGGTCAAAAGAGATAGGTGGCTTTCATGGGCCCCTCCCAATAAAGTGTATACAAAAAAGAATAGAGTAGTCCACAAGCGCGACTGTATTTCAGGGGGGTCTCTGGTTGAATCCTGCCCAAATGTTCTCTCTGTCTGATAACAGACTTGTTATCCCTCAATATCATAAAGTTCTTTTCCTTCCACACTTAGGTTCGCACCTTTGGACTGACCTCCATTCAGTGCGGGATGTACATATAAAGGTTTCTTTTACGCTTTTTCTCCACAGCTTCTCAACATTGCATCAAATGGACATCATCACGTCCCTTGCAAGGGACACTCACCTCTATTATGTTCCCTATGTTCCTTGAAAGGTTTCTTTAGCCGTACCACCGTCCTAATTCTCTCCAAAATCCTGATATTGTTCACCACATCAATTAATGGGACAGGAGGCCAAAAAACCAGATGGTGATATTCTTTCCAAAAAGGAATGTATTTATTCCAGCATAAAACAAATGATAAATTAAAAACAACACAAAAAATAAAACAACACTGGAGATCCCACTGTTCCTGTGTTTGTTCTGCACTATACCCTCAGGAACCAATTGTAAACAAATTGAGTTATCATGAAACAATGGACCTTAATAACGGGTAAGCGCTAGAATAAAACTTACAGGCAGGGATCAGCAGAAAAACCAACGCGTTTCGGATTAGATATCCTTCCTCAGGGCCTTCCGCCAAACGTGCAATTAAATGGCTTTTGGAACTTTCCAATATCTCTTGTCTCCTAACATTCCAGTATGCCACACCTGCACCTCACTCCCTCCTCATATCCCTGCACCTCACTTCCTCCTCATACTCCTGCACCTCACTCCCTCCTCATACCCCTGCACCTCACTACCTCATACCCCTGCACCTCACTCCCTCCTCATACCCCTGCATGTCACTTCCTCCTCATACTCCTGCACCTCACTCCCTCCTCATACCCCTGCATGTCACTTCCTCCTCATACCCTGCACCTCAATATCTTCTTTCTTCTCATACCCATGCAACTCACTCCCTTCTCATACCCCTACACCTCACTAACTCATACCCCTGCACCTCACTACCTCATACCTCTGCACCTAACTCCCTCCTCATACCCCTGCACCTCACTCCCTCCTCATACCCCTGCCCCTCACTACCTCATACCCCTGCACCTCACTCCCTCCTCATACCCCTGCACCTCACTACCTCATACCCCTGCACCTCATTCCCTCCTCATACCCCTGCATGTCACTTCCTCCTCATACTCCTGCACTTCACTCCCTCCACATACCCTGCACCTCAATATCTTCTTTCTTCTCATACCCCTGCACCTCACTCCCTCCTCATACCCCTACACCTCACTACCTCATACCCCTGCACCTCACTCCCTCCTCATTCCCCTGCCCCTCAATACCTCATACCCCTGCACCTAGCTCCCTCCTCATACCCCTGCACCTCACTACCTCATACCCCTGCACCTCACTCCCTCCTCATACCCCTGCACCTCACTACCTCATACCCCTGCCCCTCATTCCCAACTCATGCTCCTGCACCTCACTACCTCCTCATACCCCTGCACCTCACTACCTCCTTCCCATACCCCTGCACCTCCCTCCCTCCCTCCTTCTCATAACCCTGCACCTCACTTCCTCCTCATATCCCTGCACCTCAGTCTCTCCTCATACCCCGCACCTCACTCCCTCCTCATACCCCGCACCTCACTTCCTCCTCATACTCCTGCACCTCACTCCCTCCTCATACCCCGCACCTCAATACCTCCTTCCGTCTCATACCCCTGCACCTCACTATCTCATACCCCTGCACCTCACTCCCTCCTCATACCCCTGCACCTCACTACCTCATACCCCTGCACCTCACTCCCTCCTCATACCACTGCACCTCACTCCCTCCTCATACTACTGCACCTCACTCCCTCAATGTGCATGTGCCCAGTATACCTTCCCCTAGCACGCAGAATAGACAGCCTAATGGGAGAGAGGAGCTGGGGGTTACACCGCTGCTGAACCCCTGCAGCCAGAACACAGGCAGTGCCCCGGTGAGGTAGGTTCTATAGGGATGCAGCTGGGAGCAGGTGCTGCTGGTGGACAACGGCAGCAAAAGATGACAGTGTGTAGCACAAACAGGGCATGCGGCAGTACACATGCCGGCTCCCGGCTTTACAGCTACACTCAGAGCGGGTGACTTGGCTCAGTATAGAAAGCATCACTGACCCGTTAGATGCTGTGCCGCCGGTGTGCCTGCTACTGTTCTTAGAGTCGCCGCCTCCTTCTGTTCCTAGCGCTCCACCACCTACTTAGCTGGGAGTCCAGGTAGGCGGCAAGTGGCGTGTGGGTTGGCCCCTGCAGCCTTCTGAGCCAGACCTCCATCTCTATCCACCAATACCATGAAGAAGGGGGTGGTATGCAGCGGCAGTCAGTGTGCAGAAATGTGCACTGACTGATCAGCACTTCCAGCACTGGCTGTGTCTGTGTGATTCCAGCAAACTAGCCGGACAGGGGATGTATGGTGGGGGTGCTGGAAGGGGTGCCTGACCTCGGATGGCTTCCGGTGCTGGGCCGCTGGCTGTAACAGGAAAAAAATGTACACACTGACAGCCTCCAGCGGATCTCTCTGGGTCTATTTTCATTGGGGGGCTTGTAGCTGCAGCTCCATTCGCTCTATTGTTAATCCGGCTCTGACCGCAGCCACTGGGCAGGCCATTTAACATGCTGGGCAGCCTTGCAGCCCCCAGCATGCGATAGAAAGGATTGCAGAGTCTGCAATCCTTACTGAATAACCCCATTAGTACATATGCCAGATGTTAGGACCTTAACTACATGATCTGTATGCATGAAATTCCTATAGTTCTTTTCAAACAAATGTTTGTTAATACTGTACCTCTAAATACAGACCTAATATGCTAGGAATAGACACATTGGTAGGTATGGACCAGAGAAGTCAGGAATTATAATTCTACAGGTGGCACAATACTTTCTCAAAGAAGGATCATAGGGGGTCCCCCGCAGCAGTACTAGTGGATTGCAGGGGGTGTGGACCACACTAGGGGGAGGAGTGGGATGTGTTACTAGGCTGGTACTGACTGAGTGGGTGACATAAACAATGACGGAAGCTAGTAGTGGGCACTGCAGGATAACACAATGTAGTGCTCAGCTCCCCGTCACTGAGAAGGAGCAGGCATTGCAGCAAGAATGATTTCCCTCTCCCTTGCTTCTACAAATAAAAGAGAGAGAAGGGATATTGAATGCAGTTAATATACCGGCTGTCAGGATCCCGTCGCTCAGGATCCGGACAGCTGGTGAAATACCAGTGGTCGGAAACCCAACCAAAGTTCGGTATTCACACTCGGGTGGTGGGTCTACATTTAGGCTGTGAGTATGATATTGTAATTTAAAGGTATAATTTAATTTTGCTGCCAAGCCTACTGAATGAGTAATACAATTTTGATGGGATGTTCGTTCCCTATATGGATCAATATATATACTCAGATAAGCATACCTCCCTACTGTCCCAATTTTCACGGGACAGACCCATTTGTTTGGGACTGTCCCGCCGTCTGACCCGCGAGCCACAATGTCCCACAGTGTGTGTGTGTGGGCAGTTGGGAGGCTCTGTCACTTGCTGCTCTGCTCAGCTGTGCCGTAGTCCCTCTTCCTCCTGATATAAAGTTGGGAGGTATGGATAAGTAAATTGGGTGTTTTCACTTTTACAGTCCATATAATGCTCGCAGAGAATGCTTAAAACAGTATTTGCATATGTTAGCACTTTAGCTACAAAGCAATCACATTTGTGGCAGCATTAGAACACACATCAGTATCAGGCCCTATATCCCTTTCGATTTATCTTGCTAGGCCTCCCTTTACCAATTATTAACTATATGTGCACCACCAGGGTGTGTTCCATACCTGCACAAGAAGGATATCATACATGATTATATGATAGATAAGAGCTGTTAATAATAAACCAATCTAGTTAAACAGGCTGAGTATGTCTAGGGCTTTGTTGGCTGACCCACCAAAAAAAATTAGGCAAATGGGGCCTGGATTATGAAAGAAAGGAGATCAGTAGGATATCTACTAATTACACAGTCAGTATAGCATTAATGGGGTTAATGAGAAAGCAGGGGGCAGGCCTCTCAGTGCTGGTCATCTGAGGTTCTAACACCTGAGGTGAGTGGTCATACCATACCTCCCAACTTCAGAAGTATTGTAAGCGGGACCTGCTGCGCTCGCAACCGAAAGTGGGGTAGAGTCTCGGGTGAAGGGGGCGGGGCCTCACTGCATGACCCCCGGTTTCGAAATTTTTGGGGAGTGCCCAGCGCTCCCTGAGCAGCTGGATAGCCCCAGGCTTACCTTCCCGCACTGTTTGTACTGTGCGCATGCTCACAGGTTCTATTTAGTGATCACCAGCTGCTTTGCAGGGCAGAGCAGCTGTGATCACAGGATATCCCAACCTGCCCCCCCCAAATAACGGGACTATCCCGCTCGAATCAGGACATTTGGGAGGTATGGTCATACAGATGTGTCCTTTCTTACTGTTGTTTCAGTCACGCCAAATATCCCCTCTCAGCCTGCCATTTTTTCAGTTTTTAAAAAAAATAGGATTTTAATACCTACCGGTAAATCCTTTTCTCTTAGTCCGTAGAGGATGCTGGGGATGCTTCAAGAACCATGGGGTATAGACGGGATCCGCAGGAGACATGGGCACTTTAAGACTTTGAATGGGTGTGAACTGGCTCCTCCCTCTATGCCCCTCCTCCAGACTCCAGTTATAGGAACTGTGCCCAGGGAGACGGACATTTAGAGGAAAAGGACTTATTGTTAAACTAAGGGTGAGATACGTACCAGCTCACACCACCAAACACGCCGTACAACCTGGCATTTAACAGAATACCAGTCAACGGCATGAACAAAGTCAGCAACAGGCTGACCATAACCAAAACACAACCTATGTGTAACACAAGCAATAACTATTAAACAAGTACTGCAGATAGAGTCCGCACTGGGACGGGCGCCCAGCATCCTCTACGGACTAAGAGAAAAGGATTTACCGGTAGGTATTAAAATCCTATTTTCTCATACGTCCTAGAGGATGCTGGGGACGCTTCAAGAACCATGGGGTTTATACCAAAGCTCCAGAACGGGCGGGAGAGTGCGGATGACTCTGCAGCACCGATTGACTAAACATGAGGTCCTCCTCAGCCAGGGTATCAAACTTGTAGAACTTAGCAAAAGTGTTTGAACCCGACCAAGTAGCCACTCGGCAAAGCTGTAACGCCGAGACCCCTCGGGCAGCCGCCCACCTTTCTCGTAGAATGGGCCTTCACCGATTTTGGTAACGGCAAACACGCCGTAGAATGAGCATGCTGAATCGTATTACAGATCCAGCGTGCAATAGTCAGCTTGGAAGCAGGAGCCTCAATATTGTTGGGAACATACAGGACAAACAGAGCCTCCGTTTTCCAAATCTGAGCCGTTCTGGCTACATAAATTTTCAAAACTCTGACCGCATCGAGAGACTTCGATTCCGCCAAGGCTTCAGTAGCCTCTGGCACCACAATAGGTTGGTTCATGTGAAACGATGAAACCACTTTTGGTAGAAATTGCTGATGAGTTCTCAACTCCGCTCTATCTACATGGAAGATCAAATAGGGGCTCCTGTGAGACAAAGCCACTAATTCAGGCACCCGCCTTGCGGATGCCAAGGCCAACAGCATGACCACTTTCCAAGTGAGGAATTTGAGCTCAACCTTATGTAAAGGTTCAAACCAATGAGATTGCAAGAACTGCAACACCAGGTTAAGATCCCATGGTGCCACAGGGGGCACAAAGGGAGGTTGAATGTGCAGCACTCCTTTCACGAAGGTCTGAACTTCTGGAAGGGAGGCCAATTCTTTCTGAAAGAAAATTGATAAGGCCGAAATTTGTACTTTAATGGAGCCTAACTTTAGGCCCACATCCACACCTGCTTGCAAAAAATGGAGAAAACGCCCCAGCTGAAATTCTTCCATAGGAGCCTTCTTGGATTCACACCAAGACACATATTTTCTCCAAATTCGGTGGTAATGACTCGCCGTTACTTCTTTTCTAGCATGAAGTAGTGTGGGAATGACTTCACTGGGAATACCCTTACGGGCTAGGATTTGGCGTTCAACCGCCATGCCGTCAAACGCAGCCGCGGTAAGTCTTGATACACGCACGGTCCTTGCTGTAACAGGTCCTCTCATAGAGGAAGAGGCCAGGGATCTCCTATGAGTAATTCCTGAAGATCCGGATACCAGGCCCTCCTTGGCCAGTCTGGAACAATGAGTAACGCCTGAACCCTTGTTTTTTTATGATCTTTATCACCTTTGGAATGAGTGGAAGTGGAGGGAACACATAGACCGACTGAAACACCCACAGTGTCACTAGGGCATCCACCGCTATTCCTTGAGGGTCCCTCGACCTGGAACAATATCTCTGAAGTTTCTTGTTGAGGCGAGACGCCATCATGTCTATTTGAGGAATTCCGCAACGACTTGTCACTTCTGCAAAAACCTCTTTATGAAGACCCCACTCTCCTGGATGGAGATCATGTCTGCTGAGGAAGTCTGCTTCCCAGTTGTCCACGCCTGGAATGAAGACTGCTGACAAAGCGCTTGCATGTCTTTCCGCCCAGCGAAGAACTTTTGTGGCCTCCGCCATTGCCGCTCTGCTCTTTGTTCCACCCTGGCGGTTTACGTACGCCACTGCTGTAATGTTGTCAGACTGAATCAAGACGGGCAGACCGCGAAAAAGATGTTCAGCTTGCAGAAGGCCGTTGTAAATGGCCCTTAATTCCAGAATGTTTATGTGCAGACAAGCTTCCTGGCTTGACCATTTTCCCTGGAAATTTTCCCCCTGTGTGACTGCTCCCCAGCCTCGGAGACTTGCATCCGTGGTTACCAGGATCCAATCCTGGATCCCGAACCTGCATCCCTCTAGGAGGTGAGAGCTGTACAGCCACCACAGGAGAAAGATTCTGGTCCTGGAGGATAGGATTATTTTCCGGTGCATGTGCAGGTGAGACACGGACCACTTGTCCAAGAGGTCCCACTGAAACACCCTGGCATGGAACCTGCCAAACTGAATGGCCTCGTAGGCCACCACCATCTTCCCTAGCAGCCGAGTGCATTGATGAATCGACACTCTTTCCAGTTTCAGAATTTGTTTGACCATGTTCTGGATTTCCAGAGCCTTTTCCACTGGAAGAAAGACTCTGTAATTCTGTGTCCAGAATCATACCCAAGAATGACAGCCGTGTTTTCGGAACCAACTGTGATTTTGGCAAGTTTAGGAGCCAACCATGTTGTTGCAGAATTGCCAGGGAGAGCGTAACGTTTTTCAGTAATTGCTCCTTGGATCTCGCCTTTATCTGGAGATCGTCCAAGTACGGGATAATTGTGATTCCTTGATTGCGCAGGAGAGCCATCATTTCCGCCATTACTTTGGTAAAAATCCTCAGAGCCGTGGACAGACCAAACGGCAACGTCTGAAATTGGTAATGACAATCCTGAACAGCAAACCTCAGGTAAGCCTGATGCGGAGGATATATGGGGACGTGTAAGTAGGCATCCTTTATGTCGACCGACACCATAAAATCCCCCTCCTCCAGACTGGAGATCACTGCTCGGAGAGATTTCATCTTGAATTTGAATTTTTTTAGATAGAAATTGAGGGATTTTAGGTTCAGAATCGGTCTGACCAAGCCATCCGGCTTCGGGACCACGAACAGGCTCAAATAAAAGCCTTCTCCCTGCTGTGACGGGGGTACCGTGACAATGACTTGATTTTGACACAACTTTTGTATTGCAGCGCATACTACCTCCCTTTCCAGAAGAGAAGCTGGCAAGGCCGATTTGAAAAATCAGAGAGGGGGCACGTCTTGAAACTCCAATTTGTACCCTTGGGCTACTATTTCTAATACCCAAGGATCCAGGGCCGAGCGAACCCAGACCTGACTGAAGATTTGGAGACGTGCCCCCACCGGTGCGGACTCCCGCAGAGGAGCCCCAGCGTCATGCGGTGGATTTGGCAGAAGCCGGGGAGGACTTCTGCTCTTGGGAACCTGCCACAGCTGGTGACCTTTTTCCCCTTCCTCTTCCTCTAGTAGCAAGGAAGGAAGACCCTTGTCCCTATTTTTGTATTTATTGGGCCGAAAGGACTGCATCTGATAGTGGGGCGTTTTCTTTTGTTGTGCAGGGACATAAGGTAGAAATGATGACTTACCCGTGGTAGCCGTAGATACCAGGTCAGCGAGGCCGTCACCAAACAAGACACCACCTTTATACGGCAGAGACTCCATAGCCTTCTTCCTAGCCGAGACTGCCATGGCATTGGCCCTTGATCCCAAAAGGCCAATATCCCTCACAGCTTCCTTTAGGTAGGCTGCAGCGTCCCTGATATAACCCAGTGTCAAAAGAATGCTATCCCTATCCAGGGAATCTATATCAGATGACAAGATATTTGCCCACTTTTCAATAGCGCTACTCACCCATGCCGATGCAACGGCAGGTCTGAGCAGCGTACCCGTAGTGACATAAATGGATTTCAATGTATTTTCCTGCTTACGATCCGCAGGATCCTTTAGGGCTGCCGTGTCAGGAGACGGAAGCGCCACCTTTTTGGACAGACGCGATAGAGCTTTGTCCACAGTGGGGGTTGACTCCCACCTTTCCCTGTCCCCAGAGGGGAACGGCTATGCCACCGGAATTCTCTTGGGAATCTGTAACTTTTTGTTAGGATTTTCCCAAGCCTTTTCAAAAAGAGTGTTCAGTTCATGAGAGAGAGGAAACGTTACCTCAGGTTTCTTTCCTTTAAACATACAGACCCTAGTATCAGGAACAGCAGGGTCTTCCGTGATATGTAATACGTCTTTTATCGCCACAATCATGTACTTAATACTCTTAGCCAGTTTAGGATTCAATCTGGCATCACTATAGTCGACACTGGAGTCAGAGTTCGTGTCGGTATCTGTATCCGCTATCTGGGTAAATGCACGCTTCTGTGACCCGGAGGGACTCCAATTTGTACCCTTGGGCTACTATTTCTAATACCCAAGGATCCAGGGCCGAGCGAACTATTTCTCCATGACTGGTTCTGAGACTCAGATATATCTAATCTCTTATTCAACAGAGCCACATTTGCATTCAAAACACTCAAAACATTTACCCAATCAGCAGTCGGCGGTGCCGACAGGGTCACTTCCACAGTCTTTTCTGTCCCCACTCCAGCTTCCTCCTGGGAAGAGCATTCAGCCTCAGACATGCCGACACACGCGTACCGACACCCACAACCACACTGGGGCTATAGGGGACAGACCCACAGCAAAGCCTGTTAGAGAAACACAGAGGGAGTTTTGCCAGCTCACAAACCAGCGCCTATCCCGGTTCTGAAACGTTTAATATAATGCCTCAGACCTGTTAGCGCTTTTAATATTAATAATACCGCACCAAACTACTGTGCCCCCCCCCCCGTTTTGCACCCTGTTACTTGTACAGCAGTGTAGGAGGCCAGGACCAGCGTCTCTGCAGCTCTGTGAAGAGAAAATGGCGCTGATTAGAGCTGTGAGGGCTAAGCCACGCCCCCTTAATGGCGCGCTTCAGCCCCGCTATTTTCCACATATTTATACTGACGGGGTTCTGGTTATTGCCTAGGCACTTTATACCGCTTTTGCCAGTCCATTAGTGAGGTTTTATGCTGCCCAAGGTGCCCCCCCTGCGCCCTGCACCCTGTAGTGCCACTGTGTGTGTGGGAGCATGGCGCGCAGCGTGGCCGCTGCGCGGTACCTCAAAGCCGTCACTGAAGTCTTCTGATCTTCTTCTACTCACCCGTCTTCTGACTTTTGGCTCTACAAGGGGGGTGACGACGCGGCTCCGGGAACGAGTATCTAGGCGTACCTAGCGATCAGACCCTCTGGAGCTAATAGTGTCCAGTAGCCTAAGAAGCAGAGCCTTGAAACTCACAGAAGTAGGTCTGCTTCTCTCCCCTCAGTCCCACGAAGCAGGGAGCCTGTTGCCAGCAGGTCTCCCTGAAAATAAAAAACCTAACATATTAAAGTCTTTTTCAGAGAAACTCAGGAGAGCTACTCAGTGTGCATCCAGTCTCACTGGGCACAGAATCTAACTGGAGTCTGGAGGAGGGACATAGAGGGAGGAGCCAGTTCACACCCATTCAAAGTCTTAAAGTGCCCATGTCTCCTGCGGATCCCGACTGTACCCCATGGTTCTTGAAGCGTCCCCAACATCCTCTAGGAGTGACAAAACTAAACTGCGAGTTTGCACTGTTCAATTTGATGTGTGACATATGTATATTTGTGTGCCACTGAGTCTGAATCTGTGTAAGAAGGGCTGCTATGTGAACGTTTGTGGCTTTTTCTTATCTTAAGTTCAGTCATGCTTTATCTGCAACTTTGTATGTGTGTAAAACCAAGGGCATGATTCAGACCTGATCGCTGTGCTGTTCATTTTACTGTCATGTGATCAGATAGTCGCCGCCCAAGGGGAGTGTAAGTTCCCCCTTGCTAGGGTGCGATCGCATGTGTACGCTGTGCGAAAATGTCCCACAGTCAGCGGACAGCTGCAAATGTGTTGGCATCTCACTCACCATCTAATGATTTTTCCACTGTGTGCAGTCTGTGCGCAGCCCAGGACTTACTCCTACCGTGCGATGAGAACAGACTGATCAGGTCCAGAGCTGACGTCACACACCCTCCCTGAAAATGCTTGGGAATGCCTGCATTTACCCTGACACTCCTTGAAATCGGTCAGTTACCACCCACAAATGCCCTCTTCATGTCAATTAGCTTGCGCATGTAACATACATAGTAACATAGTATCTAAGGTTGAAAAAAGACAATTGTCCATCGAGTTCAACCTATTTGTGGTCTCCTATGCACGATTATTTTGTATAAAATTTTGACTGAAGTTGATGACTGCCGTTACGTTTTACCCCTCTTTTTTATAATAACCATAGTGCGTGACTATGCCCCGTAACCCTGGATATCCTTATCCATTAGGAATGTATCTAACCCATTCTTAAAGGTGTTGACTGAGTCGGCCATTACAACTCCCTCAGGCAGGGAATTCCAAACACGTATCGTCCTTACCGTAAAAAAAGCCTTTACGCCGTATTGTGCGGAATCTCCTCTCCTCTAACCTGAGCGAGTGTCCACGAGTTCTCTGTGTTGATCTAACCAAAAACAGGTCCTGCGCAAGATCTGTATATTGTCCCCATATATATTTGTAAATGTTGATCATGTCCCCTCTTAATCTTCTCATTTCCAGTGTAAACATGCCTAGTCTTGCAAGCCTTTCCTCGTATTCCAGCGTCTCCATACCCTTAATTAGCTTGGTCGCCCGCCTCTGAACCTTTTCTAGCTCCAGGATATCCTTTTTGTAGAAAGGTGCCCAGAATTGTACACAGTATTCAAGGTGTGGCCTCACAAGTGATTTATATAACGGGAGTATAATACTCTCGTCACTAGCATCAATTCCCCATTTTATGCATGCTAATATCTTATTAGCCTTCTTTGCTGCAGTCCTACTTTAAGTACTACTACTGCTTAGTTTGCTATCTATGAGGACACCTAAGTCCTTTTCCAGTACAGAATCCCCTAATTTTACCCCATTTTGTAGGTAGGTGTTATTTTTGTTCGTGTTACCACAGTGCATTACCTTACACTTGTCTGTATTGAAGCGCATTCTCCATTTCGCTGCCCAAGCTTCTAATTTAACTAAGTCTTTCAGAAGTGACTCAGCATCCCCCTCCGCATTTATAACTTTACACAATTTGGTATCATCTGCAAAAATTGACACAATGCTCTCTAGACCTTCTGTTAGGTCGTTAATGAAAATATTGAACAATAGCGGTCCTAGTACTGAGCCTTGCGGCACACCACTTAGCACTTCAGTCCAATTTGAAAAAGATCCATTAACCACAACACGCTGGTCCCTATTATCTAACCAGTTTTTGACCCAAGTGCATATTGTGCTTCCTAGCCCTGTTTCTTGTAGCTTGTAGATAAGTCTCATGTGTGGTACAGTGTCGAATGCTTTGGCAAAATCTAAAAAGATTACATCCACCTCTTTACCCTGATCTAGGTTTGCGCTTACTGTTTCATAAAAGCCAAGTAAGTTGGTTTGACAGGATCTGTCCTTCATAAACCCATGTTGATTCCTTTTAATGACCTTATTGACTTCAAGGAACTTCTGAATACTATCTCTTAGAATACCTTCCAATACTTTCCCCACTATAGATGTAAGACTAACTGGTCTATAATTACCTGGTTCAGCTTAACTTCCCTTTTTGAATATAGGCACTATTTCTGCTATACGCCAGTCTTTGGGAATGGCTGTGCAATCAAAATGTTTGCTCCAGCTTGTTGCTGTTTGGCGATGCTTGTTGTTGTTTGTTGACACGCGTGCGTATTGCGATGCATATGCATGCGCAGTCAATCAATAATCGCCCGCTGTGCAAAAAACCGCAAAGCAGCGATCAGGTTTGAATCGGGCCCCAAATCCTTTGTCATTAAAGTCACAGCCCAGCTTCTCTAATACACTGTGAGTGGCTTATTACTGCATATGCTATGTGCTTAAGTAACAAAAATGATGTTACAGTACTCTGGGCCTAATTCTGAGTTGATCGCAGCAGCAAATTTGTTAGCAGTTGGGCAAATCCATGTGCACTGCAGGGGGGACAGATATAACATGTGCAGAGAGAGTTAGATTTGGGTGGGGTGTATTCAAACTGAAATCTAAATTGCAGTGTAAAAATAAAGCAGCCAGTATATATCCTGCATAGAAACAAAATAACCCACCCAAATCTAACTCTCTCTGCAAATGTTATATCTGCCACACCTGCAGTGCACATGGTTTTGCCCAATTGCAAACAAACTTGCTGCTGCGATCAACTCAGAATTACCTCCTCTCTCATTCCAAGTGCTATATGGCGTACAGACAACTGGTAAGTGAGGGTCCCACAACTGTATACTGCAGGTTAGAAATTCATTTGCATCATTGATCATTGTGTGTTTTTATTCTGTGTGTCCACAAAAGGCCATGAAGACCAAACTGGTTGCTGTATAATTCTGTAGATCTACATAAATTACATAGTCAATAGGTCGATCCCATATGGTCGACAAGCAAAAGGTCGACACAAAAAAGTTCGACACAAGTTTTTTTTTGTTTCTTTGTCTCAATTTTATGCATTTCACAGTGTGTGACCACGATTAGTGAAACCGTAGACCCTCGCGGGCTCACTTTGCTCACTATGCTTCCAACAAGGTGACTTGCTCTGCTACCACTGCGTTTGGTACAAGTTACTATTCCCGGCTCTAGTCCACATGGATAGTAAATGAAGCAAAGGTTGAAATTATTTTTTTTTAAATCAACCATTTGTGTGTCGACCATTGTCATTTCAACTTTTTCAACCCGCCAACCTTTTGTACCTGTCAACCTTAGACAGTCGACTTTTTACCAATGGACAGTACTATTGTTCTGGAAAACTAGGTTAAGGAACTACAAGTCAGGGGGTGGAGCTATTAAAGTTATATATAAATAGATAGATCGTTTTTAGAAAAGAAGGCACTGAAAATGGACTTTAAAACTTATGGAAAATACATACATATATATTAGTGCTGGCAAAACGATTAACATTTTTAATCACGATTAATCGCATGATTTTCTGTGATTAATCGTGATCAATCTCATTTTAGTGCCCAAAAATAAAAAATGAATTCAAAAGTACTGTGTTGCGCACTTTTAGACAGAGAGAGAGAGAGAGAAAAGAGAGAGATACACACACATATACATACAGCATGTAGGTATTCCATAGTGCAAAACTGGATCAACAGCCCTTGGCTTGACCCTGTGCATTTAGTATTTAAATAACAAGCCATGTCCCCTGGATACTTACATGCTGTGAGGGTAAAATATTATATATATTTTTTACGTATATTCAATTTAAAAGGATCTACAGCAACAATTATTTACAGATGTACTTAATTCATGAATGCAAATAAATCAATGACAGGCAAAGCTAATACCAGACATGTCTGAACAGCACTGACCCATGTATAACACTAGAGCAGCATACACTACTGCCATGTAACGTGTCACTTACTAAGACCTACAACAGCAGCAGGCAAACACAGATACAGACTGTGTATAGCACCTTACTTTGTATGATTGCTGCCAGGGCCGCCTCCAGGCCTACATGCACCCTAAGTGAGACATTTCGAAGCTTCCCCGTCCTCGCTCCTGGCAAAGTGGGCATGGTCTCACAACTATGTATTATCAAACTATAAATAAATATATTTTCACACATCCTCTACACACACACACAATTAGCAGCATTACATAACGCCCACAGTAGTGTTCCTAACACATAATGGGGCAGATGTATTAAGCCTGGAGAAGGCATAAAGAAGTGATAAGTGGGGGGGCGTGGCCTAGCTGCTGAGGAGACTGGATGTGCCTCTTGAGAGCTCATTCAGCCTGAACCCTTAAAACCCTGTCTTGCTATATTCACCCTGGTCTCCCTGCTGCCCCTTGCCTTCTTGTACTCCCTGGGGTGCCCAGGTAGGTGCTGCGGAGTCGGGGAGCATAATTACAGCTCTTGCGGACTGCGGCCTACCTGGACTTTCCAGACCGGGGCCTCGAATTCTGGGCCGATCTGCCGCGGACTTCCGGAGGTGCGGATACGACGCGGGCCGGCTCGTTTACATCCCCGGGACCCGGACCGCTACTGGACGCTGCCCGAGGAACCGTCCTGTCCTCCCACCCTACTCTCCCTGCCGGAGTTTGGCCAGACGCGGCTCGGCCTGCCCGCTACCCGGGACGCGCGGCGACCATATTAGTGAAGACATCCTTTTCTGCTCCCCGGCCGGTCTGCACACCGCCGCACACTTGGGTTCCTCCCTACCTCCTGGAGGCCTCCGGAGCTGGCCGCTGTTATCTATACCGCCCGGGGCCTGCGTGTTAGATCTCTGCGGGCTGCGGCCTGGGGATCCGGGATAACGAGCCTGATGCCGCCCGCCTCCTGGACCCGTGACCCCCAAGACTTGCGGTCACCGTGTGCCGGAGTCACGGGCCTCTCCACACGCACTCCTGACAGCCCTGACTGACTTTGGAGCCCTCCGCTGCTTTTTCTGGAGGCTGAGAGGGGATATCTGCACGGATCATCACAGCACCAGTGCAGTGCTCCTGCTTTGGCAACCGGCTTGCTCCCCCCCCCCCCCCCTGTCTTAACCTATACCTACCTGGTGGTGCCTATCCCTGGATGTCCCTTTACCGGTCCGTGATCCCTGGCCGAGTACTCCCATGATCCTGAGGTAAGGGGAGCACCCACTCTCCCACACGCATTCTTGTTTGCCCCCCCCCCCCCCCCAGACCTATTGATACGTCCACCTACTCCTCGGCTGGCCCGGGAGGTCTTCTGGATGACTGGTGGCTCCGCCATCAACGTTTGAGGTGCCGCAATCTCCGGCTCTTGCCACAGGCTGACTATGGTGCTATCTCAGCCGTTTCTAAGCTTCTTCAATCACTCCGTGAGTCACATTATGTCTCTGTTTCCCTGATTACAGCGACCACTCAGTGACAGGGGGCTCCACAGCATATATTGCAATACACTACTATATTGATCCAGGACTCTAAGCCAAAAATGTCTCAGAAAAACCGCAAAAATTCCCAGACGCCTAAACCTAGTATTCTACGCGCTTGGGAGAAGGCCGGTTCCGCCGGCCGGAACTCTCCGTTGGCTGAGCAGGCATCTGATCCTGATGACTCTGCTACCTTACCTGCCCCTCTCTCTACGCAAGATATTGTGGCCATTGTTACGAAAACGAACCAATCCGAAATGAGGGCAGTTTTAACCGAATTTAGATCTGAACTGGCGGACCTGGGCTCCCGTACCGACACCTTGAAACATAAGGTTGACGAAGTCTGTCATTTCCAGACTGTAGTTGAGCAAGAACTCTTAGACATTCGGGCCAATATGGAAGCGTACAGAGACCACTTAGAGGATATTGACAACCGCAATCGCCGGATTAATGTCCGCATTCGCATCATCCCTGAGAGTGTGCCGTCTGAGTCTCTCCCTGATTATCTCGAGAACCTTTTTCTGCAACTAGTCCCTGGTATCTCCAAGGCCCTCCTTCACTTGGACCGTGCTCACAGGGCCCTTCATCCTAAACCGCCTCCAAGCCAGCCGCCACGTGACGTTGGCATACGTTTTCATTACTACACCATTAAAGAGTGCATTATGTCTGCGGCTAGGGATGTACCCTTGGTTTCCTACGCTGGCTCACAATTGCAGCTTTTTCAAGATCTTGCACCCTCTACTCTCAAGAAACGCAGAGACCTCATCAATATAACAAAGGCACTCCGCAACCATTTCATCAAATATAGATGGGGTTTCCCCTTCCACTTACAAGTTACGCGGAATGGCACCCTGTTTACCGTCAAAACCCAAGCTCAAGGCTATGACCTGCTCAACACCCTGGAAATTGTTGATGACATCTCTGAGTCCATCCGGAGCCAACCGTCGACCTCTGCCTCTAGACCTAGTGCCCCAGCTCCGGTTTGGTCAACCGCTTGAACATTTCCTGGTATTTTGTGACATCGTCTTTGTTTATGTATTTGCTGTTGTTTTTTTTTTTTTTTTCTTTTTGTCACTTGTTGGTTGAGCCTCTTCAAATGATAGCATGCTGTGATCAGTGCCTTGGCCGCACGCCGTCGGCCACCTGCTGATGACGATCGGCCTCCTGGTGTCATTTCTGTCCCTCGCCCCCTCAGCACTTCATTAGGTATAAGACCCTATATGGGTACCCCCTCACCAGGCTCACCTCAGTTTATGTACCCTATTCTGCTGTTGGGGGCTCCCCACTACTGGGCTGCACCCACCATATTAATGTTTTGTTAGCTTATTACATAGATGTGAGCAGTTTAGTTTGTTGTTTTCCTGTGTATTGTTCCTATTGTTACGGCACTGTTTATACCTGATTAACCTCCGATGTCATTGAATGTTTTATCTTACTCTCTTCCTATACCTAGGTTGCCTTCAATATTCGTATTTGCTTATATGCTGCAATCTCGTCAGCCTTTACTACCCCCCCTGTCGCTTGGTCGCTTTCCCTATACCTTCCATTAAATGTTTCTCCTCTGTATATTTGCTCTTTTGCTACAAGCTCAAACCCCCCACCTGAGGATGCACCCGGACGGTGCTTATCCTTTCTTTGATGTACCCGGCCCTTCTATAGGAAAGGGTTTCTCCCTTCTGTATACTTATACTGATTCTTCTCCCTTTTCTCTCTCTCCTCTCCTCTCTTCTCCTCGCTCTCATCTTAGAAACATAGAATTTGACGGCAGATTAGAACCACTTGGCCCATCTAGTCTGCCCCTTTTTTTTATCCTTTACGCAATCTCAACCCTTTTTGAACCTTAATTCTTTGTAAGGATATTCATATGCCTATCCCATGCATGTTTAAATTGCTCTACAGTCTTAGCCTCTACCACCTCTGATGGGAGGCTATTCCACTTATCCACTACCCTTTCTGTGAAGTAAGTTTTCCTTAAATTTCCCCTGAAACTCCCCCCCTCCAGTCTCAGTGTATGTCCTCGAGTTCTAATACTTCTCTTCCTTTGAAGAATGTTTCCCTCCTGAACTTTGTTAAGACCCTTGATATATTTGAAAGTTTCTATCATGTCCCCCCTTTCCCTTCTCTCGTCCAAACTATACATGTTAAGATATTTTAGCCTTTCCGGGTAAGTTTTGTGATGTAGGCCATGCACCATTTTAGTTGCCCTTCTTTGTACACTCTCTAATGTATTTATATCCTTCTGTGTTTTTGTTCCGGACACCGGAAGTGAGTGCCGGTCAACGACGCGTACCACCTGGGAAGCCAGGCAGAGATGGCATGGCTGACGATGGGGGTGGAGTGGGGGATCCTCTTCCCTATGACTGATTGGTGAGCACTTTTTCTAATGGCACAGGTGTATGTAATTTGTTGATTATTTGCATGGTATTTATATTTGATGGTTTGCTGTGGCATGATATATTGATGGCTTTTCCCATGAAGAAGGTGCTACGGCACCGAAACAGCTGTAGGAGCTGCCACTCGTTCTGAGATGCTAATATGTTGAACTGCTAAGTACTAATTCTTTGTATTTGCCTATGGCTATGCTTGCACATTGCACTTTATATGGAGTTTTGATGGATTAAAATGTACTAACTCAACTTGCTGCTAAGTTTTGGTGTGCTGGTCTATGTGGGAACTCCGCATTTGCCTATACATGATTGTTTCACCAGGCACCCATCTGATATTAGGAAAAAAAGTGTGTGCAATTCACTTTGGACTTGTTTATATCCTTCTGGAGATATGGTCTCCAGAACTGGACACAGTATTCCAGATGGGGCTGTACCAATGACCTATACAGTGGCATTATCACTTCTTTTTTCCTGCTACTGATTCCTCTCCCTATGCAACCAAGCATCTGACTTGCCTTTCTCATTGCTTTGTTGCATTGCTTTCCTGTTTTCAAGTCACTTGAAATAGTGACTCCTAAATCCCTTTCCTCCTCAGTAGTTTCCATGTACCCTTGATACTATATTTAGCCTTTGGGTTTTTAAGACCCAAGTGCATGATTTTGCATTTTTTAGCATTAAACTGTAGTTGCCACGTTCTTGACCATTTTTCAAGCCTACCTAGGTCATCAATCATTTGTTTTAGCCCTCCCGGTGTGTCTACTCTGTTGCATATCTTTGTATCATCTGCAAAAAGGCATACCTTCCCTTCAATACCATTTGCAATGTCACCAACAAAGATATTAAAGAGAACTGGACCAAGTACAGATCCCTGGGGTACTCCACTGGTAACATTTCCCTCCATAGATTGCACTCCATTAACTACAACTGTCTGTTTCCTATTCTTCAACCAGTTTCTTATCCATTTAACTGTTTTATAATCCACCCCCACACTTTCAAGTTTATTTAGCAGTCTGCGATGTGGGACAGTGTCAAATGCCTTACTAAAGTCTAGATATGCTACATCTACAGCTCCCCCTTGATCTATTATTTTCATCACAGAGTCAAAAAAGTCAATAAGATTTGTTTGGCATGATGTCCCACCAGTAAATCCATGCTGTTTTGGATCCTGTAAGTTGTTTGATTTAAGATATTCCACAACTCTTTCTTTTAATAGTTTTTCCATTACTTTCCCCACTACTGATGTAAGGCTTACTGGTCTGTAGTTGCCTGCTTCTTCCCTGCTTCCACTCTTGTGCAGTGTAACTACATTTGCTCTTTTCCAGTCCTCTGGAATGGCACCTGTACTTAGAGACTGGTTAAATAATTCTGTTAAAGGTGTAACCAGCACATCTTTTAGCTCTTTGAGTATCCTTGGGTGTATTCCATCTGGCCCCATCGATTTATCCACTTTTAGTTTTGAAAGTTCTGCTAGGACCTTCTCCTCTGTAAATGTACTCTCATCTACCAGATTTTTTATGAATGTCCTTGCAACTTAACTGTGGCCCCATACCTTCTTCTGTAGTAAATACTGAGCAAAAATAATTATTTAGGTGATCTGCTATTGCCTTATCTCCCTCCACCAAATGCTCACTCTCTGCCTTAAGTCTTATTATTCCTCCATTTGATTTTCTCCTTTCACTTATATACTTAAAAAAAGTTTTGCCCCCCTTTATCTACTGACTGGGCCATTTTCTCCTCAGCTTCTGCCTTTGCATGTCTTATCACTTTCTTAGCATCCTTCCGTCTGTCTAGATACACCTCTTTGTCGTTATTATTTTGAGTCTGTTTGTATTTCCTAAAAGCCATCTTTTTTGCCTTCACACTAGTTGATACTTCTTTTGTGAACCACACTGGTTTCCTTTTCCTGGTGCTTTTCCTAACCCTTTTGATACAAAGGTCTGTTGCACTTAGTATTGCACTTTTCAGTTTTTCCCACCTCTCCTGCACTCCTTCCAGGTTCCTCCAGTCTGCCAATGAATCACTTAAACATCTCCCCATTTTTGCAAAGTCAGCATTTCTAAAATCCAACACCTTTGTTTTTGTGTGACAGGAGTTGGATCCTGTCTTTATACTAAACCATACTGCTTGATGATCCCTGGATCCCAGGTGCTCACCCACATATGTGTCGGATATCCTATCACCATTTGTAAGAATTAAATCTAATATTGAGTCTTTGCGAGTGGGCCCCCTCACCAATTGCTTGAGAGATGCTCCCTGTAAGGAATGTAGAAATTTGCCACTTGTAGCTGAACTAGCAAAAGACCCCTCCCAATTTACATCAGGTAAATTAAAGTCTCCCATGATTATGACTTCTCCCTTTAAAGCCATTTTAGTGATGTCCAACAATAGGTTCCTGTCCAAATCCTGCCCCTGGCCTGGTGGTCTATAGATCACCCCAATGCGAATAATGTCCTTCTCTGCGGTTTCTATGGTGACCCAAAGGGCCTCAGTTTTGTCTTCAATATTTTGTATTAAAGTAGCATTTATGCTCTTTTTCACATACAATGCTACCCCTCCTCCCATTCTTCCTATTCTATCCTTCCTAAATAAATTGTATCCTGGTATAACTATGTCCCAGTCATGATTCTCATTGCACCATGACTCTGTAATTGCCACAAAATCCTGGTTATCCCTTGTCATTATTGCAATTAGCTCTGGAATTTTGGCCCTCATTCCGAGTTGTTCGCTCGTTGCCGATTTTCGCTATATTGCGATTAGTCGCTTACTGCGCATGCGCAAGGTTCGCACAGTGCATGCGGTTAGTTATTTTACACAAAAGTTAGGTATTTTACTCACGGCATAACGAGGCTTTTTCATCGTTCTGGTGATCGTACTGTGATTGACAGGAAGTGGGTGTTTCTGGGCGGAAACTGGCCGTTTTCTGGGAGTGTGCGAAAAAACGCTGGCGTTTCTGGGAAAAACGCTGAAGTGTCTGAAGAAACGGGGGAGTGTCTGGGCGAACGCTGGGTGTGTTTGTGACGTCAAACCAGGAACGAAACTGACTGAACTGATCGCAATGGCTGAGTAAGTCTGGAGCTACTCAGAAACTGCTAAGAAATTTATATTCGCAATTCTGCTAATCTTTCGTTCGCACTGCACTACTAGGGACATATGTGTATCTGGAACTATTGGGGGCATGTGTGTATCTGGCACTATTGGGGCATATGTGTATCTGGCACTACTGGAGGCATATGTGTATCTGGCACTACTGGAGTCATATGTGTATCTTGCACTGCACTTTTGGGAGCATATGTGTATCTGGCACTGCACTACTGGGGGCATATGTGTATATGGCACTATTGGGGGCATATGTGTATCTGTCACTCTACTGGGTCATTATGTGTATCTGGTACTCTACTGGGGGAATATGTGTATCTGGCACTGTGGGGGCATATGTGTATCTGGCACTACTGGGGGCATATGTGTATCTGGCACTATTGGGGGCATATGTGTATCTGGCACTATTGGAGGCATATGTGTATCTGGCACTGCACTGTTGGGAGCATATGTGTATCTGACACTGCACTACTGGCTATAGGAACATGAGAGGATAATGTAGCGGCCCTGGGGATCCGACACAGTATCATGGACAACTATGGCTTCTGTTTTGGCTTCTGTTTATGCTCCCAATGTGCAGCAGAGTTCCCTTTTCACTGCCTTTTTTGATAGCCTTTCCCGGATTCCTACTGGTATGACTATCATTGGTGGAGACTGTAATGCTACTATGGACCCCCTTATGGACAGGTCCCATCCTGGTGCTACTCCGGTTACTCCCAACAACCTAGCTAAACGTCTACAATCTCAATTGTCACTCTATAATCTATACGACGGTAGCGTATCCGACAACTGGAGTCAGAGCTTGTCGCTCTGACCCATCTCCATCAACGCCGCCCCCAAGAAGAAAACATACTCCAAACTTTTGGCAGTTAAGGGCCAATTGTCCCAAATCCAAAATCCAAATCCTAACCAAAAAGGCAGTCAAGGCGCTCTTGTGGAGGTTCTATGAGAAGTCTGATAAGGCTGACACTTTGCTTGCCCAGAAGCTGCGAGCGAAGTGCACTTAAAACCAGATTGTCTCTCTACGATGCGCTGACGGTTCCACTACGTTTGACCCGACGCGTATGGCCTCCCAATTTCGGGACTATTATACATCTTTGTATAATCTTCCGCCTGCTTCTGACCCTGATTTCAACCACGTCATCGGACTTCAACACTATCTTTCCTCTTGTAGTCTCCCTAAGCTCTCCGAGTCTGACGTGTCGAAGCTTAATGCCCCTATCTCTATAGAGGAAATCTCGGCGGCCATTAAACAACTACGCCGTTCTGCAGCCCCTGGCCCCGATGGCTTTACCGCCTTGTACTATAAAAAATTTACGACCCCTTTGCTCCCCATGATTCAATCTCTATTTAATTCAATCCTAGAAGGGGGCTCCTTTGATGAGGCCACCACCAGAGCTAACATTATTCTCATTCCCAAACCAGATAGGGATCCCTTAGAGATGAAGAACTACAGACCTATCTCACTCCTAACTGTTGACCTAAAGCTCTTTGCTAAAATCCTGGCTAACAGACTTGCTTCCTTCTAACCCTCCCTTATTCATCCCGACCAAGTCGGCTTTGTCCCGTGTAGACAGGCTGCGGACAACACCAGGCGCCTCATTGATCTTATTCACCTGACGCAGGACAAGTCTCTTCCGACCCTGGTGGTGGCCCTTGATGCAGAAAAGGCCTTCGATAGGGTGGCCTGGCCATTTTTGCAACAGACGCTTATCAATATGGGCTTGCATGGGGCCTTTTACAGAGGCGTCATTTCGCTTTATCATAATCCCTCAGCCTCCATCTTAGTCAACGGCTTATCTTCTGATCCCCTTCCTATAAGAAATGGAACCCGACAGGGTTGTCCCCTTTCCCCCCTGCTCTTTGCCCTCATTATGGAGCCGCTGGCAGCTAGAATTAGATTGAATCGTAATATATCGGGTATTGTAGTGGGTAATCAGAATCATAAAATAGCACTGTATGCCGATGACGTTATTCTTACCCTTACGGATCCACATGTCTCCCTCCCAAACCTGTTGGAGGAAATCTCCACATACAGCCGTTTTTCGAACTATAACATTAATTCAGATAAGACCGAAATCTTGGCCTTGCACATTGCGGACCCGGACCTCCGACTTCTTCAGGCTTCCTTCCCGTGTACCTGGCAAACTGATAAACTCAAATACCTGGGTATCTATTTAACTACATTTTATTCTGGCCTCTACGCTGCCAACTTTTCCAGATTATTCTCTTTTCTTAAACACTATATGACCACGTGGAATAAATATATCCTGTCCTGGTTTGGGCGAATGACTGCTGTTAAGATGACCCTACTACCGCGTCTGCTGTACCTGTGGCAAACTCTTCCCATCCATATCCCTACTAAAATTCTTAAAAATCTTCAAGCTGATATTACTAATTTTATCTGGGTGGGGAGAAAACCCAGGGTGAAGATGCGTATTCTCCAAAAGCACCGCCTGGCGGGAGGTCTGGGAGTTCCTGATCTCCTTAAATATTATAGAGCTACTCACTTAACTGCATGTGTCCTTTGGCACGCTATTCCTGGCCATAGAGTCTGGACGCATATGGAAGCAGCCTCACTTCAAAAGTACTCTTCTTATAGCTTATTATGGTGTCATCTGAAAACCCGCCCACCTGCTTCCTCTTTATTGCCCACTGTACAATTTACTTTGTCCATTTGGGACCTTTGTTCGCGGCTCTATCAGTTGCGTTCCTTCCACCCCCTCCTCACCCCTCTATGGAATAACCCTAGCTTCCCGCCGGGTGAAAACCATTCAGCGTTTGATTCTTGGACTAACTACAACGTACTATTCCTATTGGACGTTGCTCCCCTTCATTCGTTCCCATCGTTTGCTGATTTACAATCCCGCTTCTCCCTCCCACACTCAGCTTTTATCAGTTCTTAGATACGGCACTTTTTTTCCTCTCTCCCCAAACCATCCTCCTTGGGAGGTAAATGGAGCTTTGAATCTTTGTGCTACACTGGCCGATCAACCAAGGGATTGCTTTCAGCCATATATCAAATTTTGCTTGCTCATAATTTGCCCCAAAAGGAACCGCATGAGATGGCCTGGGAAAGGGAGGTGGGTGAGACTCTGACGACCGAGGACTGGTCCGTTATCAAAACGGAAATCTCCACGAGCTCCATTTCAGTTCGAATTAAAGAAAATTCTTACAAATTATACTATCGTTGGCACTTGGTACCTGCGCATCTTCATTCAATCTACCCCTCCTGCTCAGATAGGTGTTGGCGCCTATGTGGTCAACGTAGTAACCTGCTGCACATATGGTGGAGTTGTCCACGGATTAAAGGTTATTAGACTAAAATTCATAAATTAATCTTTGACATTCTGGGGCTATCAGTTCCGACATCACCTCTCTACAATTTGCTCTCCCGTCCGCTACCTCCCCCCCCTCCAACAACAGAAATTAGTTAAGCATATTTTGAATACAGCTAAATGCCAAATTGCAGCTAACTGGAAATCCATGTCACCCCCTACTGTTCCTGCCACTATAAACGCTATCTGGCAAACTTATAGGCTAGAACGTATCACAGCAGTGCTTCACAACACCCCTGTCCACTTTACTGCAACTTGTACTCCCTAGATGACATTCTTTGGTGCTGAACCACCGTTAGCTGCCATATAATACACTATGGCTTATGTTTCTGCTTATGAGTTCTGTTACTCCGTGCTCATGTTCAATCCATATCAACCTGATGCATGGCTTCGGCTCGGGGGACCGCCCGGCTATTCCTCCCCCCCCCTTTTTTTTTTAACTCTCACTCCCTTTTCTTTTCTTCTTCTTTCTGCTATCTTCTATTTCTCTTTTCTCTTGTATTCCATGTTGTTGTTTCAATGAGAGGTATTCCCTTGCCCTTCGCTGGCTTTCCAATGTGCCTTCTTCCACCCTGTCGTGGTTTCATATACTCAGGCATGCCTCCTTGATTGATCTGTTTCACTACCTCTACCATTTTTGTGCTGATACACTGTTATTGTTTCATTGTAACCGAGCGCAATGTGTGCTCTTTTTGTTGAATGTATCTTCTGCTTTCCACATGCGTTGTTAAACGATAAAAATGAATAAAACATTTTCTTAAAAAAAAAGTGATAAGTGCAAGCTGATAACGCACCAGCCAATCAGCTATCAGCTTACACTTATCACTGCTTTATCACTTCTTTATGCCTTCTCCAGGCTTAATACATCTGCCCCAATGTCCCCAGTATAGTGACAGATACACATAATGTTCCAGTATAGTGCCACAATACACATAATGACCCCAGTAGTGCAGTGCCAGATACACATATGCCCCCAATAGTGCCAGATACACATATGCTCCCAACAGTGCCGTGTCAGATACACATATGCTCCCAACAGTGCAGTGCCAGATGCACATATGCTCCTAATAGTGCAGTGCCAGATACACATATGCCTCCAATAGTGCCAGATACACATATGCCTTCAATAGTGCCAGATACACATATGCCTCCAATAGTGCCAGATTCACATATGCCCCCAATAGTGCCAGATACACATATGCTCCCAATAGTGCCAGATATACATATGCCCCCAGTAGTGCAGTGCCAGATACACATATGCCCCCACAGTGCCAGATACACATATTCCCCCAGTAGAGTACCAGATACACATAATGACCCAGTAGAGTGCCAGATACACATATGCCCCCAATAGTGCCATATACACATATGCCCCCAATAGTGCCATATACACATATGCCCCCAGTAGTGCAGTGCCAGATACACATATGCTCCCAAAAGTGTAGTGCAAGATACACATATGACTCCAGTAGTGCCAGATACACATATGCCCCCAGTAGTGCCAGATACACATATGCCCCAATAGTGCCAGATACACACATGCCCCCAATAGTTCCAGATACACATATGTCCCTAGTAGTGCAGTGCCAGATACACGTACTGTATGTCCCCAATAGTACAATGCCAGATACACATATGCCCCCAGTAGTGCCAGATACACATATGTCCCAATAGTGCCAAATACACATATGTCCCTAATAGTGCCAGATACACATATGTCCACAGTAGTGCAGTGCCAGATACACGTATGTCCCTAGTAGTGCAGTGCCAGATACACATAAGCCCCCCCACAGTGCCAGATACACATATGCCCCCAGTGCCAGATACACATATGCACCCGCAGTGCCAGATACACATATGCACCCACAGTGTCAGATTCACATATGCCCCCAGTGCCAGATACACATATGCCCCCAGTAGAGTGCCAGATACACATATGTCCCCAGGAGTGCAGTGCCAGATATATGTATGTCCCTAGTAGTGCAGTGCCAGATACATGTATGTCCCTAGTAGTGCAGTGCCAGATACACACCAGCCCCCACAGTGCCAGATACATGTATGCCCTCACAGTGCCAGATACATGTATGCACCCACAGTGCAGGATACATGTATGCACACACAGTGCCAGATACACATATGCCCCCAGTAGTGCAGTGTCAGATACACATATGCTCCCAACAGTGCAGTGCCAGATACACATATGCCTCCAATAGTGCCAGATACACATATGCCCCCAATAGTGCCAGATACACATATGCCCCCAGTAGTGCCAGATATACATATGCCCCCAGTAGTGCCAGATACACATATGCCCCCAGTAGTGCAGTGTCAGATACACATATGCTCCCAACAGTGCAGTGCCAGATACACATATGCCTCCAATAGTGCCAGATACACATATGCCCCCAATAGTGCCAGATACACATATGCCCCCAGTAGTCCCAGATACACATATGCCCCCACAGTGCCAGATACACATATTCCCCCAGTAGAGTACCAGATACACATAATGACCCAGTAGAGTGACAGATACACATATGCCCCCAATAGTGCCATATACACATATGCCCCCAGTAGTGCAGTGCCAGATACACATATGCTCCCAAAAGTGCAGTGCAAGATACACATATGACTCCAGTAGTGCCAGATACACATATGCCTCCAGTAGTGCCAGATACACATATGCCCCAATAGTGCCAGATACACACATGCCCCCAATAGTTCCAGATACACATATGTCCCTAGTAGTGCAGTGCCAGATACACGTACAGTATGTCCCCAATAGCACAATGCCAGATACACATATGCCCCCAGTAGTGCCAGATACACATATGCCCCAATAGTGCCAGATACACATATGACCCTAATAGTGCCAGATACACATATGTCCACAGTAGTGCAGTGCCAGATACACGTTTGTCCCTAGTAGTGCAGTGCCAGATACACATAAGCCCCCCCACAGTGCCAGATACACATATGCCCCCAGTGCCAGATACACATATGCACCCGCAGTGCCAGATACACATATGCACCCACAGTGTCAGATTCACATATGCCCCCAGTGCCAGATACACATATGCCCCCAGTAGAGTGCCAGATACACATATGTCCCCAGGAGTGCAGTGTCAGATATATGTATGTCCATAGTAGTGCAGTGCCAGATACATGTATGTCCCTAGTAGTGCAGTGCCAGATACACACCAGCCCCCACAGTGCCAGATACATGTATGCCCTCACAGGGCCAGATACACATATGCCCCCAGTAGAGTGCCAGATACACATATGTCCCCAGGAGTGCAGTGCCAGATATATGTATGTCCCTAGTAGTGCAGTACCAGATACATGTATGTCCCTAGTAGTGCAGTGCCAGATACACACCAGCCCCCACAGTGCCAGATACATGTATGCCCTCACAGTGCCAGATACATGTATGCCCTCACAGTGCCAGATACATGTATGCACCCACAGTGCAGGATACATGTATGCACACACAGTGCCAGATACACATATGCCCCCAGTAGTGCAGTGTCAGATACACATATGCTCCCAACAGTGCAGTGCCAGATACACATATGCCTCCAATAGTGCCAGATACACATATGCCCCCAATAGTGCCAGATACACATATGCCCCCAGTAGTGCCAGATACACATATGCCCCAATAGTGCCAGATACACACATGCCCCCAATAGTGCCAGATACAAATATGCCCCCAGTAGTGCAGTGTCAGATACACGTATTCCCCCAGTAGTGCAATGCCAGATACACATATGCCCCCAGTAGTGCCAGGTACACATATGTCCCTAATAGTGCCAGATACACATATGTCTGCAGTAGTGCAGTGCCAGATACACGTATGTCCCCAGTAGTGCAGTGCCAGATACACATATGTCCCCAGTAGTGCAGTGCCAGATACAGATATGTCCCCAGTAGTGCAGTGCCAGATAAACATAAGCCCCCCACAGTGCCAGACATATGTCCCCAGTAGTGCAGTGCCAGATAAACATAAGCCCCCCCACAGTGCCAGACACACACAAATGCCCCCAGTGCCAGATACACATATGCACCGACAGTGCCAGATACACATATGCACCCACAGTGCCAGATTCACATATGCCCCCAGTGCCAGATACACATATGCCCCCTGTAGAGTGCCAGATACACATATGTCCCCAGGAGTGCAGTGCCAGATAAATGTATGTCCCTAGTAGTGCAGTGCCAGATACATGTATGTCCCTAGTAGTGCAGTGCCAGATACACACATGCCCCCACAGTGCCAGATACATATATGCCCTCACAGTGCCCGATACACGTATGCACCCACAGTGCCAGATACACATATGCACCCACAGTGCCAGATACACATATGCCCCCAGTAGTGCAGTGTCAGATACACATATGCTCCCAACAGTGCAGTGCCAGATACAAATATGCCTCCAATAGTGCCAGATACGCATATGCCCCCAATAGTGCCAGATACACATATGCCCCAGTAGTGCCAGATACATATATGCCCCAATAGTGCCAGATACACACATGCCCCCAATAGTGCCAGATACAAATATGCCCCCAGTAGTGCAGTGCCAGATACACGTATGCCCCCAGTAGTGCAATGCCAGATACACATATGCCCCCAGTAGTGCCAGATACACATATGCCCCAATAGTGCCAGATACACATATGTCCATAATAGTGCCAGATACACATATGTCCGCAGTAGTGCAGTGCCAGATACACATATGTCCCCAGTAGTGCAGTCCCAGATACACATATGTCCCCAGTAGTGCAGTGCCAGATACACATATGTCCCCAGTAGTGCAGTGCCAGATAAACATAAGCCCCCCACAGTGACAGATACACATATGCCCCCAGTGCCAGATACACATATGCCCCCAATGCCAGACACACAAATGCCCCCAGTGCCAGATACACATATGCACCCACAGTGCCAGATACACATATGCACCCACAGTGCCAGATTCACATATGCCCCCAGTAGAGTACCAGATACACATATGCCCCCAGTAGCGTGCCAGATACACATATGTCCCCAGTAGTGCAGTGCCAGATAAACATAAGCCCCCCCACAGTGCCAGATACATATATGCCCCCAGTGCCAGATACACATATGCCCCCAGTGCAAGACACACAAATGCCCCCAGTGCCAGATACACATATGCACCCACAGTGCCAGATACACATATGCACCCACAGTGCCAGATTCACATATGTCCCCAGTAGAGTACCAGATACACATATGCCCGAGTAGCGTGCCAGGTACACGTATATGTCCCTAGTAGTGCAGTGCCAGACACACGTATTTCCCTAGTAGTGCAGTGCCAGATACACGTATGTCCCTAGTAGTGCAGTGCCAGATACATGTATGCCCCCACAGTGCAAGATACACATATGCACCCACAGTGCCAGATACACATATGCACCCACAGTGCCAGATACACATATGCCCCAGTAGTGCTGCTGACTTTGATGTGCCGCGGCCACAGATCTCTCCGGCGGCCGCAGCGATGAGTGCTAACCCTTGGTGCATGTGCTGAGGGAGAGGGGATGTGAGGAGCCTCTGCAGCCGGGAAAACCATCCCAGGCTGCAGCGCACAGTGCCGACCACTGGGGATCGGGAGCTCCTGTCCTGGCTCACAAGACAGTAGCGGATGGGGGGGGAGGAGAAAACCACTGCTGCTGTGTCTGTACTGCACACAGGGGGACCGTGCAAGCTGGCTCCCAGTGCAGCAGGGATGGGGTGTGCGCAGTGTGCTGACTGCTGAGGTCTGGGAGCTTTGCTCCCGACACATTAGCACTACATGCAGGAAGAGAGCCACGGCAGCAGGGACAATCATCCCGAGCTGCAGTGCTACACATGGGAGCAGAGCTGTCGCTGGGGGACCGGAATAGCCGGCTCCCAGTGTGGCTGTTGAGGCTGTGTTAGGGAACCCGTCCACATCACCCCTGGCTCACTCACCACAATGTCAATGTGTAGGGTCCACCATCCATGGTTCTCCCGTCTCCGGCGCCGGGCATCTTCTCAACTATAGCGCCGGTCCATGAATCAATCAAAGCTTGTGGCCCGGCAGCCAATCAGGAGCCGCCACTGCCGGTCCGCGAGCTCTGATTGGCTGATGGCCGGCACCACATTAGAAATGCCCGGCCTCCCTTAAAATTCCTGCGCCCCTCGCGGCCTCTCCGGTCGAAGTGCCTGGAGCCGGCCCTGATTGCTGCAGTCAGTGTGCCTGAGCCCCGGGTAAGACTGCCCCCTCAGTGTATACATGCAACTACCTCCTCCATATGCCTGCACTGCAGGCGGGCTGCTTAGCTGTCTGTGTCCCAGAGATAAAGAGGACGCTTACTGGCTTCCATCTCGCAGCCCGAGGAGATCACACTACAGAGGAGTGGGCCGGGGAGCAGAGCGGTGCTAAGTCCTTCACTCCATTGGTCTGCGTGACACTGCCCTCTCTTGGTTGTCGTCCTACCTTTCTAACCGTTCATTCTCTGTCTCCTCTCATGACTCCACCTCCCCCTCACTTCCACTAACTGTAGGGGTACCCCAAGGTTCTGTCCTTGGTCCTCTTCTCTTCTCTCTCTATACGTCCTCACTAGGTAAGCTCATTAGTTCTTTTGGTTTCCAATATCATCTTTATGCTGATGACACTCAAATCTATCTTTCCTCTCCAGACCTCTCCCCTACTCTCCTCACTCGTATCTCCAACTGTCTCTCTGCTATCTCTTCCTGGATGTCCCAGCGCTTTCTTAAAGTTAACATGTCTAAGACCGAGCTGATCATCTTCCCTCCCTCCCGCATAACCTCACCTCCTACAATCTCATTATCTATTGATGGCACTACTATCTCCTCTACCCCCCAAGTGCACTGTCTTGGAGTAATCCTTGACTTCTCCCTCTTCTTCAAACCTCACATTCAGCACCTCTCACAAACCTGCCGTTTTCATCTAAAAAATATTTCCAGGATCAGACCCTTTCTGACCCAGGATGCTACTAAGACTCTTATCCACTCACTGGTCATCTCCAGACTGGACTACTGTAATCTCCTCCTGACTGGCATTCCTGACAAATACCTCTCTCCACTCCAATCTATCCTCAATGCTGCTGCCCGGCTCATTTTCCTCACCAAACGCACTACGTCCACCTCTCCTCTCTTACTAGACCTTCACTGGCTCCCCTTCCCTTTCAGAATCCATTTCAAGCTTCTCACACTTGCTTACAAAGCCCTCACCCACTCCTCTCCCATCTACATCTCTGATCTTATCTCGCTTTACACTCCCACCCGTCCTCTTCGCTCTGCTAATGCTCGCCGACTCTCCTGCCTACGGATTACTTCCTCCCACTCCTACCTCCAAGATTTTTCACGCGCTGCACCACTTCTCTGGAATTCCCTACCTCTCCCCCTTAGACTCTCCACCTCTCTACAAAACTTCACACGGGCTCTCAAGACCCACTTCTTCACCAAACCCAGCCAAATCTCATCCTAAACCTCTGTTCCACGCTCTCTATGTACCCCATCCGTCTCACCCCTGTCTGTCTACCCCTCCCCGTTAGAATGTAAGCTCTCACGAGCAGGGCCCTCTTCCCTCATGTGCTTACCCTTTTCTTACTTTAATAATCTTCAACTGCACCAAATCCAGCAGTCTTCTGCCACCTGATACTTATTCCAGTGTCATCTGCTGATGTAGCTATGTTTATTTACCCTGTACTTGTCCTATATTGTCGTCAACTGTAAGTTGCTGTTTTCTTGTTTGATTATTTGTTTATGTACTCTGTAATTGGGCGCTGCGGAACCCTTGTGGCGCCATATAAATAAAGGATAATAATAATAATAAGTGGTCACTGTAATCAAGCAAATTATGGTGATAGACGGAGTTATTGCTATGGGGCATACACACGGAGAGATGTGTGCTTCATTTCTAAGCAATCTAGTCAGATTGCTTAGAATTTAAGAACACATCGCTACGTGTGTGTGCCCCTTTACACGTACTTATTGTGCAGTGATTTAACTTATATTGCCTATGCTTGCTCCTGCTCCAGGCTTATCCCAGCAGTCGCTCACTAATTTTTTTATAATGATAGCCACGATAAGTGTGAGGGGAAATGGGGAGATCAGCCTGTACCACAAAAAGTGGATTAAACTAGAGAAGTTTATTAGTGGCAAAGAAATAAATTACTTGGGGTTTTTTAAAGGTGTCAAATGACACTGAAAAAAATAATAAAAAGCAAGTGTTTTTTCAGCAAATTCGATCTAGATAAGTGTGGGGCGCATGAAAATGCCGGTAATGCCAGTAACTCCCACATCATATCATTATTGGGCAAGGACTGTGATTACATTGGGCCAATTCCCGGGCCAGTACGCACATGCAGTTTTGAAGCCGAATAAGGTCCCAAGTCTCAATGTTTTCACCTTAAATTGGGATTTTCCCAAACGTTTTACTAGCTCAGATACTGCGAGAAAAAAAATGTGGTACATGCTAAGGAGCGTTAGCGCAGCTTAATTTGCACGGTAACTGAATGGCACAAAATGTGTGCATGGCTGCATTAAGTTGCATTCAGCTGCGTTGCCACCTGTGAATGAGATGCGGGTAACTGAATTCCCCCTTAAATAAGTAACTTTAACACAAAAATATGGCAACATATTATAATGCTTGAAATCATCAACTATGATAAGTTCATACAGTACTGTAGATTATTGTTGTTTAGAATGTGTGGTATATGCAAATCTTACAATGTATGCAAAGTTTACATAACTGCAGTACCTGGTAAAAGTTTTCACAGCCATCTAAATTTGTAATATTCCTCTAATATTACAATAACAATGCTGGAACATAAGGAGTTTGTATCACTGGAAAGAAAAATACTTTAATAAAGATGTGGAACTTACTTCTAATTACCTTTTCCAATGACAGTGACAGGTATTAGTGCTTGATGTCAGAGAGTGCACCAATTACTGTATCAATTGACGTATATCATGCATGCAGAAGATAAAAGTGATTGTGTCTAAAGCTGTAATAACCAAAAGGAAGTCAGATGATATAAAACAAAGCCTCTTGGTACTGATAACAGAACATCAGTAGTGTTACTTGTGCCTTTACTAGATGCCTGGGTGTTTATTGTGATCAAAGTCTAAAGAAAATTGACCCTTGTTCACTAGTTAGACATGTGGAACTAGAAGTGGCAATGGTCACCACGTGTGTGATACATTGGCAGCTACAGATGGTGTGAACTAGAGGTGTGACTTGAAGGCTATTTTAGAACCGAAATGTTGGATCTAACCCAAAATATATTTAAACTTTTAAAAAAGAAGTTTATAACCTGTCATGGAAAAGCTTTACACTAGTAAACAGAATACATATTGCCAATAGCAGAAACCATGTTTAGTAAAGCATGTACAAAATATACTGTAGGATGTTATATTAAGGGGGACATGTACTAAGCAGTGATAAAAGTGGAGAAGTGAGCAGGTGGAGAAGTTGCCCATGTCAACCAATCAGCTGCTCTATATACTGTTATAGTATGCAAATTATAAATGTTACATCAATGCTGATTGGTTGCCATGGGCAACTTCTCCACTGGCTCACTTCTTCACTTTTATCACTGCTTAGTAAATGTCCCCCTTAGTCACTAATCTACTATGAGGGAATTCCAATAAGAGTTCTCTTTTTTAATTTGTATTCTGTATTTTGTATGTAATATAATATGCTTTACAGCAGTCTTTTTTTTTTTAATTTTCAAGTTTAAAATGCCCTAAAATTTCGCACCAGCAAGTTCTGGGTTCTGTTTCCCAATTCTCCAGCTGCATTTGGCTATCACCCTACCTGTCAGACCACCCGGTGGAGTAATTACTGCAAATAATGTGCTCTACACACTTGCCGATGTGTGCGGGCGATATGAATGATCTTGTTCAGTAATGAATGAGAAATCGTTCATATCGCTCAGTGTGTATGCACCAACGATGAACGATGTGCAGCCCTGCAGACATTCATCGTTGGTTCTCCGTTGCTTTACAATGAAAGTCAATCTGGACGATGATCGATCATCATTCAGATCGATCATCAGCAAAATTGAATGCATTGCCAAGTGTGTAGGATGCTTTTACTCTGCTCTCTGCTGTAAAGAAAGTCCTGCCCTCCCTTCATTATTTCATAAAGAAACAATTAGTGCTAATGGTTCCCTCAGTAACTGTGAAAGCCACTGTCCGGGCAAATGAGCGTGCGTAAACTATTCCCTGAGAGGTATACAAGGGAAAGAGCCACTGCTTGTACTCATTTGAACAGTGAATGGGGTGATACCATTCACTTCCATAGTGAGTATAAAGAGCTTTACTCCCATGTGCCATGGAATTCAGAGCATTATTGATTCTAAATCCTTCTCCCATGTTCCAATATACTGTAGCTCTCTCCATCTGCCTTGAATTCACTGTTAGTGCAGTGCTATGATAGGGACATAGGAGGACATTTATCAAAGCGTGAAGAGAGAAAAAGTACCAGCCATCTAAGGGGAACATTTACTAAGCAGTGATAAGAGCAGAGAAGTGAGCCAGTGGAGAAGTTGCCCATGGCAACCAATCAGCACTGAAATAACATCTATAATTTGCATACTATAAAATGATGCAGAGCTGCTGATTGGTTGATGGGGAAATGTCTCCACTGGCTCACTTCTCCGCTCTTATCACTGCTTAGTAAATGTTCCCCTAATACCCCTTTCACATCGCACAAATAACCCGGTACCGACACGGCATATTGCCGTGTCGAACCGGGTCAGTGTGCGATGTGAAAGCACACTGGCCGATTTAGCGGGTCGCCTGACCCGGTAAATCAACCCGGTAAAAAAGAAGGGTTTTACCCGGGTTGATTACCGGGTCAGGTGCGGTGTGAATGGGAGCCGTGTCGATGCGACACGGTTCCCATTCACAAGATAGGGAGAGGCGGCGCTGGAGATGAGCTCATCTCCCGACGCCGCCTCCACCCCCGCCCCTGCTGCTGCTGCGCGCTCCGTTGTTATGGCAACCGACCCGGTATATTGCCGGGTCGGAAAGCCAGCAGCGGAGTGCAAATGCCGGATCCCACCCGGTAAGTACACGTTTGTCTTACCGGGTAGGATCCGGCATTTGCAGTCTGAATGCAGCATAAGTATCAGCTTCTAACTGGGAGGCTACAGGATGTGTTTGAAAAATGACCGGAGCTGATTTGTTGGTACTTTTTCTCTCTTCACTTTATTTCTCTACAAGCTTTGATACATTTCCCCCAAACTGTCAATCATGTTTCTCTGTCATGGACCATAGGTGATGTCATTGACTGAGATACTTTGTCTCAGTTGTAGAATCAATATTTTGTTATTGAATAACCCAGTCAGATCAGGTAGTACTAGATGATTCTGCATTGGCAATGCTAACATGCCATGCTAATCACTAATACAGTATTGATCCTACAGGGCAAGGAGTTCTGTAAGACCAATGTATAACTGTAGCTGATGGGGCTGCATTACGTACTACCTGATATGGCCATGTCATTTGCTGCTGCCTTGTAGGATATGGGAGCCCTGCTGGACAAAATCATTAGAGAATGAAGGGAAGACACAGGCCGCACAAAGCTGTCTAGGATCTGTAGAACAAGAAAGCTGATGGTTAAACGGGATGGTGTCGGAATCCCGGCGAATGGGACTCCAGCAGTCAAAATACTGACAGCAGCATCCAAACTTTAAGGATCCTGACACCTACCAGGTAATTATGCTACACATAATCCTTAACTTCCCTAACCCTCCTTACCTGCATCCTGACACTAAGCCCACTCCCCCCCGCAGCCTAACCCTAACCCTCCCCAGTGGTGCCTATCCCTAACCCCCCTCCCCGCAGCCTAACCCTAACCCTCCCCAGTGGGGCCTATCCCTAACCCCCCTCCCCGCAGCCTAACCCTAACCCTCCCCAGTGGTGCCTAACCCTAACCCCCCTCCTGCAGCCTAACCCTCCCCAGTGGTGCCTAACCCTAACCCCCCTCCTGGTGCCTAACCCTAACCCCCCTCCTGCAGCCTAACCCTAACCCTCTCCAGTGGTGCCTAACCCTAACCCCCCTCCTGCAGCCTAACCCTCCCCAGTGGTGCCTAACCCCCCTCCTGGTGCCTAACCCTAACCCCCCTCCTGCAGCCTAACCCTCCCCCAGTGGTGCCTAACCCTCACCCCCCCCCCCGCAGCCTAACCCTAACCCTCCCCAGTGGTGCCTTACCCTAACCCCCCTCCTGCAGCCTAACCCTCCCCAGTGGTGCCTAACCCTAACCCCCCTCCTGCAGCCTAACCCTAACCCTCCCCAGTGGTGCCTAACCCTAACCCCCCTCCTGCAGCCTAACCCTCCCCAGTGGTGCCTAACCCTAACCCCCCTCCTGGTGCCTAACCCTAACCCCCCTCCTGCAGCCTAACCCTAACCCTCTCCAGTGGTGCCTAACCCTAACCCCCCTCCTGCAGCCTAACCCTCCCCAGTGGTGCCTAAACCCCCTCCTGGTGCCTAACCCTAACCCCCCTCCTGCAGCCTAACCCTCCCCCAGTGGTGCCTAACCCTCACCCCCCCCCCCCCCCCCGCAGCCTAACCCTAACCCTCCCCAGTGGTGCCTTACCCTAACCCCCTCCTGCAGCCTAACCCTCCCCAGTGGTGCCTAACCCTAACCCCCCTGCTGCAGCCTAACCCTAACCCTCCCCAGTGGTGCCTAACCCTAACTCCCCTCTCCGCAGCCTAATCCTAACCCTCCCCAGTGGTGCCTAACCCTAACCCCCCTCCTGCAGCCTAACCCTCCCCAGTGGTGCCTAACCCTAACCCCCCTCCTGGTGCCTAACCCTAACCCCCCTCCTGCAGCCTAACCCTCCCCAGTGGTGCCTAACCCTCACCCCCCCCCCCCGCAGCCTAACCTTAACCCTCCCCAGTGGTGCCTTACCCTAACCCCCCTCCTGCAGCCTAACCCTCCCCAGTGGTGCCTAACCCTAACCCCCCTCCTGCAGCCTAACCCTAACCCTCCCCAGTGGTGCCTAACCCTAACCCCCCTCCCCGCAGCCTAACCCTAACCCTCCCCAGTGGTGCCTAACCCTAACTCCCCTCCCCGCAGCCTAACCCTAACCCTCCCCAGTGGTGCCTAACCCTAACCCCCCTCCTGCAGCCTAACCCTCCCCAGTGGTGCCTAACCCTAACCCCCCTCCTGGTGCCTAACCCTAATCCCCCTCCTGCAGCCTAACCCTCCCCAGTGGTGCCTAACCCTCACCGCCCCCCCCCCGCATCCTAACCCTAACCCTCTCCAGTGGTGCCTAACCCTAACTCCCCTCCCCGCAGCCTAACTCTAACCCTCCCCAGTGGTGCCTAATCCTAACCCCCCTCCTGCAGCCTAACCCTCCCTAGTGGTGCCTAACCCTAACCCCCCTCCTGCAGCCTAACCTAACCCTTCCCAGTGGTGCCTAACCCAAACCCCCCTCCCCGCAGCCTAACCCTAACCCTCCCCAGTGGGGCCTATCCCTAACCCCCCTCCCCGCAGCCTAACCCTAACCCTCCTCAGTTGTGCCTTACCCTAACCCCCCTCCCCACAGTCTAACCATCCCCAGTGTTATATAAACCCCCCCCCCGCATCCTAACCCTATCCCTCCCCAGTGGTGCCTAATCCCAACCCCCCTCCTGCAGCCTAACCCTCCCCAGTGGTGCTTAAACCTAACCCTCCCTCCCTGCAGCCTAACCCTAACCCTCCCCAGTGGTGCCTAACCCTAATCCCCCTCCTGCAGCCTAACCCTAACCCTCCCCAGTGGTGCCTAACCCTAACCCCTCTCCTGCAGCCTAACCGTAACCCTCCCTAGTGGTGCCTAATCCTAACCCCCCTCCTCGCAGCCTAACCCTCCCCAGTGGTGCCTAAACTTAACCCTCCCTCCCCGAAGCCTAACCCTAACCCTCCCCAGTGGTGCCTAACCCTAACCCCCCTACTGCAGCCTAACCCTAACCCTCCCCAGTGGTGCCTAACCCTAACCCCCCTCCCCGCAGCCTAACCCTAAACCTTCCCAGTGGTGCCTAACCCTAAGCCCCCCCGCAGCCTAACCCTAACCCTCCCCAGTGGTGCCTAACCCTAACCCCCTCCCCACAGCCTAACCCTAACCCTCCGCCGTGGTGCCTAACCCCCTTCACTGCAGCCTAACCCTAACCCTCCCCAGTGGTGCCTAACCCTAACCCCCCTCCCCGCAGCCTAACCCTAACCCTCCCCAGTGGTGCCTAACCCTAAGCCCCCCTGCAGCCTAACCCTAACCCTCCCCAGTGGTGCCTAACCCTAACCCCCTTCACCGCAGCCTAACCCTAACCCTCCCCAGTGGTGCCTAACCCTAACTCCTCTCCCCACAGCCTAACCCTAACCCTCCCCAGTGGTGCCTAACCCTAACCCCCTTCACCGCAGCCTAACCCTAACCCTCCCCAGTGGTGCCTAACCCTAAGCCTCCCTAGTGGTGCCTAAACACCCCCCACGCCACCGCATCCTAACCCTAACCCTCCCCAGTGGTGCCTGTCAAAGTAAAAAAATATTGCAGTACAAACGACACACACATGCCCGCTGCGCGTGCACTTGTTCCGCCATGAGTGCACATATCCGCAATTTGCGTATGGTCGCACCCACGGTCCTGCGCATTAGAGCGTGGTATGAGTAATTACAGTGGAATTTGTACTCTCATGGAAAAGCCACAAAGACATATTATAGATCTAATATACATATTGTAAAAATCCCACACTGTCTGCTTTTTCTTCTAAATAGCATGAAGATCAGTCACACATAAATTAAAACTCCCAGAGACTAAAATACAATGGCCTTATTTACACTAAGCTTTGAAATTCTATGAAGAAGGCAAACACCTTTGTTTACTAGGATAGCCGAGTTTCTATTTTAAATAATGAGTACTGGATTGTCATTGTCTCACCTGAAGGCAAAAACAAATGAAGAGACAATACCCAGGAACCGACGCTGTTAGAAAATCAATTAACAATAGCTAACCAAAACACAAAACCAGACAGTTAGAAATCTAAGATATTAACATTCATAGTCAAAACTCATGGAGATGTATGTGTTTGTGTGTATATATATATATATATATATATAGAAGACGAGGTGGCACAGCCACTTAAGAGCAATAATACATCGGGTGCCCTCACAGGAAACAGATAGCAAACACAGGATGGTGCGGCACTCCAATGATTCACAAAGGCAGGATGATTAAAGATGCAACGTTTCAATGCCCGTTTATTAAATTGGCATTTTCGTCGAAAATGCCAATTTAATAAACGGGCATTGAAACGTTGCATCTTTAATCATCCTGCCTTTGTGAATCATTGGAGTGCCGCACCATCCTGTGTTTGCTATATATATATATATATATATATATATAATTCCTAACACATTGTAATAGCAGGAGTATGTGTGTATGTCTATATATATATATATATATGTGAGTATATGGATATATGTGGATATATGTATATCTTGAGGATTGAAATAGATAATCATATCATGTGTGGGATCATATTGTTCAGAGTCACGTAAACATTAATCTGGTGGGAATAAGAACATTATTATATATTATCTCATTAAGTTATTAATAATACCAGATTTATGTATGATTAATGTGATGGGTTTAACTGGTCATGGGGCGGGAACTCAGATGTAAACAACAGAAACCACATCTCAAGTCCTAGCCATCGCCCACTTCTTGAGCTGACCAATGGTCCCCGGTGCACAGGATATGTCCCACCCCCGAACCAATGGAAGAAGAGCACACAGTGTCTATTGTATTATGTTTTGATCTACTGAATAAAGAGCGAGCTGCAGGCCAGGTCACTATCACAAGACTCTCAACGCTTTCAACCTGAATAGCGGAGGACCGGACCGGGAAGCGCAAGCGAATATTCTCACGTATGTACATTGACTGTAGCCATTTACTCTGTTGTATTGTAGTGTATAAATTGTATTGTTATTCCCTTCCAGATATATACGCTGAGGTGTCGGATCCCAGTTTTTAACTACAAATCGGTGTTGTGTCCTCTTTTCCCTGCTAGGGTTTAAAGCGTATTACATTACCTAACTGTATAAGGTTTAAAAGTGTATTGATAAGGTGTGTATGCACTGCGGGTACTTTGTACCGTCAGCGCTGCATAAGGTTTAAGGTGTAACATCATTGCAGTACTTTGCTGCATAAGGTTTAGAGTGTAATAATATCATTGCATTGCAATATTAACAAGGTTTAAAGTATATCAAGAGTGTGTGCGCGCTGTGTGTACTTTGTACCCCCAGCGCGGCGTTTGTACTTTGTACGCTAAGTCCGTACAAGGTACGGGACTCTGTGCGCAAATAGCGTACAAATTACGTAGCGTGTGTATTAAGTCTAGCAGCCGCAGCAGCTCCATGGTAAAAGTGTGTTTAAAGGTATAGCTTTATGGTTTAAGATAATATCGACATTATTAATTGGGAACTCGTCCGGGATTTTCCTCATACCCGCAGCCTAGCAGGTTAAAGCAGACTTTATCTATCAGCAAGGGGGGACAGGTATCCCACGTAAGCCTTCTCCTGGTTGTTGGATACACTGGTAAACCCTATCTCATTGCTGATAAGATGGCATCTGCTCTGCATGGTTTGTAGGGATGCTGGTGGGATCCGTAAGGTAAATACGCAAAGCTATTTTAAAAGTCTGTGAATTTCTGTTTGGCGCCAAATGAGCACACAACACAAGCATACACCTGTACTTTGTATTTGTATACCTGCTCATATTGTTGCCATAAATACTGATTACTAGACTCATTTAGACCTGTACGGAGAAATTTGTTGCTATTTAGTTAAAATATAGAATAAATATTAAGGAAGTAAACTTAAAACACAAATACAGTCTGGCCTAGTTAAACAGGTTTATACAGAAAGAAACTGTGTTGTGTTAAGTAAATGATTATAGGTAATATCGCTTACATTTATAGAAGTGTGGGATTTGTACTATTGCGGACATACGGTTTTTGTAAAAGAAAGGAAGAAAAAACGGAAAGCGCTGAGTTCCAGGAAATATATGAGACGATGAGAGCCAACAATTCAAAATTAATACAGATTTATTAATATTGTAAATAAAATAAAAATGAAATATGAAAATAAAAACTGCATATAAAACCTATAAACGTATGTTATAAATCACCTCTGTATACTCCGTATCTTGGCATAAAATGAGCATAAGTTCATATCATTAGTAAATGAAGAAAAAGTCCATGATTGATATAACCGATAAATGCTATGCAAATAGCCGGCAAAGAAAGATGTGAAGGCAGTCCCGGATTGTAGCTGACTAGGTATGAACACAGAACCGCTGGCAATTATATGAGGGACTGTAATCCCAGAGTAGTGTTTGTTTCAAAACACCTGGTTCAAGGTGATTATTTTACCTCTCCTGTGGGCTGGCGATGGGCCGAGCGTCCTCGGCCTGATGTCCTGCAATGCCCACTTGCGCTATGCAGCGTGATGGAGGTTCAGATGATATCCCGGGTGTAGAGGATAATGCCAGCGTTGTGTTATAGAGCCGCGTTCAGCGGTGGTGGGAAGCTTGGAAGCACTCGTACCGGAGCAAGGCAAATGGTGTATCAATGGTAACACCGGAGTAGAGGTGAGCTGGAGGCGGAGTCCTAACGCGTTTCGTCACGCTATCGGCACTCTCTCTAGCAGCCACCATACAGAACACTCAGGTGGGCACGGCCCAACCAGTAAGATCAGTAGTAAAGGCCCCTAGCGAAGGGATAGGTGAGGTCGTGTCCACAGGTAAGTACGGTACCATACATTATGCAGAGACAATAGCACCTCAGATTGTGGAGTCAACTCAAAAAGATGTAATTGAATTAAATCCTGTCAGGGTGATCGCAGTCCCCAATGGGAAGACTGGCGCTCAGGGAATCACTCCCATCAGGAACATTGCTATGCATTGTCCCTGGTCCCGGACCGAATTGAGGACAATTATGTCTGAATTTCCCGATCCCAGAAAGGATCTAGTCGCATGCCAGAGGTTTATTAAAGAATTAGGTAACGCCACCGAACCCACAAACAAAGATTGGCGAACAGTGCTACGAATATGTTTACCTTCCAATATTGACCCCGCGAAATTCATTACTGATTGTAAATTAGATGCAGAAGTACCTCTCACTGAAGAGTACACTCAGGAGAATGTACGACAAATCAATCTGCAATTAGGAGTATATTTCCCAACTGTTGTCAAATGGAATAAAATCTTTTCCATAAGACAAAAAGAAGGTGAAACGGCATCTGAATATTTCCATCGAGCACTGCAGGAAATGGCTAGATACACTGGGATCGAGGACATTAAGGAAAATGTACATCACAGGGAGGTTGTTGTCAGTATTAAAGGACGGGTTGAAGGAGGCACTGAGAACAAGGGTACAGACCTCTCTACCAAACTGGAGAGGTATCTCGGTGGCTGCATTGAGAGAGTCCGCTGTTGAGCATGATAGGAACATCATTAAGCACAGGGAGGTACAGGGGGAAAGGCTGATGACAGTAAGTATACAGGATCTTACAGCAAAGCCCCATCAGCCAAAACCCCAGGCCCCTGACTCATGGAGAAAGCCAAGAGTTTGTTATCTGTGTAAAAGGGAAGGGCATTATGCCAGCAATTGTAACAGCACACAAAAATTCAGACCCCCTAGACAAGAACACGAGCAAAGTTATGATACACGTAATTGGGATCAGGGATCACATAGGAAAAATTATGAGCCACACGCAGGGGAAACAAGGAGGTATCCACCTAGGATGGACAGGCAGGCCTCCGAAAATTCTCAGTTACCTCCCTCACATATTGTAGCTGCCAGCGCGCTGCGGGAGGGTCACAATATACAATAGGGGTTGGGCCACACCTGTAGTCTGCAGCCAGTGAAGTTGATTGCTAGCCCTGGTAGTGAACCTGAGGTCACAGTTGATGTAGCTGGTAGATCATTCCTTGTAGATACAGGGGCGGCCAGGTAAACTCTGTGATTTGTCTTCAAAGTTTCCTCTTCATTTCTTACGTTCACTGACAGGATTATAGTTCAAACGCCACATGCCTATTCGGTCTTTCAGAGCTCTGCCTAAATCCAGTATATCTCACCAGCATAGGGACACCAGTATCAGTGTGCCTGGTCATGCACAAAGGGTGGAGAATGGGAATACTGGTGAAGGTAGACTGTGCATAGATACCGATATACATGATGGTGTGACAGCCTGATGGTGAACACAAATCTGACAAATTTTCTTTTTATTATTTCCCCTCTTTTCTCACTTCCCAAAGATCACACAACTGATAATACACAACAGTTAAACAGATTTATGTTTCCTACAAAAAGGTCGCTGACCCGGAGAAAACATTGTATCATTGAATTGTCTGTTCCGGGAAGGTTGAGAGGCAGGACTGTTGTCACGGCACCTGAGCGCGGAGAACAAGACCAAGAGGCGGTTGTCGCACCAGTTTTTCTTTTTTATTATTTTCTCCATCTCCCACTACCCTCCTTCTCTCCTTCCCTTTTCCTCCCCCTTCTTGTTTCCTTTCTCTTCCCTTAACAAGATGGACTTACCCCAAGAGACTGCGTTCTGGGTTTTCCTGTTAACCCTGTTGTTGACCAGAACAGTCTGTTTCGGTGAGAGTACCAGAGAGGTCGAGAAAGGATCTGGAATGGGTTCTGATGGCGAGGACGGATTTGTAGAATTCCAAGAGCAACACATCAGTCGGCCAAAGGCGAGTATCAGAAAACGATCTGGTAGTCAGGGAGCTAGGAGGCACTGTGAAGGGTTATTGGCTGAGGAAAATTGCATTTGTAAGAATCGTGAGAACATAGTTGAGGATGGGTGCATCCAGAGATGTCAGTCCAGCCTTAATATCAACATGGACCGTCATCCATTGAGTGACTACCACTCACTAGTGGGTAAGGTTTTAAACCAAACAGAATGCTGGGTGTGCTCACAAGTACCTCAAGGTCAGAGCAAGTAAGGATTAGTACCGTACCCTTTAGCAATAGATGAGGTACTCGAATTACGGGGTGGGAGACCGGTGGACAAGAAATTTTATATTTCTAGGCCCCCTAGTCTGAAGCTCCACCAGTATCATGTAGATAGATCCTTAAATGCTTCAACATTTCCAATTACCGAAAACCAGGAAATTGGGAGGTGACATGGAATAACCAGACCATGGCCTTTTCACACAGAGCTGATAAGATACCCATAGACTCGCAACTTGTACGCCAAATAGCCAACAGTGGAAGGTATGTTCAGTATAGGTATACTCGAGGAAGCAAGACCATGTTGGTTGGAGAAGTATCACCAAGGTACTGTGCTCATATCATCCAGCCTGATACTTGTACTGAGCAGATGGGAGAACTAGGGATTGGGTTTTTCACTTGGAAAGTTTGCAATATGGTAATGTCATATTCTGTCCCATATGTTCTCCCCGATGATGCCTATTTCATATGTGGGAGGAAGGCGTATAAGTGGCTTGCCCCGAACTCAGAGGGATTGTGTTACATTGGAAGAGTGTTGCCAGAGGTCATGACCATAACCCATGATAAGATGAAAGATGTTCACCGCAGTGCTCAGGCTCCTTATACTCATACTCACTATGAACACATCATTAAGAGACACCTCATGCAAAGAACAGAGCACGTAGCCTCTGATTTGATTCACGAATCCACCGGGATTCAATTCCTTCTCGCATTAGACATCACCCGTACTGCCAGAGGAATTATAAATTATAAGTATATCCATGCGCTAGCGAACTTGATAGATAATATCACTGAGATGTATAATGACACCTTCAGGTATACAGGAAGGGAGTTACAAGCTTACAAGACGGAACTGATCCAGCACAGGATGGTCCTTAATTATATCACAGCCGTGACGGGTGGGTACTGTGTCACTTTGGCAACTCAATATGGTGTGAAGTGCTGCACGTATATTACAAACAGCACTGAAGACCCAACCGAGATCATCAATCAAAAGATGGACGATATCTTGCAGTTGAAGTGGGAGTTCCGGAGGAGACACAACCTTACTCTGACTGCTGTGAGTAATGAACTGACCGGCTGGGTCTCATGGTTGAACCCACGCAATTGGTTCTCAGGTTTGGGAGAGTGGGCTCAAAATTTTATTATGAGTATAGGGAAGTTTCTTCTTTGTATCCTGGGAGTCATCATAATTATTGGCTTGATATTTAGGTGTGTTCGAATTCTAACGCGGCGCAAGCACGGCACAAAATTGATGAGTCTAAGGAGCGGGGGCGCTGTTACAGCAGCAGATTTAATTTACGACCCATCCATAGAAACAATGTTAAGATAAGGATTGCAAATGAATTCCATGGCCTGTTTCTTTCACCCGTTTTTCCTTTGTCTCCCCCTCTGCCCAGATACACCGATCCGGAAAAGATATTGACCATACCCAAGAATGTTTATGAAAATGTTATGTGAATGTATTTTAGATATGTGTCTTATCTTCATCTCTACAACCTTCAGTTAATGACACACATAGTCGACAGGTGATATCCACATATACTAGCACTCACTTATGTTCCCCCTCCATGTATCATCAACTAAATGTGCACCCCATTTGTTGGAACAAGAAGCCGAAAAGAGGTCGGTAGTGTTTGTTGGCCCACTTACAGATCCTTAATATGGGATAAGAAGGATGTAATGTATACTTCGCAATACCTCGAAGCTTATTTAGAACATATACGGCACGATGATACATGCCCCTCAGACACGGATTCATACATACATGCTTTTTACTATCCCACTAGGTCATACATTTCCTACCTACCCCTCTCTCCCGACTATCCAAACTTTTGTAGATATTGTGTAGATATTTTTCTGTTTAGTGATTAGATAGTGGCAGTTATTGTTGACTGCCAAAGGGTGGACTGTCAAAGTCGAAAAATATTGCAGTACACACATCACGTACAAACCACACACACATGCCCGCTGCGCGTGCACTTGTTCCACCATGAGTGCACATATCCGCAATTTGCGTATGGTCGCACCGCGGTCTTGCGCATTAGAGCGTGGTATGAGTAATTACAGTGGAATTTGTACTCTCATGGAAAAGCCACAAAGACATATCATAGATCTAATATATATATTGTAAAAATCCCACACTGTCTGCTTTTTCTTCTAAATAGCATGAAGATCATTTACACATAAATTAAAACTCCCAGAGACTAAAATACAATGGCCTTATTTACACTAAGCTTTGAAATTCTATGAAGAAGGCAAACACCTTTGTTTACTAGGATAGCTGAGTTTCTATTTTAAACAATGAATACTGGATTGTCATTGTCTCACCTGAAGGCAAAAACAAACGAAGAGACAATACCCAGGAACTGACGCTGTTAGAAAATCAATTAACAATAGCTAACCAAAACACAAAACCAGACAGTTAGAAATCTAAGATACTAACATTCATAGTCAAAACTCATGGAGATGTATGTGTTTTGTCAAAGTCGAAAAATATTGTAATACATGCCTAATGTACTAACCCCATGTACATGCCTGCTGCTCGTGCACTCAGTCCGCCGTGCTTGCACATATCCGCAATTTGCGTAGGATCGCTCCGGCGATCGTGCGCATGATATGGGTATTTACGGCGGAGTTTGTGAGCGCGTAGCGTGTTAGTAGAACATTGCAGATTTTACCCATATAGCGTACATTTTAGATATAGTTCCCCTAGACCATGTCAGCGAGTATTATTAGTTTAAACAGTTCCTGGACAGAGGGATTCGCCTTTGCATGATAGGAAGGGTCAGACTAAGGTTAGAAGGTGATGTCTAGTATCCAGCTGTAGGGTATTTTAAGGGAAACATACTGGTGTTGGTTAGAGACAAATTGCATGTTCCTGCATATAGTTATGTGCAGAAGTAGAATATAGATATAAATTGTATTTAAAATATATTAAGAATGTGGAGGGAACGAGAATGGAACCCAGTCACACATAAATTAAATCTCCCACAGACTGAGAAACAATGGCCTTATATACACTAAGCTTTGAGATTCTATGAAGAGGGCATACACCTTTGTTTACTAAGATGGCCAGGTTTCTCTTCAGAATAATGAGTGCTGAGTTGTCATTGTCTCACCTGAAAGTAAGAGACAAACAAGGGTGAACAATGCCCAGGAGCCGAGTATGTTTGGAAGATCAGAAACAATAGCTAACCACAACAAAACCAGACAGATAGGAATTTAAGATACTAACATTCCTAGTCCAAAATCCATGGAGATAGAGGTATTCATTTATATATATTATATATGTATATATATATATATATGTATATAAATGAATAAATATATAATTCCTAACAAATTGTAATAGCAGGAGTATGTGTGTATGTATATATATATATATATATATATATATGTGTATGTGTATATATATATATATATATATGAATATGTGGATATATGAATATCTTGAAGATTGAAATAGATAGTAATATCATGTGTGGGATCATATTGTTCAGAGTCCCGTGAACATTAATCTGGTGGGAATAAGAACATTGTTAAAACTTACCTCATTAAGATATTAATAATACCAGATTTATGTTTAATGTGATGGGTTTAACTGATCATGGGGCGGGAACTCAGATGTAAGCAACAGAAACCACATCCCAAGTCCTAGCCATCGCCCACTTCTTAAACTAACCAATGGTCCCCGGTGCAGGACATGTCCCACCCCCTAACCAATGAAAGAAGAGCACACAGTGTCTATTGTATTATGTCTTGACCTACTGAATAAAGAGCGAGCTGCAGGCCAGGTCACTATCAAAGACTCTGAACGCTATCTAACTGATAAGCGGAGGACCGGATTCGGGTTGCGCTTGCGAATATTCTCACGTACATACATTCTCTGTAGCCATTATTCTGTTTAGATTTACTTGTTAGCCTGTAGTGTATAAATTGTATTGTTTTTACCTTTTTGGAACAAATCCACGGAGGCCTTAGAACCCTGTGGTTTCAACTACAGTGTTGTGTTTTCACTTTCCTGCATAGGCTTTAAAGTAGTTTAACCTGTTTAAGGTGTTTAAGCATTGTTAAGGTGTACGCACTGCGGATACTTTGTATCGCCAGCGCTACTTAAGGTTTAAAGGTATAACATCATTACAGTACTTTACTATTAAGGGTTTAAAGTGTAAGCATATCATCACATTATATCGTTAACAAGGTTTAAAGGTTATCAATTGTGTGTGCGCTCGCTGTGTGTTCTCTGTACACTCAGCGCAGCCTGTGTACGTCAAGTACGTACCACGTGCGGGGCTCTGTACGCAAATAGCGTACAAAGTGCGTAGCACGTGCACGTAGCCTAGCGGCCATAGCGGCTCAACGGTAATTGTGTACTCAGGGGTATAGCTTTGCGGTCTAAAATAATATCAGCATTATCAGTTTGTATATATATATAAATAATTCCTAACAAATTGTAATAGCAGGAGTATGTGTGTATGTCTATATATATATCTATATATATATATATGTGTGAGTATATGGATATATGTGGATATATGTATATCTTGAGGATTGAAATAGATAATCATATCATGTGTGGGATCATATTGTTCAGAGTCACATAAACATTAATCTGGTGGGAATAAGAACATTATTATATATTACCTCATTAAGTTATTAATAATACCAGATTTATGTATGATTAAGGTGATGGGTTAAACTGGTCATGGGGCGGGAACTCAGATGTAAACAACAGAAACCACATCTCAAGTCCTAGCCATCGCCCACTTCTTGAGCTGACCAATGGTCCCCGGTGCACAGGATATGTCCCACCCCCGAACCAATGGAAGAAGAGCACACAGTGTCTATTGTATTATGTTTTGATCTACTGAATAAAGAGCGAGCTGCAGGCCAGGTCACTATCACAAGACTCTCAACGCTTTCAACCTGAATAGCGGAGGACCGGACCGGGAAGCGCAAGCGAATATTCTCACGTATGTACATTGACTGTAGCCATTTACTCTGTTGTATTGTAGTGTATAAATTGTATTGTTATCCCCTTCCAGATATATACGCTGAGGTGTCGGATCCCAGAGTTTAACTACAAATCGGTGTTGTGTCCTCTTTTCCCTGCTAGGGTTTAAAGCGTATTACGTTACCTAACTGTATAAGGTTTAAGAGTGTATTGATAAGGTGTGTACGCGCTGCGTGTACTTTGTGCCGTCAGCGCTGCATAAGGTTTAAGGTGTAACATCATTGCAGTACTTTGCTGCATAAGGTTTAGAGTGTAATAATATCATTGCATTGCAATATTAACAAGGTTTAAAGTATATCAAGAGTGTGTGCGCGCTGTGTGTACTTTGTACCCCCAGCGCGGCGTTTGTACGCTAAGTCCGTACAAGGTACGGGACTCTGTGCGCAAATAGCGTACAAATTACGTAGCGTGTGTATTAAGTCTAGCGGCGGCAGCGGCTCCATGGTAAAAGTGTGTTTAAAGGTATAGCTTTATGGTTTAAGATAATATCGACATTATCATGCCTAACCCTAACCCTCCCCGCAGTTTAACCCTAACCCTACCTCCCCGCAGCCTAACCCTCCTCCCCCCACAGCATAACCCTAACCCTCCCCCCACAGGCTGAACTTAAGCTCCCTGACAAAGCCCCCCTCACCCCCCCTACACCCCCAGACTTACCTCTGTGCATTGCCAGCTGTCCTTCGTTCGGGATTCCGGCACCGGCATTGTGATCCATGTTGGGATCCCAGCGTCAACATTCTGAGCAGTGTTGGGATTCCGACATCAGTATTCTGGCTGCCGGGACCATGACCAGATCCCATTTAACCAACTTCAGCATCTGAAACCTGTCCGTGTTATCAATCAAATACTGTTGAAAATATTTATTAAAGAAGGTAACAGGCAATCAATAGCTGAAAAAATATAAACCAAAATAGTCCTGATACTGAGTCACATGCACTGCCGACGTCGGACACAGCGGTGTGATTTTTATCCTTCTGCGCATGCATCCATGAGTCAGAGTTGTGATTGAGGCGCACGGAAGATGCACCTTGTCAGCAATGTGTTGAAAATGTAGTTGGCCTTCTTGTGTGGTGGCAGAGAGGTGGCTTCAAGCATGCACTGAAGTGACCGTGTTATGGGAGTCCCATGGATATGTCGGTGAAATTGGTTGCACACAAAAATGCTCAACTACTCACATAAGAGGCTATACTCGGGCGGAGAAACTGCACCAATTGGTCTTTCAGCATCTGATGCTGATAGTGGCCGTCTTAGTCCTTCCATATACGGACGTACTGTATGTACTGTATGTACACCAGGGAAGGACTTTTTAGTGACAGCTGCATAAAGTCGTAGACTGGTGACCGCCAACTGATGCACACACGGGACTTGGAAGCAGCCCCAATGGCAGGATTTATAAAAGAGAAGTATTTAGCTTGCATAGGAGGGCAAATAAATATCCTCAGTGCAGGCAAAGGACCAATAATGTCAGTGAACGATGTACTGAACTAGGTACTCTCATGATTGGTGATACTGTATGTATTTACTGAGTAGGATCTTCATGCACCAAACTGTGTAGGCAGGAGGCCACATACCCTGCCAATAAATGGGAACTTATAGGAGAGGATCATAGAATAAACACATGGCTAGCATCTTCTATCTAAATAACAGACATAACTGTAAATTGCCCTTACTCGAAAAGCACTGCTTATGCCTCAAATGGAAAGGCTACAGAGGCTGAGAGAAAAGGAAATCTTAATTCATTCCAAAATTGTTTACCACACTGACCTACCCTACCCTGTTCTAAATTAGAGATGAGCGCCTGAAATTTTTCGGGTTTTGTGTTTTGGTTTTGGGTTCGGTTCCGCGGCCGTGTTTTGGGTTCGACCGCGTTTTGGCAAAACCTCACCGAATTTTTTTTGTCGGATTCGGGTGTGTTTTGGATTCGGGTGGTTTTTTCAAAAAACCCTAAAAAACATCTTAAAACATTGAATTTGGGGGTCATTTTGATCCCATAGTATTATTAACCTCAATAACCATAATTAACACTCATTTTCAGTCTATTCTGAACACCTTACACCTCACAATATTATTTTTAGTCCTAAAATTTGCACCGAGGTCGCTGGATGACTAAGCTCAGCGACCCTAGTGGCCGACACAAACACCGGGCCCATCTAGGAGTGGCACTGCAGTGTCACGCAGGATGTCCCTTCCAAAAAACCCTCCCCAAACAGCACATGACGCAAAGAAAAATAAAAGAAAAAAGAGGTGCAAGATGGAATTGTCCTTGGGCCCTTCCCACCCACCCTTATGTTGTATAAACAAAACAGGACATGCACACTTTAACCAACCCATCATTTCAGTGACAGGGTCTGCCACACGACTGTGACTGAAATGACGGGTTGGTTTGGACCCCCACCAAAAAAGAAGCAATTAATCTCTCCTTGCACAAACTGGCTCTACAGAGGCAAGATGTCCACCTCATCATCATCCTCCGATATATCACCGTGTACATCCCCCTCCTCACAGATTATCAATTCGTCCCCACTGGAATCCACCATGTCAGCTCCCTGTGTACTTTGTGGAGGCAATTGCTGCTGGTCAATGTCTCCGCGGAGGAATTGATTATAATTCATTTTAATGAACATCATCTTCTCCACATTTTCTGGATGTAACCTCGTACGCCGATTGCTGACAAGGTGAGCGGCGGCACTAAACACTCTTTCGGAGTACACACTTGTGGGAGGGCAACTTAGGTCGAATAAAGCCAGTTTGTGCAAGGGCCTCCAAATTGCCTCTTTTTCCTGCCAGTATAAGTACGGACTGTGTGACGTGCCTACTTGGATGCGGTCACTCATATAATCCTCCACCATTCTATCAATGGTGAGAGAATCATATGCAGTGACAGTAGACGACATGTCCGTAATGGTTGTCAGGTCCTTCAGTCCGGACCAGATGTCAGCATCAGCAGTCGCTCCAGACTGCCCTGCATCACCGCCAGCGGGTGGGCTCGGAATTCGGATTTGGGATTTCGAAGAATGCACAGTTCTTTGCTGTGCTGCTTTTGCCAGCTTGAGTCTTTTCATTTTTCTAGCGAGAGGCTGAGTGCTTCCATCCTCATGTGAAGCTGAACCACTAGCCATGAACATAGGCCAGGGCCTCAGCCGTTCCTTGCCACTCCGTGTGGTAAATGGCATATTGGCAAGTTTACGCTTCTCCTCCGACAATTTTATTTTAGGTTTTGGAGTCCTTTTTTTTCTGATATTTGGTGTTTTGGATTTGACATGCTCTGTACTATGACATTGGGCATCGGCCTTGGCAGACGACGTTGCTGGCATTTCATCGTCTCGGCCATGACTAGTGGCAGCAGCTTCAGCACGAGGTGGAAGTGGATCTTGATCTTTCCCTAATTTTGGAACCTCAACTTTTTTGTTCTCCATATTTTATAGGCAGAACTAAAAGGCACCTCAGGTAAACAATGGAGATGGATGGATTGGATACTAGTATACAATTATGGACGGACTGCCACGGTTAGGTGGTATAAAAAAACCACGGTTAGGTGGTATATAATACAATTATGGATGGACGGACTGCCTGCCGAGTTCCGACACAGAGGTAGCCACAGCCGTGAACTACCGCACTGTACACTGGTTGATAAAGAGATAGTAGTATACTCGTAACAACTAGTATGACACTATGACGACGGTATAAAGAATGAAAAAAAAACCACGGTTAGGTGGTATATATTATAATAATAATACAATTATGGATGGACGGACTGCCTGCCGACTGCCGACACAGAGGTAGCCACAGCCGTGAACTACCGCACTGTACACTGGTTGATAAAGAGATAGTAGTATACTCGTAACAACTAGTATGACACTATGACGGTATAAAGAATGAAAAAAAAACCACGGTTAGGTGGTATATATTATAATAATAATACAATTATGGATGGACGGACTGCCTGCCGACTGCCGACACAGAGGTAGCCACAGCCGTGAACTACCGCACTGTACACTGGTTGATAAAGAGATAGTAGTATACTCGTAACAACTAGTATGACACTATGACGACGGTATAAAGAAAGAAAAAAAAATACCACGGTTAGGTGGTATATATTGTAATACAATTATGGATGGACGGACTGCCTGCCGAGTTCCGACTGCCGACACAGAGGTAGCCACAGCCGTGAACTACCGCACTGTACTGTGTCTGCTGCTAATATAGACTGGTTGATAAAGAGATAGTATACAATACATACAACAATATACTACTATACTGGTGGTCAGGCACTGGTCACCACTAGTCACACTGGCAGTGGCACTCCTGCAGCAAAAGTGTGCACTGTTTAATTTTAAATTAATATAATATTATGTACTCCTGGGGGCTCCTGCTATAACAACCTGCAGTGCTCCCCAGTCTCCCCCACAATTATTATAAGCTTTGCCTTTTATACATTGATGTGCAGCACACTGGGCTGAGCTGAGTGCACACAGACTGAGTCACACTGTGTGACTGGCTGCTGCTGTGTATCGTTTTTTTTCAGGCAGAGAACGGATATAGCAGAGAACGGATATATTATATTAAAATAAATAAAAGTTAACTAACAACAACTGCACTGGTCACTGTGGTAAACTCTGTCTGACTCTGCACAATCTCTCTCTCTCTTCTAATCTAATTTCTAATGGAGAGGACGCCAGCCACGTCCTCTCCCTATCAATCTCAATGCACGTGTGAAAATGGCGGCGACGCGCGGCTCCTTATATAGAATCCGAGTCTCGCGAGAATCCGACAGCGTCATGATGACGTTCGGGCGCGCTCGGGTTAACCGAGCAAGGCGGGAGGATCCGAGTCTGCTCGGACCCGTGAAAAAAACATGAAGTTCGTGCGGGTTCGGTTTCAGAGAAACCGAACCCGCTCATCTCTATTCTAAATGACTCTATTGTGCATGAGAATGTACTAATCCGCCCTGTACTGTACCAAAGAAAGGGGGACAGCACAAAAAGCAAGGGCAAGCAATAATGATAAGCAGTTTATTAAAGGCTGCTAAATTGTATGACCAAAAGAGTAGTAAAAGTTTAAGGACATGTGGGGTCCAAAATACAAATAACATGCATAATCACACAAAATAATACACATAAATAAACATATAAAAATACAAGGAAAAAAAATCTAATAAAACTCTAATAAAAAGGTGCACAACAAAGTGCATTCAGAGGCATCATCTTCTTCAGAGGCATGTAAACCATGCCTCATTTACAAGCCTCTGAAGTAGATTATTGTATAAGTGAAACGTGTTAAGCTACTTTTCTGGTGACTGGGCTACTCTTCACACTACCACCAATTTCTTGAAGAACGCACTTGGTCCTTTAGATTTACGTAGATCTGATAATTAGGTTACTCTCCTATGTTTAATGATCTACATATGAGCAGGAGGCCCAGTGCGCATGTGCAGATTTTGTATCCTTGGACGCAGCTTTACTGGCCTCGGCAGCATGATTTTGCAGGATATCCTAAGGAACCCCACAGTTACTCAGATATCCAATGTTCACATAGTTGATGGCAGCAGCTGACCAGAGAAGTCGGAGTGAGCGTCTTCTTACTTAAGATGCATCCTTCGGCTTGTTTATTATGTTACACAGCTGCTATGTACAAAGATGCAGCAGCTGTGCTATTAGTGTGCACCTCTGAATTAGCCCCTTTGTTGTGTCCTAACAATTCTCACACTGTCATAACTTTTGGGGGGGAAAAAGAATGAAAATGGTGTGATGGGGGAGGGAATTAAAGACCTTGTAACTCCCCAACCCTGCTTCCTAGAAAGATGGAGGTACCCTTGTTTGAAATGGAAGTCCCTTCTTTTGAATTGTGTGCCACAGAAAAGTTAATAGGCAGTAATGTACTAAAAGTGAACTGTGGGCAAAAATCCTAAAACTGCTGTTTTCGGACTTTGCTACACTTCACATATGTCCCAAGCTCTGGAATTCTATACATTCTTGGAACTTGGACCCAGTGAGTATGCCATCTTTAGATGGTTTTACCCAGTAGAAGCCCATGGGCTTTTTTTCACTTTTCCCTGTGATAAGGATCCAACTGGATCCCTCCCAGCACACCCGGCAGCAGCCGCGTCACACTGCGCAGGCGCAGAAGGACTCCTGGGTCCTAAACCCGGAAGCCTTGTATTGCAAGAGACAGCTCGCATCGGGAGGGTTGTACTTTGTGCATTTCTAGGTACATAACACCAGTATGTTCCCAATAAGAGGCCAGATGTATTGCGATGCTTAGTACATTCCACGCAATGTATGATGATCACATTGATCACCAGACCTTAACACTCTGCGTTACAGAAAAATAATGTAGTCCATGCATGGTAGAAGATCTCCCAAGGCCTGGGAACAAATAATTAGGGGGCACTCATTTTAGAAAGCGGTCCCCTTTGTTGAAATGTTGGGGCCGCTTAGCACAAACAGTATTTCCTAGTGATCACTTGATCAGTTCTTGGTTTAGTACATGCCAGGCAGCTACCGGGTAGCACTCTAGGCTACAGGGTACCATTACAGACAACCTGATAGCCACATATATGTGCCACCAGGGCAATGACGCTGCTGCCCCCTTGTCCTTCCAACGCTGCCACACTCATAATTACGGCCCTGGCCTACACAGCAAGTAACATGCTTTACATTTATATCCAATTCCATTAACATCCATTTTCATAGTATCTGGCCAATCCACAATGATCACACTTGAGTGACATTTTACTACTGTTTATAAACAATGTGATTAGTTAAATGTTAACTACTGTCTGAGTGAATTATCTTACTTCAAGATGGTATCTGACTTTACAGCTTTGAACTATTGATAAATGTTGAACGTCATCACCACAGCAAGCAATGTTCAGGGACAATATGTGCAGACAGTGTGGGGTGATTGTTAAATCATTTGTAAACCTCTAGTCAGTCTGCTGACTTTTATTATCATGCCGGAGATGGATCAATTCATATACCAGGCAAGGGACTGTAATAGTGTATGTGCTCGTTATCACACAAGCCAAGGAGGCTATCCAATGCATAATGTGATAGATTGCCATTTTGGAAATGTTCAAACTGTTCTGTTAAATGCTCTGCACTGGCTGTGCAATTTCTTACATTTTAAATAATTTGGCCATAAGAAGCTTAGCAATCATACGGAAAAATGTGGACAATACTCTGGTAATTGTGGTATTTCTGCATTAACTATCATAAAAGCCTCTATCAAGCTCCAAAAAGCTTGATAAAAGCAGTGCTTCCACATGAGCGGCCTGAACAATTACATTACTTATTGCACTTCCCCGAAACGGGATCTTTTCAATTGTTACATTGTCCCGAAGGACCCACAAATCATTACAATATCCGGAAATAAGGTTTTGCAATTATATAAAGCAACGTTTTCCAGCTTATATTGGGATTGGGAAACAGTTGGGGAAATTCCATTCAAGAATACAGTAGTGTATTTATTCATTCTTATCTAAAATAGGGGTGGTCTTCAGTATGCCGGCTGTCGGGATCCCGGCGCACAGTATACCGGCGCCGGGATCCCGACAGCCAGCATACCGACACTTATTCTCCCTCGTGGGGGTCCACGACCCCCCTGGAGGGAGAATAAATACCGTGCCCACAGTGTGGCGAGCGCAGCGAGCCCGCAAGGGGCTCATTTGCGCTCGCCACAGTCGGTAAGCCGGCGGTCGGGCTCCCAGCGCCGGTATGCTGGTCGCCGGGAGCCCGACCGCCGGCAAACCGTACTACACCCCTAAAATAGAAATGAATAAGAAACGTAGAGGAAATGACACAAGTTATAAAGGGAAGCAGTTAGGTTCCCGACGGATGGGATCCCAGCGGTCAATATACAGACGCCAGAATCCCGAGGGAGGACGCAATGCTGGCGTCTACATACCGACGCCACTCAGGATGCCGGCATCACATTACCAACAGCCAGCTTCCCGATCGTCCTCACACGCTGGCGTCCTGCCGCGAGAGCGAGGGGGGGGGGTAGGTTTAGGCAGGTGAAGGGGCTTTAGGGTGCAGGGTCGGGAAGGTTAGGGTTAGGGACCGGGGAAAGGGGGGGGAGGTAAGTTTAGGCACATAGAAGGGGAGGTTAGGTTTAGGCAGCGGGGAAGGGAGGTTTAGGCTTAGGCACCCACATGGGAGGGTTAGGGTAGGGAAAAGGTGAGGGTTAGGGAGCTTAAGGGGGGGGCTGTCTGGATTCTGATGGACGGGATGCTGCTGTCAGTATACTGACAGCTGTCATCCTGTCCATCGGCAAATCATACTGACCCCGTTATGAATATGTGGCTACGACCAATTTTAGGCCTAATTCAGAGATGTTTACAAATGTTTGAACTGTCAGGATATTCAGAATATAAAAGGAGGCACAATACACTTATGAATACGAGAGCAATATTGATTAAGGGGAAAAACAATATCTTATGGATGCAAAATTATTATAGGAATGTACGGTTATATGGGGGTAAATTAATATGAACTACATTAAGAGGGAATAGGGTTTTCACATTATTTAAGTGGGCAACATTATTTCATAATTAAATTATAGACAATATTAATTTATATTTTTAACCATCGTTTGGCGGGTCACTAATTAGTGTGTCTTTCCATTCTCATTTCCATCTTGCATCTCTCTAGCCTCAATCCATGTGTCTCTCCTACCCCATGCCCCCCTGTCTCTTCTACCACATGCCCCCTGTGTCACTACAGCATCATGTAACCCATGAGTCTGTGTGTCTCTCCAGCCTCATCACTCTTGCTACTATCCAGTCTCATCCCCCTGGTGGGATCTACGTACCAAGCCTTAACAAGTGGAGAGAGATCAAGGTTCAAATGTATTAAGCCTTAACAAGAGATAAAGTGGAGGCGGATAAAGAGTGAAAAAGTACCAGCCAATCAGCTTCTTAAATGCAATGTCACAGGCTATGTTTGGAAAAATGACAGTTAGGAGCTGGTTGGCAGTTCATTTATCACTCTTTGGGGGATAGCCAATTAGCCCCGGTAATTTACCAGGGCTAATTGTCCCGCCGGGGGCTATCTAATTAACCCCGATAAGCCAGCATGAGCGGCGGTGTATCGGGGGGTAACTGATGCTGCACCAGGTGCTGGCTCCTGACAGTGCCTGGTGCAGTGCTGCAGAGCCGGCTCCCTCCGGTCACATGACCGCTCCCCATGTGACCGGGGGTGAGGGAAGATGGGGGATTCGGGTTGTGGTGCTTCCCCGTTGGGGTTAAGCGCCAAGTACTGGCTCCTGGGCTACGGCACTCTCCCTGAAGTCCTAGCTTGCCAGTGCTGCGGCGAGCAAGGAATGCTGCAGGTCGATGCGGTTATCAGTGATTTTGTTTTGCCTGCCTCAGGCAGGCAAAACCAAATCCCCTGAAACATCCCTGTTTTCATGCGAAAACGGGGATGTTTCTACCAAAAACTAGTGATGTGCACCGGAAATTTTTCGAGTTTTGTGTTTTGGTTTTGGGTTCGGTTCCGCGGCCGTGTTTTGGGTTCGAACGCGTTTTGGCAAAACCTCACCGAATTTTTTTTGTCGGATTCGGGTGTGTTTTGGATTCGGGTGTTTTTTTTCAAAAAACCCTAAAAAACAGCTTAAATCATTGAATTTGGGGGTCATTTTGATCCCATAGTATTATTAACCTCAATAACCATAATTTACACTCATTTTCATTCTATTCTGAACACCTCACACCTCACAATATTATTTTTAGTCCTAAAATTTGCACCGAGGTCGCTGGATGGCTAAGCTAAGCGACCCAAGTGGCCGACACAAACACCTGGCCCATCTAGGAGTGGCACTGCAGTGTCAGGCAGGATGGCCCTTCCAAAAAATACTCCCCAAACAGCACATGACGCAAAGAAAAAAAGAGGCGCAATGAGGTAGCTGTGTGAGTAAGCTAAGCGACCCTAGTGGCCGACACAAACACCTGGCCCATCTAGGAGTGGCACTGCAGTGTCACGCAGGATGGCCCTTCCAAAAAATACTCCCCAAACAGCACATGACGCAAAGAAGAAAAAAAAGAGGCGCAATGAGGTAGCTGTGTGAGTAAGCTAAGCGACCCTAGTGGCCGACACAAACACCTGGCCCATCTAGGAGTGGCACTGCAGTGTCAGGCAGGATGGCCCTTCCAAAAAATACTCCCCAAACAGCACATGACGCAAAGAAGAAAAAAAAGAGGCGCAATGAGGTAGCTGTGTCAGTAAGATAAGCGACCCTACTGGCCGACACAAACACCTGGCCCATCTAGGAGTGGCACTGCAGTGTCAGGCAGGATGGCCCTTCCAAAAAATACTCCCCAAACAGCACATGACGCAAAGAAGAAAAAAAAGAGGCGCAATGAGGTAGCTGTGTGAGTAAGCTAAGCGACCCTAGTGGCCGACACAAACACCTGGCCCATCTAGGAGTGGCACTGCAGTGTCAGGCAGGATGGCCCTTCCAAAAAATACTCCCCAAACAGCACATGACGCAAAGAAAAATGAAAGAAAAAAGATGTGCAAGATGGAATTGTCCTTGGGCCCTCCCACCCACCCTTATGTTGTATAAACAGGACATGCACACTTTAACCAACCCATCATTTCAGCGACAGGGTCTGCCACACGACTGTGACTGAAATGACTGGTTGGTTTGGGCCCCCACTAAAAAAGAAGCAATCTCTCCTTGCACAAACTGGCTCTACAGAGGCAAGATGTCCACCTCATCATCATTGTCCGATTCATCACCCCTTTCACTGTGTACATCCCCCTCCTCACAGATTATTAATTCGTCCCCACTGGAATCCACCATCTCAGATCCCCGTGTACTTTCTGGAGGCAATTGCTGCTGGTGAATGTCTCCAAGGAGGAATTGATTATAATTCATTTTAATGAACATCATCTTCTCCACATTTTCTGGAAGTAACCTCGTACGCCGATTGCTGACAAGGTGAGCGGCGGCAATAAACACTCTTTCGGAGTACACACTGGAGGGAGGGCAACTTAGGTAGAATAAAGCCAGTTTGTGCAAGGGCCTCCAAATTGCCTCTTTTTCCTGCCAGTATACGTACGGACTGTCTGACGTGCCTACTTGGATGCGGTCACTCATATAATCCTCCACCATTCTTTCAATGGTGAGAGAATCATATGCAGTGACAGTAGACGACATGTCAGTAATCGTTGGCAGGTCCTTCAGTCCGGACCAGATGTCAGCATCAGCAGTCGCTCCAGACTGCCCTGCATCACCGCCAGCGGGTGGGCTCGGAATTCGTAGCCTTTTCCTCGCACCCCCAGTTGCGGGAGAATGTGAAGGAGGAGATGTTGACGGGTCGCGTTCCGCTTGACTTGACAATTTTCTCACCAGCAGTTCTTTGAACCTCTGCAGACTTGTGTCTGCCAGAAAGAGAGATCCAACGTAGGTTTTAAATCTAGGATCGAGCACGGTGGCCAAAATGTAGTGCTCTGATTTCAACAGATTGACCACACGTGAATCCTGGTTAAGCGAATGAAGGGCTCCATCCACAAGTCCCACATGCCTAGCGGAATCGCTCTGTTTTAGCTCCTCTTTCAATGCCTCCAGCTTTTTCTGCAAAAGCCTGATGAGGGGAATGACCTGACTCAGGCTGGCAGTGTCTGAACTGACTTCACGTGTGGCAAGTTCAAAAGGTTGCAGAACCTTGCACAACGTTGAAATCATTCTCCACTGCGCTTGAGACAGGTGCATTCCACCTCCTTTGCCTATATCGTGGCCAGATGTATAGGCTTGAATGGCCTTTTGCTGCTCCTCCATCCTCTGAAGCATATCGAGGGTTGAATTCCACCTCGTTACCACCTCTTGCTTCAGATGATGGCAGGGCAGGTTCAGGTGTTTTTGGTGGTGCTCCAGTCTTCTGTACGCGGTGCCTGTACGCCGAAAGTGGCCCGCAATTCTTCTGGCCACCGACAGCATCTCTTGCACACCCCTGTCGTTTTTTAAATAATTCTGCACCACCAAATTCAATGTATGTGCAAAACATGGGACGTGCTGGAATTTGCCCAGATGTAATGCATGCACAATATTGCTGGCGTTGTCCGATGCCACAAATCCCCAGGAAAGTCCAATTGGGGTAAGCCATTCTGCGATGATCTTCCTCAGTTGCCGTAAGAGGTTTTCAGCTCTGTGCATATTCTGGAAAGCGGTGATACAAAGCGTAGCCTGCCTAGGAACGAGTTGGCGTTTGCGAGATGCTGCTACTGGTGCCGCCGCTGCTGTTCTTGCAGCGGGAGGCAATACATCTACCCAGTGGGCTGTCACAGTCATGTAGTCCTGAGTCTGCCCTGCTCCACTTGTCCACATGTCCGTGGTTAAGTGGACATTGGGTACAACTGCATTTTTTAGGACACTGGTGAGTCTTTTTCTGACGTCCGTGTACATTCTCGGTATCGCCTGCCTAGAGAAGTGGAACCTAGATGGTATTTGGTAACGGGGGCACACTACCTCAAGAAATTGTCTAGTTCCCTGTGAACTAACGGCGGATACCGGACGCACGTCTAACACCAACATAGTTGTCAAGGCCTCAGTTATCCGCTTTGCAACAGGATGACTGCTGTGATATTTAATCTTCCTCGCAAAGGACTGTTGGACAGTCAATTGCTTACTGGAAGTAGTACAAGTGGTCTTCCGACTTCCCCTCTGGGATGACGATCGACTCCCAGCAGCAACAACAGCAGCGCCAGCAGCAGTAGGCGTTACACTCAAGGATGCATCGGAGGAATCCCAGGCAGGAGAGGACTCGTCGGACTTGCCAGTGACATGGCCTGCAGGACTATTGGCTTTCCTGGGTAAGGAGGAAATTGACACTGAGGGAGTTGGTGGTGTGGTTTGCGCGAGCTTGGTTACAAGAGGAAGGGATTTACTGGTCAGTGGACTGCTTCCGCTGTCGCCCAAAGTTTTTGAACTTGTCACTGACTTATTATGAATGCGCTGCAGGTGACGTATAAGGGAGGATGTTCCGAGGTGGTTAACGTCCTTAACCCTACTTATTACAGCTTGACAAAGGCAACACACGGCTTGACACCTGTTGTCCGCATTTCTGTTGAAATACTTCCACACTGAAGAGCTGATTTTTTTGGTATTTTCACCAGGCATGTCAATGGCCATATTCCTCCCACGGACAACAGGTGTCTCCCCGGGTGCCTGACTTAAACAAACCACCTCACCATCAGAATCATCCTTGTCAATTTCCTCCCCAGCGCTAGCAACACCCATATCCTCATCCTGGTGTACTTCAACACTGACATCTTCAATTTCACTATCAGGAACTGGACTGCGGGTGCTCCTTTCAACACTTGCAGGGGGCGTGCAAATGGTGGAAGGCGCAAGCTCTTCCCGTCCAGTGTTGGGAAGGTCAGGCATCGCAACCGACACAATTGGACTCTCCTTTGGGATTTGGGATATCGAAGAACGCACAGTTCTTTGCTGTGCTTTTGCCGCAAGTCTTTTCTTTTTTCTAGCGAGAGGATGAGTGCTTCCATCCTCATGTGAAGCTGAACCACTAGCCATGAACATAGGCCAGGGCCTCAGCCTTTCCTTGCCACTCCGTGTCATAAATGGCATATTGGCAAGTTTACGCTTCTCCTCAGACGCTTTTAATTTTGATTTTTGGGTCATTTTTTTACTGATCTTTTGTGTTTTGGATTTTACATGCTCTGTACTATGACATTGGGCATCGGCCTTGGCAGACGACGTTGATGGCATTTCATCGTCTCGGCCATGACTAGTGGCAGCAGCTTCAGCACGAGGTGGAAGTGGATCTTGATCTTTCCCTATTTTTTTAACCTCCACATTTTTGTTCTCCATATTTTGCGCACAACTAAAAGCCACCACAGGTATACAATGTAGATGGATGGATAGTATAGTATTACTTATACTTATGGACGACGAGTGCACTGACGACACAGAGGTAGGTACAGCCGTGGCCTACCGTACTGCTGCTTAGTGCTTATATATATAATATATTGTATAACGGACCTGGTGGACACTGTCAGCAGACTGCTAAACTAGTATGAAGAAAGAAAAATAAACACCACAGGTATACAATGTAGATGGATGGATAGTATAGTATTACTTATACTTATGGACGATGAGTGCACTGACGACACAGAGGTAGGTACAGCCGTGGCCTACCGTACTGCTGCTTAGTGCTTATATATATAATATACTGTATAACGGACCTGGTGGACACTGTCAGCAGACTGCTAAACTAGTATGAAGAAAGAAAAAAAAAACACCACAGGTATACAATGTAGATGGATGGATAGTATAGTATTACTTATACTTATGGACGACGAGTGCACTGACGACACAGAGGTAGGTACAGCCGTGGCCTACCGTACTGCTGCTTAGTGCTTATATATATAATATACTGTATAACGGACCTGGTGGACACTGTCAGCAGACTGCTAAACTAGTATGAAGAAAGAAAGAAAAAACACCACAGGTATACAATGTAGATGGATGGATAGTATAGTATTACTTATACTTATGGACGACGAGTGCACTGACGACACAGAGGTAGGTACAGCCGTGGCCTACCGTACTGCTGCTTAGTGCTTATATATATATATAATATACTGTATAACGGACCTGGTGGACACTGTCAGCAGACTGCTAAACTAGTATGAAGAAAGAAGAAAAAAACACCACAGGTATACAATGTAGATGGATGGATAGTATAGTATTACTTATACTTATGGACGACGAGTGCACTGACGACACAGAGGTAGGTACAGCCGTGGCCTACCGTACTGCTGCTTAGTGCTTATATATATAATATACTGTATAACGGACCTGGTGGACACTGTCAGCAGACTGCTAAACTAGTATGAAGAAAGAAGAAAAAAACACCACAGGTATACAATGTAGATGGATGGATAGTATAGTATTACTTATACTTATGGACGACGAGTGCACTGACGACACAGAGGTAGGTACAGCCGTGGCCTACCGTACTGCTGCTTAGTGCTTATATATATAATATACTGTATAACGGACCAGGTGGACACTGTCAGCAGACTGCTAAACTAGTATGAAATAAGGAGAGAAAAAAAACACCACAGGTATACAATGTAGATGGATGGATAGTATAGTATTACTTATACTTATGGACGACGAGTGCACTGATGACACAGAGGTAGGTACAGCCGTGGCCTACCGTACTGCTGCTTAGTGCTTATATATATAATATACTGTATAACGGACCTGGTGGACACTGTCAGCAGACTGCTAAACAAACTAGCATGAAGAAAGAAAAAAAAAACACCACAGTGTTTTCAGGCAGACAAACGTATACTGGACTGGTGGTCACTGTCAGCAAAACTGTGCACTGTACTCCTGCTATAACTGCTCCCCAGTCCCCACAATTAGGCAGTGTGAGCAGTGCACTCAGCACAGATATATCATGCAGCAGTGCAGCACACTGAGTGAGCACAGCCACAGATATGGTGGAGCGTTTTTTTTCAGGCAGAGAAACAAAGGATTAAAATCACTGGTGGTATAATCAAAACCCTGCACTGTACTCCCTAACAGCTGCTCCCCGTCCCCAATCCTCCCCACAATTATAACAATGTCACTCTTAGTCTTTTCTATTACGGAGAGGACGCCAGCCACGTCCTCTCCCTGTCAATCTCAATGCACGTGTGAAAATGGCGGCGACGCGCGGCTCCTTATATAGAATCCGAGTCTCGCGAGAATCCGACAGCGGGATGATGATGTTCGGGCGCGCTCGGGTTAACCGAGCAAGGCGGGAGGATCCGAGTCGCTCGGACCCGTGTAAAAAAAAGGTGAAGTTCGGGCGGGTCGGATTCCGAGGAACCGAACCCGCTCATCACTACCAAAAACACAGAGGTTTCACTGAACCTGTGTGTTTTCGGGAGGTCACTTTTTTTTTTTTTACGGGCGATCCATATTGGATAGCCTGTGAAAAAAAATAATAACAATTAATAAAAAATCGGTGAAACATCATTTGGACCCGATGTTAATTCACCGGTAATTGGATATCCCCCTTTATCTGTCTCCACTTTGAAGCAGATGTATTAAGCCTGAAGAAGGCATAAAGAAGTGATAAAGCAGTGCTAAGTGCGCCAGCCAATCAGCTCCTAGCTGTCATTTTTCAAATCCGTAATGATTGGCTGGTGCGTTATCACCTTGCACTTATGAATGCTTTATCACTTCTTTATCCTTTCTCCAGGTTTAATACATCTGCCCCTTTTATCTCTTGTTAAGGCTTAACACATTTGGGCCAAAGTCCCAACCAACCAGTAACTAACTGACATTTTTCAAACACAGCCTGTAATATGTAATGTAAGCCTCATCCCCCCTGTGTCTTATCCAGCCATGGGGAGTGCAGCAGTTAGGGGGACAGTGGGGGTGCCAGCTCCAAGCACTGAGAGGTGTCTTCCCCCACATTCCCATATTTGGACTCCCAATCTCTCTCTCTATCTCTCTCTCTCTCTCTCTTTCTCTCTCTCATCTGTGTCCCTCCTTTCCACCCACCCCCTGTTTGTCTCTCATTCCGTTTTTTCTCCCTCACCCCCTTCACTTTCATAACTGTATCCCTCCCTCTCCTCTCTCTTTGAGGAGTAAAGTGGGAGCCAGGGTGCATTCCACCACGGTTGGATGTGTTCCTCAGTGGATGTTTCCGGCAGCTGACGTAGATGTGGTCTGTATGTGTATTGACACAGGTGTTGGGGATTACACTGACAAATTCTGACAAACGCAAAACCTCTGAAGCAGTAACCTGCATTATGTATCATGTCCCCATGAGGAAGGTGGAGTTCCACCGAAACAGCTATCAGGCTGATGGGCAGACACACTTGAACATGCTCTCTATTTGGACATAAATATCATGATACTCCATACTAGAAGATTTGATGCTGTAACTTGTTCGCTAAAATTTCATGAATATTAAGAACTTTATACTTTAAACCTGGTGGTGTGCTGGTCTCTGTTTTAGCTAAGTAATATACAGAAAGCAGGCTATATATATATATGCTATATGTGTGTGTGTTTATTAGAGATGAGCGGGTTTGGTTTGTCGACATCCGAACCCCCCCGAACTTCACGTGGTTTATACAGGTCCGAGGCAGCCTCGGTTCTTCCCGCCTAACACGCAAAACCCGAACGGGAGAAAACGTCATCATCCCGCTGTCGGATTCTTGCGAGATTCGGATTCCATATAAAGAGCCGCGCGTCACCGCCATTTTCACTCGTGCATTGTCGATTGAGCAGAGAGGACGTGGCTACGTTCTCTGCCTGAAAAGCTCAATATCTGTGCTCAGTGTGCTGCATTGTGGGGACCAGTATATAGTAGTACAGTGCTGCATTGTCGTGACCACCAGTATATAGTAGTACAGTACAGTAGGCCATAGCGTTATCTTGCAGCTCCGTGTCAGACTCAGTTCAATTCTCCGGATCAGCGCTCAATATCTTTGCTGCATTGTGGGGACCAGTATATAGTAGTACAGTGCTGCATTGTGGTGACCACCAGTATTTAGTAGTACAGTACAGTTGTCCATTGCTGTATCTTGCAGCTCCATGTCAGACTCAGTTCTATTCTCCGGATCAGCGCTCAATATCTTTGCTGCATTGTGGGGACCAGTATATAGTAGTACAGTGCTGCATTGTGGTGACCACCAGTATTTAGTAGTACAGTACAGTTGTCCATTGCTGTATCTTGCAGCTCCATGTCAGACTCAGTTCTATTCTCCGGATCAGTGCTCAATATCTTTGCTGCATTGTGGGGACCAGTATATAGTAGTACAGTGCTGCATTGTGGTGACCACCAGTATTTAGTAGTACAGTACAGTTGTCCATTGCTGTATCTTGCAGCTCCATGTCAGACTCAGTTCTATTCTCCGGATCAGCGCTCAATATCTTTGCTGCATTGTGGGGACCAGTATATATTAGTACAGTGCTGCATTGTGGTGACCACCGGTATATAGTAGTACAGTACAGTTGTCCATTGCTGTATCTTGCAGCTCCGTGTCAGACTCAGTTCTATTCTCCGGATCAGTGCTCAATATCTTTGCTGCATTGTGGGGACCAGTATATAGTAGTACAGTGCTGCATTGTGGTGACCATCAGTATATAGTAGTACAGTACAGTTGTCCATTGCTGTATCTTGCAGCTGGCATGTAATTCCACACATTAAAAAATGGAGAATAAAAATGTGGAGGGTAAAATAGGGAAAGATCAAGATCCACTTCCACCTAGTGCTGAACCTGCTGCCACTAGTCATGGCAGAGATGATGAAATGCCATCAACGTCATCTGCCAAGGCCGATGCCCAATGTCATAGTAGAGAGCATGTAAAATCCAAAAAACAAAAGTTCAGTAAAATTACCCAAAAATCTAAATTAAAAGTGTCTGAGAAGAAGCGTAAACTTGCCAATATGACATTTACGACACGGAGTGGCAAGGAACGGCTAAGGCCCTCTCCAATGTTCCTCATGACTAGTGGGTCAGCCACATGAGGATGGAAGTACTCATCTTCCCGCTAGAAAAATGAAAAGAGTTAAGCTGGCAAAAGCACAGCAAAGAACTGTGCGTTGTTCTAAATCACAAATCCCCAAGAAGAGTCCAATTGTGTCGGTTGCGATGCCTGACCTTCCCAACACTGGACGGGAAGAGGTGGCTGCTTCCACCATTTGCACGCCCCCTGCAAGTGCTGGAAGGAGCACCCACAGTACAGTTCCTGATATTTAAATTGAAGATGTCACTGTTGAAGTACACCAGGATGAGGATATGGGTGTGGCTGGCGCTGAGGGGTAAATTGACCAGGAGTATTCTGATGGAAAGGTGGTTTGTTTAAGTCAGGCACCCGGGGAGACACCTGTTGTCCGTGGGATGAATAAGGTCATTGACATGCCTGGTCAAAATACCAAAAAAATGACCTCTTCGGTGTGTAATTATTTCAACAGAAATGCGGACAACTGGTGTCAATCCGTGTGTTGCCTTTGTCAAGCTGTGATAAATAGGGTTAAGGACGTTAACCACCTAGGAACATCCTCCCTTATACGTCACCTGGAGCGCATTCATCAAAAGTCATTAACAAGTTCAAAAACTTTGGGTGACAGCGGAAGCAGTCCACTGACAACTAAATCCCTTCTTCCTCTTGTACCCAAGCTCCTGCAAACCACACCACCAACTCCCTCAGTGTCAATTTCCTTCTTAGACAGGTACGCCAATAGTCCTGCAGGCCATGTCACTGGCAAGTCTGACGAGTCCTCTCCTGACTGGGATTTCTCCGATGAATCCTTGAGTGTAACGCCTACTGCTGCTGGCGCTGCTGTTGTTGCTGCTGGGAGTCGATCGTCATCCCAGAGGGGAAGTCGGAAGACCACTTGTACTACTTACAGTAAGCAATTGACTGTCCAACAGTCCTTTGCGAGGGAGATGAAATATCACAGCAGTCATCCTGTTGCAAAGCGGATAACTCAGGGCTTGGCAGCTGTGTTGGTGTTAGTCGTGCGTCCAGTGTCCGGCGTTAGTTCACAGGGACTTAGAGAATTTCTTGAGGTAGTGTGTCCCCAGTACCAAATACCATCTAGGTTCCACTTCTCTAGGCAGGCAAAACTGAGAATGTATACAGACATCAGAAAAAATGTCCTCAGTGTCCTAAAAAATGCAGTTGTACCCAATGTCCACTTAACCACGGACATGTGGACAAGCTGAGCAGGGCAGACTAAGGACTATATGACTGTGACAACCCACTGGGTAGATGTATTGCCTCCCGCAGCAACAACAGCAGCGGCGGCACCAGTAGCAGCATCTCGCAAACGCCAACTTGTTCCTAGGCAGGCTACGCTTTGTATCACCGCTTTCCATAAGAGGCACACCGCTGACAACCTCTTACGGAAACTGAGGAACATCATCGCAAATTGGCTTACCCCAATTGGATTCTCCTGGGGATTTGTGACATCGGACAACGCCACCAATATTTTGCGTGCATTACATGTGGGCAAATTCCAGCACGTCCCATGTTTTGCACATACAATTAATTTGGTGGTGCAGAATTTTTTTAAAAATGACAGGTGCGTGCAAGAGATGCTGTCGGTGGCCCGAAGAATTGCGGGCCACTTTCGGCATTCAGCCACCGCGTGCCGAAGACTGGAGCACCAGCAAACACTCCCGAACATTTCCCGCCATCAGCTGAAGCAAGAGGTGGAATTCAACCCTCTATATGCTTCAGAGGATGAAGGAGCAGCAAAAGGCCATTCAAGCCTATACATCTGCCCACGATATAGGCAAAGGAGGGGGAATGCACCTGACTCAAGCCCAGTGGAGAATGATTTCAACGTTGTGCAAGGTTCTGCAACCCTTTGAACTTGCCACACGTGAAGTCAGTTCAGATACTGCCAGCCTGAGTCAGGTCATTCCCCTCATCAGGCTTTTGCAGAAGCAGCTGGAGAGATTGAAGGAGGAGCTAAAATGGAGCGATTCCGCTAGGCATGTGGGACTTGTGGATGGAGCCCTTCATTCGCTTAACCAGGATTCATGGGTGGTCAATCTGTTGAAATCAGAGCACTACATTTTGGCCACCGTGCTCGATCCTAGGTTTAAAGCCTGCGTTGTATCTCTCTTTCCGGCAGACACAAGTCTGCAGATGTTCAAAGACCTGCTGGTGAGACAATTGTCAAGTCAAGCGGAACGTGACCCGCCAACAGCTCCTCCTTCATTTTCTACCGCCACTGGAGCTGCCAGGAAAAGGATCAAATTTCTAAAACCACCCGCTAGCGGTGATGCAGGGCAGTCAGGAGCGAAAACTGACATCTGGTCCGGACTGAAGGACCTGCCAACGATTACGGACATGTCGTCTACTGTCACTGCATATGATTCTGTCACCATTGAAAGAATGGTGGAGGATTATGAGTGACAGCATCCAAGTAGGCACGTCAGACAGACCATACGTATACTGGCAGGAAAAAGAGGCAATTTGGAGGCCCTTGTACAAACTGGCTTTATTTTACCTAAGTGCCCCCCCTCCAGCGTGTACTCCGAAAGAGTGTTTAGTGCAGCCGGTCACCTTGTCAGCGATCGGCATACGAGGTAACTTCCACAAAATGTGGAGAAGATGATGTTCATCAAAATGAATTATAATCAATTCCTCCGTGTAGACATTTACCAGCAATTGCCTCCAGAGAGTACACAGGGACCTGAGATGGTGGATTGCAGTGGGGACAAATTAATACTCTGTGAGGAGGGGGATGTACACGGTAAAAGGGTTGAGGAATCGGAGTATGATGACGAGGTCGACATCTTGCCTCTGTAGAGCCAGTTTGTGCAAGGAGAGATTGATTGCTTCTTTTTTGGTGGGGGCCCAAACCATCCAGTCATTTCAGTCACAATCATGTGGCAGACCCTGTCGCTGAAATGATGGGTTTGTTAAAGTGTGCATGTCCTGTTTATACAACATAAAGGTGGGTGGGAGGGCCCAAGGACAATTCCATCTTGCACCTCTTTTTTTAATTTCTCTTTGCATCATGTGATGTTTGGGGCCAATTTTTTTAAGTGCCATCCTGTCTGACACTTCAGTGTCACTCCTAGATGGGGCAGGTGTTTGTGCCGGCCACTTGGGTCGCTTAGCTTAGTCATCCAGCGACCTCGGTGCAAATTTTAGGACTAAAAATAATATTGTGAGGTGTGAGGTGTTCAGAATAGACTGGAAATTAGTGGAAATTATGGTTATTGAGGTTAATAATACTTTGGGATCAAAATTAGCCCCAAATTCTATGATTTAAGCTGTTTTTAAGGGGTTTTTGAAAAAAAAACACCCAAATCAGACAAACCGAACCGGAACCGAATCCAAAACCAAAACACAAAACCCGAAAAATTTCCGGTGCACATCTCTAGTGTTTTTTTATATATATATATATATATATAGTGTGAAGGAATGAGGCGGCACTCATGCAGACTGATTAGCAAATCAACAGACTGGTCATTTATTACCGACATGTTTAGGGGATGCAACCCCGTCCTCAGGGCCTAACTACCCAAACTGATCCACAAAACCAACCTTTATACAATGACACAGACGAGACATAATTGCACAAGGCTACTCACCTGCTCCACGGCGCCAAACGTCCGTCCCGGCGTCCTGCAGTGCCTCTGCGTCGCACACCCATGACCTCACAGGAGTCTACCTCACGGGTCTGTCTCCATGGTTACCCATGGTGACGCCCGCTCCACAGTTCCATTAGAGATCCGGGAACTCGGCCGCGTTCACACTGCATAGAGGAATCCTGCATTTCTCCGTGAGGGCACCGCAGCATATAACAGCACATTGAGAGTGAGTGCCGGGACTCTTTTGCATCTACCTATATATATATATATATATATATATATAAATAAATCGAACGACCAGATCTGAAGGAGCTTACATGTATGGTACTGTTTCGATAATATTAGTACATCAGTTTAAAACAAAACAATTTTCAATTACATAGAATAAAATTTATACATAAAAGTACAGAATAAAACATAGTACGTCTCGTACCAACGCGTTTTGTCCCTATCGGGACTTCATCAGGGGTACTTTATCAAAATGCTTAAACAATGATGTGCAGAAAATCTGATGAAATGTATAAACCTCTGTTAAAACCAGGTTATCTGGATAAGATACCAGACTAATAACTAGTATGAAAAATCTCAGCTTGATGTGGCTCTATTACGAAAAAAAAGTGTCCATACATTAATATGCAGTATCTCAACGATTGTCTAAAATGACCGCTATGGAATGCAGATAAGTGTCTACCACTGAACTTCAGTAGATGTATAACAGCCTTCTGCACATATAATAAAATAGGGATATGCAACAAGGGTTATGTGTTACTCTGAGGTCAGTGAATAATTCACTAATTTACTACACAGATGGGGGTGGTTTATTGAGATAGGGCGGGGGGGGAGCACTAAACTGTAGAAGGGGGCATTTGGCTGAATGAGGGGGCCCTGGTAAATGACTTCCAGAGGGGTAGGGGATGTTTAATATGCAGGGTAGGGATGGATAACACACAGGGGGAAGGGGGACATGGAACACAGAATGAAGGAGAACATGGCTCACACAGCGGAAGGGTGACATGGCACCCAAAAGGGGGAAGTGGTGATATCACTTACACAGGGCAAGGGGGAGGGACATGGCTCACATAGAGGGAAGGGGAAAATAGCTCACACAGGGGAAGAGGGACATGGCTCATACAGGGACCAGGGGAAGGGTGTACATGGCTCACACAGGGACCAGGGGAAGGGTGTTCATCGCTCTCAAAGGGGAAGGAATAGAACATGGCTCACACAGGGGCCCCTAGTTATATGCAAAAGGAGAGACACGCCAAGTAGCTATGTGAGGCATGCCACAGCCTGAGGCTTAGACACAGGGGGTTATTCAGGTTGTGTTGCTAAGTGATGCAACTGCAATATCCCCATTGGCAGCGGCACTGTGCACGCGCAGGTCCCGTCCTGAGCGTGCATGGGCCGGGCCAATGTGATAGCATGTCACTGGCTGCGAACACCTCTATCTGATTGACAGGTAGAGGCGTTTGCGAGGCAGGCGGTAGGTGACAAACCGTTGCGAGGGTGGTGTGCGGAAAATGGAGGCAGATCGGGAAGTCACGCGCAGCCGCTCCGATGGAAAAATGGCAACTGATCACCTGCATATACAACCTAGCTGCGACTTCCACAGTTGCTGTAACCGCAATTAAATTGTGGTCGCTGCCACTGGGCAAATGATATGTAATCCAATGATACAGTAGCAAAAGATGCACACACAGATGTGGCTGTGTCTACCTCAGAATTAGTACACACATAAAAGACAGATCCATTGACTGAGTGGCTGATTGGTAAAGCTGTACACACCTACCAATCATCCGCTCAATATGTCTGGCCAGACATCACAACTGGGTAAGCATTTAAATTTGGCCGTCCTGTTGTGATGTCATTGTCGGCAGTTACTATGGCCACCTAATGAGGTGGGCAGCCAGTCGGCCGTACACATGCGTAGCCTGATGCTGCCTGATGCTGCAGGGCTGACACGATACATTTGTTAACATAATATATAATATATTGTTTAATATAATCAGTGTGGCTCCAGGCACATTCGAGATGAACGGCCGCGTGGGGCAACAGGCTTGTAAGGGCTCGCGGCTATTTCAAATGTCGTGCTGGCTGTCAGCCAGTCAGAGCTTATGGACTGGCAGCAGTGGCTCCTGGCTGGTTGCCACACCACAAGCTTTGATTTTAAATAGCCGCATGGAGACTGGACACAGCGAAGGGTATGGGAGACACGCACTGTACTGCTCTCCCCTCAGACACTAGCAGCAATGGTGAGCACTACTGGGGACATTACGTGTATCTGGCACTACTGGGGGTATTATGTGTACCTGGCACTGTTGGGGGTATTATGTGTATCTGGCCCTACTGGGGCATTATGTGTATCTGTCACTGCTGGGAGTATTAGGTGTATCTGGCACTGCTGGGGGTATTTTGTGTATCTGGCACTGCTGGGGGTACTTTGTGTATCTGGCACTGTTGGGGGTTGTTAGGATATACCTGAGCCAAGTTCGGGATTGGCAGAGATTCACTAGGTTAATTTACCTGGAGTATAGCAACTGGCAAGGCAAGGGTTGATTGCAGACAGACTGGATGCAAGATGACTTGGCAAGGCTGGGGTTGATTGTAAACTTTAGCTAGGTGATACTAGCAAGGCTGATGCAAGTGAAGACAGCAAGACTTGATTAAACCAGATAGCAAAGCATGGGTTAAATGCAGGTCAGGTTAGCAGGATACTAGAATTGTTACTGCAGACAGGCTTGACAAGGTATGATAACTGGAAGCCACAGGATTGAATATTCACTGGTAACTGAACAATGGGAACTGAATGAATGAAGTGATAACTGCTGGGAGAAAACAGGTGAGTGTGTGTGTAAATTGATTAAAAGCAAAGTTCTGTCAACTTGAGCAGAGATACTTGCTTGATGAATAGTGACTAGGCTGTAATAACACACAGAGGCAGAGTTGTAGCTTTGAGTACTGATACATATATACAGAAACTGCTGCAGGACTGTGAATACAGGCACGGATGGAGTGAATAAAGTTTGGTACTGACAACCAAGGACACACAGGCTGGATGTTCACAAGACCTGAGGTGGCAGGATAAACTCACGAAGACTTGGCAGGAGTTAGGCAAGTATCAGGACCATGCATGAGAATAACTGAAGGGCTATGGCTGGATGTTGACACGGAGCAGAAACAGACACAGGATGGTAGGTACTGGGCAGGTTCCAATTAGGCACAGGTCCTAGGACTGACAAGGAACCAGGACTCAGTAACAGATGTGGAGTTCAGACAGACAAACCAGGGTTACAAGAACTGGGAACTGCACAGTATGCAGCATCCACGTGGCAGGCTCAATATGTGCAGAAACGTAATAATGTCACCAGCTTCAGGAACAGGGCAGAATCCCTAATGAAAGGGAAAATAGGATTTTGGTTACCTACCAGTAAATCCTTTTCTCGTAGTCCGTAGAGGATGCCGGGGTCCACATTAGTACCATGGGGTATAGACGGGTCCACTAGGAGCCATTGGCACTTTAAGAGTTTGAGAGTGTGGGCTGGCTCCTCCCTCTATGCCCCTCCTACTAGACTCAGTCTAGAAACTATGCCATAGGAGACGGACATCTTCGAGAGAAGGATTTAACACAGATAGTGGCGAGATTCATACCAGCTCACACATACAAGGCACATCAAGCTAGTTTAGCTTGAAAACTCAGCAACTGCTGAAACATTACTTACCAAGTAACAATGTAGTACATAACTAAACAAAGTCGTACTGAACCAGATAACGGTTGCAGGAAAATGAAGCGACGGGCGGGCGCCCAGCATCCTCTACGGACTACGAGAAAAGGATTTACTGGTAGGTAACTAAAATCCTATTTTCTCTTACATCCTAGAGGATGCTGGGGTCCACATTAGTACCATGGGGATGTACCAAAGTGTGAGAGTGTGGAAAATCCAGCAGAACTGATTGACTGAACTTCAGATCATCAGAGGCCAAAGTATTGAACTTGTAAAACTTTGCAAATGTGTTCAACCCAGACCAAGTTGCAGCTCAGCAAAGTTGCAATGCTGAGACACCGCGGGCAGCCAACCAGGAAGACCCCACCTTAACAGATTTTGGACATGGTGTAGAATAAGCGTGCTGGATAGTGAACCGAATCCAGCGAGAAATAGTCTGCTTAGAAGCAGGACACCCAATCTTCTTGAGATCATATAGGACAAACAGAGAGTCCGACTTTCTGTGATGAGAAGTTCTCTTCACATATATCTTCAGAGCCCTTACAACATCCAAGGACTTTGATGTAATTGAGGAGTCAGTAGCTACTGGCACCACAATAGGTTGGTTGATATGAAATGCCGACACAACCTTCGGAAGAAACTGCTGATGTGTCCGTAGTTCAGCTCTATCTTCGTAGAAAATCAAGTAAGAACTTTTACAGGACAAAGCCCGTAATTCCGACACACGTCTAGCAGAAGCTAAGGCCAACAACGTGACCGCCTTCCAAGTAAGAAATTTGACCTCAACCTCCTGTAGAGGTTCAAACCAATCCGACTGGAGGAACTGCAACACCACGTTAAGGTTCCAAGGCGCCGTAGGCAGTACAAAGGGAGGTTGAAAGTGCAGAACTCCCTTCAAAAAAGGCTGAACTTCAGGGAGGGCAGCCAATTGTTTCTGGAAGAAGATGGAGAGGGCCGAAATCTGGACCTACACAGATCCCAACCTCAGGCCCATATCCACACCTGCTTGCAGGAAGAGGAGAAACCGTCCGAGTTGAAACTCCACCGTAGGAAACTTCTTGGATTCACACCAAGAACATATTTCTTCCAAATACGATGGTAATGTTTAGACGTTACCCCTTTCCTAGCCTGTATCAGGGTAGGAATGACCTTCTTCGGAATGCCCTTCCGAGCTAGTTCCAGGCGTTCAACCTCCATGTCGTCAAACGTAGCCGTGGTAAGTCTTGATAGGCGAACGGTCCCTGAAGCAGCAGATCCTCCTGAAGAGGAAGAGGCCTCGGCTCGTCCTGCAAGAGATTCAGAAGGTCCGCATACCAAGCCCGCCTTAGCCAGTCTGGAGCAATGAGGATCGCCTGGCCCCTTGATCTTCTTATGAGTTTTAGAACTCTTGGAATGAGTGGAAGAGGTGGAAACACATACACCGACTGGAACACCCACGGAGACACCAGGGTGTCCACTGCCACTGCTTGTGGGTCCCTCGACCTGGTACAATAGCGTTGAAGCTTCTTGTTGAGATGAGAGGCCATCATGTCTATTTGGGGTAACCCCGAAAAGGTCTGTAATTTCCTTGAACACCTCTGGATGGAGACCCCATTCTCCTGGATGGAGATCATGTCTGCTGAGGAAGTCTGCTTCCCAAGTGTCTACTCCCAGAATGAAGATTGCTGAGAGCGCCAACGCGTGTCATTCTGCCCAGAGGATGATTCTTGTCACCTCTGACACTGCAGCTCTGCTCTTCATTCTGCCCTGTCGGTTTATGTAGGCCACTGTTGTTATATTGTCTGACTGCACTTGAATGGCCTGATTTCTTAGAAGATGGGCCGACTGAAGAAGACCGTTGTAGACGGCTCTTAGTTCCAGGATGTTGATGGGCAGGCCGGATTCCAGACTTGACCACCTTCCCTGGAATGGTTCCCCCTGAGTGACTGCGCCCCAGCCCCGAAGGCTCGCATCCGTGGTTAGAAGGACCCAGTCCTGAATCCCGAACCTGCGGCCCTCCAGAAGGTGAGGCAATTGGAGCCACCAGAGGAGTGAAATAATGGCCTTTGGCAACAGACGAATCCTCTGGTGCATGTGGAGATGAGACCACTTGTCCAGAAGATCCAGTTGGAAGACCCGAGCATGGAACCTCCCGTATTGGAGAGCCTCGTAAGAGGCCACCATCTTTCCCAAAAGGCGAATGCAGTGATGAACTGACACCCGGGCTGGCTTCAGGACATCCCGGACCATTATTTGTATCACCAACGCCTTTTCCTGCGGAAGAAACATCCTCTGCACTTCTGTGTCGAGGATCATCCCCAGAAAAGACAACCTCTGGGTCGGTTCCAAATGTGACTTTGGGAGATTTAGAATGCAACCGTGGACTTTGAGTAGGTGCGTTGTGAAACAATGGACTACAACAGCTTCTCCTTGGACAAAGCCTTTATCAGCAGATTGTCTAGATATGGAATGATGTTCACCCCTTCTTTGCGGAGGAGAACCATCATCTCTGCCATCACCTTGGTGAACACCCTCGGTGCTGTGGAAAGGCCGAATGACAGGGCCTGGAACTGGAAATGACAGTCCAATATTGCGAAATGGAGATAAGCCTGATGCGGCAGCCAAATCGGAGTGTGGAGGTATGCATCCTTCATATCCAGGGATACCAGGAATTCCCCCTCTTCCAGACCTGATATCACCGCCCTGAGAGACTCCATCTTGAACTTGAACTCCTTTAGAAAGGGGTTCAGTGATTTTAGGTTTAGAATGGGCCTGACCGAACCATCCGGTTTCGGTACCACGAAAAGGTTCGAATAGTAAACTGTGGTTTGTAAATGAGGAGGAACTGGTACAATGACCTGTGCCTCCACCAACTTCTGGACAGCTTCCTGTAGTATAGTTCTGTCTGCTAGTAGAACTGGCAAGCCTGATTTGAAAAATCTGTGAGGAGGGAGATTTTGAAATTCCAGCCTGTATCCCTGGGACACAATATCTATCACCCAGGGATCCAGGCCGGACGATACCCAGATGTAACTGAACTGTCTGAGTCTCGCCCCCACCGGCCCCACCTTCACGCCGCGAGGTCCACCGTCATGCGGAGGACTTTGGCATACCTGAAGCAGGCTTTTGTTCCTGGGAACCTGCAGCAGTAGGTTTCTTGGATTTAACTCGACCTCCCCTAAAGAAGGTATTGGACGGTTTGGCCTTTCTAGGCTTGTTAGGCCGAAAGGACTGAGATGCTGATGAAGAGAAGTATTTCTTCGGAGCAGGAGCAGCTGAGGGAAGCAAAAAGAGACTTTCCCGCTGTAGCCGTGAATATCCACGCATCCAAAGCTTCCCCAAAGAGAGCCTGACCTGTCTAGGGTAGGGACTCCACACTTTTCCTGGATTCCGCGTCGGCAGACCACTGGCGCAGCCACAGTCCCCGACGAGCTGAAACAGACATGGAAGAGATCCCCGCAGCCATGGAACCCAGTTCTTTCATGGATTCTACCATAAAACCTGCTGAATCGTGAATGTTCCGCAAAAACAATTCAACATCCCCTCTATCCATCGTATCCAAATCCTCTAGTAAGGTAGCCGACCACTTTACTATAGCCCTTGCAATCCATGCACCAGCAATAGTGGGACGTAATATGGCCCCTGAAGCAGTGTACATTGATTTAAGTGTATTATCAATTTTTCTATCAGCCGGCTCCTTTAAGGCGGTAGATCCTGGAACAGGCAAAACCACCTTTTTTGAAAGTCTGGACACAGATGCGTCAACAATGGGCGGGTTTTCCCATTTTTTCCTATCCTGCTCAGGGAAAGGAAACGCCACCTGGACACTTTTAGGGATCTGGAATTTTTTCTCTGGGTTTTCCCATGCTTTCTCAAATATAGCATTCAATTCCTTTGACGCAGGGAAGGTTAGTGAGGCTTTCTTATTTTCAGTGAAAAAAGCTTCCTCAACCTGCCCAGGTGTGGTATCATTTATATTTAACACATCCCTGATAGCCTCTATCCAGGGCCGGCTCCAAGCCTACTAGTACCCTGAGCGAGAACATATAAAAGCGCCCCATCCCTCCCCCCTATGAGCGCGCGCTCCAGGAAAAGTGGGTGTGGCCTCTGGAAAAGTGGGTGTGGCCTCATAACTTCATATTATTAGACTATAAATAAATATATTTTCACACCCCCTCTACGCACACAATTAGCAGCCTTACATATAACAGCCACAGTAGTGTTCCTTACACACAATGTCTCCAGTATAGTGTCAGATACACATAATGTCTCCAGTATAGTGCCAAATACACATAATGTGCAGTGCCAGATAGACCTGATATGCCCCCCAGCAGTGCCAGCTACACACAATATGCCCCCCAGCAGTGCCAGCTACACATGATAGTGTTCACTTTTTAGGGCAGGGAGGGCACATTTCTAAGTTAGGAGGGCAAAATAATGTACATACTGTAATGCTTGGTGCTCATCTACCTACATGGTAAAGTATGGACAGTGCGCGCCGAAGGTGCGCAGCAAAAATGTAGGGGCGTTGCTTCGTGGGGAAGGTGCGTGGCCACATAATAGTGGCAATTCGCATTACACCACACAGTAGTGCAGTTAATACACACTGCACCAGGTAGAACCTCCTAGACACTTTGCGCCAGGCAGAGCACGTTAGACACTTTGCGCCAGGCAGAGCACGTTAGACACTTTGCACCAGGCAGAGCACGTTAGACACTTTGCGCCAGGCAGAGCACGTTAAACACTTTGCGCCAGGCAGAGCACGGTAGACACTTTGCGCCAGGCAGAGCACGTTAGACACATTGCCTAGCCACCGACGCCTAGCGGGAACACTACATGATATGTTCCCCAGCCGTGCCAGCTACACATGACATGCCCCCCAGCAGTGCCAGCAACACATGACATGCCCCCCAGCAGTGCCAGATACATAAATGGCCACACAGTGCCAGATACATAAATGCCCCTGCAGTGCCAGATACAGAAAAGCCCCCACAGTGCCAGATAAATATCCCACAGTGCCAGATAAATGCCCCCACAGTGCCAGATACATAAATGCCCCCACAGTGCCAGATACATAAATGCCCCCACTGTGCCAGATACATATATGCCCCCACAGTGCCAGATATGTCCCCACAGTGCCAGATAAATGCCCCCCAGTGCCAGATAAATGCCCCCACAGTGCCAGATACAGAAATGCCCCCACAGTGCCAGATACAGAAATGCCCCCACATTGCCAGATAAATTACCCCACAGTGCCAGATAAATGACCCCACAGTGCCAGAAATGCCCCCACAGTGCCAGATAAATGCCCCCAGAGTGCCAAATGAATGCCCCACAGTGCCAGATAAATGACCCCACAGTGCCAGATAAATGACCCCATAGTGCCAGAAATGCACCCACAGTGCCAGATAAATGACCCCCACAGTGCCAGATACATGAATGCCCCCAGGCCCCCACAGTGCCAGATACTTTAATGCCCCCACCATTCCAGATATGCCCCCCACAGTGCCAGATAAATGCCCCCCACAGTGCCAGATAAATGACCCCACATTGCCAGATAAATGACCCCACAGTGCCAGAAATGCCCCCACAGTGCCAGATGAATGCCCCCACAGTGCCAGATAAATGACCCCACAGTGCCAGATAAATGACCCCCACAGTGCCAGATACATGAATGCCCCCACAGTGCCAGATACATTAATGCCCCCACCAGTCCAGATATGCCCCCCACAGTGCCAGATAAATGACCCCCACAGTGCCAGATAAATGACCCCAGTACCTGCTGTGCCGAGGGAGGGGGAGTGCTGATGTGCGCGCCGCTGTCTGAAACAGAACTGCGCGCTGTGCGGCGCCGGAGTCTGACATCAGACGCCGGCGCCACATAGCGCGCACAGCTCATGTATGGGAGGACAGCACAGCAGGCTACAGGACAGGGCCGGCTCCAGGCTCCGACATGGCCGTGCAGGCGTGCGGCGCCCTTTAAGTGTGGCGCCCTGCGCGGCCGCTCGAGTCGAACATGCCTCGAGCCGGCCCTGCCTCTTTCATTAATTGCACCCCCTTTGCAAGAGAGGCAGACTCCCTCAACACATCCCCATTACCGTCTGCGGTATCAGAATCGGTATCTGTGTCATCTTGCGTGATGTTAACAATTATGATGTTACTTTTTTGGGGGTATATAGCGGGGCGCCCTGAGGTACCAGAATCAGGCTATACTGCCATGGAGTTCTGTAATACCTGGGTTGCAGACTCATTACTCGCAACCCTGTCAGAAATCTGAGTAATCCAAGATTTGATAGAGGAAAACCATTCAGGTTCCCTTGCTGGAATCTGTGCTAAACCAGTGCTATCCTGATTACATGGGATGGGATCATCCTGTGAGGACATATCCTCCGCAGCATATGATACAGTGTCCCTGGACATAGCTAAAGGAGACCACCAAACACACCACACACACAGGTGAGGGCAGACAGAGTTCCCCCCCCCCAAAAAAAATGGCAAGAGAGACACAGAGATTGGAGACAACCCACACAGAGTGCTTTTACCAAAGGGAGACCCCTTGTCGGCGCTGACTGTGCACCTTAATAGGATACACAGTCGTATTGCAGCCTCCCCCCCCCTGGTACCGTTTACAGATAGCTGGAGTTGCTGTGGAGGGACCTTCTTTCCTGGTCAGCGCTGCAGGCAGGAAAATGGTGCTGAAACGCTGCTGGGTCCGCTCTGAGGAGAAGCTCCGCCCCCAAAATGGTGCTGCCTTCCCGCTCTTCTTCTGCTTATACTGGCCTGAGGATTTAGTGCTGGCTGAGATCCTGGGACCCCGACAGGCTTCTGGACCAGTGTAGAGTGTAGCGCTGGCTCTGGGCGCCCCTCACAGCGCTGTACCGCTGAGCCATCCCCGGAATGCAGTTAATACTGCGCTCCTACCCTGTTGCCGCCATTTTCACACCGACCCCCCGCTTGTTAGTCTCACTCGCCCCCGATTCTTCAGCTCTGCAAGGGGGTGGCGGCATGCTGCTGGGGCAAGCGGTCCCATGTGGCGGAGAACGATCAGACCCCTCTGGAACTCAGTGTCCAGTCAGCGGAGACAATGGCTCAGACCCCGCAGGGCAGACACTGCTCCCCCCCCTCAGTCCTTCGCTGCAGGGAGGCTGTTGCCAGCAGCCTCCCTGTAAAACAAAAAACTCTAAAACAACATTTTACTAGGAACGCAGGAGAGCTCCCCTAGCTGTGACCGGCTCCTCCAGGCACATTTTCTAAACTGAGTCTGGTAGGAGGGGCATAGAGGGAGGAGCCAGCCCACACTCTCAAACTCTTAAAGTGCCAATGGCTCCTGGTGGACCCGTCTATACCCCATGGTACTAATGTGGACCCCAGCATCCTCTAGGACGTAAGAGAAAGATACCAATCACAGGAGGAGTCAGGTAACAAAAGCATTTCAAACAGGTGTGCTACATACATAGCAGCCGGATTCCAGGTTGCTAGGAGATAGTCAGAACACAAACAGGAATGAGTCACAGTGGTGGCTCATAACAGGGGTATTATGTGTATTTGGCACTACTGGGGGTACTGCGTGTATCTGACACTGCTGGGGGAATTATGTGTAACTGGCACTACTGGTAGCATTACGTGTAAGGGGCATTACTGGGGCATTTGGTAAAAACCAAAACGGTCCGTACTCTGGAACGCCAGACTGGATCGATGGTAGGACTGCGTGTCCCTGTACGTCCCAGTCCAGAGGTGCCCCGTCCAGGGGGATGTATGTGTCAGCAGTCACCGGGGAGATGGGGAAAAGAAGATTACAGCCTCCCCGTATGGTCCGGACCGTTTCAGTCTTTACTCAATCCTCATTACTGGGGGGAGGTATATGTAAGCAGCTATTACTGTTGTCATTATGTGTAAGGAGCACTGTGGGCATTATGGGGGTAATTCATACTTGATTGCTCGCTAGGGTCTTTTTGCACTGCTCCGAACAGATCAGTGGTGCAATGTGTAGCAGATTCTTCCTGGCTGCTATTCTTCTAGCTGTGGCTACCTCTGATCTCCACTCAGTCCCTCCACTATCGAAGACTCCCTGCGGCTCCAAAGATGAGTCTTATTAATGGCTGTCTGGCATCCTCTGCAGACTTCCTGGCGGCACTTGTATGTGCTTAATAAAAGTTTACTTTATTTTAATTATAGTACATATATATTCATGTGCATACATATATACACATGTATATACATACATCTAAACACACACGAACACACATATAATATATATACATGTGTATATATACACGTGTATGTGTATATATATAGATATATATATATATGCATGTTTAATATGTTATGTGCATATATATATATATATATATATATATGTATATGTGTATATGTATATATCATACTTACCTACTCTCCCGGAAGCTGTGGGAGGCTCCCGTTTTTTGGGGTAGCCCCCCGCACCCCCGGAAGAGTGGGCAGGTCTCCCGCATCCTGCTCGCACCCTAGTGATGCGAGCAGGAGAGATAACCTCCCTCCGTCGGGTGGAGAAGGGGTTAAAATGACGCAAATCGCGTCATTTTAGCCCCGCCCCCTTGCCGCGGACCCTCGAATCGCGGCATTTCCCGATGCGGGGGCGGGGCTAAGTGATGTCACAGTCCGGCCCCGCCCCCCGAAGACACATGCAGCGTCTCCTCTCCGGGCTTCTCCCGGAGAGGAGACTTACAATGTAGGTAAGTATGATATATATATATATATACATATATATATATACACACACACACAGACACACTAGATTTACGGACCTAGCATATACTGGGTCACCTCAGTCCCCACCCCTGTGCTTGGCTCCACCCAATTCTGGAAACCCCCCCATGCAAATCCTGCGTTTGCCACTGCAGATAGTCGCTGCTCATAGGGGAGTGTATTTTCTCTTTGGAAGTGTACGAACAGAACCTGTGCAGTCTCTGAGTAGCCCAGAACTTACTCAGCCGCTGCGATCACTTCAGCCCGTCCGGACCCGAACTGACGTCAGGATCCCTCCCTGCAAACGCTTGGACACACCTGCGTTTTTCCAACCATTCCCAGAAAACGGTCAGTTGACACCCACAAACGGCTTCTGCCTGTCAATCTCCTTGTGATCGGCCGGGCGAATGGATTCTTTGCACAAACCCATCGCTGAGCGGCGATCCGCTTTGTACCTGTGCAATGCGCCTGCGCATTGCAGTGCATACGCAGTTCTGGCCTGAGCGCAGCGCTGAAAAAAACGCTAGCGAGGGATCAGGTCTGAATTACCCCCTATGTGTATGCCAAGAAATGCCACAAATGAAATTGATTTTTGTCTTGTTACTTAAAAGGCCTTAAAAGTTCAAGTGCATGATGGACCCTATTAAGGTTCAGAAGCAGATTCTGCAAACTAGCAGAATCTGCTACTGCTTGTGATCGCATTCTGGGGGCCGTCCAGCATAGGGCAAAGCCACTAAGCATGCCAAGTTCCGCCCAGTGTTGCAATCGCAATCTAATTGCGATCGCATTGTTGGCCAGGAAATAGCAGATGCCCACTGATACGCAGCATGGCTGCGTATAAAGCTGCACCACCGCCATCTTTATCATCATTGTAGCTGTGAGTGACATCACGCAGCCGCCCGAAAGCGGTCTGGCCACACCTGCGTTGGGCAGACCACTCCCCCGCAATGCCGACAGCCGCAGCTGTTAATCAAACTAAGTTTGCATCCTCCCGAGATGTAAATGCGTTTTGACCCCTGCACACGCATATTTGCATTGCTACGCATGAGCAGATGGCCGATCTGCATTTTCACAGCACTGCGATCCACTATGAATGAGGGCTGATGTCCACTAAAAAGGTGTCTTCTTTTATACTTCAGGTGTTCAAACCTCCATTGCAAGGTGAGCGACACAGATCCGCAATAAATACATAACATTTTCCAAATATTTTAATTTCACTGTAAGTGTCGGAGATAGATCCATTATTAAAAGAGTTAATTCTGGTATTTAGAAATCTAGTTGCTGCGAGAAGAGGAAGGAATTTCCCTGCTATTACTATAGGCAGAGGTTAGTGGGTTCATTGCTTTCTGATGCAACAGGCATGAGCAGCTGCTGATGCAATATTATACGTGACATTAATCAGTCTTTTGACTACACGCCTCTCAATAAGAAGTTTAAACAAGGCAACAATCACAGAAACCTAAACATTCTTATTCACTGAGTAAAATGTTGGGGGCATTTAACTTCAGTCAAACTAGTATAATATTGCACTACATAAACAAGGGGGTCTATTCATGCAGCAGTGAAAAGCCCTGTTTCATGAAGCACTTCAGAAAAAAGAGCTTTTCACTGGTTCGTTGTATTCAGAAAGGGATATACCGTGTAGAAATTTCTGATTTCTCGAATGGTGCCCCAGCTACGTGTTAGGTTCGGTGTAGGAATTTCATTTTGTTTAAAGCAGTGATAATGTCGATATTATCTTAAACCATAAAGCTATACCTCTAGATACACTTTTTCCGTGGAGCCGCTATGGCCGCTAGACTGAATACACGCGATACGCACTTTGTACGCTATTTGCGTACAGAGTCCCGTACGTGAAACGTACTTCGCGTACACACGCTGCGCTGAGTGTACAGAGTACGCACAGTGCGCACACAAAATTGATAACCTTTAAACCTTTTTTTTAGTAATACAATGTAATAATATGGTTACACTTTAAACCTTTATGCAGCAAAGCACTGCAATGATGTTATACCTTAAACCTTAAGTAGCGCTGACGGTATAAAGTACCCGCAGTGCGTACACCTTATCAATACTTATAAACCTTATACAGTTAAATATGCTTTAAACCCTAGCAGGGAAATGAGGACACAACACCGATATGTAGTTGAACCACAGGGTTCTAAGGCCACAGTGGATTATTTCAAAAGATAAAACAGTACAAATTATACACTACAGGCTAACAAGATAAATCTACAACAGAATAATGGCTACAGTCAATGTACATAAGTGAGAATGTTCGCTTGCGCAACCCGGCCGGTCCTCCGCTTATCAGGTAGAAAGCGTTCAGAGTCTTGTGTGACCAAGCCTGCTGCAAGCTCTCTTTATTCACTTCATCCAAAACATAACACAATGGATACTGTAATCTCTTTGTTCATTGGACACAGGGATGGTCATTTACAGTACAGGAGAGGTCATAGGTCTGTTTGAATAGGTGGGCGATGTCTTTCTTAACTGCTCTTGTGGGTGGTCTCCTCTGGATTCCCCCTGCATACATAATATACAGTAAATATAGTTTAAACCTATATTCTGCTTCTGCATCTAACTATCCTCAAGAACATGCGATCTTCCTCAAACCAACACAGGAATGTTTCCCTTAAAATACCCTACAGCTGGATACCAAACACCATCTTGTAACCTTGTTCTGTCCCCTCCTATCCTGTAAAGGTGAATCCCCTTGTTCTGTAACCATTTTAAACAGCTCTTTCTTTCTGATGTAGTGCAGGGGGCTATGTGTACAATGTGTACTATTTGGGTTAAATATGTAATGTTCTGATAAACCTCTATGCGCTCACAAACTCCGCCGTAAATACCCATACCACGCGCATGATCGCAGGAGCGATCCTACGCAAATTGCGGATATGTGCACGTACGGCGGAATAAGTGCACGCGCAGCGGGTATGTGTATGGGGTTAGTACATGGTGTATGCGTTACAATATTTTTTACTTTGACAGTCCACCCTTTGGCAGTCAACAATAACTGCCACTATCTAAACATTAAACAGAAAAATATACAATACAATATCTACAGATGATTGGATGGTATGAGGAGAGGTGTAGGTGGGAAATGTATGACCTAGTGAGATAGTAAAAGCATGTATGTATGAATCCATGTCTGAGGGGCATGTATCATCGTGCCGTATATGTTCTAGATAAGCTTCGAGGTATTGCGAAGTATACATTAAATCCTTCTTATCCCATATTAAGGGTCTGTAAGTGGGCCAACAAACACTACCGAGCTCTATTCGGCTTCTTGTTCCAACAAATGGGGTGCACATTTAGTTGATGATACATGGAGGGGGATCATATGTGAATGCTAATATATAGATATCACCTGTCGACTATGTGTGTCACTACCTGAAGGTTGTAGAGATGAAGAGAAGAAACATATCAAAAATACATTCACATAACATTTGCGTAATCATTCTTGGGTGTTGATTGAAGTCTTCTCCGGATGGGTGTATTTTTGCTGAGGGAAAACAAAGGAGAAACGGGTGAAAGAAACGGACCGTGGAATCACGTCTTATCACAACATTGTCTCTATTGATGGGTCATAAACTAAATCAGTTGCTGTACCAATGCCCCCACTCCTTAAACTCATCACTTTTGTACTGCGCTTGCGCCGCGTTAAAATTCGAACACATCTAAATATCAAGCCAATAATTATGACGACTCCCAGGATACAAAGGAGAAACTTTCCTACACTCATTATAACATTTTGAGCCCATTCTCCTAAACCTGAGAACCAATTGCGTTGGTTCAACCATGAGACCCAGCCGGTCAGTTCATTACTCACAGCAGTCAGGGTAAGGTTGTGTCTCCTTCGGAACTCCCACTTCAACTGCAAGATATTGTCCATCTTTTGATCAATGATCTCAGTTGGGTCATCAGTGCTGTTTGTAATTTCTAATGTGCAGCACTTCACACCATATTGAGTTGCCAATGTGACACAGTACCCGCCTGTCACCGCTGTGATATAATTGAGGACCATCCTGTGCTGGATCAGTTCCGTTTTGTAAGCTTGCAACTCCCTTCCCGTATACCTGAAGGTGTCGTCATACATCTCAGTGATATTATCTATCAGGTTCGCTAGCGCATGGATGTACCTATAATTTATAATTCCTCTGGCAGTACGGGTGATATCTAATGCGAGAAGGAATTGAATCCTGGTGGATTTGTGGATCAAATCAGAGGCTACGTGCTCTGTCCTATCTATGAGGTGTCTCTTAACGATGTGTTCATAATGAGTATGAGTATAAGGAGCTTGAGCACTGCGGTGGACGTCTTTCATCTTTTCATGGGTTATGGTCATAACCTCTGGCAACACTCTTCCGATGTAACACAATCCCTCTGAGTTTGGGGCAAGCCACTTATACGCCTTCCTCCCACATATGAAATAAGCATCATCAGGGAGAACATATGGGACAGAATATGACATTTCCATGTTGCAAACTTTCCAAGTGAAAAATCCTATCCCTATCTTTCTCATCTGTTCAGTACACGTATCAGGCTGTATGATATGCGCACAGTACCCTGGTGATACTTCTCCAACCCGCATGGTCTTACTTCCTTGAGTATACCTGTACCGAAAATACCTTCCACTGTTGGCTATGTGGCGTATGAGTTCAGAATCTACGGGTGTCCTATCAGCTCTGTGTGAAAATGTCATGGTCTGGTTATTCCATGTCACCTCCCAATTTCCCGGCTTTCGGGAATTGGAAATGTTGAAACATACTAAGGACCTATCCACATGATATTGGTGGAGCTTCAAACTAGGGGGTCTAGAAATATTAAATTTCTTGTCCACCGGTCTCCCACCCCGTAATTCGAGTACCTCATCTATCATTAACGGGTACGGTACTAATCCTGACTTGCTCTGACCTTGAGGTACTTGTGAGCACACCCAGCATTCTGTCTGGTTTAAAACCTTGCCCACTAATGAGTGGTAATCACTCAATGGATGACGGTCCATGTTGATATTAAGGCTGGACTGACATCTCTGGATGCACCCGTCCTCAACTATGTTTTCACAATTCCTACAGATGCAATCTTCCTCAGCCAATAACCCTTCACAGTGCCTCCTAGTTTCCTGACTACCAGATCGTTTTCTGATACTCGCCTTTGCTCGATGGGTGTGTTGCTCTTGGAATTCTACAAATCCGTCCTTGCCATCAGAACCCATTCCAGATCCTTTCTCGACCTCTCTGGTACTCTCACCGAAACAGACTGTTCTCGTCAACAACAGGATTAACAGGAAAACCCGGAATGCAGTCTCTTGGGGTAAGTCCATCTTGTTTAAGGGGAGAGAAAGGGAACAAGAAGGGGCCGGAAAGGAAGGTAATGGGAGATGGAGAAAATAATAAAAAGGAAAAAGAAAACTGGTGCGACAACCGCCTCTGATCTTGTTGTTCTCCGCGCTCAGGTCCCGTGACAGCAGTCCTGCCTCTCAGCCTTCCCGGAACAGACACTCCAGTGATACGATGTTCTCTCAGAGTCAGCGACATTTCTGTAGGGAACATAAATCTTGCATTACAATGTGTTTAACTGTTGTGTATTATCAGTTGTGTGAAGTAAACCATCCGTGGAAAGTGAAAAAGAGAGAGAGAATAATAAAAATAAAATTTGTCAGATTTGCGTTCACCATCAGGCTGTCACACCAACATGTCTATCGGTATCTATGCACAGTCTCCCTTCACCAGTATTTCCACTCTCCACCCTTTGTGAATGGCCAGGCACAGTGATACTGGTGAGATATACTGGGTTTGGGCAGACCTCTGAAAAGACCGAGTAGACATGTGACGTTTGAGCTGTAATTCTGTCGGTGAACGTCAGAGATGAAGAGGAAACTTTGAAGGCAACTCACAGAGTTTAGTAACAAAGAAGATTTTTACAAAGTTTGACATCTGGATTGTGCACTACGGGGAATGATTCCCTAATCAGTCTGTTCCCTTAAAAAAAATTCTATGTGTGTTATATCCCTACTGGGACTATCCCAGCCCTCAATCCAGTGTCTTGTCCATTCTAAGTTCATAGGGAACCCGGTATCTTTGAGATAATTTCCTCTACCTGTGATGAACATGCTTCTAAAACAGTGAAATGCAATATTAGTCTTCGTGGGTATTTTAACATATTTTGTGCTTCCTGGGTGGGAGCACTCTATATGTATACCATCTCTAACAAAACTCCTGTTAAATTACTTAGAGGTCACTTCTGCTAGAGAGAGAGAAGCAGAAGTTTAGAAGCCTCCTCCTAATCTCCGTATGTTCTGTCAAAAGGGTAAAGTTGCATTTTTTCTGTTCTTCCCATTAACCGAATCTGTGTTTTTCTATACTGCTCGTGATTCCTTACTATATGTCCCTTGATCCCGTCTATGTGTTTACTAACGTGGCTGATTTATTCTGTCTAGGTGTCTATATTGGCTATGTGCTCTACTACTCCTACAATTTCTAGCAAAATGTCCTTAATTTTTACAAATGTAACATATTATCGGTCTTTTGTTACTATTAGGGTTTTGGGGTTTGGGCTGATGAGACTTTGGTGTAAGAGCCTGTATACTTTCAATCCTCAGCCTCTCCTCTCGCAGTTTTCTACGCCTAGCAATAGTCCTATGGTGTTCAATTGCGCACTCTCTAAGGCAAGCTACTGTGACCCCTCTCCAATTAGGCAAAGATGTTTGTACTCTGTCCCTCACTGCCTTATCGAGTCCGTCCATCAGCGCAGAGACAACCACCTCTCTGTAATTGTCATCGTTCCCTGCATCCGATACCCCTATGTATCTATCCATTATGTGTAGGGACCGATGGAAAAATTCAGATGTCATTTCGTTTTCACTCTGCTTTATGGAGAACATTTTCCTCCATTTAGCAGTTGTGGGGAAATACAACTCTAGTTGTCTGTTAATTTGTTCTATATTTTCCTGATTGTTTCTGTCAGTCATAGGACTGTCCATCTCTAATCTACAATCAGTAATTAATTTTTGGGTGTCAATATTAGGGGGTAGGCATGCTTTCAAAAACGTCCGCTAATGTTGGTTTGTTGGTTCATACACATTACCCAGATCTCTGATAAATTTCTGACATCTGGCTAAATGCTTCCGAGGGTTGGGGAATTCTGAAATGATTGATCGCAGCTCATCTCTGGGCCACGGGCAATACATTGCATTATTCTCGGTGAGGACTACTTCCTGTCTATCGGTTCCCCCATTGGGAGTTACTATTTCCAAAACAGGGTGTAATCCTACCGTTCCGTTCCTAATCTGTTTACTGTGTGGTGTTGTTGTTTCTGTGCAATGAACTGTCTCATACTTACCAGTAGCTGTGACTTCACCAGTTCTTTCATTAGGGAATATTATTACTGCGCTACCTGGTTGGACAGGCCCCACCTGAGTGTCCTGCAAAGTGACTGCTTGGAGGAGAGCTGTGATTTGGCTGAATCCTTCATCTTCCTGTGACCTAAAACCTTGGAGAGACTTCAAAACAGGATACATTTTTCAAAAGTTAGGGTTAATACATTGCTCTTTCATATTACTATCATTTACGGATGTATCATTGACTGTAGCCTCCTGTTCCCCTTCGACCTGTGTCGACAATGGTGTGTTTGTGTTCTCATTCCCGCTAGGTTTGGAGCCGGCAGCATATGTTAATTTCCCTTGCATATCGCCCTCTTGCTGCCATAAATTTAAACAGTTTGTGTGTCTGACCTTTTGTTTTCGGGATTTTATCAGACATATCCTAAACCTTAAATTCTGCAACACCTCTGGTTCAAAACTGCCTACCCTAGGGAATGGTTCCCTATCTTCCGCAGTCATACGTTCCCATTCATTGCATAAAACCTCTGCGTTTGATCCATATTTCTCACACATTATGTACCTCGCCGACCCCTTGGGCCGCGGAATATCAACCTGAACCCTGGTTGATCGTCCCTTACTTGAGCAACTGGGCCCCATCTTTTGCAGGTATTGCCTTCTCAGCTAATTCCTACAAAAAAAACAAAATACTCAATATAAGGCAACGGTGAAAATTCAACGAGTGCTCTCACTCACTCACGCCCACGTTGGCCAATACACCTAAACACTGTCGTCAGCGCCGGTACGTACCCAACCTAGGGCCCCTGTGTAACCTCTATTCACTGGAAGTATATGGGAGTAACTTACCCTTCCCAGTAAATATTGGTCGTTGGAGATTTCCTGAGTGACCAGAGAAACTCCCTTAAAATCAGAAAACTGTTACACAAATCACGTTGCGTGTGCTACACCTAGCGCTTATGATCCCGCGATTTTACGCAAAGGTCGTAAAAGGGTATCACGTTGAGCTAAATATTGCACCCACGAACGCGCGGTCCAATCGCACAGCGTATAGGTAACTGTTACTTATCCGCCGTACGACCAATGGAATCGTTTTTCAGGCTGCGAAACCTCAGCCGGAGCGTATCTGAACGGGCCTATATGGGTTCTACGCCAACCACCTGGGCTGCGCTCTCTAAACAAAAACCTCGCTGACCTTTGGTCTGCGGTACTCTATACCTTCGCTGACCTTTGGTCTGCGATATCTACTACTTTGCTCCTTTGTACTTTAATCAATGTTAACGTGAGCAAGCCACTCTCACGCCACCAAGTGTCCACTCACCTGGTGTGGTCTCCTACGGGATCCCGAATTCCCTGGGTCCACAAAACCTTTATTGTTTGCACACTCACGTTCGTTCACTCAAATACACTTTTTGGTTTTTCTGTACAGAAAATTAACTTTCATTCAGGTGAACAGCCTTAGTACCAGAGGTAATGCAGTAAAAAAGGTTTTGTTTAAACTAAATCTTGGACACTGAGCAATTTGTGCTATTATCGCGTGGCTACCGTTTCACACCTAAACTAAACAGTGCTTATTGTGTAATTTGTACTTAGCGGCCGTATCCTTACGCACGTTGCGTAAGCACGCGATCGTGCGTACGTCTTTACGTTGCGTACGCAGTCCCGTACTTTGTCCGAGACACGTATACAAAAGACCGTACGTCCGCAATAGTACAAATCCCACACTTCTATAAATGTAAGCGATATTACCTATAATCGTTTACTTAACACAACACAGTATCTTTCTGTATAAACCTGTTTAACTAGGCCAGACTGTATTTGTGTTTTTACGTTTTACTCCCTTAATATCTAGTCTATGTTTTAACTAAATAGCAACAAATTTCTCAGCACAGGTCGAAATGAATCTAATAATCATCAATAATTCAAATGGTATGATTCAGATTGGATAGCTATCTTGCAGAACATACATTAATATAAACACACACATATTTATAATATTATATATATGTACCATTCACTGGTTTCATGAGACTCATTTACCCATTAAGTGCTTCTAATTTGCATATGAATGCTATGTGCTATGCTATTGGCTGCCTGTAAAGGTGGTTTTTTTTCACTGCTAGGAAAAAGCAGTTATACAGGTTAATTTGCATTTCAATGGCTATCTTATAGCTAACAGAGTTAACTGAATCTTAGAGGTAAAAGGGAAAAAAAACAACTTTGTTTATATCTGTGTGTGGTTCTTACATCAAGTATTCATCTTACTATTAACTTTCATTAAGCCCCATCTGAAACTATTTGTAATTGACTATGGCATGGGTTAAATAAATGCATTGGTAACTCATAAATGGTGATTGATTGTGACCAGGGAGAGCTGATTATTCCAGGCAGTGAAAATCATCCATTTAGAAAAATGACCTTCCCAACATGGCCGCTGCTCCTCCCCCTTCCACATCCATGAGGGTTACACAAAATGGTGGACAGGCCATGTGGTTAGTCCAAAATGGAGAACAAACCATGCGGCTTCCGTTGTCACAAAGAAATCACACACCATGCAAGTCCCTGAAGTTATTTTAGGCCTGAGTTAAAAATAAAACTATATCAAAGCTATGCAGCAACTTTTAAATATACTTTTAAACCTACTTAAACAGATAAACAATCCAATCTGAATCAAACACAATATGACCTTTGAACCTTGTTTTGCAACAATAAAAATACATTTTAGCATCGTAAATATTATGAGAAACGAATTGTCCTTTAAATTTCATATCAGCATCTTACTGATACCACAACAAAACATTAACTTGGATGTTTTTTTCGTCAGCATTTTGCGATGCGTCCATCATTAGCCGGTCAATTACAGCCGCGTTTGTAATGTACAGTGCATCATTAAGAACGTGATATCCCGTGAGAGCTCCCAATTGATAATGTCGATATTATCTTAAACCATAAAGCTATACCTCTAGATACACTTTTTCCGTGGAGCCGCTATGGCCGCTAGACTGAATACACGCGCTACGCACTTTGTACGCTATTTGCGTACAGAGTCCCGTACGTGGAATGTACTTGGCGTACACACGCTGCGCTGAGTGTACAGAGTACGCACAGCGCGCACACACAATTGATAACCTTTAAACCTTTTTTTAGTAATACAATGTAATAATATGGTTACACTTTAAACCTTTATGCAGCAAAGCACTGCAATGATGTTATACCTTAAACCTTAAGTAGCGCTGACGGTATAAAGTACCCGCAGTGCGTACACCTTATCAATACTTATAAACCTTATACAGTTAAATACGCTTTAAACCCTAGCAGGGAAATGAGGACACAACACCGATATGTAGTTGAACCACAGGGTTCTAAGGCCACAGTGGATTATTTCAAAAGGTAAAGCAGTAAAAATTATACACTACAGGCTAACAAGATAAATCTACAACAGAATAATGGCTACAGTCAATGTACATACGTGAGAATGTTCGCTTGCGCAACCCAGCCGGTCCTCCGCTTATCAGGTAGAAAGCGTTCAGAGTCTTGTGTGACCAAGCCTGCTGCAAGCTCTCTTTATTCACTTCATCCAAAACATAACACAATGGATACTGTAATCTCTTTGTTCATTGGACACAGGGATGGTCATTTACAGTACAGGAGAGGTCATAGGTGTGTTTGAATAGGTGGGCGATGTCTTTCTTAACTGCTCTTGTGGGTGGTCTCCTCTGGATTCCCCCTGCATACATAATATACAGTAAATACAGTTTAAACCTATATTCTGCTTCTGCATCTAACTATCCTCAAGAACATGCGATCTTCCTCAAACCAACACCAGAATGTTTCCCTTAAAATACCCTACAGCTGGATACCAAACACCACCTTGTAACCTTGTTCTGGCCCCTCCCATCCTGTAAAGGTGAATCCCCTTGTTCTGTAACCATTTTAAACAGCTCTTTCTTTCTGATGTGGTGCAGGGGGCTATGTGTACAATGTGCACTATTTGGGTTAAATATGTAATGTTCTGATAACCCTCTATGCGCTCACAAACTCCGCCGTAAATACCCATACCACGCGCATGATCGCAGGAGCGATCCTACGCAAATTGCGGATATGTGCATGCACGGCAGAATAAGTGCACGCGCAGCGGACATGTGTATGGGGTTAGTACATGGTGTATGCGTTACACTATTTTTCGACTTTGACAGCAGATAGCAATGGCATGGGGACAAGCCTTCTGCCCTTCTATCCATACAATGTCAAGTGCAACGCACCGTTTCTTAGGGCCTGATTGATATTTGTACACAGACCCAATGGTTGGTGTACAAATACAATGTTTGTGGGTCTTCATAGGCACAAAACCCATTCTGCGTATGTTCACAAAGAATCTTGCAATGTCACTTGCAGCCCCTAGTCAGCTGCAGCTTGATTGACATGCAGTGTTCTTCAAAATGGGAGCATGTCGCCCCCATTTTGAAGGCATGTTGGGTCCAGGACCTGCGTCGTCGGACACCAACTTTCTGGGCCTGGATGTCCAGATCTGATGGTCAGCCTGATTAAGCTTCAGCATATGCAGGCTGGCCGTTGCACGTAACCATCGCAAATGGCCGCAATGATGATCTGAAGCTGCGTCCTTAGACGCAGCACTCAGATCCTTGCTAATGCTAACAGGAGGCATCTATCGCCTACAGACGCCTCCTGCTGCATTCTAATTTTAATTGCACAGAATTGCACAGCTGATTGCTTGCAGCTGTGCAATTCCATACAAACATGCATCAGGCCTATTTAAAGGACATCTGCATTGGTCCCTGAATCAGATTATCAGTAATTTGATGCACTGTTGCATGTCTGTGGGATTGAACAAATCGGCCCACTTAAATTCATGCGCCGGTGAATACCAAGGCTCAGGGCAGCATCCACAATGCTGAGCCATGAGTGGCCGCGGCGGAGAGGCTGAGAACCGAATAGCAGCGTCGGGACGGGGAGAAGACAGGTGGCCGCGGCGGTGAGGGGGAGAAGAAAATAGCAGCGCCGGGACTGGGAGGAGACAGGTGGCCGCGGAGAAAGCCAGTTAACGCTGCGGGAGGGGTTAATACATCCCGCATCAGTCCCTCTTTCCCTCCGTTTCTCTCTCACCCTCTGTCTCTCTCTCCCTCCCTCAGTGTCTCTTTAAGCCTCAGTCTCTCTCCCTCCCTCCCTCCCTCAGCGTCTCTATCTCCCTCAGTCTCTATACCCCTCAGTCACTCTCCCTCCCCCTCAATCTCACTCTCTCACCCCCAGTCTCTCTCATACACAGGGCCGCCATCAAGGAAAAGACCACTGGCCGGTACTGGAGTAGGGGGGTTGTTGGACTGGACTAGACTGGGGGGAAGGGGGGTGTCTGCCTATTTTGTCATTCCTGGGCCCCACAATTTCTGATGGCAGCCCTGACCACAGGACTTGAACTCACTTTTTGGTCCTCCATTCTGTGTACCGTTTAACAATTCACCAATGCAGTTGCTTTTGTAATGCACACACTGCTGCCACAAGCACAATCATTCTAGGTTAGGTCTGTCAGATTGTGTTGCTTACCCATTATTTTGACACAAGTCGATAGTCTATGTACCTCTGTCAGAACCGGTGACAGGAGGGGTCAAAGGGGACACTTGTACCGGGCCCCAGTGGTCAGAGGGGCCCCAAGGATATGCCATTTACTGCCTGGCAGGGATGTGAGCAGTCTTGTCCAAATAGGGCAGCGAGAAGTAAGCGGTGTGGGCACAGCATCAGAGTGAAAAGAGCCTATCACACACAGTGACTGTGCGGTGTGAGTGTGCGCCTGCTCTTCCGGGTGCAGCTCTGTTGCAGGAAGTTATGGGACATACTGCAGCTCTGCTGACCAGGATTCCTATGCCCTGCGCCGGCTTCTTCTGGTGGGGAGTGAGGGCCGCATGGCACCTGCTGTGTGATGTTTGGTCTGGATACTGGGGAGTGCAGTGCAGGTGAGTCACTCTCTGGAGTAAGAGTTGATTGGTGAGGGGATACAGGGCTTTAGGATGGGGGAGCTGGGAATGCAGCATGGAGTCACACATTTTACATATTTAATATATATATATATATATATAGAGAGAGAGAGAGAGGGGGGGGGGGGCAGAGATAGCACTGTACCAGGCCCCTAGATTTCTGTTGCCGGCCCTGATCTCTGTATTATCTTTCCCTTATAGCTATGCAATGGTACTAATAGTTACCATCTACTTTGGGGTTTTACATGTTTTAGTTGGGTGTAGTATGTTATGCCAGCGGTTGGGCTCCCGGCGTCCAGCATACCGGCGCCGGAATACCAACCGCCAGCATACCGACAGCTGGGCGAGCACAAATGAGCCCCTTGCGGGCTCTCTGCGCTGGCCACGCTGCGGGCACAGTGGCGCGCTACTCACACCACGCTATCTATTCTCTCTCCAGGGGCGTCGTGGACCCCAAGAGGGAGAATAGCTGTCGGTATGCCGGCGGTCAGGATTCCGGCACCGTTATGCTGGTCGTCGGGAGTCCAGCCGCCAGCAAACTGAAGATCACCCGTTTTAGTTCCTTTTGCTTTTTACTATTCCTTTTATATTTGCTATTTAGTTTGTCACCCTCAAGTTATATCCTCTTATACTTGTATATTTCCTTTCTACCACTTCGAAGTGACTATTGCCAGGGGTATCCACTAGTTCTGCTTTCTCAAGTGTGACAGGACGATACCGTACGGAAGCACTCGCAGCTTCCGCGTCCCGTTGACTGCGCACAGAATGGAAGGTCAAGCCGCACGAGGCCTGACCACATAGGGGATTCCCGCTTACCGTCAGTAACCGCCTGTTACTGACTCCACCCACTGCGCTGTGGGCGGGTTCTCGCTGCCACCACCAAACTCCTAACCTGCCGTGGCGTTTGGAACCACGGTTCTGCTCTGTATGTGCCGACGCACTGCTTTACCACACCTGTGTGGTGTCGACGAATCCCCACTAGCCACTTGCTAGGCCTCTACCGGTAGCTGGCGGAAGGCGGAGCTTGGAGACGTCAGGTGCTTCCCTGGACAGCCGGAGAACGGGGCTAGGTTTGGCCTAACCCTGTTGGTCACAAGATGAAGCAGTCTTCTTGAGGCAAAGGTGTTTATTGCTCAAATAACCTTTAAAAAGGCTCCTCCCTATTGCTAGGGGCAACAGCATACAATTAAGATGTTTCAGCAGAAGAAGATGTTACAATACACAATCCTATGGGCCAACTGCCCTTCTTTTATCCCTCTCCAAGACCCCTTACCACAGGGGGTAAGCCCGCCCTGTGGTGTACAACCAATCAATGTTTACCCATGAGCTGTGCATGCTCTGGTCTCATGCACACCTAACATTGTCCCCAATGGACAGTGGGGAGTGGTCGGTCTCCTTTGTCTCTCCCATCTGGGAGAGCAGGGTACTCCCACGGTGCCGTTCAGTCTGGCTGGGGGGGAGGTTTTCCCTCCTAAACTGACTTCCAGAAACCTGCCCGGGACCCCTCTCACTGCCTGCAGCCTGGATTTGGGCTCCAGAGCTGGGCAGCCTGGCTCCCCGGTCCAGGTTTCCTGACCACTACGGCTGATCTCCATGGAGCTCCAAGAAACCACTCAGCTAGTTTTATAGCTAAGCTGCTTCTCTTTCTCCCTGTCCCCATTGGAACTGTGAGGCTGGATGGGAAAGCATTCCGTTTTTAGGGAAAAGGTCTGGGAGAATCCATCAGCCTGCACAGCCATGGATTCCCCCCTCCTGGGACACACAATCAAGTAAGTGCAATTTATCTTTAAATACATTACATTTTAAACCACACTGTACATTTCCCTGTAACTATATACTGAGCCTGTGCCCTGCACAGACTCTACATACTCAGGCACTGCAGTGCCTTACAACACACTGTATGTCATTATTTTACACAATGTTTTATTTAACTGCTGTGCTTCCCTAGCCCTGCAGCCTGGCTGCTAGGGCTCTCTCTCTCAGTGCTGGAGGTATGGGGCTGGCTTCCCCCATCCTCCAGCCTGCTTTTCTGCCTCTGGGGTTCCAGGGAGCTGGCTCTCCCTGTCCCCCCAGGGTGGCACTTACCAGTGGCCTCGCCGCACGCAGCGGCGCACCCCCCTGTACCTAAGCCCGGCGGCCCGGGACACTTGTCCCGGCCGCCGTGACTCTGGCTTTGTTTCAGCGCTGAGGCGTCGGGAGCGTAGCTCCCGGACCCCAGCGCTCACCATCCTGCTGGGCAGCCTATTTTCCCCCACGCCGCTAGGGAGCCGGCTAGCCCGGTCCCCCATGAGCGGCGCCTGTCTGGTGGCCTCGCTGCAGCGTCCGGCGGGGAGCCGGGCTGCAGCGCACCCCCCTCGCCGGCTAGCAGCCAGGGACGTCCGTCCCGGCTGCTGCGGCTGGCCACCCGTGCTGGGCTGAGGCGCTGGGAGCAGAGCTCCCGGCCCCCAGCGGCGGCTCTCACATAGAGCACTGCAGCGGGAGCCGAGCTCCCAGCCGCAGCGCTCACCCTTCTCCCCGGCGCGCACACTCCAGTGCGCCCGGGGCTACACTGACCGCTGCCGGGAGCGGAGCTCCCGGACTCCGGCGGTCAGCGGCTGTCTCCTCTCCCCCGGCGTGCACACTCTGCTGAGCGCGCCGGGGGCTGTCCTCCCTGCCGTGGTCTCCGGAGAGGTCCGGGACCACGGCACAACCATAAAATACATTTTTTACATACTTTTACAAACACGGCGCCTAGCGCCCAACACATTTAAAATCTGGCGCCAAGCGCCCTTTGTTCTCTTTAAATGGCGCCGGGCACTAGGGGTTAACCCCTTCAGTGCCGCAGGCGGCCATTTGCCTCGTGGCTGGGGCTCTCCGGCCACACTCCTCCCCCCCCATTCAAGCGGGTCAACCAGGGACCCATGTCCCAACGATTTGGGTCCTGGTCCCGCAGTCCGTTGGGGTGACGGGGACGCTACCTGGGGGGTGTAGGCTCTGGCCTAGACAGTTCATCCATAGTGTAGTGGGCCTCTCTTCGTGGGTGCACAATGTTCAAATAGTCCACCTGAAGTCCAAGTTCAAGGCTCCACCACAAAAGTCTGTCCAATTCCCCCAAGGTAGGTTGCAGCCACCTAACAGGTAGGTGGTAAGTCACCACGGTGGGGGGCCGGTTACAAACAAGTGCCACCCACGGTGTCCCAACTGTGGCATACCCCACCTCCCACCATAGCAGTTTTCTGCTCAAACAGGCCACAGGGTGCTCCTGCCCATATGGCTCTTTCTGGCTCGGTACTGCTCCCAGTCCGTGCAGTGGCGCAATAGTTCGTAACGCACAGTCCTGGTCAAGAATGTGCGCCATCAGCACTGGAGCGGGTACCCGAGTCTTCTTCAATGACTGGAATGCCAACTCGCAAGCGGGTGCAAAGTCCACTGACTTGGGAATGCCCTTCCTAGCCATCTCTGTCAAGGGGTTCACTACAGGACTAAAGTCAATGACAACATGTCCGTAGGGCCTTACAGGTTCTAAGGCCAGTACCGGTCTGGGTGATGTGGGTCGGGTTACACAAAGGGGGCGACCCGGCACCGGTCTGAAAATAGTTTTTGATTACAGAAAAACCAAATTTGGACAATTTTCAAGTAAAATCTTTAATATAATGTCCAGTTTGGGGGTGCGCCCAGAGCCAGTGACATATGCATAAACAAAAGGGAGAAAGAAGAAGGCTCTTGTGTGGGCGCACTCATTAATGGTAGTTAAATAACTAGAATGAATAACACTAGGTTGATTAGTCAGCAGATAAAACAAAATTTATTTGGAAATATTAAGAACATAATTGCCCCTGGTTGAGGAGATGTGAATGATCCCAGATAAAAATGTTCTGGTCCTGCCTCAGGAAATGAGATGGAGAGGGGTAGAGACACTGCAAGTCATAAACCCTTTCTCACCCGGCCAGTACAGATGATCTGTATTAATGAGATCAATTAAGTCAATTGATTTTAGATTCTGTCATAATCCTAATGAAGGAATAACAGCTGTTATGGCAATAAGTAATAATAGAAACAAATCAAAGGATATACCAGGGTAAAGAAAGAAAAGGATAGGAACAAATGGTGATGCTGCTGTTGGAGTCACATACCACACATCATATGCAATGATTGATGTTCTACAACACTGAGTATTCCCTGTGAGTCTCCACCTCAGGTACTAACTCAGCCCACACTGTTTCGCTTCCAAGATCGGACGAGATCGGGCATTAGCAGTGTGGTTTGATAGTAGAAGGATTTGGTCAGACGTCCAATGAGAGTGCACCTATATAGGGGGGGATAATTAGCTGGGTCTTATAGATACAGTGTGGATCTGCTTTTTGTGTTAGGCAGGAGACATCAAGTCCCACACCGGTGGTATTGTGTCCCTGGATCACAAATGAGAGTCCACGAAAAAGGAAGATATATAGATTTATGAAAAAAACGAAGATATATAGATTTATGAAAAAAACCCTAAAAAGGATAATGGAGATCAATTAGGCTGTAGTTATTAGGAACGGGTGATAAAAATTACCCGTCCGTATAGATACAAATGGATAAAGAAACACGGATCAAGAAATTTTTTTATATATATGTGTACATTGGTACTGGTGTAAAGAACAGAAAATATGTCAAAGATAATTGTAGATACAAATAAATAGTACTGGTATATGCAATGAAATAATCACTAGTGACATGGGTGTCATTAGAAACACTTTGTGTGAATTGGAGCTGTTATAATCATTAGGATATAGGGAAATAGACATGAAATTCTCATATAACCCATGCAGCAATATGACAACAGGATCTGCAGGAGGAAAGTCAAAGAAGAATGCAGTATTTCTTTCCTATAAAATGCAGTTTTTAATCCTGATGCAATAAACTAAGATGCATAAGCCTGGAAAAAGGCATAAATGAAGCTGCACGGATATAGATACAATTTCTATGACAGCTGGGCAAAAATTAGCCCAAAATGGCAGGATGGAATGATCTGACCTGAGGCTAGGAGTGAATCACTTGCAGTTGGACAAAACAGGACCCATTGGAATGGAAAACATGTTTCACCCCTGTGGGGCTTGCTCACTTCACACAGGAAGTGAGCAAGCCCCACAGGGGTGAAACATGTTTTCCATTCCAATGGGTCCTGTTTTGTCCAACTGCAAGTGATTCACTCCTAGCCTCAGGTCAGATCATTCCATCCTGCCATTTTGGGCTAATTTTTGCCCAGCTGTCATAGAAATTGTATCTATATCCGTGCAGCTTCATTTATGCCTTTTTCCAGGCTTATGCATCTTAGTTTATTGCATCAGGATTAAAAACTGCATTTTATAGGAAAGAAATACTGCATTCTTCTTTGACTTTCCTCCTGCAGATCCTGTTGTCATATTGCTGCATGGGTTATATGAGAATTTCATGTCTATTTCCCTATATCCTAATGATTATAACAGCTCCAATTCACACAAAGTGTTTCTAATGACACCCATGTCACTAGTGATTATTTCATTGCATATACCAGTACTATTTATTTGTATCTACAATTATCTTTGACATATTTTCTGTTCTTTACACCAGTACCAATGTACACATATATATAAAAAAAATTCTTGATCCGTGTTTCTTTATCCATTTGTATCTATACGGACGGGTAATTTTTATCACCCGTTCCTAATAACTACAGCCTAATTGATCTCCATTATCCTTTTTAGGGTTTTTTTCATAAATCTATATATCTTCGTTTTTTTCATAAATCTATATATCTTCCTTTTTCGTGGACTCTCATTTGTGATCCAGGGACACAATACCACCGGTGTGGGACTTGATGTCTCCTGCCTAACACAAAAAGCAGATCCACACTGTATCTATAAGACCCAGCTAATTATCCCCCCCTATATAGGTGCACTCTCATTGGACGTCTGACCAAATCCTTCTACTATCAAACCACACTGCTAATGCCCGATCTCGTCCGATCTTGGAAGCGAAACAGTGTGGGCTGAGTTAGTACCTGAGGTGGAGACTCACAGGGAATACTCAGTGTTGTAGAACATCAATACATCAATCATTGCATATGATGTGTGGTATGTGACTCCAACAGCAGCATCACCATTTGTTCCTATCCTTTTCTTTCTTTACCCTGGTATATCCTTTGATTTGTTTCTATTATTACTTATTGCCATAACAGCTGTTATTCCTTCATTAGGATTATGACAGAATCTAAAATCAATTGACTTAATTGATCTCATTAATACAGATCATCTGTACTGGCCGGGTGAGAAAGGGTTTATGACTTGCAGTGTCTCTACCCCTCTCCATCTCATTTCCTGAGGCAGGACCAGAACATTTTTATCTGGGATCATTCACATCTCCTCAACCAGGGGCAATTATATTCTTAATATTTCCAAATAAATTTTGTTTTATCTGCTGACTAATCAACCTAGTGTTATTCATTCTAGTTATTTAACTACCATTAATGAGTGCGCCCACACAAGAGCCTTCTTCTTTCTCCCTTTTGTTTATGATGTGGGTCGGGGACAGCCTCTGGTTGCCTCCACCCCCTCTGGGTTGGGCCTACCCCTGTCTCCTCCCACATGGTGCCCCAGGCACTGCACCTCCGTCATACCTATCTGGCAACGGTCTGCCCTAACTGTCAGACCTGCCCTCCAATCCTCCTCCGTCGACCTATGACTCGGGAAACCTACCCTGTCACCTAGGCCTACTCCTTCCTCCTCGTCCGCTACCTGTGCCACAGTGATGGCGGCCAGACCACCAGCCTCTGGATCCTGTGTGGCATCCACTACAGGGAGGCTGCGTGTCTTCCCCGATCTACTGCGCACAGGCAGGGGACCTGCTATGTCCACAGCAACTTGCTGCAAGGGTTCTCCTATGGGCAGAGGCCCAGAGACAACACAAACGCTGGAGTGCCCCGGCTGCCAACGCATGGCACCAGCCTTACAGTTGGTCTGGGCGTCATCCGACATTCCAGACCAGGGTAAGCTCTGTGTCAGGCACTTCAGGGTACGGTCTGTCTCCGGGTTACTGTCCAAAGGGGTTTCGCTGGCAACCGACACCGGTTGCGCAGGAACGTTCCCTGGGGGGACCAGTTGGACACATTTCCTATCTGGTCTATCCCCTCCCACTTTCCTGGCTACCCTGTACCGTAACCCTTCCCGCCAGGTCAAACTCCCCGCCCCAACCCCGTCAAGGCCGCTGCCAGAGTGGCGCCTCATGCCTTTCGGGGATGGGTCAGAGAGTTGAGCCTCCCTAAACTCCTGCCTGTGGCCCTCAATCTCTCCTAAATTGGGACACTCTACAGGGGGATCTAGGTGGGGACTACTAGGGTCAGTCTGGTAGGGGTCAGTCATGGAAAAATCAGTGTGGTTTCTCATACTCACCGCCGGAGTTGGCAAACCACTTGGGTCAGGAGCATCATTGGGCACCCCCACAGGATCAAATGAGCTGGAACCGACATCCTCTGCGTTGCTAGTGGACGTGGGCATACCAGAGGCAAAAGGCATGCGGGGTCGATGTACTGATCTAGCCGCTGTGATCTTTTCCTCTGGGCTGGTTGATGCTGTGGTTGGCTGTGCTGGCAGTTGTCTAGCAGCTGTAGTCTTTTCCTCTGGGCTGGGCTGTGCTGGAGTAGCTGATGTCAACGGTGGTTTTGGAACTTGACTCCGGGGAATGGCGCCAACAAACGTAGTGACGATCCCACCACCCAGATCATTTCCTAGGACCACATCAGTTGGGAGACCATCCATGACGGCAACTTCTCGCAACTCTGGTCCAGCTCCCCAGTCCAGGTAGACTCTTGCCATGGGAACCGCTTTTTCTGTTCCTTCTGCCAGGGTGACCGTGGCAGTGCGACCCTGCAATACTGCAGCAGGATCTATAAGGTGGGGGCTCACCACAGTGATTGAGGCCCCTGAGTCTCTTAGGCCTTCTCCCTGCAGGGGTCCCACGTGGACCGGCTGCAGGTGCCTCCACATGTTGTGTAGGGGCTGTTTGGCCATGCAGGTGACTCTCTCCGCAGAGTGCACCTGTCTCTCGCCACACTCCATCGGACTGACTGGAGGGGGAACAGTCTCTGTAGGCTCATCTCCTCTCGTCAAACAAGCGATCCGGGCTCCAGCACTCGGATTTGGGGCACGAGTCTGGGGTGCTTGGGATGCAGGACAGTTCATCCTCAGATGTCCGATTTTCCCACAGCCGTAGCACTTCTTCTCCAGTCGTGGCACCGATGATCTCTGATCAGTTGCAGGGACGCTGCGGTGCGGTTGCTGGCCAAGAGCACCCGGGTTGGAAGATGCTTGTCTTTGGGGGTGATGAGCTGAAGAGGGTGGTCCCCTTGGTGGTACAGTCTGTTGGAGCTGGCTGCTGGCGGGGCGGTTCTGCCCCCGTGGCCGAATTGCCACATACTTGTCTGCTAATTGGGCAGCCATCTTTAAGCTGGGTGGCTCCCGATCTAGCACCCACTCCTTCACTTCTTGGGCGCACCGGCGGTAGAACTGCTCCCTGCAGATCAGGTCGATCAGTGCGTCCCATGTAGTGGCTTCCGAATCCTTCACCCACTTCACCACGTACTGCCTCAGCTGGGTGGCGAACTGCTCATGGGTGCTGCTAGGATTCTTAGGCAAGTCTCTGAATTTCTTCCTGTAAGACTCGGGAGTGATGAAGAATCGCTGGAGGAGGGCCTTCGCGACTTCGTCGTAGTTCCCACAGTCCTCCGTCGCCACTCCTCGATAGGCCTCCAAGGCCTCTCCATGCAGAGTGGGCACAAGGTGTCTCACCCACTCTGACTTGGGTAGATCGTGTAGTTTACAAGTCCTTTCAAAAACTTGTAAATGTCCATCAATGTCCCCATCACTGTCTGCAAACTTGGCAAACTGAATACGTCCTGATCTGCGTACAACAGCTGGCAACGGCTCCCGGGGTACCACGGCCTGTGGTGCCCGCTCATCACGCCACATCTGGATGATGATCAAGCGCTCTTGCTCCGTTGCCCTTTCCCCCAATTCCGCTAGCCGATCTGCTAGGGTATCCGGGCCGCCCCCCCTGGGACGTTGGGATCCTGGCCCTGCTAGGGATTGCTGGGAAACATTGCTGCTGTGAGAGAGGACGGGGCTTGTGGTTCTCACCGGTTCTGTACGAAGGTCCACTGGTGGGCCGTCCTCTGCGATGCTGACGCCGTCAGTGCTTTCCACCTCCGCCCGATGAGACTCCTCCCAGCTCCTGAGCGCCGCCTGCATGACGCTCCTGGACGCGTTGGAAGGGATATCCACACCCTTCCCCTGGCATACGATCTCCAGATCCTCCTTGGACATTCCGCTGAATTCCGCCATCTTGTGCGTTCTCCTGCGCTGCAGTTACTCCTCTCCTGAGTAACTCGGCTTCTCCAATCAGGTGATGAAAAGCCGCCTGGGATTATCCCACCACTATGCCACCAATTTCTGTGACAGGACGATACCGTACGGAAGCACTCGCAGCTTCCGCGTCCCGTTGACTGCGCACAGAATGGAAGGTCAAGCCGCATGAGGCCTGACCACATAGGGGATTCCCGCTTACCGTCAGTAACCGCCTGTTACTGACTCCACCCACTGCGCTGTGGGCGGGTTCTCGCTGCCACCACCAAACTCCTAACCTGCCGTGGCGTTTGGAACCACGGTTCTGCTCTGTATGTGCCGACGCACTGCTTTACCACACCTGTGTGGTGTCGACGAATCCCCACTAGCCACTTGCTAGGCCTCTACCGGTAGCTGGCGGAAGGCGGAGCTTGGAGACGTCAGGTGCTTCCCTGGACAGCCGGAGAACGGGGCTAGGTTTGGCCTAACCCTGTTGGTCACAAGATGAAGCAGTCTTCTTGAGGCAAAGGTGTTTATTGCTCAAATAACCTTTAAAAAGGCTCCTCCCTATTGCTAGGGGCAACAGCATACAATTAAGATGTTTCAGCAGAAGAAGATGTTACAATACACAATCCTATGGGCCAACTGCCCTTCTTTTATCCCTCTCCAAGACCCCTTACCACAGGGGGTAAGCCCGCCCTGTGGTGTACAACCAATCAATGTTTACCCATGAGCTGTGCATGCTCTGGTCTCATGCACACCTAACATTGTCCCCAATGGACAGTGGGGAGTGGTCGGTCTCCTTTGTCTCTCCCATCTGGGAGAGCAGGGTACTCCCACGGTGCCGTTCAGTCTGGCTGGGGGGGAGGTTTTCCCTCCTAAACTGACTTCCAGAAACCTGCCCGGGACCCCTCTCACTGCCTGCAGCCTGGATTTGGGCTCCAGAGCTGGGCAGCCTGGCTCCCCGGTCCAGGTTTCCTGGCCACTACGGCTGATCTCCATGGAGCTCCAAGAAACCACTCAGCTTGTTTTATAGCTAAGCTGCTTCTCTTTCTCCCTGTCCCCATTGGAACTGTGAGGCTGGATGGGAAAGCATTCCGTTTTTAGGGAAAAGGTCTGGGAGAATCCATCAGCCTGCACAGCCATGGATTCCCCCCTCCTGGGACACACAATCAAGTAAGTGCAATTTATCTTTAAATACATTACATTTTAAACCACACTGTACATTTCCCTGTAACTATATACTGAGCCTGTGCCCTGCACAGACTCTACATACTCAGGCACTGCAGTGCCTTACAACACACTGTATGTCATTATTTTACACAATGTTTTATTTAACTGCTGTGCTTCCCTAGCCCTGCAGCCTGGCTGCTAGGGCTCTCTCTCTCAGTGCTGGAGGTATGGGGCTGGCTTCCCCCATCCTCCAGCCTGCTTTTCTGCCTCTGGGGTTCCAGGGAGCTGGCTCTCCCTGTCCCCCCAGGGTGGCACTAACCAGTGGCCTCGCCGCACGCAGCGGCGCACCCCCCTGTACCTAAGCCCGGCGGCCCGGGACACTTGTCCCGGCCGCCGTGACTCTGGCTTTGTTTCAGCGCTGAGGCGTCGGGAGCGTAGCTCCCGGACCCCAGCGCTCACCATCCTGCTGGGCAGCCTATTTTCCCCCACGCCGCTAGGGAGCCGGCTAGCCCGGTCCCCCATGAGCGGCGCCTGTCTGGTGGCCTCGCTGCAGCGTCCGGCGGGGAGCCGGGCTGCAGCGCACCCCCCTCGCCGGCTAGCAGCCCGGGACGTCCGTCCCGGCTGCTGCGGCTGGCCACCCGTGCTGGGCTGAGGCGCTGGGAGCAGAGCTCCCGGCCCCCAGCGGCGGCTCTCACATAGAGCACTGCAGCGGGAGCCGAGCTCCCAGCCGCAGCGCTCACCCTTCTCCCCGGCGCGCACACTCCAGTGCGCCCGGGGCTACACTGACCGCTGCCGGGAGCGGAGCTCCCGGACTCCGGCGGTCAGCGGCTGTCTCCTCTCCCCCGGCGTGCACACTCTGCTGAGCGCGCCGGGGGCTGTCCTCCCTGCCGTGGTCTCCGGAGAGGTCCGGGACCACGGCACATCCATAAAATACATTTTTTACATACTTTTACAAACACGGCGCCTAGCGCCCAACACATTTAAAATCTGGCGCCAAGCGCCCTTTGTTCTCTTTAAATGGCGCCGGGCACTAGGGGTTAACCCCTTCAGTGCCGCAGGCGGCCATTTGCCTCGTGGCTGGGGCTCTCCGGCCACATCAAGAGATATAGGGTGCAGGATCACACCACATAGTGACTAACGGGCAACTTTTTGGGAGCATGACCCATCATATGTTGGGCGCAGTCATACTTCCCCAGCAGGCACACTCCTCTGCACACTCGCATGCAGGTTCTCTATCCAAATATCCATTAACATAGTATTATACATCTTCTTTGAAAATGAATAATAAAAAACAATTTCATGTGCAGTAAGCAAAATAATGTGATCACATAACAGATGTGGTTCATTAGAACTGATGCAATCATTTGCATTGCTGCCCCACAGTAGGGATGGGCATCGATCATCGATGATTCAAAATCATCGATGGTTTTTGGCCGATGTAGAATACATTTGCCATCGATGGGGGAGAACCACATGGTTTCCCTCCATCGATGGAAAGGAATAACCAAATAGTTTTTGTTTTTTTAATGTGGTGCTGGGATACGGATCATAACTCTGCCGGGATCCCGTCCAGCGGGATGTTGACCGCATCCCCCCTGACACATGCAAAGCCCCATCCCTGTAATTCTGATTGGTCCATGGGTCAGTCAGTGAAAAAACAGGGATGACCACCGATAGTGGGAACTATAGATGGTTATCCACTGCATAGTTGGCAGCTATCGATGGCTACTTTCCATATCGCCATCGATGGTAACCACACCGATGGCCATCCCCACCCCACAGTAGTGCTAGAGCCATGGACCCGATTCTGACTACAGCACTGCCTACACTGCCTGCCATTCACAGCTCAAAAACATACTAGTAGATTGATTCTTATGAAAGTGCCAATATCGTTTGTGCCAGGGACTGACGTGAATAATTCTCTGTAAAGCGCTTCGTAATATGCTGGCGCTAAATAAAGAATAACATAAGTAAATCATACTTTGTTTATGTATTAATTCATCAATAGTTAAAACGTTCACAACAAACTTTTGGGAAAAAATTGTAACTAAAAAAAATTGTGCTGCATAACAAAATAAATATATATAAGTATATAGACTATATGAGCAATTAGCAATATATTACCATGTACATGAAATAGTTTATTGTATTACAAGGGGACCAGATAATTGTCTTTAAACATCTGAGTTTCAGCTGTTCCCAGGAATAAATGAATAGACAAGCTATTTGGTGACAATAAGTGCAGCTCCTAAGTAGGTGAAAGGTGAAAGTGAGCGGCTTGGAGATGACAGGCTGCTACAATGATTGAGAGACAACAAACTCTCCCAGCATACCATGAGGAGTCAAAGTACTCAGCCAGCTAACACTAACCAACCATCCCGATTACACAGTCAGATCGTCACATAGGGCCTTATTCCGAGGCGAAAGCCATACAGATTTTTTTGCAAATGGCCTGTTTTTCCTACTGCGCAAAAGCCGCACTGCTCATGAGCTGCAAAGGTCTTACGGCATCGGTCATAGGGGGTTATTCAGGTCGCATTGCTAATCAATAACCCCAGCGGCGGCACTGTGCACACATTGGGTCGCATTAATTGCGAACGCATCTGCCTGATCTAAAAAATGGCGGCAGGACTTCTACCGTCGCAGCCAGGCTGCGCCAGCAGAAGGCATCCACAGTTTGCGGTCCGATTGCAATTGCAGCGTGATCGCAGTGGGTGGGCGGCTGGTAGCATGCTGGACGGCCTTGCCCTGCGATGGGCGGCCCCCAGCATGCGAAAAAAAGGATTGGAGATTCTGCTAAAAAGCAGAAATTGCAATTCTTACTGAATAGGGTCCTTGGTGTGGAGTAGGACGCAGAGTGACTGGGGGAGGTAACGGGAGTGGCAAAAAACACAAAGGCATGTTGTGACCATTTTGGGGGTAGGGGGTTCGCAGCCAGTGAGTACGTCTTCCAACGCAGTTTCACAGGCTGCTTAGTTGAGATGGACATTCGGAGCAACCATAGGGCTCAGATGTCTGGTAATGTGGCTGAAGTTCGTCTAACGCTACGTCTTTGTACACAAGCAGCGGATCAGAGAAGCAGGCAGTGGGTGTCTTCTCAGACCGCCGCATATCAAAACGCAGCAGTGACGCAATTAGTGCCCAGCTCTGAATCAGTCCCAGAGACACAGTATATATGTGTGTGTGTGTGTGTGTGTGTGTGTGTGTGTGTGTGTGTGTGTGTGTGTGTGTGTGTGTGTGTGTGTGTGTGTATATATATACAGGGCCGGTTCTATGGTTTGTGGCGCCCCGGGCAAAATATGGGGGCGTGGCTTAAATTGGGGGCGTGGTCAAAGCGCTGAAAGAAAAAATACAAATAAATAAAAAGTGTACTTACCATCACCGTTCCTGACCTAGACCCCCTCCGCCGGCGGCGCCGCTCTTCTGCTCTCCTCTCTTCGATCTATGGGAGAGACGTTATTACGTCTCTCCCATAGAACAGCATAGACACTAGAGGTCAATTATGACCCCTAGTGTCTGTGCCACTATGCTGTGCGGTGCGCGATGACGTCATCGCGCATCGCACAGCAAAGGTCCTCAAGACGAAGGGAAACTAGACCGTAGCGTCTAGTTTCCCTTCATGGAGAGGACCTTTGCTGTGCGGTGCGCGATGACGTCATCGCGCACCGCACAACTAAGGTCCTCTCAATGAAGGGAAACTAGACGCTACGCGTCTAGTTCCCTTCAAAGCGGGGAGCACAGCAGGGCACTGCGGGGGGCACAGTGGCGGTTCTTGCCCTGGTGCGGCGCCCTCCGGATGGCGCCGGCGCCCTCCGGAAGGCGGCGCCCCGGGCAAAAGTACCGCTTGCCCGTGGCAAGAACCGCCACTGTATATATATATATATATATATATACACACACACATTAATGTCCTTCTTTTGTATACATTCAGCAATGTTAAGTCAACACTCTCACTAGTAATTATGCAACTTGTATATGGTAAAACAGCTTATGTTGGGAAATATGCCGATATACCTTTTTTATGCTGGAAGGTTTGACTTGTACTCCAGAAGATATGTACTATGGGGGTCATTCCGAGTTGATCGCACGTAGCAACTTTTTGCTGCTCGTGCGATCAACTAGACGCCGCCTATGGGGAAGTATATTTTTGCATAGCAGGGCTGCGAACGCTTGTGCAGCCCTGCTAAGCTAAAAAAGTTTTGTGTAAAACAAGACCAGCCCTGCAGTTACTTACCCTGTGCGATGGATCCAGCGATGAAGGTCCCGGAATTGACGTCAGACATATGCCCTCCAAACGCCTGGACACGCTTGCGTTCGGATCTCCACGCCCCGAAAGCGGTGAGTTGACGCCCCAGAACGCCTCCCACCTGTCAATCTTCTTACGACCGTTTTCTACATACGCGGCGTCGATGCTGCAACAACGCACCTGCACAATGCGGCCGCCGCTCATGCGCAGTTCCAACCCGTTCGCACCGCAGCGTGCGAACAGGTCGGAATGGCCCCCAGTATGTCAATCTAATGTATATAGTATATACACTCACACATAGATGATAGATAAGTATGCAGAAAGAGATAGATAGATAGATAGATAGATAGATAGATAGATAGATAGATAGATAGATAGATAGATAGATAGATAGAAAATAGTGATGAGGGGTCACGTCTAATATTGCAAGCCAAATCCATTTAGCCATTTAGTCATGATCGTTGTCAGTTGTGAAACCTAATGCTTTCTATCACTGTGCTGGGCTGCAGCAAGTAACTATTTGGGGTCATACCTTGTACCCGCAATCCTGCTAGTCCAAACCAGTCAATTTGCGGTATACCAATGCATCTGATTAGGTCACATAAAAAGACCCTGCACGTTTACTACGTGACTTCCACAACACAGGGAATGGACACAATAGGAAATCCTACGCCTTCCCCCACTGTCAGATCCTACAATTGCTGTGTGTAGGGGGCGCAGCAGCATGATGTGTGCATGCAGTGAGCACGCTGAGGGATCTTAACCCTATAGGCACACGGGCTAATCCTATATCACAGCGCACTATGGCTAGGTATCTGCACAGACAGAATGCCAGCACCAGTGCGTGATCAGCACATGCTCTCCAGTCCCCAGCCAGCCAGGCATACAGGGGGCGTGGTGTCACACAGGGGGCGGGGACAACTGGATAAAAGGACTCAGCGTCTCCCATGCCGGCAGCAGCAGGCAGATACTATAACAGCTACTTAGCTTGTCCTGGGAAGTTGCTGTAGACGGAGAAGCAGCTGTAAAGCATCATATATTACAGACAGGTAAATATCACTGATTGCCTTTATTTTCGTTACTTACAATCAAATTATATTTGCTATGGAATGTTTGTTCTTATGTTATTGTATTTTATGTTACAAAGTTACAGTAATGTTGTTTTACTAGTTTAAAAAGTATACACAATCGATGGATCATTTTGACAACTGTGTTTGTAGCATGCAAGGTTTCTATCAATTCGGTGTATTGGAATGAACATAGAGCAAGTCTGGCTATTTTGTATATTTGTAACTCCTAGTCCTTACTGTCAGAATAGTGAGTGATTCGTGTCTCGGTGCACTCTTACAGATGATAGGCTTATAGCTCATGCATAATATGTTTGAAAGTTAACTGGATGAATAGTTGGATGTCTATAGAATTACTACAGCACTGGTAATTATTATAGTAACTTTATTAAGTGTAATATACAGATTGACCATAACCTTTCTTCTTCTATTCCTCTTGATGCAGGTTGGAGCCCAGATCTGTAGAAACAATGCAGGAGTTGATTCCATTTGTCAAAGAGATGCTCAGCCAGAAGCCCAACAAGAAAATGGTGAAGATGTATGTGCTGGGCAGTGTTCTGGCATTTTTTGGAGTAGTCATTGGGCTGGTAGAGACTGTTTGCAGTCCATTCACTGGAGGAGAGGACACTGATCTAGATGAGATCAAGAGCTTCGCTGCACTGCCAGCTCCTGCGCACCCACAAAAAAAAGAAGAGATTCTATTGGAGAAGAGCAACCCTCAGGCAGTTAGGGGAAGAAATTTGGCTAATCGAGGCCATGCATCCTAAATGCCTCTTCTTCATGCAGTGAATGGAAGGACTACTATAGTGTGGGTTGCACTGTATGTTGTGAGAAAGTGGAAGATTATTTGTGTATATGGATGTGCTGCAACCTTGTGGACTATTGACTGACTATTGCTGCTGTGCAGTATAAAGATGCCTGGGTGGTGCCACATGCTGGTACAAATGACTGTTTCTCCCTAATGTTTTTATATTAAAGACATATAGATTTTACCTTTTTAAATAAAATATTTTATTTTAATATAATTATTTTAGTCTCTTGTCTCCATTCGATACATGTGCAATAAACTAAATGCCACAGATGTAACAAATATCACTATCACAGTGACTGTCACACAGCTGGCATGTACCTATAGGATGGCAGTTGCGGGTATTTTAAATGTCTGTGTGTGCTGCTTATTGCATATTGCATATTTATATAGGCTTTATTGCCTAGAACAGGCCTGGGCAACTTGTGGCTCTCCAGCTGTTGGGAAACTACATGTCCCAGCATGCCTTGCCACAGTTGCTATTCGAGAAAGCTACAACTCTGGCAGGGCATGCTGGGATGTGTAGTTTCACAACAGCTGGAGAGCCACAGGTTGGCCAGGCCTGGTTTAGAATAAAGCTCGCTCACTTACAGCGGAAAAGCCGACCACCTTTGCTTACGAGGAATATTCACATACAATACAGCAGTGAATCTGGTTATGGTACATTAAATTACACAGTCTTTAATATTTCCTCTCTAATATGCTGGCTTATACTTAAGTCAATGTATAATTACAAAGTGTAGGAATACCATTTCATAACATTCTCCTTTTACACAAGATTCTATTATACTCAATCCAACAATTTACCTCATAGTTTGTAATGGAAACATTTAAATATTGGTGGGGATTTCAATTGAACATGACTGTGCAAATAATAGTTATCCTGCCTGGCTAATTGAAGCCCCCTTACCTTTTATTGTGGTTGTTGGGGTATTGGAGGGCTCTACTAAAGGTTTCCCTGGGTTTTTACATACAAATCTCAGCTTGTGCCATTCTTTTCAATATAGTTTCCAGTGTTAAGGATAGAAACCCCACTGATTGTATGGGAAAAGATGACCTTTTTAAATTTCAATGGGGAATTCACTTTTTTGATATAGTGTTTCCATTACCGGACAAAAGTTCTAGTTCTAGAATACACGTTTAAAAACCATATTCTATATAACCATACCAAACATGATATTGAATAAAGTATATAAATTATGTCATGTCAAAAGATTTTTAATACTTTTATTGAGTTGTTAATACTATGATAATGAAAGCTCACAGATTTTACACGGTCAAGTCCTATTATTATGACAACCAGCTAATAACCAGAGTAACCGCCGTGTGCAGCACGTACAGCTGCTAGACGAACTGAACTATTCTTTTAGACACAGGTAGCTCACAGGTTCATTTTGATGGTGACCTGCTCCACTGTAGCGCGTCGGTTGGCCCTCACCACCTTCATAGCCGACGTTCGCCTCACATCAATGGCGCAGGGTGCTACGCAGATTCCATGTTGGCTATTCGCAATGGTGCCATTTGTCCATTCACGAAACACCTTCATCACATCAGCACGCGAACAGTTCACAAACTGCGCTGTTTCAGAAATACTGCCCCCTTTTTGAAACTGACAGATCGCCACTTTTATCCATGACAACAATGAGTGATATGTGTATAGATTGCCTATCACACACATTATGGGGCAGATGTATTAACCTGGAGAAGGCATAAGGAAGTGATAAACCAGTGATATGTGCAAGGTGATAAAGGCATCAGCCAATCAGATCCTAACTGTTAATTTACATATTGGAGCTGATTGGCTGGTGCCTTTATCACCTTGCACATATCACTGGTTTATCACTTCCTTATGCCGCCTCCAGGTTAATACATCTGCCCCTATATACCCACAATGCCAGCGCATGACACGTGATGTACTTGATGGGCTATGCGCTGCCGACGTCAAATGTAGGAGGTAATCATAATAATGTGACTCAACCGTGTAATGTTAAGCATAATCAAATAGGTAACACACTAACCACTTGAGGATTATAGAATCTCTATTACTGTTAGGATGAACTAAATGCAGGATCATTTGGACTTCACATGACCACTCTTCTAGGGTATAACTAGCCTGTTCGAGTAACCACATGAATAATAAGCTGCTTGTACCTCAAAAGACCATCTCTTCATATGGTGATTGCAATTTTATTATGCTTGTAGCACACAGGTTTTCCAGTTATTATTTATTCATGTGGTTACCCTGTAACTCTCTATATATGCAATTTCTGCTTTTACACTTGTTCTTAAGGGCCCTACACATTTAAAGATCCACCGCCGAGCTGTCTGACGGCGGATACGGCCGATGGGTGACCCGGCGGCGCGGGGGGGGGGGGGGGAGTGAAGTTACTTCACTTCCCCCGTCACACGGCTCCATAGAAGTGCAGGCACATATGGACGAGATCGTCCATATTGGCCTGCATGCACAGCCGACGGGGTACCAGCGATGAACGAGCGCAGGGCCGCGCATCGTCATCGCTGGTGACTCCACACTCAAAGATATGAACGGTATCTCGTTCAATAATGAACGAGATCGTTCATATCTTTGCGGATTGTCGGCCAGTGTGTAGGGCCTATTAGAGTTTCTTGGATTGCATGTGTTTGAGCTGCACTTTGGGTTTTATTGCACACCTGTCAAAGTTTCTTTACTATAGCTAGCATGTTCGAGCAGTAGCAGAGAACTCCTTAAGCTGGGTACACACTAGACCAGGGCTGGCCAAACCGGTCCACGAGATCTACCAACAGTTCCTATTTCTCTTACGTCCTAGAGGATGCTGGGGACTCCGTAAGGACCATGGGGTATAGACGGGCTCCGCAGGAGACATGGGCACTCTAAAGACTATAGATGGGTGTGCACTGGCTCCTCCCTCTATGACCCTCCTCCAGACCTCAGTTAGATCCTGTGCCCAGAGGAGACTGGGTGCACTGCAGGGGAGCTCTACTGAGTTTCTCTGTAAAAGACTTTTGTTAGGTTTTTTATTTTCAGGGAGCACTGCTGACAACAGGCTCCCTGCATCGTTGGACTGAGTAGAGAGAAGCAGACCTACTTAAATGTTAGGCTCTGCTTCTTAGGCTACTGGACACCATTAGCTCCAGAGGGTCGGAACGCAGGTCTCACCCTCGCCGTTCGTCCCGGAGCCGCACCGCTGTCCTCCTCACAGAGCCGGAAGATAGAAGCCGGGTGAGTATGAGAAGAAAGAAGACTTCAAAGGCGGCAGAAGACTTCAGTTCTTCAAGGAGGTACCGCGCAGCGGTAACGCTGCGCGCCATTGCTCCCGCATTTTCACACACACTGGTGGCACTGTATGGGTGCAGGGCGCAGGGGGGGGGGTGCCCTGGGCAGCAATTATGAAACATCTAGGGACGCTGGCATAGATATATACTGCGGAGGCTGTATATTGCAAAAAACCCCGCCAGTATAAGAATCTGAGCGGGACCGAAGCCCGCTGTTGAGGGGGCGGAGCTTGATCCCTCAGCACTAACCAGCGCCATTTTCTCCACAGCACGCTGCAGAGAAGCTGGCTCCCCGGACTCTCCCCTGCTGAACACATGTACAGAGGGCAAAAAAGGGGGGGGGGGGGGGGGGCACATTTATTTGGCGCAGTGAGTATATATATATATATCCCTGAGTGTTGGGGGTGTCGGTACGTGTGTGTCGACATGTCTGAAGCGGAAGGCTCATCTAAGGAAGAGGTAGAGCAGGTGATTGTGGTGTCTCCGTCGGCGACGCCGACACCTGATTGGTTGGATATGTGGAATGTTTTAAATGCAAATGTGTCTTTATTACATAAAAGAATGGACAAAGCAGAGTCCAGAGAAAAAACAGGGAGTCAATCCATGGCTTTGGCTGTATCACAGGGCCCTCCAGGGTCTCAGAAACGTCCCCTGTCCCAAGTAGCAGACACTGATACCGACACAGATTCTGACTCCAGTGTCGACTACGATGATGCGAGGTTACACCCAAGGGTGGCCAAAAGTATTCATTATATGATTATTGCAATAAAAGATGTTTTGCATATCACAGATGACCCCTCTGTCCCTGACACGAGGGTATGCATGTTTAAGGAAAAGAAGCCTGAGGTAACCTTTCCCTCATCTCATAAGCTGAACGCGTTATTTGAAAAGGCTTGGGAAACTCCAGACATGAAACTGCAGATTCCCAAGAGAATTCTTATGGCGTATCCTTTCCCCGCACAGGACAGGTTACGGTGGGAATCCTCGCCCAGGGTGGACAAGGCTTTGACGCGCTTGTCCAAAAAGGTGGCGCTACCGTCTCCAGACACGGCAGCCCTCAAGGATCCAGCTAATCGCAGACAGGAAACTACCTTAAAATCTATTTATGCACATACAGGTGCCTTGCTCAGACCGGCAATAGCGTCGGCTTGGGTATGTAGCGCAGTAGCAGCATGGGCAGATAACTTGTCATCTGACATTGATACCCTAGATAGGGACAGCATTTTATTGACCTTGGGTCACATTAAAGACGCAGCCTTATATATGAGAGACGCTGCGAGAGACGTTGGGCTGTTAGGTTCAAGAGCCAACGCCATGGCAATTTCTGCTAGGCGAGCCCTGTGGACCCGCCAATGGATGGGTGATGCCGACTCAAAGAGACATATGGAAGTTTTGCCTTACAAGGGTGAGGTTTTATTTGGGGAGGGTCTCGCGGACCTGGTTTCCACAGCTACCGCGGGTAAATCTACTTTTTTACCTTATGTTCCCCCACAGCAAAAGAAAACACCACAATATCAGATGCAGTCCTTTCGGTCGCATAAGTCCAGAAGAGGTCGGTGCTCTTCCTTCCTCGCCAGAGGTAAAGGTAGAGGGAAAAGAATGCCTGCTACGGCTAGTTCCCAGGAGCAGAAGTCCTCCCCGCCTTCTACTAAATCCACCGCATGACGCTGGGGCTCCGCTGAGGGAGTCCGCGCCGGTGGGAGCACGTCTTCGACTTTTCAGCCAGATCTGGGTTCAGTCAGATGTGTATCCTTGGGCGATGGAACTTGTATCCCAAGGCTACAAGCTGGAATTCTAAGAGGTGCCTCCTCGACGATTTTTCAAATCGGCTTTACCAGCTTCTCCCCCAGAGAGGGAAATAGTTTTAGCTGCAATTCAAAAACTGTGTCAACAGCAAGTGATTATCATGGTTCCCCTAGTCCAACAGGGGAAGGGGTACTATTCAACTCTGTTTGTGGTCCCGAAACCGGATGGCTCGGTCAAACCCATTCTGAATCTAAAATCCCTAAACCTGTACTTGAAGTTCAAATTCAAGATGGAATCGCTCCGGGCAGTTATCTCCAGCCTGGAATGGGGGGGATTTTATGGTGTCTCTAGACATAAAGGATGCATACCTTCATGTCCCCATATATCCCCCTCATCAGGCGTACCTGAGATTCGCTGTACAGGACTGTCATTACCAGTTTCAGACGTTGCCGTTTGGGCTTTCCACGGCCCCGAGGATTTTCACCAAGGTAATGGCGGAAATGATGGTGCTCCTGCGCAGGCAGGGAGTCACAATTATCCCATACTTGGATGATCTCCTGATAAAAGCGAGATCGAGAGATCAGTTGCTGAAAAGCGTGTCGCTCTCCCTGAGAGTGCTGCAGCAGCATGGCAGGATTCTAAATCTACCAAAGTTACAGTTGGTTCCAACGACTCGGCTATCTTTCTTAGGCATGATTCTGGACACGGAACAGAAGAGGGTTTTTCTCCCAATGGAAAAAGCCCAGGAACTCCAGAACATGGTCAGGGACCTGCTAAAACCAAAAAGAGTGTCAGTCCATCAATGCACTCGAGTACTGGGAAAAATGGTGGCGACCTACGAGGCCATCCCCTTCGGCAGGTTCCATGCGAGGACGTTTCAGTGGGACCTTCTTGAAAAGTGGTCGGGGTCCCATCTACAAAAATAAGCCTGTCCCCCAGGGCCAGGGTGTCTCTCCTATGGTAGCTGCAGAGTACTCACCTTCTGGAAAAGTGGTCGGGGTCCCATCTACAAAAATAAGACTGTCCCCCAGGGCCAGGGTGTCTCTCCTGTGGTAGCTGCAGAGTACTCACCTTCTCGAGGGTCGCAGGTTCGGCATTCAAGACTGGGTTCTGGTGACCACGGACGCGAGCCTCCGATGATGGGGAGCAGTCACACAAGGAAGAAATTTTCAGGGACTATGGTCAAGCCAGGAGGCTTGTCTACACATCAACGTACTGGAATTGAGGGCCATATACAACGGCCTACGACAAGCGGGGGAATCTTCTTCGCGGCCTACCGGTGCTGATTCAATCAGACAACGTCACAGCCGTGGCTCATGTAAACCGCCAAGGCGGGACAAGGAGCAGAGTGGCAATGGCGGAAGCACACCAGGATTCTTCGCGGGGTGGAAAATCACGTAACCGCTCTGTCAGCAGTCTTCATTCCGGGAGTGGACAACTGGGAAGCAGACTTCCTCAGCAGACACGATCTCCATCCGGGAGAGTGGGGACTTCATCAAGAAGTTTTTGCAGAAATAACAAGTCGTTGGGGGCTTCCTCAAATAGACATGATGGCGTCACGCCTCAACAAGAAGCTTCGGAGATATTGTGCCAAGTCAAGGGACTCTCAGGCAGTAGCGGTAGACGCCCTGGTGACATAATGGGTGTTTCAGTCGGTCTATGTGTTCCCTCCTCTTCCACTCATCTCAAAAATATTGAGAATCATAAGACGAAAAAGAGTGCAGACAATACTCATTGTTCCAGATTGGCCTCGAAGGGCCTGGTATTCAGATCTTCAGGACATGCTCACAGAAGATCCGTGGCCTCTTCCTCTCAGGGAGGGCCTCTTGCAGCAGGGGCCCTGCGTGTTCCAAGACTTACCGCGGTTACGTTTGACGGCATGGCGGTTGAACACCGAATCCTAGCTGGGAAAGGTATTCTTGAGGAAGTCATCCCTACTCTGATAAAGGCTAGGAAGGAGGTGACGGCGAAACACTATCACCATATCTCGAGGAAGTATGTATCTTGGTGTGAAGCCAAGAATGCTCTGACGGAAGATTTCCACCTGGGCCTAAAGTTAGGCTCTATTAAGGTACAGATTTTCGGCTCTATCAATATTCTTTCAGAAGGAATTGGCTTCTCTCCCGGAAGTTCAAACTTTTGTGAAGGGAGTACTGCACATCCAGCCTCCTTTTGTGCCCCCAGTGGCACCATGGGACCTTAACGTGGTGTTACAGTTCCTAAAATCACACTGGTTTGAACCTCTTCAAATGGTTGAATTAAAATTTCTCACTTGGAAAGTGGTCATGTTGCTGGCCTTGGCGTCTGCAAGGCGGGTGTCCGAATTGGCGGCTTTGTCTCACAAGAGCCCCTGTCTGATTTTCCATGTGGATCTAGCAGAGTTGAGAATTCGTCCTCAATTTCTGCCTAAGGTGGATTTGTCATTTCATATGAACCAACCTATTGTGGTGCCTGTGGCTTCGGGGGGACTTGGAGGATACCAAGTCCCTTGATGTAGTCAGGGCCTTAAAAATGTATGTAGCCAGGACGGCTCGAGTTCGGAAAACAGAGGCACTTCTAAGCAGACTATTGCTCGCTGGATCTGTAACACGATCCAGAAGGATCATTCTACGGCTGGATTGCCGGTACCAAATTTGGTAAAGGCCCATTCCACTAGGAAGGTGGGCTCTTCTTGGGCGGCTGCCCGAGGTGTCTCGGCATTGCAACTTTGCCGAGCGGCTACTTGGTCGGGTTCAAACACTTTTGCTAAATTCTACAAGTTTGATACCTTGGCTGAGGAGGACCTCATGTTTGCTCAATCGGTGCTGCAGAGTCATCCGCACTCTCCCACCCGGTCTGGAGCTTTGGTATAATCCCCATGGTCCTTACGGAGTCCCCAGCATCCTCTAGGACGTAAGAGAAAATAAGATTTAAACCTACCGGTAAATATTTTTCTCCTAGTCCGTAGAGGATGCTGGGCGTCCGTCCCAGTGCGGACTAAATTCTGCAAGGCTTGTATATAGTTATTGCTTACATAAGGGTTATGTTACAGTTTTGATCAGTCTCTGGCTGATGCTGTTTTGTTTCATACTGTTAACTGGTTCGTATATTCCATGTTGTACGGTGTGGATGGTGTGGGCTGGTATGTATCTTGCCCTTAGATTAACAAAAATCCTTTCCTCGTACTGTCCGTCTCCTCTGGGCACAGTTCTCTAACTGAGGTCTGGAGGAGGGGCATAGAGGGCGGAGTCAGTGCACACCCATCTAAAGTCTTTAGAGTGCCCATGTCTCCTGCGGAGCCCGTCTATACCCCATGGTCTTTACGGAGTCCCCAGCATCCTCTACAGACTAGGAGAAAAAGATTTATTGGTAGGCTTAAAATCTTATTTTTCCAGGCCTCCTGGAGATCTGTAGAATTTTCAGTTAGGAATGAATGCAGCACATCTTAATTAGTAGACTACACCTGTGCACCAGAGGCGTAACTAGGGTTTTTGGAGCCCAGGGCAAGATGTAAAATGGCGCCCCCCCCCCCCCCCCCCCCCAAAAAAAAGAAAAAAACCTAGCAAAAGAAGAATGTGCGCGCGCCGTAAAATGGGCGTGGTCACACACCAGAAGGGGCGTGGCCACGCTCCAGAAGGGGTGTGGCCACTGAAAATGGCCCACAGTGCCAGTTACATTGCCCCACAGTGCCAGATACAATGCCCCACAGTGCCAGATACAATGCCCCACAGTGCCAGTTACATTGCCCCACAGTGCCAGATACAATGCCCCACAGTGCCAGTTACATTGCCCCCCAGTGCCAGATACAATGCCCCACAGTGCCGGATACATGCCCCACAGTGCCAGATACATTGCCCCACAGTACCAGATACATTGCCCCACAGTGCCAGATACATGCCCCACTCAGTGCCAGATACATGCCCACAGTGCCAGTTACATTGCCCCACAGTGCCAGATACAATGCCCCAAAGTGCCGGATACATGCCCCACAGTGCCAGTTACATTGTCCCACAGTGCCAGATACAATGCCCCACTGTGCCAGTTACATACCTCACTGTGCCAGATACATGCCTCACACTGTGCCTGATACATGCCCCACTGTGCCAGTTACATGCCCCACTGTGCCAGTTACATGCCCCACTGTGCCAGTTACATGCCCCACTGTGCTCTCTCCCCCCCCCCTCCTCCCCCCCGGTCACTTACCGAGTCACCGGCGCGGCGGCGCCGCTTGTTCTATGTGAGGGGAGGAGAGCGCCTCTCCTTCCCCTCACCGCTCCAGGACAGGTCTCCGGCGGCTGTGTGGCGCCGGGCAGCCAATCAGGAGCCGGTCCGCAAGCTCTGATTGGCTAACGCCGCCGGAGGCCGGACACAGCAGCACTGCTGGCAGCGCTGCTAGGGCTTTCAGCGGCGGTGAGGGGAGGGAGAGGCGGTGCGCTCTCCTCCCCTCACATTTCGGCTTTCGGCATGACGGGGGCGAGTGGGGCATGATGCCCTGGCCGCCTGCGGCGCCCCCCTCTCCTGGGCCTGCCAAGGCGCCCAGGGCACGTGCCCCACTCTCCCTACCCTAGATACGCCTCTGCTGTGCACTAGCTAGGTGGTCTGGAAAATGTGAACTGTTGGTATATCTCGAGGACTGGTTTGGCCAGCCCGGCACTAGACGATATGTTGGTCCGATCCAGCGGATCGGATCGACAAATCGGGACATTGTCTAGTGTGGACCCACTATGGCCTCATTCCGAGTTGATCGCTCGCTAGCTACTTTTAGCAGCCGTGCAAACGCATAGTCGCCGCCCACGGGGGAGTGTATTTTTGCTTTGCAAGTGTGCAAACGGCTTTGCAGCCAAGCTCTGCAAAAACAGTTTGTGCAGTTTCTGAGTAGGTCTGGACTTACTCAGCCCTTGCAATCACTTCAGTCTTTTTGGTCCCGGAATTGACGTCAGACACCCGCCCTGCAAACGCTTGGACACGCCTGTGTTTTACCAACCACTCCCATAAAACAGTCAGTTGACACCCATAAACGCCCTCTTTCTGTCAATCTCCTTGCGATCGGCTGTGCGAATGGATTCTTTGTTAAATCCATCACTCAGCAACGATCCGCTTTGTAACCGTACGACGCGCCTGCGCATTGCGGTGCATACGAATTCACAGTTTAGCCGAGTTTTGAGCTCATCGCTGCGCAGCGAAAAACGGCAGCGAGCGATCAGCTCGGAATGACCCCCTATGTCACTGACGATGCACGCTCCCACGCAATATCCTTGGCCAGCCCTGCATGCAGTGCCGATGGAAGACATTGCTAGCGAGGGCCATACTGCTGAATGCAGCACGAGCCATGCCGTCACTGCCGGTATTGGCAAGTGTGTATCACATCACACGCGATGTCGCTGGGTACACACATCGTGCAGAGACAGATTTTCACATTCATTCCTCAGTGGATTTAATAGTTCATCTGTAGAAGCAATTTTTAAATTAACTGGTTATTAAATCCAATGCTTGTGTGTACTTACTGGTTTTATTGTTCCACCTATGCTATAAAGGTCAATGAGTAATTGATGAAAGATTTATATATTGCGCTGTAATTCATTCAGGGACCTGGGCCGGTATAAGGTTTGTGGAGGCAACTAACTTGTTCGCCCCTGCCAATAAAATTGTCCAATGATATGCTGAAGATGATGATAAGTAAAAGTATAGGGCACACAATGCCGATGTTCATGTAGCAATTATCTGCACCTGCGCATGCGCAAAAAATTCTGGAAGCCCCTACATGTGTTACAGACAAAGGTGCTGTTGCATTTAGGACAGATGGTATCAGGCAGGCGGCAGAAAACTGATGGGCATTCCTGGTGGTGACTTGGTTGGCGTCTACTAGTGGATGTTAAACTCTGCCTTTCAGTGAGCATATTATTGGAGTGTTGTTGGTGTGTCAATTGCATAAAGTCACAGATGGGCAACCATCAATATATTTATTGTGGTCACGTTTGCGTGTGACTCAGAATAAAGCTCACAATGTGTAGGTACTTCTAGCACCACAAATGAGTTATACACATACTGCCACGTGGACACCCCAGTTCAATTATAAACACACACCCACACTAGGATGATTTTTTTGGGAGCCAACTGACCTACCAGTATATTATTGGATTGTGGGAGGAAACCAGAGTACCCGGGGAGAACATACAAACTCCACAGTTTTAGGGCCATGGTGGGAATCAAACCCATGACCTCAGTGCTTTGAGGCAGTAATGCTAACCATTACACCATCCTCTCAACTGCAAATACATTCGGGACACCAGCAAGCGCAAACCTGGACCACCAGAGCCTTCTTGGAACTCAGACACACTTGAGCAATGGCAGGACTGAAATCTCCTAATTACCAGTTCACATGGCACTGGCAACATATAGCAGCCATGCACTGATTAGAGTACAAGGGGTATTTAACTTAACACTTATCCATTGCTGGCCCAGGCAAATTTTTTTCGGTAAGCAATTATAGATTTTGCCAACCCTTGATAGGATAAGGACAGCGTGTGCCTAAGGCAAGATGGGGTGTGGCCTCATAAGGAAGCGGCGTGGCTACACAATAGTACCCCCAAGGGTACAAGGAGATAGTGAGTGACAGATAGTGGGTGACTGGGGAGGCAGGGGTGACAGATAGTGGGAGACTGGGGAGGCAGGGGTGACAGAGAGATAGTGGGTGACTGGGGAGGCAGGGGTGACAGGTACATAGTGGGTGATTGTTGATCCAGGGATGACAGAGAGATAGGGAGTTACTGGTAAGGTAGTAGTGACAGGGTGATAGTGGGTGACTGGGGAGGCAGGGGTGACAGGGAGATAGTGGGTGACAAGTACATAGGTGGTGACTGAGACAGGGGTGACAGCGAGATAGTGTGTGATTGGGGAGGCATTGGTGACAGGGATATAATTGGTGACTGCGGAGGCAGGGGTGACAAGGAGATAATAGGTGACTGGGGAGGCAGTGTAGCTAGCAGCCAGCTGTAGTATCAGCAGTTGAAGGAGTCCCAGTGGGATAGGGCATTAATAAGTAATAATATGCAGAACTTAAGAAAATGTTTTTATAAGAAGGTAAGGTGATGAATGCACCACAAAAAACTGCTGCTAGTGTGAACTTTGTGCTGCTGTTTGTGTGACACACTTGCTCAGTCCTCTGATGGCTGTGATATGTATGTTAGTGTTGTGACCCAAAGGCCTGCACTGAGTACATGTCTCTGTAGTGAGCGCAATTGCCAGCCTTGTAACATGGAGGGTAATTCAGAGTTGATCGTAGATGTGCTAAATTTAGCACATCTACGATCATTTACTCTGACATGCGGGGGGACGCCCAGCACAGGGCTAGTACCTGAAGAGTAGCTCCCTACCAGAGCAGCTCCTGTGAGCTGGCAGGGAGCTACCCATCGGTCCGGCCATGCCTGCGTTGCCCGGACCGCACCCCCAAAACAGCGTCCCAACGCCGCCGGCCCTCCCCCCCCCCCGCACAGGTACAAAAGCATTGCACGGCGGCGATGCTTTTGTACCTGACGAGTAGCTCCCTGCCACTGCTGGCAGGAAGCTACCGGCCGCGTCCCAGGTCGCAGCGGCTGCGTGTGACGTCATACAGCCGTCACAGCCCCACTGTACGGGTGCATGTTGGTAGGCAAAAAGGGAATGCCGCCTGGCCCCTTTAATTGTGTGTAATTCACCTGCCTACCAAGAAGTTTCAGGTGCATCAGCCTGGGCCCAGCCTGTACCCGCTCTAAGGCCCCTGGAATTGTGTGTCCCATATGTTACTATGGTCCTGGAAAGATGTACACTGGGAAGTGTAAATTTATATACTATGTAAAATCCAGATGTCGGTTGGTTCCAGCAGTATTGTTCACAATCAACTCTTAAAATGGACGGATTTTCGAAACTGTGTAGAGGCTGAAATAATAGCGTCCCCAATGATGGTTTGTTACATTACTCTATTAAAAAGAGCGTTGGATGTTGAAGATGCAATTGTGGATTCCATGTTTGGCATCTTATCCTCATTATCTTACTGGGCAACATAATAAGCCTAAGTACTTTTAATGTTTAAGCCAATTCACTTGAAATGACCTGAAAGAAGTGTTAGTGATTTGCCATTTTTAGCTAATCTCTCCACCATCCAGTTGAAAGGAGAAAAACGAATAAAATGAGCTTAAAACCGTCAGCAGTCTGCCTTAGAACTACAACACCTATCGTTTTCAGCCTTCACGCTTGTATGTGTATTCTAAGGTTTGATTTCTGTACGAACTTGGAAGTAGAGGATTATATAATGCTAGCCACAAATGAAGATCAAGATTTTAAGACCACAGAGATTCTGATCAAACACGTAAAAAACAAATAAAAGAAACAAAACCTGTAATCTAACAGCCTTGTACAGATAGCATTTAAAACCATTTTTGTCAGCCTGAACAACTTGGAATGATTACAGGCCATTTGGCAGTCCAGAAAGCATTCACTGCAAATGTTAGTTCAGCAAATGCCTGTATGGACGCCTTATCTTCATCTGTGTTAAGCTGTTAGAAATCTGTGAAAAGACCTTCACATTGACCCATGGAAGTGCACATTCTACCACAAGGTGAAGTTAAATAAACTATTGCAAATTGTCTGTGACATGATACTTACAGTGTTTTTAGCAATCATAAATCTGTGTACAGCTGCATTTTGTTTAAAACAATGGCCCTCATTCCGAGTTGTTCGCTCTGTATTTTTCATCGCATCGCAGTGAAAATCCGCTTAGTACGCATGCGCAATGTTCGCACTGCGACTGCGCCAAGTAACTTTACTATGAAGAAAGTATTTTTACTCACGGCTTTTTCATCGCTCCGGCGATCGTAATGTGATTGACAGGAAATGGGTGTTACTGGGCGGAAACACGGCGTTTCAGGGGCGTGTGGCTGAAAACGCTACCGTTTCCGGAAAAAACGCAGGAGTGGCCGGAGAAACGGTGGGAGTGCCTGGGCGAACGCTGGGTGTGTTTGTGACGTCAACCAGGAACGACAAGCACTGAACTGATCGCACAGGCAGAGTAAGTCTGGAGCTACTCTGAAACTGCTAAGTAGTTAGTAATCGCAATATTGCGAATACATCGGTCGCAATTTTAAGAAGCTAAGATTCACTCCCAGTAGGCGGCGGCTTAGCGTGTGTAACTCTGCTAAATTCGCCTTGCGACCGATCAACTCGGAATGAGGGCCAATATTAGCACCACCTACTGATAAAACAGAAGATCCCATCTCAGTACTGACTTTCTGAGTACATACAATCTAGCACCTTATTTATGACATGCATCCTGTTATTCTTAAAAAACATTGAAGTGAAATTCCTAAAGACATTAATAATACTACTAGTGTATATTCGGGCTACTAAAGCAGCTTGTATTTTACATTTATTTTTAACCAAAAGATATCTATAAACTGCAAACTTAAAATCCTTGTTTGTATTCAAAATGCTGTCACTAAAAATGGTTTAGGTCAATCTGAGCCGCTCAGCATTTACTGGCACGTAGGTGGAAGCCTATTTTCCCTAATGGATGATCCGGCTATGAACAGAGGTGTATGTTTTGAATGTTTTTGAATTCCGACGCCGGTATCCTGGCGAGGGGTGGTGGCGAGTGCAGCAAGCCCCTTGCGGGCTCGCTGCACTTGCCACGCTGCGGGCTCAGGGCCTAATTCGGACCTTATCACTGCTTTGCGTTTTCGCGCAGCGGGCGATCAGGTCTGAACTGCACATGTGCAGGTGCCGCAGTGCGCCGGCGCATGCCAAAGATGCTATGAGCCTCTCAGCCCAGGGATCGCCTCAGCCTGATTGACAGGCAGAGGCGTTTGCCAGGCGGGAGGGGGTGGGCCGGCGGCGTTGGGACGCCGTTTTGGGGGCACTGTCCGGGCAACGCAGGCATGCCCGGACTGACGGGTAACTCCCTGCCAGCTCACATGAGCTGTTCTGGTAGGGAGCTACTCTTCAGGTACAAAAGCATCGCCACCGTGCGATGCTTTTCTACCTGTGCGGCGGGGGTTGGGCCAGACATGCGGGGTGGACTAGCCCTGTGCTGGGCATCCCCCGCTTGTCAGGGTGGCTGATCGTAGCCGTGCAAAATTTTGCACGGCTACGATCAGGTCTGAATTAAGCACTCGTTGGCGACCTGGGAATAGTCCCTGTTGGTCGGCATGCCGACCGTCGGGATTGTGAGGGGGTGGGATGTAGGGGGAGGTTATGTGACTGTCGGTCTCCTGACCGCCGGTCACATAACTACATCCCGTTCTGAATGTGTCCGAAGCATCAAATACTGTAAAAAACAACAACAAATAAATAAAGAATGAAACCTTGCTTCTAGACATACTTATATGTAAACTTAAAACACAGTTGAGGGCACTGAGCTTATACTCTGTAGAGAGACTTTAGGCTTTAATAATCATAAAATGACAGAGCTGGTTTTCCTGTCAGGCTGCACACTTCAGCAAGCTGTGGAAAAATACTTTACTGGGAAGGCTGCCAGTGCAGACATGCTATGAAGCCAATCATTTTTTATTCTGTGCCAGTAGAAGAAACAGACCTAAGAGTTTTAGCTTTCTCAAAGTCTAACGTGTATGCTAAATTCCACTCCATGCAGCTTGAACCAATGACAAAAACTGTGGTGAAGTATAAAAATATAAGTTGCCCAGTCCTCATGATCCCATGTAATCCCATTATTTACTATTAAAAGCTAAATAAAGGAAACTAGTGTGACAGCTACATTTCCATAAAACCACATTTGCATGCTATGACTTTATTTTAAACTACTAAAATGCGCAATTGATTGATTTATTGCTACTGTGCCTGTGCAAAAACTCCAGAAATCCCCTAAGGTGCATGCGTTCCCCTGTTTGCAGACATCAGAGTTGCGTACAGAGGGCATACGAATAGTTTGCAGACCCATTATGTACAACTTTGATAATGAATGTACTGCGCATATTGTATGGTGACAGGGACTGTTGTAACGCCCTTGTTTTGTAAGTGTGCCATGGCCTTGGTCTGCATCTTCCAACGCAGATTACCTGACCCTGGCAGGAGTTCCAACGGTCATTCTGAGTAAGCTTAGGCTTACTCAGATGGCTAAGATGCAGCACTCAGATCCGCAATGCCAACAGGAGGTGACATTTTTCATCAGATGCCTCCTATGGCATTACCATATTTTCACATCGCTACTGCGTCCGAAGATGAAACAGTAATACAAATAGTGTAGCTGGAGAGATGCACAGGGGATGGCACTGAGGAGACACATTGGGATTGTGCTGGGGAAACACAGAAAAGGATGGCTCTGGAGAAATGCACCGGGGTGTGGTGCTGAAGAGATACAAGGGTATGGCGCTGGAGAGATGCACAGGGGGATGGCGCTGGGAACATACACAGGGGATGGCACTGAGGAGACACATTGGGATTGTGCAGGGGAAACACAGAGAAGGATAACTTTGGAGAAATGCACCGGGGTGTGGTGCTGAAGAGATACAAGGGTATGGCGCTGGAGAGATGCACAGGGGGTTGACGCTGGGAACATACACAGGGGGATGGCGCTGAGGAGACACATTGGGATTGTGCAGGGGAAACACAGAAAAGGATGGCTTTGGAGAAATGCACCGGGGTGTGGTGCTGAAGAGATACAAGGGTATGGCGCTGGAGAGATGCACAGGGGTATGGTGCTGAAGAGACACATTGGGATTGTGCTGGGGAAACACAGAAAAGGATGGCTTTGGAGAAATGCACCGGGGTGTGGTGCTGAAGAGATACAAGGGTATGGCGCTGGAGAGATGCACAGGGGGTTGACGCTGGGAACATACACAGGGGGATGGCGCTGAGGAGACACATTGGGATTGTGCTGGGGAAACACAGAAAAGGATGGCTCTGGAGTAATGCACCGGAGGGTGGTGCTGAAGAGATACAAGGGTATGACGCTGGAGAGATGCACAGGGGGTTGACGCTGGGAACATACACAGGGGATGGCGCTGAGGAGACTCATTGGGATTGTGCTGGGGAAACACAGAAAAGGATGGCTCTGGAGTAATGCACCGGAGGGTGGTGCTGAAGAGATACAAGGGTATGACGCTGGAGAGATGCACAGGGGGTTGACGCTGGGAACATACACAGGGGATGGCGCTGAGGAGACACATTGGGATTGTGCAGGGGAAACACAGAGAAGGATGGCTCTGGAGAAATGCACCGGAGGGTGGTGCTGAAGAGATACAAGGGTATGACGCTGGAGAGATGCACAGGGGGTTGACGCTGAGAACATACACAGGGGGATGGCGCTGAGGAGACACATTGGGATTGTGCTGGGGAAACACAGAGAAGGATGGCTCTGGAGCAATGCACCGGGGTGTGGTGCTGAAGAGATACAAGGGTATGACGCTGGAGGGATGCACAGGGGGATGGCGCTTGGAACATACACAGGGGGATGGCGCTGAGGAGACACACTGGGATTGTGCTGGGGAAACACAGAAAAGGATGGCTCTGGAGAAATGCACCGGGGTGTGGTGCTGAAGAGATACAAGGGTATGGTGCTGGAGAGATGCACAGGGGGATGGCGCTGAGGAGACACATTGGGATTGTGCAGGGGAAACATAGAAAAGGATGGCTCTGGAGTAATGCACCGGAGGGTGGTGCTGAAGAGATACAAGGGTATGGCGCTGGAGAGATGCACAGGGGGTTGACGCTTAGAACATACACAGGGGATGGCGCTGAGGAGACACATTGGGATTGTGCTGGGGAAACACAGAGAAGGATGGCTCTGGAGCAATGCACCGGGGTGTGGTGCTGAAGAGATACAAGGGTATGACGCTGGAGGGATGCACAGGAGGATGGCGCTTGGAACATACACAGGGGGATGGCGCTGAGGAGACACATTGGGATTGTGCTGGGGAAACACAGAGAAGGATGGCTCTGGAGCAATGCACCGGTGGGTGGTGCTGAAGAGATACAAGGGTATGGCGCTGGAGAGATGCACAGGGGGTTGACGCTGAGAACATACACAGGGGGATGGCGCTGAGGAGACACATTGGGATTGTGCTGGGGAAACACAGAGAAGGATGGCTCTGGAGCAATGCACCGGGGTGTGGTGCTGAAGAGATACAAGGGTATGACGCTGGAGGGATGCACAGGGGGATGGCGCTTGGAACATACACAGGGGGATGGCGCTGAGGAGACACATTGGGATTGTGCTGGGGAAACACAGAGAAGGATGGCTCTGGAGAAATGCACCGGGGTGTGGTGCTGAAGAGATACAAGGGTATGGCGCTGGAGAGATGCACAGGGGGTTGACGCTGAGAACATACACAGGGGGATGGCGCTGAGGAGACACATTGGGATTGTGCTGGGGAAACACAGAGAAGGATGGCTCTGGAGCAATGCACCGGGGTGTGGTGCTGAAGAGATACAAGGGTATGACGCTGGAGGGATGCACAGGGGGATGGCGCTTGGAACATACACAGGGGGATGGCGCTGAGGAGACACATTGGGATTGTGCTGGGGAAACACAGAGAAGGATGGCTCTGGAGAAATGCACCGGGGTGTGGTGCTGAAGAGATACAAGGGTATGGCGCTGGAGAGATGCACAGGGGGATGGCGCTGAGGAGACACATTGGGATTGTGCTGGGGAAACACAGAGAAGGATGGCTCTGGAGCAATGCACCGGAAGGTTGTGCTGAAGAGATACAAGGGTATGACGCTGGAGAGATGCACAGGGGGTTGACGCTGGGAACATACACAGGGGATGGCGCTGAGGAGACACATTGGGATTGTGCTGGGGAAACACAGAGAAGGATGGCTCTGGAGCAATGCACCGGGGTGTTGTGCTGCTGAAGAGATACAAGGGTATGGCGCTGGAGGGATGCACAGGGGGTTGACGCTGGAAACATACAGAGGGGATGGCGCTGGGGAGACACAGGGATGGTGCTAGAGAGACACAAAGGGGGAAAGTGCTGGAGAGACACAGGGGGGTGGCACTGGGGAGATGCACATGGTGTAACAAACGCCCATTTCATATCAGAATGGGCATCATTAAAAAATTGTATTATTAAAATTGTGAGGTATATCAATGTATATTGTTCAAGGGAAATGTCATTGAAAAAAAGACTCTATATAAGGGGGAAGGGATAGCATACCCCAGGTTATGAACATGTCATTTTCATATGCCACAACTAGTCACATATATTGTATAGAGAAAAATGTCTTGAGATGACAAAGGGTTGGAAAATAGGATTTTGGTACCTACCGGTAAATCCTTTTCTCGTAGTCCGTAGAGGATGCTGGGGTCCACATTAGTACCATCGGATATAGACGGGTCCACCAGGAGCCATTGCCACTTTAAGAGTTTAAGAGTGTGGGCTGGCTCCTCCCTCTATGCCCCTCCTACCAGACTCAGTCTAGAAACTTTGCCCGAGGAGACAACATACTTCGAGAGAAGGACTTAACACAGATAGTGGTGAGATTCATAACAGCTCACACATACAAGGCACGTCAAGTCAAGTCAACTAGCTTGAACCAATCAGCAAACGGCTGAAACAGTACTTACCCAGTAACTATGCAGTACGCAACTAAACGAAGTGGTACTGAACCAAATAACATAAGCAGGAAAACTAAGCGCTGGGCGGGCTACGAGAAAAGGATTTACCGGTAGGTACCAAAATCCTATTTTCTCTAACGTCCTAGAGGATGCTGGGGTCCACATTAGTACCATGGGGATGTACCAAAGCTCCCAGAACGGGAGGGAGAGCGCGGAGGCTCCTGCAGAACTGACTGACCGAAACTTCGGATCATCAGAGGCCAAAGTATCGAACTTGTAGAACCTTGCAAACGTGTTCGGCCCCAACCAAGTTGCCGCTCGGCAAAGCTGCGTTGCCGAGACACCCCGGGCAGCCGCCCAGGAAGACCCCACCTTACAAGTACAGTGGGCCTTAACAGATGTTTGACACGGCAGTCCCGCCGTAGAATAGGCATGCTGGATAGTGAACCTAATCTAGCGAGAAATAGACTGCTTAGAAGCAGGACACCCAATTTTCTTGGGATCGTATAGGACAAACAAAGAGTCCGATTTCCTGTGACGAGAAGTTCTCTTCACATAAACCTTCAGAGCCCTCACGACATCCAAGGACTTTGAAGTAATCGAGGGGTCAGTAGCCACTGGCACCACAATAGGTTGGTTGATATGAAATGCCGACACAACCTTTGGAAGGAACTGCTGACGAGTCCGGAGCTCAGCTCTATCTTCATGGAAGATCAAGTAAGGGCTTTTGCATGACAAAGCCCCCAGCTCTGAGACACGCCTAGCAGAAGCTAAGGCCAACAAAGTGACCACCTTCCATGTAAGAAATTTGAGCTCCACCTCCTGTAGAGGCTCAAACCAAGCTGACTGGAGAAACTGCAACGCCACGTTAAGGTCCCAAAGTGCCGTAGGCGGTACAAAGGGAGGTTGGATATGCAGAACTCCCTACAAAAAGGTCTGAACCTCCGGGAGGGCAGCCAATTGTTTCTGAAAGAAAATGGACAGGGCTGAAATCTGGACCTTCACGGATCCCAACCTCAGCCCCATATCCACTCCTGCCTGCAGGAAGAGGAGGAAACGTCCCAGTTGAAATTCCACCGCAGGAAACTTCTTGGACTCACACCAAGATACATATTTCTTCCAAATACGATGGTAATATTTAGACGTTACCCCTTTCCTAGCCTGTATGAGGGTAGGATTCATTTCTTTCGGAATACCCTTCCGAGCAAGAATCATGCGCTCAACTTCCATGCCGTGGTAAGTCTTGATAGGCGAACGGACCCTGTTGCAGAAGGTCCTCCCGAAGAGGAAGAGGCCTCGGCTCTTCTTGCAGTAGATCCAGAAGGTCCGCATACCAAGCCCACCTTGGCCAGTCTGGGGCAATGAGGATCGCTTGAACCCTTGTTCTCCTTACGAGCTTTAAGATTCTTGGGATGAGTGGGAGTGGTGGAAACACATACACTGACTGGAACACCCATGGAGACACCAGGGCGTCCATCGCCACTGCCTGAGGGTCCCTCGACCTGGAATAATAACGCTGAAGCTTCTTGTTGAGACGAGAGGCCATCATGTCTATTTGGGGTAGACCCCAAAGATCTGTTACCTCCTTGAACTCCTCCGGATGGAGGCCCCACTCTCCCGGATGGAGATCATGTCTGCTGAGGAAGTCTGCTTCCCAGTTGTCTACTCCCAGAATGAAGATGGCTGACAGCGCCAATGCGTGCTTTTCCGTCCAGAGGAGTATTCTGGTGACCTCTGACATCGTCGCCCTGCTCTTTGTTCCGCCCTGTTGGTTTATGTAAGCCACTGTTACGTGGTCCGACTGTACTTGAATGGCCCTGTTTCTTAGAAGAGAGGGCCACCTGAAGAAGACCGTTGTAGACGGCTCTTAGTTCCAGAATGTTGATGGGCAGGCCAGCTTCTAGGCTTGACCACCTTCCCTGGAAGGTCACCCCATGAGTGACTGCTCCCCAGCCCCGGAGGCTCGCATCCGTCGTTAGCAGGACCCAGTCCTGAATCCCGAACCAGTGGCCCTCCAGCAGGTGAGGCAATTGGAGCCACCATAGGAGTAAAATCCTCACCCTTGGTGCCAGACGAATTCTCTGATGCATGTGGAGGTGAGATGCCGACCACTTGTCCAGGAGGTCCAGTTGGAAGGTCCGAGCATGAAACTTCCCGTACTAGATAGCCTCGTAGGAGGCCACCATCTTTCCCAGTAGGCGAATGCATTGGTGAACCGACACCCAGGGTGGCTTCAAGACATCCCTGACCCTAGATTGGATCACCAACGCCTTGTCCCGCGGAAGGAACACCCGCTGTACTTCAGTGTCCAGGATCATTCCCAGAAACGACAATCTCCGGGTCGGTTCCAAATGTGACTTTGGAAAATTCAGAATCCAGCCGTGACTCTGAAGCAGCCGTGTTGTGAGAACAATGGATTGCCGCAACCTTTCCTTGGACGATGCCTTTATCAGGAGATCGTCCAGATAAGGAATGATGTTCACACCCTGTTTTCGGAGTAGCATCATCATCTCCGCCATCACCTTGGTAAACACCCTCGTGCCGTGGAGAGACCGAACGGCAGAGCCTGGAACTGAAAATGACAGTCCAGTAATGCGAATCGGAGATAAGTCTGATGCGGCAGCCAGATCGAAATGTGAAGGTACGCATCCTTGATATCCAGGGATACCAGGAATTCCCCCTCTTCCAGACCTGCTATCACCGCCCTGAGAGACTCCATCTTGAACTTGAACTCCCGTAGAAAGGGGTTCAACGACTTTAGATTCAGGATAGGCCTGACCGAACCATCCGGTTTCGGTACCACGAAAAGGTTTGAATAGTAACCCTTTGTCAGCATGTGCGGTGGTACCGGCACAATGACTTGTGCCTCAACCAGCTTTTGGACAGCGTCCTGTAGCACTGTGCTGTCCTGCAACAGAGTTGGTAAGCCCGACTTGAAAAACTGATGAGGAGGGAGACTTTGAAATTCCAGCCTGTATCCCTGAGAGACAATATCTACCACCCAGGGATCCAGGCCGGACGAGACCTAGACCTGACTGAACTGTCTGAGTCTCGCTCCTACAGGCCCCACCTCCGGGACCTCCTGTCCACCGTCATGTGGAGGACTTAGGGGTACCTGAAGCAGGCTTTTGTTCCTGGGAACCTGCAGCGGCAGGTTTCTTGGACTTAACCTTACCTCCTCTGAAGATGGTATTGGATGAGTTAGCCTTTCTGGTCTTGTTGGGCCGAAAGGACTGCTGCATAGCTGAGGAGAATGATCTCTTCGGAGCAGGAGCTGCTGAGGGAAGATACGGAGACTTACCCGCTGTATCAGTAGAAATCCACGCGTCTAGGGCTTCCCCAAAGAGAGCCTGGCCTGTATAGGGTAGCGACTCCACACATCTTTTGGATTCCACGTCGGCTGACCACTGGCGTAGCCACAGTCCCCGACAAGCTGAAACAGACATGGAAGAAATTCCCGCAGCCATGGAACCCAGGTCTTTCATGGATTCTACCATAAAACCTGCAGAATCATGAATGTTGCGCAAATACAGTGCAACATCATCCCTATCCATCGTATCCAAATCCTCCATTAAGGTAGCCGACCACTTCACTATTGCCTTAGCAATCCATGCACTAGCAATAGTGGGACGTAATATGGCCCCTGAAGCAGTGTACACTGATTTCAGAGTATTATCAATTTTCCTATCTGTCGGCTCCTTTAAGGCGGTAGATCCCGATACCGGTAAAACCACCATTTTTGAGAGTCTAGATACAGATGTGTCAACAATTGGCGGGTTTTCCCATTTTTTCCTATCCTCCTCAGGGAAAGGAAAAGCTACCAGAATCCTCTTAGGAATCTGAAACTTCTTTTCAGGATTCACCCAGGCCTTTTCAAATATAGCATTCAGCTCTTTTGACGCAGGGAAGGTTAGCGAGGCTTTCTTGTTTTCAGTAAAGAAAGCCCCCTCAACCTGCTCCAGTGTGGTATCATTAACATGTAACACATCCCAGATAGCCTCTATCAACAACTGAACCCCCCTTGCAAGAGATGCGGACCCCCGCAACACATCCCCGTCACCATCTGTAGTGTTAGAATCGGTATCCGTGTCGTCTTGTGTTACCTGCACAAGCACACGTTTGTGGGGGTATATTGTGGGATGACCTGGGTGACCTGAAGTACCTGACAAGGGCCACACAGCCATAGAGGACTGTAAGACCTGGGTTGCCGACTCCAAGTCCTGATAGAGGAAAACCACTTTGGTTCCCTTGCTGGAATCTGTGCTAAACCAGTGCTAACCATTTTGCATGGAATGGGATCATCCTGTGAGGATAAATCCTCAGCAGCATATGACACTGTATCTCTTGACATTGCTGCTAGTGACCACCAAACACACCACACACACACACAGGATGGGGTAAGAAAGAGTTTCCCCCCCCAAGAATGGCAAGAGAGAGACAGAGATTGGAGCCAACCTCTTACCAGCGCTGACTTGTGCTCCTTAATAGGACACACAGTCAAGTATTTAGCCCCCCTCCTTCTACAACCCCCTGGTACCGGTACAGTAACTGGAGCTGCTGTGGAGGGATCAGGATCTTCCTTCAGCTTGTAGCATGCAGGAAAACAGCGCTGGAACGCTGCAGGTCTGCTCTGAGGAGAAGCTCCACCCCCTTCCCGGCGCTGTCTTCCCGCTCAACTGTGTTCAAATTTTGGTCTGAGGAGTTTTGCTGGCTGGAACCCAGCTGCCCGACAGGCTTGCTGACCAGGTTTTAGGAGTAAGCGCTTGCCCAGGGCGCCCCTCACCGTGCCGCACAGTGTGCCGCTGGTACCATCCGGGAGCGCGGTTAATACCGCACTCCCACCCCTGTTGCGGCCATCTTCACACCGGCCCCCCGTTTGCTAAGGGGGTCGGTGACTAACTCACCACTTTCTTCAGCTCTGTAAGGGGTCGGCGGCATGCTGCTGGGGTGAGCGGTGCCCCTGCAGCGGAGACCGATCAGCCCCACTGGAGCTCAGTGTCCAGTCAGTGGCTCAGACCCAGCAGGGCGAACACTGCTCCCCCCCCTTAGTCCCACGCTGCAGGGAGGCTGTTGCCAGCAGCCTCCCTGTAAAATAAAAACTCTAAACTTTTTCCAAGAAAGCTCAGGAGAGCTCCCCTAGCTGTGACCGGCTCCTCCGGGCACAATTTCTAAACTGAGTCTGGTAGGAGGGGCATAGAGGGAGGAGCCAGCCCACACTCTTAAACTCTTAAAGTGCCAATGGCTCCTGGTGGACCCATCTATACCCTATTGTACTAATGTGGACCCCAGCATCCTATAGGACGTTAGAGAAAGGTAATTCCCTTGCTGGTATTTCCTTATAGGCACAAAACTCCAGGGGCAAGCTGTTAATATACCTGGGGCCCTGTGTGGAACAGTGATCAGAGACTGGGGTTTGTTTATAACACCACAGGGGTTAAGCCACCAGAAACACTATGACCAGAGAAGTGTGAATCTTCTTCCAGAACAGGTTGTAAAGCTGGTCCAGGCTGTTGACACAGGACTGGTCTCAAACTTCAAACACAGTAACAGAGATAAGAGCATCTGCCCTTGCTCAGGTGACCGGGGGACCCCATAGTACAACATTACAATCAATCAATTATGGTCCTGGAAGGTTTAAAGTTATTCCAAGGGTGGAGACTGAGAGTAACGGCGTGTTGATTCGAGTATGAGAAGCGCCCAATATACAGTGTTCACTCTCGTGCGGTAGATTAAGAGAAATGATCAGAGTATGCCGAGCTCCAGGAAGAGTCCTCACTTCCACCATCGTTCAACCCTGTCCAAGGTGATCTGAACTTTGTTCCCTTTTTATTTGTTTTCCTGAAGTTGTTATAACCTGTGTGATCTTTTTTAACTATTATAATCTTGTAACCTTTTGGTAAGTATAAGGTTTGAGATGTTCTTGAATTTGATGCTTCACTTCTAGTTCTGGATCTGTGTTTTTTGTCCATCGCCTCAAGTGACCCATGTTACCCATTTTTCTAAGTATAAATCACTGTGGAGCAGGAGTTTACCCAGGGCCTTTTCCCTAAAGAAATGCTTTGGTTGGTGGCAGTAATCGTGTTGATTAACCCCACATGCTGAGGTAACCGGTGAACGTCATGGGCGGTGATTCTCAGATTGACATATCTGGAGGGTCGGACCGCAGGATCGTGACAGACAGGGGGGTGGCACTGGGGAGACACACAGGGGGATGGTGCTGGAGAGACACACAGGGGGATTGCACAGGAGAGACACAAAGGGGAATGACGCCGAAGAGACACACAGGGGGATGGCACTGGGGAGACGCACAGGGGTATGGCACTGGAGAGACACACAGGTAGGACCACTAGTAGAATTAGAGGAAGAGGCTTGGGGACAGTAATATTCAGTAAGATACCAACTCTAAAGAAACCATATTAATGATACAAATGGTACCAAATTAGCAAATATATTTTATTTATATAAAATAGTTTGATCAGGAAAACTCAGTTTGCCCTGTCCCAAAACTTCAGTTACTGGGCCTAAATCAGCATGGATCGCAAAAGCAAAATCTTTCTCTAATGGGCAATACCATGTGCACTGCAGTTGGGGCAAATGTAACATGTGCAGAGAGAGTTAACATAGATTTGGGTGGGTTATTTTGTTTCTGTGCAGGGTAAATACTGGCTGCTTTATTTTTACACTGCAATTTAGATTTCAGTTTGAACACACCCCACCCAAATCTGACTCTCTCTGCACATGTTATATCTGCCCCACCTGCACTGCACATGGTTTTGCCCATGCTGAATTAGGCCCCCTATGTTTTATCTGGTTGAATCTCTGTTGTATGATGATGACATTCGCTTTATTCCTAAGCAACCAGATGGCTTCCGGACCAAGTGATCTCCAACATGAACAGTGAATACTGACTCAAGACACTGCATGTCAAGGAAGAATCAATTTCTTCAGAGGTTCCCCAATATAAAGAAATCGTATAGGTAAGAAAAATCATTCACATGCGTGTGGCTTTTATTCACGTGAGAGAGGTGCTGTCTAAAATAAGCTGCAGATCAGCAGCAGAAACACACAGCAGTTTAAAAGAATATAGCACATCAATGCAAAACAATTGTAAGCAACTTCTAAGTGAAGTTCACTTCAAATTAACTTCCAACAAACATACACAAGAACCAGAGGCACTTTAAGAGAGGAGGGGACCTGTGTACTGGCTCCAATTGGGCCCCCTTCTCTCCGGCAATGCTGTAGACTCTAGCATTGAGCCAGAGCCTACTGCGCATGCACAGGTCTCCGGAAACATGGTGCCCCAGATGCTTTCCCAGGGACAGCTCTATTGCGCATGCGTGAATCACGGAAAAAGGCTGCAGTGACTATTTTCCCAGTGTTTCTTTAGCTCTGGAGCCAGCTCTGGGCCCACAGAGCGGTAAGTATAATTAAATGGGTGCGGTGTGTGGACCCTTCTAGACCGAGGGGCCCATGTGCACCGCTTACCTTGCAACCATAATAGATACGCCAGTTACAAGAGCCTGTTTGCACTGGATGGCAGGTGCTACCTAGTGACTGACAATAAACATACACAGTTACAAAGATGCCTGCAGTCTTTTAAACACTTCCCTCCCATTCTACCTACAACTCTATTATTGATGTATAGGGATGTAGTGCGCAGCAATATAGTGTAGCGTATACAGGGAAATGTAGTGCACTAAAGTTGTGTAGTGGGTATGTAGTGAACACACACAGTTGTGGAGTGAGCATGTCAGTGAGACACTGGGGGCATCTGGGGCACAAAAGGGGAAAACACTGCTGTGGAGGGAGCACATGCACTCCTTGTATCCAGAAGTACCGATTTCTGTTTTTGCTGGTGGGTGCTCAAGCCTGTGATGCCCCCCTGGCGGCCGCCGCGGTCAATCACCTTGTATGGTGAAGGGTCACACACGCGCGTACGCAGACCCCCTGGATAGGCCTGAATAGACCCCATAGTACCCCCCAAACACATTATATAATACACAGTGCCCCCCCAAACACATATTTACTGTTCTTTATTTCTTATGGTCAGTGTGAGACTGAGGTGCTATATTAACTTGCCTTAGAGCACTCTGACACAAAGGGGTATATTTACTAAAATTCGTATTTTCCCGTCTCAGGTCAAAGTTCAATCACGAATGACATCGAAAGTGTAAAGTTGCAACTTTTTGAATTTATTACGACTAATTTACTAAGCTGTCGTATTCTGCATTTTCGGATTTACCGATGTCGATGTCATTAGTTTTTTTTGCAGTGTTTTACGTGAGTGACTTGTAAAACACTGCCGACTTTAATGCAATGAATCTCGGCCGGATCGGAGAGATCCGTGCTGGGCTTCATTGTGCACCTTTTTAAAAAATGAAATCAGTGTTAAAATCCAAAAAAAAATTGCGTTGGGTCTCCCCTCCTAAGCCAAACCAGCCTCAGGCTCTTTGAGCCGGTCCTGGTTGCAAAATTATGAGGGGGAAAATGTCAGGGGTTCCCCCATATTTAAACAACCAGCACCGGGCTCTGCGCCTGGTCCTGGTTCCAAAAATACGGGGGACAAAAAGCGTAGGGGTCCCCCGTATTTCTGAAACCAGCACCGGGCTCCACTAGCCAGATACATAATGCCACAGCCGGGGGACACTTTTATCTAGGTCCCTGCGGCCCTGGCATTACATAACCAACTAGTCACCCCTGGCCTGGTGTACCCTGGAGGAGTGGGGACCCCTTCAATCAAGGGGTCCCACCCTCCAGCCACCCAAGGACCAGGGGTGAAGCCCGAGGCTGTCCCCCCATCCAAGGGCTGCGGATGGGAGGCTGATAGCCTTTTTGTCAAAAAATGAATATTGTTTTTAGTAGCAGTACTACAAGTCCCAGCAAGCCTCCCCCGCAAGCTGGTACTTGGAGAACCACAAGTACCAGCATGCGGAGGAAAACCGGGCCCGCTGGTACCTGTAGTACTACTACTAAAAAAATACCCCAATAAAAACATAAGACACACACCTTGAAAGTAAAACTTTAATACATACATCCACACCTCCATATACACATACTTACCTATGTTCACACGAGGGTCGGTCCTCTTCTCCATGTAGAATCCATGGTGTACCTGTTGAAAAAATTATACTCACAAAATCCGTTTTTTTATTTTGCAAAGTACCTGGATTACAAATGGATTAAAAGAGGAGCCATCAACACTGGATTTTGTGAGTATAATTTTTTCAACAGGTACACCATGGATTCTACATGGAGAAGAGGACCGACCCTCGTGTGAACATAGGTAAGTATGTGTATATGGAGGTGTGGATGTATGTATTAAAGTTTTACTTTCAAGGTGTGTGTCTTATGTTTTTATTGGGGTATTTTTTTAGTAGTAGTACTACAAGTACCAGCGGGCCCGGTTTTCCTCCGCATGCTGGTACTTGTGGTTCTCCAAGTACCAGCTTGCGGGGGAGGCTTGCTGGGACTTGTAGTACTGCTACTAAAAACAATATTCATTTTTTGACAAAAAGGCTATCAGCCTCCCATCCGCAGCCCTTGGATGGGGGGACAGCCTCGGGCTTCAGCCACCCAAGGACCAGGGGTGAAGCCCGAGGCTGTCCCCCCCATCCAAGGGCTGCGGATGGGAGGCTGATAGCCTTTTTGTCAAAAAATGAATATTGTTTTTAGTAGCAGTACTACAAGTCCCAGCAAGCCTCCCCCGCAAGCTGGTACTTGGAGAACCACAAGTACCAGCATGCGGAGGAAAACCGGGCCCGCTGGTACTTGTAGTACTACTACTAAAAAAATACCCCAATAAAAACATAAGACACACACCTTGAAAGTAAAACTTTAATACATACATCCACACCTCCATATACACATACTTACCTATGTTCACACGAGGGTCGGTCCTCTTCTCCATGTAGAATCCATGGTCCCCACTCCTCCAGGGTACCCCGGCCAGGGGTGACTAGTTGGTTATGTAATGCCAGGGCCGCAGGGACCTAGATAAAAGTGTCCCCCGGCTGTGGCATTATGTATCTGGCTAGTGGAGCCCGGTGCTGGTTTCAGAAATACGGGGGACCCCTACGCTTTTTGTCCCCCGTATTTTTGGAACCAGGACCAGGCGCAGAGCCCGGTGCTGGTTGTTTAAATATGGGGGAACCCCTATCATTTTTTTAACCATATTTTTTCAACCAGGGCCGGCTCAAAGAGCCCGAGGCTGGTTTGGCTTAGGAGGGGGGACCCCACGCATTTTTTTTTTTAAAAACACACTTTCCCACCCCTTCCCACTGAAAAACATGCACGGATCTCATGGATCCGTGCATGCCTATCCAAACACGGGGAAAAAAAGCAGGTCTGTTTTTTTTAAGCACTTTTTCACGAATTGTATTTCAGCACGGCAGTATTTGGCTATTGTCGGCAGTGTTTGTGATTTGCACTTTTTAGTAAATGACCGATTTCTACCAAATTGCAGGCGTATTTGACCGATGGTGTATTGATTCGTAATTTTTTCCTAGGACTTCCAAAATATTACGAATGCCCTCATCACTGCTGAGATTTTGCTTAGTAAATTCCCGAGATGACACTTTGAAGAAAAAACGTCATCTCGGACAAAATCGGGACCTTAGTAAATAATATACCCCAAAGTGTCACTAAGTTTGTTCTATTTGGTTTAAAAAAGAGAGAACTTATGTTTTTTAGGGTGTTTAAATCATTTTTCATAAGGACATCACTTCCATGTTCATTCATAACACAAAAGAAAAACTATTAAGCAGCTTGCACAAGGATACAAAAGCTTCCAATGGTTTTACACATACTGTAACTTCCCACGTATGTTACTTATACCTACCATATGTATCAGGCACAATATGGCAATCAGATGTCAGTCAGAAGGGACATAGGGCAAGTAAGTCAGTACTAAAACATAAACGGCATTTTCATTGATAAAAATATATTGCCAGCAGATCATCCTTGTGCTTTTTTTTTTCGTTTTAAAAGTGATGAAGATGTGAGGTGACACTCACTGTTACTGGTTGCAGCATATATTGTGTGAGGGGGTCTATGGGAGATAAGTAATCAATAACAGACAGGGGAGAAAGATCAGCTGATGGTACACCCAGTGCCGCTGGCAGCCCATCCTATGTATAGGTCACAGCTGTAGTAACGAGGAGCCCACGCCAAAGGGCACAGCATGGATAGATACCGTGCACAATCTCATTCAGATTCACATACACGTAGCTGCCATATAGACATAACATACAAGATGTTGCTGGCCAGGCCTCAGCTGCACCAGGGCAGGGCACACTAACACAATAGGAGCACAGGAGGACATGGGACTTACATGAGGACCCCGTACAGTGCCGTTTCCATTACGAGGATGCAGCTCACTCCACATTCCGATCAGATGGCTGTGTGTGGTGCAGAGCAGGCTGTGCAGTGACTGGCAGTAGCGGCAGTGGGTAGTGTCAGGTTGGGAGCTAAATGGCTGTGGATGCTCATCATTTTCCATGGGGGCCCGGCAGGGGTGTAGCATACCTCCCAACATGACCCTCTCCAGGAGGGACACAATGCTCTGCTCCTGTACTTTTCTCTTAATATATGACTGCCATCACCTGTGCTGTAACACCTTTCTCATCCATTAACTAGTTAAATACAGGTGCAGACAATCATAAATTATGAGAAAAGTCCAAAAGTAGAGTATTGTGTCCCTCCTGGAGAGTGTCATGTTGGGAGGTATGGTGTAGCGAGGGTGGCTCCAGTGGAGCTCGAGCTCTGGGTGCCGGAAAAGTTAGAGGGGGCGCCACCACCTGCCCCCCTCACTCTGCCCAATATACCGCAGGCCGCTGTACAGGTAGCCGCATAGCAGGAGGAGGAAAAGCAGAGGGGCAAACACTGACTCAGACTCTGAGACTAGGTAGGGAACAGGACAGGCCAGAGGCGACAGCAGGAAACACTGACAGCCTGCACATGCCGGAGCTCTGCCGCCCTCTTTATATGTCTCACTGTCTGCTTGTAGCTGTGCAGTAGGGTTACTTCTGTCCTGCTACATCACTCTTTGTCCCCTTGGCTGCAGCACCTCTTTCTGCCCCGGCTGCTGCAGCACCTCTCTCTGTCCCAGCTGCTGCAGCAGCACCTCCCTAAGCATTAAAAGCTGCAGAGTAACATGTATAAGCGGCTGTACTGCAGCATAACATGTGTAAGCGGCTCTATTGTGTTGTGTAATGTGTATACAGGGCTCTACTGTGTGCCGTAAAGTGTATAAGGGGTACTACTGATTGGTGTAATGTTAATAACGAACACTACTGTGGTGTAATGTGAATAACAGACAATACTGTGCGGTGTAATGTGAATAGCGGACAATACAGTAAGGTGTCATCTGAACTGGTACTATGCTGTGGCCATGCCCCTTCCCCAAGAAGCCATGCCCCTATACTTTTGCTGCGCGCCCCTGTTTTAAATATGGGGGCGCCCAAAGGAAACCTTCGCCCTGAGATCCACAAGGTCTAGAACCGGCCACCGATTTAGGATTTTTAACTATTTTTTATTTTCAAATGTAACATGTACCCAAGTCAGTACAGGAGAGGGGGTGCCGAAACATACCCTTGCTCCGGGCACCATGGCACCTAGCTACACCTCTGGGGCCCGGGAGCACCCAGGGAATAAGCACCTATGCTTGCATCAATGTGCTTAACACCTCATTGGAGGGGCCAAAAGCATATTTTTGCACCTGGGCCCACCACTCACTAGTTGCGCAACTGGCGGTATCTGAGGGCATGCTGGAATCATGACATTGACATTAGCATTTTATCAATCCCTCGTTTCCACCAGCAGCCACTACTATAATGGATGCAGCCTCCATCTCTGAAACAGGCCCTTAGTTTCAACAAAATGTTTAAAACTCTTCTGCTATATATTCACCTTATTCTGCTTTGTATTTGGCATGGTTCAGAGACAAAAGTTGACATTCTTTCAGACCTGCCTGCTTTTTTCTCTCCTGTCCAGTAGAAGCCCGGAGAAGAGATGCAGGTGATCACTTCGGGGGCAGGGTCTTTTCATCATTAGGCCACACTGCCTTCAGAAAAAATGTATTTATATAATTCTCTTGGATAAAGCTTTATTGCAAGCAGGCGAAATGCATCAGAGGCTACTCACGCAATTGTTTTCTGTTGTTAGGACCATATCTGTCTGGTGCATATCATGGACTCTTTATCTCATCTAGCTGCTGAGCGATTAGCCGCGACCGCATTGGCAACAGTGAGGAGACACCGCAAAGCGACTGATGGAAGCCTAGACCCGGGGCGTGTCTACCAACGGCAGCGTTGTCTTCCGTCTGGACGAAGGGATACAGCCGCAGTGCTAGCAGCACCTTAAAAGTGATTTGACTGTCATTTCTCAAATGCAGCCTGTAACATGGCAGTTAGGAGCTGATTGTCTGGTACTTTTTTCTGTCCGCTTTATCTCTCTCCAAGGCTTAGTAAATAGTTCCTTAGTCACAAAATAAGCTGTATATAAGATAGGTTCAGATTCCCCAAATGAATCCCCATACCGCTCACCATACCTATGCCGGAATCCCGACAGCCGACATACCGACAACTATTCTTCCTCTTTGGGTGTTCACGACACCCCTTGGGGGAGAATAAATAGTGCGCTCCACCGTGCCCGCAGCATGGTGAGCGCAGCGAGCTCACAAGGGGCTCTTTTGCGCTCACCCTGCTGCCTGCATGCCAGCGGTCAGGATCCTGGCACTGGTATGCTGGGCGCCGGGATCTCAAGCGCCGGCATAACATACTACACCCCTCCCGCAGCCTAACTCCCCCCTGCAGCACCTAAACCTCCCACAGCCCAACTCCCCCACTCAGCCCAACTCCCGCTGCAGCTTAACTAAACCCTCCAACAGCCTAACTAAGCACTCCCATAGCCTAATGAAGGGCCTGATTCAGACCTGATCACTGTTGTGTGAATTCGCAAGGTGGTCGATGATCGATCAACCGCGCATGCATGATCATAATGCGCACACGTGAGGACATATTGCAAAAAATCCAGCGTCTATTCTTATCGCTAGGCGTATGCAAGTTGATTGACAAGATGCCAGCATTTGGGGGTGGTTACTGGCCATTTTCTGGGAATGTCAGGAAAATCGCAGGTGTTCCCAAGCATTTTCTGGGAGGGTGTGTGACAGCAGCTCCAGCCCCGATCAGCCGGACTCTATCACACTGTAGGTTATGGGCTATGCACAGACTACACAGACTTGAAAAATCACTTGATTGTGAGAGAGTTGTGAACATGTTTGCAGCAGACTGGCGTTCACAGAGATTTTCGCAAGGAATACGCAGACTTGCACGAGGCGGGTTTTCACACTGTCTGAGCGGCGACTATCTAATCGCAAACCTCAGGAGCAATCAGGTCTGAAATGGGCCCCAAGCCTTCCAGCAGCATAACTCCCACCGCAGCCTATCTTCCCCATGCAACTGATGTGTCCAGATTAAAAGAGCTGCCGGACCATCAGGTGCCGGATAATCAATGTTGTACCTGCAAAACAAGTACATGCAAACAGTGACTCTATTATGGTTATTCAGAGGCATTTCTAGAGAGGAGGGGACCCGTGTGTAGTCTCCGTGTGTGTGGCCCCCCCCCCCCATCTCCTGTAGTCATCACCTACGCTGTTAGCGCTCTCAGCACTGAGACTCTGGCACAGTACCAGAGTCTACAGCGCATGCGCAGGACTCAGAAAAAATGGCCGCTGTGTGAGAGGGTGTGCACCCCTGATGTGCAGCGACGGAGTGGCGGGAAGCGGGCATGGATGAGTTTGTATCCGAAGGGATCCAAGCTCATCCAATCAGGTTGCGGCGTGCCCAATCTGGTGACCTCCGTGAGCCAATCATGGCTCCCGGGGTGACAACCAATCGGGTCTCGTTACGTCGTAGCTCCGCCCCCTCCCAGCATCTTAAATTAGACACTGCGGAGTGGGAGAGCTCAGTTAGCCGGCGGACGGGGAGCAGAAAAGAGCTCCAGAAGAACAGAAGAGCTACAGCGGCTGCGGATGAGGGCAGAAGGCGGCGGGATCAAGCCAAAAGGCGGCGGCCGTGGAAGAAGAGGCGGCGGTGGACTGAAGAGGACGACAGCTGTCAGCACAGGCCTGCGCAGAAGCTGGGGACTGAAGAGTACTGCAGTGGTGGGAGGGAAAAGAGAGTAACCAACCTCCCCACAGTAGGCTCTCCCACCGTTCTGAGTAAGTGGCCGTGGGCCACAACCACCTTCCTTTAAGCCCCTTAGACCACCGGGTGTCAGTCATTAGGCCTGTGGGCACAGGCAGGCAATAGGCCTGAACGCTAATTAGGAGTAAGGGGGGGGGGGGCACTACACTGTATATAGCAATCTTGGCATTAGGCCAAGATTACTGTACAACCGTTAGGCAGGCATTAAGCCTGGAGGCACATAAAGGCATTAGGCCTGAGGGATAGTTAGGAGAGAAGGGGCAACCATTGGTGTTAGCAGTCTTGGCAGTAGGCCAAGATTACATGCCCTCCGATAGGCAGGCACTAGGCCTGAGGGACAAATACAGGCACTAGGCCTGTGAGTAAATTAGAAGTACGATTTCTGGTAAGTGATCTTGGCATTAGGCCAAGGTCACTGGGGGATCCGGTAGGCGGGCACTAGGGCCGTGGTTGATTGCAGGAATTAGGCATGAGCCTCCAGTAGAGTGTGCTAGGCCCGTGAGTTCCTACAGGCGTTAGACCTGTGCCCATACAGTCAGGCCCCTCTGGCCTGCGACTCCACCCAGGCCCGCAGCCTGTGTCCATATAGTCAGACCCCTCTGGCCTGTACTCCCACCTAGGACTCCGGCCTGAGACATCGAGGCCAAGCCCCTGAGTCCGTGTCCATACGTCCGTGGGGCTAGAACAGTCCTGCTCTAGCGTGTATAGCAGGGCTCCACCCTTACAGGTGGGAACGCCTGTACGGTATAGATCCCTCTCCGACTGGGTCCCCGCAGCAGGTGGGCTGTGAGGCAGCTTGCTCAAGGCCTGCTGCTGGTTGGGTGTGAAGGGCTGGCTGGCCCTCACTTTCCGTACTCTTAAAGTTTTGGGGAGGCTGTGGAGAGACGGTCACGCCCCACACGCCTCACCTTCCCGTAATCCTGAAGTGGGCAGCTGTCCACGACAGGGAGCGGTGCCCAGGGCTTCAGCACAGGCGATTGCTAGCATGCGCGAAGGGGCTAGACTAATCACCAAACCAGATTTGAAGGTAACGCATACTGTTGTATATCTCTACTGTTGTCACTTTGTATGTGTATGTTCTGTAGTTGGAGACAGGTGTAGCAGTTTGCCCAAGTTGTATGTGTTCAGTACAATAGGCCAGTTTAGTTGTTAGCCTATTTACTAGTTTGTAGGGAGGCTGTGTGTTTGTGTTGTTGTTCCGCGTTGGGCGCCGGTTCGCAAGACCTTACTAGGCCGAGTGAGGCTCGCCTCCACCTGGTGCGCAAGTACCGATAGGTGACGATTGGGTGGCTGAGGCCATAGGGCCAGGGATGACGATCACCTAACCGGTGAAGGTCGCCACCACCCCCATTGTGTCCTCTTTCTCGTTGCGGAAAGAGTTGATACTCGGTGACTGGTGTTTCTCTTCCCCTAGCTCGTCTGTACTCCAGGACGAATCGCCACGTTGGGATCTCAGGAAAGGTTCCCGGCCTAAAGCAGTTCCGTGTCCGGAAGGTGAGAAGGGCAACTTGCGGTAAGGAGTGGAATCACACCTGCAAAGCATCAGGCACTACACCGCACTGCCACTCTCACAGCTGCACCATTTTTTCTGAGTCCTGCGCATGTGCTGTAGACTTTGGCACTGTGCCAGAGTCTCTAGTGCTCAGTGCTCTAGCAGCGGCGGTGACGGTTACGGAAGAAGAGGGGGACCAGATACAGTCACCGATGGATGCCAGAAAGGTGAGTATAGAAGAAATGGGTGCAGTGTGTATGGTGTGGGCCCCCTCTGGACCCGTGTGCACCGCACACACTGCACCCATTATAGATACGCCACTGTGGTTATTGCTTACTACTTGTCTTTTATTAGATGTTACTCTCTTTGTTTTCCATCTGGACCTGTCCCACAGGCAAACTGCCAATTTCAGTTCCTTTAACATTGAACCTGAAGGACACGACACACTATCCGCTCCATCCATCTACTTTATTTAGAACTTCTTGGCTGAGTCTCGAAACAATCTGAGATTGAATCCAACAATGACTGCTGTTGATGTCTTAAATAAAAGGGTTATTTTGCATGGTCACCTTTTATAAAATAGATTTGATGATATAAATAAAGCAATAGCATCAGTTTGATTTTTTGCATTTTATAGATTGAATTGTATAGGATTGTGTAAAGGACACAAATGTTTCCAGTCTGCCTCAATGGCAAATTGAGCATATTAGATACTCTCCATAGTACCAATAAGATTAAGTTTACCATTACATACTGAACACAGAGTTTGGCTGAATTTTATACTGTAGCCATGTGATTGGTTTCAGAATGCTTGCTATTGTATATGTAGTGATCATAACATAATACAGGCAATGGACCCCTGTAGGCAAATAATGTAATTGTTGCAGTTTAATTCATGTTTATGAATCCTTTTTGTGAGTGTATTCCTGAATTTATGACATTGTTGCAGTAATAACTTTTGTGAAGGAGTGTCCAGTTCTACCTTAGATGAAGCATTCCAGTTTAATAAAACAAATCATTTTTTGCATTATGTATGGTGGCTCTAGCTAGATCTATTAGACTTAACCCAGACATCAAGGGAGACATCAAGAGTGGGCCTGGGAGAGATGAAATTCAAGTTCGCCCTTTTTGACGATGACCTGCTGGCCACTACTACTAACCCCTGACTCTCATGGCTGACTTTGATGCCTTTGCCCACCTCTCTAATTTTAAACTAAACTATTTAAAGTCGGTAGCCACACATTCGATTTTCCTGGATTCGGTGATCCAAGGTCCATGCTCTGTATTTCGGTTCTCCTGGTATCCTACCCACTTATGCTATCTGGGCATACTTTTGCAGACACTAATTGCCTGTTAAGCCTCAATTTTTTGATAAAGTGGACAAAGATAAAGCACCAACCAACCAGTTCCTAACTGCCATTTCCCAAACACAGCCTGTAACATGACAGTTAGATGCTGTTTGGCTGGTAACTCCGTCCACTTTATCCCTCTCCAAGGCTTAGTACATAGACCCCTTAGTATGTGGGTTTATCTGTGGGGGGCAAAAGACCTACTGTGTAGGTGCAGTCAAGATGTTAGGTGCAGTCAAGATGTTCTATTTAGACCCAAAATGAAAGAGGAGCTACAGATGCCCTTGTTTCAGGCATTTTAGCAGTTGTTCATGTCTCGGGTCCTGTATTAGCTACGAAAGAGCGATCTTCAGCAATAGGCTTACATTGAGAATACCTGCTTCCAGGCACCTGTCCTTATAACCCTTTGATTGTATAACCTACCTAGACTACATCATCCAACTATTACCCCCACTCTGAATTGTTGGTATAAACTACATTTTAGCTCAGATGTGTCCACTAGTTTGTCCCCTCTCACTCCCTTAATGCACAATTTTGACATTGCTTCTGGCCTTCAGCTGCGTGTCTTGGAGGCCTGGACGCATTGGGGACTCCGTCATATAGGTCAGCTGGTGCAAGGAGGGAGGATTCTCTCTTCCCAGGATCTCCAGGACATGCTTTTGCTTTCTTTGAAGGATTATTGGGCCTATCTCCAGATTTTGAACTTTAGTGCAGGTACAGTAGGTTAAGGTGCTTCCAGAGAGACATTACTTTATTTGACCGCACCGGTCTCAACATAACACACAATTTCTACAATTTATAAGTTACTCATAAGGGCAAAATTTAGGGACCTGCCTCAGCAAGTGAAACGATGGAACAGGGATTTGCCCACACCATTAGGAGATAATGATTGGTCTAAGATGACTCAGTGTATTCATGCTTGCTCTTTCAGTGTCTCTATGGCTGAGTCCCAATTTAAACAGCTGACTCTGTGGTATAGAACACCTGTCCTTCACAAATTCTATCAACCTGTTTCTACATCTTGTTAGAGGTGTAACACTGCCCTGGGCACGATAATGCATAATTGGTGGAAATTCACAAAAGTGACAGCAAGAAATGTACACTCAGCACTTAGGTACACATACAGCAGTCTTATATACACTATTCAGTGGGGATGCATTTAAAATGACAGCTGTAGTGATCCTGGCGTTCGGAATACCGACGCCAAAATGTTGACAGCCGACATTGACGCCAGCCGGAATCCTGGCGCACTAGGGCTATTCCCACTCGTGGGTGTCCATGACACCCATAGAGTACGAATAGATCCTGTGGCGAGAGCAGCGACCACCGAGCCCACAGCGTGCCGAGCGCAGCAAACCTGCAAGTGGACTCTTAGCGCTTCCCCGCTGCCGGCATTCTGGCGTGTGGGATGCCGCTGTCAAGATATTGAAAGCTGGCATCCCGTCCACTGGGATAACATATGTAATCCATTCAGTGTATAGGAGATCAATATGTACATGCAGAACAGCCCATCTCAGTACACCAGGACCCGGATGTCCCGGCCGAGCCATGCAACTTTCTCAATCACAACTTTTTTTCATGAATAAAACTGGAAGCGACAAAACTACTTTCCTAGATTACAATTATCAATTTAATGTGCAACATCTGTGTGTAAATGAGTCGGAATCTGTATACAAAGTGCTACGATGTAGTGGCCACTGCTTTTACTCATACCAAGTTCACAGCCCAGCGTCTCTAGCACACTTTGTGTGGTGTTTCACTGAATCTGCGATCAGGGCCGGCGACAGGGGGGGGGGGGGGTCAAATGGGACACATGTACAGGGCCCCAAGGATCAGAGGGGCCCCAAGGATATGCCGTTTAGTGTCCGGCAGGGATATGAGCCATCTTGTCCAAACAGGGCAGAGAGCTGTAGGCGGTGTGGGTTCAGAGTGACAGGAGTCTCTCACACACACTGACTGTGCGGCACGAGTGTGCGCCTGCTCTTCCTGATCCAGGCAGTTATGGGACATAGAAGCAGCTCCTCTGGCCAGGATTCCTGTGTCCTGCGCCATACTTTTCTGATGGAGTGTGAAGGCCGCATGGTACCTACTGTGTGGTGTTCGGGTCTGGATACTGGGGAGTGCAGTGCAGGCGAGTCTACCTCCGAATAAGAGAGGCTTGGTAAAGGGATACAGGGCTTTGGGATGGGGTGGGGGAGCTGGGAATGCAGCACTGAGTCATTGGGAAGACATAGACTGTTGTGTATGTGTGTGGGGAAGGAAGGAGAGATATACAAATTTCTATATGTGTATAAATATTTATATATATACCGTATATACTCGAGTATAAGCCGACTTTTTCAGCACATTTTTTATGCTGAAAAAGCCCCCCTCGGCTTATACTCGAGTGAGGGTCTCGAGAGAGGGTGCTCCGGTCTCTCCCGCGGGCGCCTGCAGCCTCTGTGTTGTCCGTGCTGGGCAAGAACCTGCCCGCTTCTGTGTAATGGTACCTGGGGTGCACCGCATCCTTGTCAGATGAATGTCGATGCGGCCGCTCTTCTCCAGGGCTGTGACCAATGACGTAGCCTTTGGTCACGCCCCCTTGCTCCGCCCTAGAAATGGAACCAATACTGCTAATGCCGGACCAAAACAAAAACACAGGTCATACGAAGCTGGTTTAAAACTTAAGCTTGTGTCAAGTAGCTGCTGCATTTCCCACCCTAGGCTTATACTCGAGTCAATAAGTTTTCCCAGTTTTTTGTGGTAAAATTAGGTGCCTCGGCTTATATTCTGGTCGCCTTATACTTGAGTATATACGGTATTTATTCATTAACAGTTTCATATATAGTGCAGCAAATTCTGCTGTGCTTATAATTTTTATATATATATATAGAGAGAGAGAGAGAGAGAGAGAGAGAGAGATATTGTAACAAGTGACCTTCCACCAGACAAGACGCTGACACAGTTGTATGAAAGAAAAGCAGTCCGTTTACTTCCACAGCATAGTAAACCGACGTTTCACAGCATGTTCAATGGGTACCTTAATTAGGCACCGGTTCACAAACAGCATGTACACAATCTCAGGCTCCCTGTCTCTAACCCACTGGCCCGCCCTCTATCGCCTGGCCACTTGTTGGCATCAGGAGCCCCGAGCTCTTGCCCTAACGAGCTTTATAAAAGTGTGGCACAGGTGTGCCTGATTGCTGGGAGCGCTTGCTCCAATACCTGGACCGGACCTGCATGGATGGGATCACATGCATGAAATTGCAGGGTATTTCTGTGTATCAACACCAATACAATACTATAATTTCCAACTGCCAGATAATCTTTGACGCAACATTAAAGAGACAACCTGCTATGTCCCAACACCTCCCTGGGCTTCCTCTTGGTCCAGTCATAAACCCAGGTTGCCTTAGCCCGGGGCACCCGAACTGTTGTGCCATACTTGCCTACCTGACCCTCTCCAAGAGGGAGAAAATGCTCTGTTCCTGGACTCCCTCATGGAGAGGGTCAGGTAGGCAAGTATGTGTTGTGCCCTGTCCTGCAAACACCCGGTGTGGCATCCAGACTGGACTGCCACTATGGGGTATATGCAATTCACGGCGAATCGCGGCAATTTTTCGCCGTTTTTTAATTCGACAGGTGAATTCCGGAAGGTGGCTTCCGGAATTCACCATATTCAATGAAAAACGGATTCGCCAGAATCGCGGGCGAAAATCGGCCAATTTGGCGGATTTTGCCGCGATTTTAAAAAACGGGAAAAACCCGGAAAAAAAATGGCGTGGGGTCCCCCCTCCAAAGCATAACCAGCCTCGGGCTCTTCGAGCTGGTCCTGGTTCTAAAAATGCAGGGGAAAAATTGGGCAGGGATCCCCCGTATTTTTAAAACCAGCACCGGGCTCTGCGCCTGGTGCTGGTGCCAAAAATACGGGGGACAAAAAGAGTAGGGGTCCCCCGTATTTTTTACACCAGCATCGGGCTCCACTAGCTGGACAGATAATGCCACAGCCGGGGGTCACTTTTATGCCGTGCCCTGCGGCCGTGGCATTAACTACCCAACTAGTCACCCCTGGCCGGGGTACCCTGGGGGAGTGGGGACCCCTTCAATCAACAATCAAGGGGTCCCCCCCCCAGCCACCCAAGGGCCAGGGGTGAAGCCCGAGGCTGTCCCCCCCCATCCAATGGGCTGCGGATGGGGGGGCTGATAGCCTTTTGTGATCATGAAAAGAATATTGTTTTTTCCAGCAGTACTACAAGTCCCAGCAAGCCTCCCCCGCAAGCTGGTACTTGGAGAACCACAAGTACCAGCATGCGGGAGAAAAACGGGCCCGCTGGTACCTGTAGTACTACTGGGAAAAAAATACTCAAATAAAAACAGTACACACACACCGTGAAAGTAAAACTTTATTACACACTACCGACACACACATACTTACCTATGTTGACACGCCGACTGCCACGGTCTCCGACGATCCGAGGGTACCTGTGAAAAAATTATACTCACCTTCCAGCGTCCAGAGATAAATCCACGTCCAGAGAGATAAATCCACGTACTTGTAAAAAAAAAAAAACGCAAATACCCGCTCCATACCGGACTAAAAGGGGTCCCATGCTGACACATCAGACCCCTTTCTCCCGAATGCCGGGACATCACGTGACTCCTGTCACTGAAGTCCCTTCAGCCAATCAGGAAGCGCTACTTCCGTGGCGCTCACCTGATTGGCTGTGCGCTGTCTGTGCTGTCAGACAGCGCATCGCAAAGCCGCTCCATTACTTTCAATGGTGGGAACTTTGCGGGTAGCGGTGGGGTTAACCCGCGGTCAGCCGCTGACCGGCGGGTGACCTCACCGCTAGCCGCTAAGTTCCCACCATTGAATATAATGGACGGGGCTGTGCGATGCGCTGTCTGAGTTCAGACAGCGCACAGCCAATCAGGTGAGCGCACCGAAGTTGCGCTTCCTGATTGGCTTTAGAGACCTTTCAGTGACAGCTGTCACTGAGAGGTCTCTCTGCATTCGGGGATAGGGGTCCCATGTGTCAGCATGGGACCCCTTTCAGTCCGTTTGGTCGGGTGTCCGGTTTGTTATTTTCTACAAGTACGTGGATTTATCTCTGGACCCTGGTTGAGGTGAGTATATTGATCTTTTATTTTCAGGTATCCGTGGATTCTACATGGAGAAGAGGACCGATGTCGGCGTGTGAACATAGGTAAGTATGTGTGTGTCGACGTATGAAATAAAGTTTTACTGTCGACGGTGTGTGTGTCCTGTTTTTATTTGGGTATTTTTTTTCCAGTAGTACTACAGGTACCAGCGGGCCCGCTTTTCTCCCGCATGCTGGTACTTGTGGTTCTCCAAGTACCAGCTTGCGGGGGAGGCTTGCTGGGACTTGTAGTACTGCTGGAAAAAACAATATTCTTTTCATGATCACAAAAGGCTATCAGCCCCCCCATCCGCAGCCCATTGGATGGGGGGGGGACAGCCTCGGGCTTCACCCCTGGCCCTTGGGTGGCTGGGGGGGGGGACCCCTTGATTGAAGGGGTCCCCACTCCCCCAGGGTACCCCGGCCAGGGATGACTAGTTGGATATTTAATGCCACGGCCGCAGGGCACGGCATAAAAGTGACCCCCGGCTGTGGCATTATCTGTCCAGCTAGTGGAGCCCGATGCTGGTGTTAAAAATACGGGGGACCCCTACGCTTTTTGTCCCCCGTATTTTTGGCACCAGCACCAGGCGCAGAGCCCGGTGCTGGTTTTAAAAATACGGGGGATCCCCTGTCAATTTTTTCCCCGCATTTTTAGAACCAGGACCAGCTCGAAGAGCCCGAGGCTGGTTATGCTTTGGAGGGGGGACCCCACGCCATTTTTTTTTTAGGATTTTACCGTTCCAGAGATAAAAATAAAAAATAAAAATAAAAAATTTTTAAAAAATATATAAATAATATTTGTGCCTCCAAAAAAAAAAAAAAAAAGTACCTAATCCCTTCTAATATAAATAGATCTGCTATTCCCCCAAAAAAAACCACAAAAAAAAAATGTTTAAATTTTTTTTATTTGTTTTCACCCTCCAAAGTGTGGCGGATTGAAAATGACGAATTTGCTGTCTAAAAGCACTGCTGTCGAATTTCCAAACTTGAATTGAATATGCTTTGGTCGAATTGCAGCACTTGTATCATTGCAGAAAAGTCGAATTTGCAAAAATTCGAATTTCAAAAAGTCGAATTTTGAAAGTCCGTTTTTTGGTCGGAAAGCACTGAATTGCATAGGCGAATTTTTTTTTTGGTCGAAAATGACCCGAAATTCGACAATTTCGGGAATTCGACCGCAATTGCATATACCCCTATGTATATATATATATATATATATATATATGTATGTATATATATATATATATATATATATCCAAAAAGCAGTGGGTACAGGTGCGCTGGTAGTTAAAAGGTAATAGTTCTCAGTCCACAGGTAATCCACTCTGGGCTGTAGCACAGGTGTACATCAACACCACAGCAACTCTCCTTAGAAGGCTCAGGACTCTTATGAGCATTAAATAGCTAGAATGGAGAATAGTGCAGATCACTCCGTTGCCTCTGTGGAATGTATTATACCATCTGTTAACCTGCCCACGGTGTGGGTTATTCAGGGTACGAGTCCTGTAGAATTACCTGATGTTTTTATTTAATTTGTGTTTTTAAATAAAAATTGATCTGCACTATGAGCGCACTCTCTTCATTCTCAATTTTATATATATATATATATATATATATATATATATATATATATATATATAAAATCTGAGGGGGCCCCAGAGATATCTCTGTACCGGACCCCAAGATTTTTGTGAAAACAAGATACAAGGTGGGAGGTTTTTTTTAGAACTGGTGATGTTGCCCATAGCAACCAATCAGATTCTATATATTATCTTCTAGATGCAGCTAGATATATGTTAAGTAGAATCTGATTGGTTTCTATGAGCAACATCACCAGTTCTAAAAAAAAAAAACCTCCCATCTTATTAAATTTACCTCAAAGTGTAAAAAAAACAAAGATGCTAAAAGATGTTGTCTCGTGTTATGTGGTGTATAGATGCTAGGCAGTGACATGCAGTGAAGCCAATGACTGAGGAAGCACTCTAGTACCAGAGCCATATTTACACACAATATATGGTTTCATGTGGGCAGTATACACAGATGCAGCAATATATACTGCCGGAAATTTGGTGAGATGTATGGAAAAGATAGGCTCACCACTGCCTCACCTGTCATAGACTTTTTACTCCAGAGTTTTTACTATAAAAATGATTAGAATGATACAAATAAGATATTTATACTATATCCTTTGTATTTTTCATATACTTAATATAATCAAAATTCTTGCATATACTGGAGTATGACAGGAAAGGCTTTGCCTCACCTCACCGCACGTCACTGATGATTGTGTATGAGGACAAATCTGCACAGGGGCGTAACTAAGGTGGTGCGACTGACTTCATCACACAGAGCATAGATCCCCTGTGAGCGGGACCGGTTGTCACCAGTGATCTGTATGTGCCCCCACTGTCTGCTTCCCACTGCTATGTATATTAGTAGTGGTGCACCTGTATCCTTTTCAGCCTGGTGCATGGCTACTACTAAACATTGCAGCGGGGAGTGGGGAGTGACTGTTTGCCAGGCACCTGCTGCTATGTATATTAGTAGTGGTTGTGCCCGATACCTTCACTGCAGCCCTGCCTATGCAGCAGGGACGTGCGGTGAGCAAAATGGCTCTGGAGATACTGTCTAGCACCAGAGCAAGATTTACAATCAATATATGAGCCAAAGGGTACATCTGGGCATTATACACAGGTGCAGCAGTATAAACTCCTGGAAATTTGTTGAGGTTTGATCAGAGATGTGCAGAAAAAATATTCAGGTGAGGCACTCTGCTATAAACTTTTTACTCCAGAGTTTTGGCTATAAAAGTGATTTGAATAATGCAAAGAAGATATTTCAAACATATTCTTTGTATTTTTCATATACTTTATACAGTCAAAACTCTTGCACAAACGTTAGTATTCGAGAAAAGGGTTTGTGGGAGCCGCACCGGTCTGACAATAATTTTTGTATGAGTAGAAATCTGAATAATGTCCTCTGAGAAACTGAAATTTATATTATAGAATTGCTTCAGATTAAGGTAACTGTGCATATAGAAAGATATTATATCTTTTCAGGTGCACTATGTTTAGTTACCATTCAGTGGTGCTCCCATGAGTCAGAAGTATATTGAATAAAAAAATACCATAAGAAAAATGGAAAAAGAAGTAGACTCTTTTTTTGGGAGCACTCTACCTCAGAGGAACTAAAATATATCAATGTCTTATACTGGTAAAATCATGATTTTAATAGATTCTTAATAAAATATGTAGAATTGTCGGAGTTCAAAAAAATATATGTGATTCAAGACTATTATGCAAAATATTTATATCAATTAAAGTACATAATTAGCAAAAATCGCTATAGTATAGTGTAGGCCGGAAAAGCTTAAAATTCTCAAGAAAGGAAGAAAAAGAGGTCACCTTCTAGTCTCAGTAGTGTCCGTCAAATGTGTATATGACCATCATTCATACTGCAAGAATCCCAAACGTTAGTATGACAGGAAAGGCTCTGCCTCACCTGCCTCACCCCACCGCACGTCACTGCTCTGCAGTCACCTTCACCGCGGCCTCCCCTGGCTACAGTGTGTATGGAGAGACAGCTAACCGGGTAACTGCTGCATATAGGGAGAGAAGAGGACACTAAAACTGTGTGGATAAACGTGTAAGGGGCACTTTGACTGTGTGGTGGCTAATCGTTTAATGGCTACTACTACTACTGTGTGGCTAAATGTGTAGGGCCACTATTAGTGGTGGCTTGTACCTCTTTGGAGTAGGGGGGGGCTGCTGCTGCCCATGCTGACTGGAGAGGAGAACCAGGCCAGGCTGATCCCGACACTAGCACAATGTATCTGGCAGGCTCCAGGACTGGTACATGTGCATAACTGGTGGTTGGGACTGTGCATGCGCCAAACACTGACTTCAATGAACTGCATTGTCTGCAGCCCATAGAAGCCAGGTAAGGCTGCATGAAAGGCAGGAAGTGGATACCCAGAGGAACCATGCTCTCTGCTAATCGCAACGGGATGCGGTCAGGATGCCGCCGGACGGAATCCCGGCGGTCGAAATACCGACGCCGGAATCTCGACCGCCACAATCCCGACCGCCACAATCCCGACATATTCTCCCTCCGTGGGTGTCCACGACACCCATAGAGGGAGAATATAATAGTGTGCCGAGCGTAGCGAGGCACCGTGCCCGCAGCGTGGCGAGCGAAGCGAGCCCGCAAGGGGCTTCGTTCCGCTCACCACCCCTGTCTGGATTGTGTGGTCGAGATTCCGGCGTCGGTATTTCGACCGCCGGGATTCCGACCGGCGGCATTTAGTACTGATCCCATCGCAACCTGTAGTCAATAGAGTTAATCCCCCACTGGGCACTATTACTGTGTGGCTAAATGTGAAAGGGCCACTTCTACTGTGTGGCTAAATGTGTAAGGGGCACTTCTACTGTGTGGTGAAGTGCGTAAGAGGCACTTCTACTGTGTAATTAAGTGTATAAGGGACACTTCTACTGTGTGGCTAAATGTGTAAGGGGCACTTCTACTGTGTGGTTAAGTGCGTAAGAGGCACTTCTACTGTGTGATTAAGTGTATAAGGGACACTTCTACTGTGTGGCTAAATGTGTAAGGGGCATTTCTATGTAGCATAGCATGTAAGGGAAACTACTTCTGTATGGTGTAACGTCACGCTCGGCTGGTTTTGAGGATCCGGCGACTTAGGGTTCGCCTATGGAGGTGATCACCAGGGAATGAAGGAGATAGGGAGGCTGTATATAGTTCCTTCTCATGTGATGAAGAACCAAATATGAACCCAAATAGTCACAAAACGAAAAGGACAAGATAACGGTTTAATGCAGTAACGGTGAAATACAAAGACTGTGGTTTCCCGAACAACTGAGCGAGTGGACTTAGTATGAAGAACTGAAGTCTATGGCTGTGCCTTTAAGGCCAACTGAAGAATACTGAACGGAGCACTTGAAGACTGTGGCTGTGGTTTAGAACGAGGCTGAAGAATAAGGAACTGTAGGCTGGGGCTGTAACTTAAGACGATGCTGAAGGAAACTGAAATGACGAACTGAAGACTGTAGATGTGACTGGAAGACGATGCTGAAGATCACTAAAATTATGAACTGAAGACTGAGGCTGTGACTTGAAGACGATGCTGAAGGACACTGAAATGACGAACTGTGACTTTTCCATCCCAGAGAGTCCGTCTCCGAACCGCAACCCAGGTTGGAACCGCCAGTCACAGCTGGATCAATACTGACAGTGTGTTAGCAGCACTGCTAGTATTCCAGGCATATCTCCTAAATCTACCAATGGGGAATAGTTTTCAATCAGGTGTGACAGGTGTCATTAATAAGTTAACAGGTATTTAACATGGAATACCAGTGCAAACAGCTGTTGACTTAGATCAAAAATTGACTGACTGGCAAAGCTCAAAAAAGGGTTATAAATCAATATTAAAATCATATTAAATATAAAGACTTTTAATACATAGAAACATTATTAAAAAAAGCTAGGGCATCGCTGGTTATTAACACATGTATACATAGAAAATAGATGTCAAATATTCCCGGATCTCCTAGTCATTATTCAACAGCTAAATGGCCAAGTGGTTAGAGCTATGGTTCACCATGCTACAGGTCCCAGGTTTTAAGCATACTCTGTCCGTTCAGCTAGAACATTTATTATAATTTTATTACATGCCTAATATACATCATTTATTCGTTTTATTCTAGTTATAATTTTATTTATTATAAGCATTCCATTATGAATAGTCCTCACAAATTATTGTTATGGGAGATCAGAGGACATTCCAATGCTTGAGTGATTTGTGTATGGCAATATACATATGACTCACAAGCATCACACTGGGTGGTGTCAGGTGCAAAATCATATATATACATATAGCTACGGGTATAGCATGAGAATCACAAATTTGCAAATAGATTAAAGAAACTGTGACTAATGTACTATCCAGCCAAACCTAAACTGGACATTTCGTTCATATGTCACATGCTTGTCTCAGAAATTTCCTACTTACAGAATAAAAAATATTTGGTTCAAAGCGATTTCTTAAATTCAAGGCCCACTCTATATAACTTAATAAAATGGAATAACTGGTACCAATCGCAGTGTACTAAACAGATGTATCGAATAAAAAGATAGTATTGCACACCGAAAACATATAATATTAGTCCCAGGTCATACAATGATAATCCATTCTCATATATTGTCTATATGGAACAAATCCAACAGCTATATTTAAATGTATAATACAGCATCTACATAATAAAGATGAAAGGTGTAGGGAATACCGCACTGACCAATGATACTATGCTACCAGCATAAAACAACCAGAATGTAAACAAGTACCCAGGTAAATTCCTCTTAAAAAGAAAACACAGGCGCATTCGTGGGAAGCGAGCAGGCAGGAAACTTATTTCCCCCGGTAACCATCTACGTCCTTTGCCCACCTGCTCACCCCCATACACAAAGAACAATCAAATAGAAGTAATACCCAAAAGACGGCCCTATGTTTGGAAGGACAGAACTGTCAACTCTCGCTTTGTGACCCCCATACCCAGAGCTCCTGCACTTAACATAAAGAAAACTGAAGGCCCTCTGGTATGCCCAATCAGGTCAGTCCTTTGTAATGCCAGATCTATAAGAAACAAGACTGCAACAATTGCTGACCTTATTGAATCTGCAGATCTAGCCTGTATTACAGAGACCTGGCTAGACGAAAATGCAGCACCTATATTGGAGGCTGCGGTACCAACAAACTACTCTGTCATCCACAACCCAAGACTGGACCGCAGGGGTGGCGGGGTGGCTATCTGCTTCAAAAAAGAACTTAAACTTAGGGTCCACCCTATTGAAATTACTCGCTCATTTGAGTGCATTGCTGCCCAGAGTTCGACAGGATTAGGTTTCAGAGTACTTCTCATCTACCGGCCACCTGGAGATGGAAAGATATTTCTACAAGAAATTGCAGACACTGTTGCTGGCCTGGTTCTGGAACATCAAAGATGGCTCATCCTCGGGGATTTCAATGCATGGGTGGATGATGAGCTCTCACGCCTTGGCCAAGACCTCCTGTGCACAATGAATGGTCTGGGCTTCACACAGATAATTCCCTCTGCCACACATAAAAGTGGTCACACTCTTGATCTTGTCTTTCAGATTGGATTAGAAGTCACTGACCTAAAAATAAACCCAGTCATCTGGTCAGACCACTACTCCCTCTGGTTCTCAGTTGCAACCCCTCAAATAAGATCTCTGCCCGTGGAGTTGACCAGGTACCGTCCAAGGAGGGGTATGACTCCCCAGGCTCTTGCAGCAAATATGGATCTCTCTGCTATACTGGGTGCCTGTGAAGATCCCTGTTCCCTAGTCCGTTATTATAATAGGGATGTTAAGGCTGCAATTGATATTATCGCCCCTGTGCGTATAAGACCTCGTAAACCACATCGTCAAGCTCCATGGTACGACAACAGTGTTAGTGAGCTCAAGAAAAGGGGGCGTAGACTGGAAAGACGATGGAGGAAGACTAACCTAGTGGATGACAAAATAAAACTAATAAAGCATAACGAAGAATATCAATCGACAATCACTCGCAAGAAATCACAGTTCCTGTCAAATGAGATCTCAGCAGCAAACAATAGGCCAGCTCAACTTTTCCGCACAGTGGAGATGCTTTGCAAGCCAGCATGCCTGCAGACTGATGAGACCCTTTCCCAAGCAAGATGCAACGAGTTTGCAAACTTCTTTGCAGATAAAATATCCACCATCCGGGCTGGAATATCCACAGTGCCATCAAAGGAGAGCCAAACTACAAAGCCTGCCAATATAAGCTACCTGCCTTCATGGACCAGCTTTGACCCGGTGGATGTAAAGGACACTGCTGAAATTGCTCGGATTTTGCGTCCCACCACCTGTGGCCTGGACCCAGCCTCAACCAAGCTTCTAATAGGTTGTACGGATATAATCGGTCCTGTCTTTGCAAAAATTGTTCAATGCTCTTTGCAGACAGGCATTTTTCCTGGACCCCTAAAGGAAGCAATTGTTAGACCACTTCTTAAAAAACCTAATTTAGATCCCGACTGCATGTCCAACTACAGACCGGTATCAAACCTTCCTTTCCTAGGAAAGGTTATTGAGAAAGTGGTTGCAAATCAACTGGAAACTCGCCTGACAACCCATGATATTTATGATCCATTTCAATCAGGATTCAGGAGAAGACATAGCACTGAAACAGCCCTGGTGTGTGTGTTAAATGATCTTCTGATGGCAAAAGACAGAGGTGACTGTTCAATATTAATCCTTCTGGATCTCTCGGCAGCATTTGATACCGTGGACCACGGGCTTCTGATTGAGCGACTGATACACTTCTGTGGTCTGGATGGCACAGTCCTAAACTGGTTCAAATCATTTCTCACAGGCAGGTCACAGAGAGTATCATCTGGATTATACTCATCACCACCAGTGCCATTGCCATGTGGTGTCCCACAAGGTTCTACACTATCCCCCATGCTTTTTGCAGTATACATGCTCCCATTGGGCGAAATAATCAGGCGCCATGGCCTGGTCTACCACTGCTATGCAGATGATACACAACAGTACTTGTCCTTTGCTCCGGGCACTGATAACCCAGTAGCAACCCTGAATGGCTGTCTAGCTGAACTACAGGAGTGGATGAGCGCCAGTTGGCTGCGACTGAACCCGGATAAAACAGAGGTCCTTATGATACGACCGCAACATCAAAGGACAAGACTGCAGCATAGCCAACCAACTGGACTTACACTCGGGGATTCAGAATTACAGACCAGTGATCATGTGCGGAATCTTGGCGTTGTCCTGGATGATGGCTTGACACTTAAACATCAGATATCAGCCACAATCAAATCCTCATTCTTTCACCTGAGGAACATAGCCAGAATCAAGCACCTAATTCCCTCAGATGATATGCCAAAAGTCATACATGCATTTGTATCATCTCGATTAGACTACTGTAATGCCCTCTACCTTGGTCTACCAGCAAAAGAATTGCAACGCTTACAGCTGGTGCAAAACACAGCTGCCAGGCTGTTAACCAACCAGCCCCGTTCCAGCCACATAACACCCATCCTCTACTCCCTTCACTGGCTGCCTGTAAGATGGCGAATCCTCTTCAAGATTGGCTTACTGAGTTTCAAAGCATTACATGACCAAGGCCCAAGGTACCTGAAACAGCTTCTGATCCCATACTGCCCCACTCGATTACTGCGATCTGTAGATGAAGGACTTTTAGCAGTACCTAGAATCTACCGTAATTCATCTGGGGGTCGAGCTTTTAGTCATGCGGCTCCGACTCTATGGAACTCACTTCCCAGCACAGTGCGAGAGGCCCCAACTATAGAATCCTTCAAAAGTAGACTCAAGACTTTCCTGTTTACTCAAGCATTTCCATAGTGTCTCTTTTAGTATCTTCATGCTTCTGTATTTTATGAAAAATGTACTTCATTATTTTTCTGTACTATATTATGCTGTGTATCTGTTAAGCGCCTTGAGTCCTATTGGAGAAAGAGCGCTATATAAATAAAATTATTATTATTATTATTATTAATGTTTATATTGGTGGTGCACCCTGAGTCGGTGTTGTACTAAACAATTACACGTGGAGAAAAAGAAGACGCTTGTGTGGGTGCACTCTTAGAATTAGTCAGAAGAAGACTAAAGTGTTGAAAAATTAAAACATAATGATTTATTATTCCATTAATATAATTTTTAACAGTTGATGTGTCCTAAACAAATTTCTACTAAACAAGCAGAATGGTTAAAAACTTCACATAACTGGTCACTCACTTTGATAGTGATGCATATAATGACCCTAAATAGGGGGACCAGATATATGGTATTAGTGGTAAGTGGTGGTTGTCAGAACCCTAAATCAATAAATATTGTGTGAACTCACAGGTGTGCTTACTAGTCAATATCCGAAAATAGTCTTAATAATGGCTAAACATAGGAGTAGAACAATTCCACATATGGAAGAATGAACATCTAGATTAAACGAACCATTGATATCAAGTTTAACAGAACGGCAAAGACAGCCATGCGTATTATTTGCTTGAAAAATTAGAAAGAGATAGTGAATCTGCTGTCAGCGTTAGGCACAGAGCATACCAATCAATCAAACCTCTACTAAATGTGGTCTTCCTAGGGTGTCACCTATCCAAGTACTGACCAAGCCCGACACGGCTTCGCTTCCAAGATCGGACGGAATCGGGCGTTTACAGTGTGGTATGATAGTAGAGTTACCAATACCCTTGTTACTCTGGGATCGCTGATAAGAGTTCACGTGAACAAGGAAAGTTGTGAAAAATAAGTGTTAAAAGAAAAGATAAGGAAATATAGAAAAATTAGTCAGATCTGCTGCCAGCGTTAGGCAAAGGTATAGAAGGTGAAACCACCCATATACCTATGGATCACTGGCGAGAGTCCAGAATAATAGTAAGAAAACTAGATGTGGGTATATTGGGAAGAGTGAATAAACCCATGCAGATAGGTACAAATAAGTGGAGTACAATTACCCAGACAATTCGTGTATAACGCACAATAAATCTATAGGCAATGCAATATGCTGTTGGTTCTAAGGACAAGCCAAATGGCACAAATAAGCATATATATAGCTATTAGTATTGGTCAGAATTATATAGATTGTATAATTAATGTGTGCAACAAATTTTGCTGATAACAGTGTTAAAAAGTCTTATATGCCATATGAGACTGTACAGTACACCAATAGAGCTAAACAATAAACTAATAGTGGATGTGACAAGTAAGCAGTTTTGAATGACAACCTTGTTGTCCAGGTTCCATGACCCTAATATGCATGCTCTCTGCTGATATACTGCTAGAAACCACACCTTAACTAGGTACACATATTGCGGCGTTAACAAAAAAAAGGCTAATAGCCTAGTGATAACGTCAGTTTTGCTATATAAATGTCAAAGCTGCGTTGGAAGTCAATGGGGACAAATTAATTTATGTCATATTGTCCCAATCGAGATGAACCAGTCAGCCATGCCCTGTAATGATTCCCCGCGGTCTGCCGTGGAGAATAGTAGGGCTGGCAATGGCGAGGAAGGCGGAGATCAGCAGAACCCTTGTGCGGCTGGTGCGGCATGAACCTGTGGTCCATATCGGGGGATGACGGTGCTAACTACAGTGGGACTGGCGGAAGATGCATTTCGCCCATACTAGGGCTTGATCACTTACTATTCCGCCTCAATGTAATCCTGGAGCCTTTAACCCGTAGGCGCCGGTTGAGAACCAATCGGTTTTGGTGGTGTGACGGAGTAGTTGCTAGGTAACCGGGATACAAGGTTCTTCCCGGAAATGGTCAAATGCTGATGTAGGTCACGTCACCATGGCAACTCATACTCAGTTACTAGTGCTGACAGGGGAAATCTCAGTATGCCCAGAGAACCATACACAATATAGAAGAAAAAGAGAAACAAAATTAATAAAATAGAAAAATTGTCCTAAATAAAAGTTGTAACATTGGGATGTCTAAAGCTACTAGCAAAAAGCTAACGTATGTATTCTATTAAAATGGGGCTTTCTCTGGGAGATGATGATGAGGAATCAGGTCAGGTAAGTAAAGGAATACATCAGAGAAATATGGTCGGAACTGAACGACACGACAAAGGAATATTAATGCGCCAAATATATGATGTATGTAGCTGATATATCAGAAAACTAAATATCTAAAATCAAATGAGTCATGACTGAGATCCGACTAAATATCGGATTATAGGAATGGAAAATAAGGAATAAGAAAATAAGGGTGATTCTGTAACCGAAATAGAGATAAACATACTATGCTGCCAGGAAAGTTTTTGAAAAAAAAATTATAATAAAAATTATATAAATATTTATAAAAATTATTCAAAATATAGAATAATAATCCAAAAAAAATTAAACATAAAAAGGTGAATGCATGAACTTGTGCAGGTAATTCATGCCGAATAATTACTGGTGCCTATGTCAACATACACGTGACTAATATTGTGTTCAAAGTCAAAATTGCGCCAAGCAAAAGTGTTATTAGTGATGAGCATACACGTGAGAACAGGTATGAAATGACCATAAGGCCAGTAATTAATTCACATTGTAAAAAATGCGGGGAATGGGTGTGCTAATTGGTGAAAGTAAGCACGTGTGGTGTGGTGAAGACAATCTGCCATGGTGAATGAGTGTGATAAAGACAATTGATTCATGGTAAAGTGTGCCAGAGGTCTGACCGGGTGTAGGTGACTATGTGTATGTCACAATATGGGATAATGGAACTGTGGATATGTACATGAGGTCCTGTACCCTAGGAAAAGTGGAGGGGAAAAAATGTGTTGTGGTAAAAAAACTGAAGTGAGTACCAAAATAACACTGCAAATATGTGAAAAACAATCATGTGAATGGTGTACATTACCAGGAAAGGAAAGAAAATAAGATACAGTGGATATAGATGTGTAATGGGACAATGGAGGAGTATGTATGTTGAATATATGACATATGTCCAGATGAAATGTAGTGTATTCTAGGAGAGTGATGTAGAGAAAACAAACACAGAATATGTTGAGTATGTGATGGATGTTGAGATAAAATGTAGTGTATTCAAGGAAGGTGATGTAGAAGAGAACGGGCATGGAAAAGATGGTTGTCTGGGGGTGTCTACAGGCTGAAATCATTATAAAAATGCACTGTAATTAATATAGTCATTCAGACCAGCTGGTTTGAGACCTCCCAACGAAAGGTCCATTCACTTTCTTTCTTAATCAGCTCCTTGCTTAGATCGCCTCCTCTGATTCCTAGACAAATTTTGTCTAGTCCAAAGACTCACATATCATTAGGGGAGTCTTGATGTTTGGCATGGTAATGTCGCGCCACTGATATCAGTTTTTTTGGCTTTAGATAAACCTGAGGAGGCATTGCGGATTGTACACATATGTTCCAGGATTCGTGTTTTGAACTTCCTGGTGGTCATTCCCAAGTATCGTAGGTTACAGCTGCACGTAATGCAGTAAATAACTCCTTGTGTCTCACAATTGAAGAAATGTTTAATAGCAACGTCTTGTCCCATTCTGTCCTGGACAGAATTAGTTTTCCGAATCTGTGGGCAGGCCTTGCACCAGCCACAAGGAAAGGAGCCAGTTACGCTGATGTTTCTAGTGGGCTCTCGAGAAAAATGACTTTGTACTAACAAATCCTTCAGTTTCCTAGACCTACGCCAGCTCATCTGGAGTTTAGAGTCGAGCAGGGGAGACAAATCCATATCTAGATGTAAGATTGGCATGTGTTTCTTAATTGCGTCCCTTAGAGATTGCCATTCAGGACAGAAGGTGCCAACGAATCTGATTTTGGAATTATCATTCTTAGTCCTAAATTTGTCCTGAAAAATGAGGGGTTCCCTCTTCATCTGGAGAACTGCGCGTTGTGCCCGTTTTAATGAGCGATCACTATATCCGCGTGCTGCTAGACGTTTAGACAATTCTTGGCTCTTTTGTTTGAAGGTATTGTCTTCAGAGCAATTACGCCTAAGTCGAAGGATTTCCCCTTTGGGGATATTTTCAATTGTAGGTGGAAAATGGGAACTGGTCTGTAAGAGAATGCTATTGGTAGCTGTTTCCATACGGAAGAGTCCATGGCCAGTGTCCCATTCTGGGTCTTATAGATACTTAAATCCAAGAATGATACTCTCTCCTTGCTGATGGTATGTGTGAGTAGAATATTAAAATTATTAGTGTTGAGTCTTTGGATGAAATCAAGCAAAAGTTTTTCTTCACCATCCCAAATGATGAAGATATCATCGATGTAACGCAGCCAACTCAGAATATGTTGGGTATATTCTTGATTATTTTCATTAAACACAGTTAGTTGTTTCCACCAGCCGAGAAAAAAATGAGCGTAGGTGGGTGCGCAGGCTGCGCCCATAGCAGTTCCCCTAATTTGTAGGAAGAACTGATCATCAAAGGTAAAGACATTTTTATTAAGCACAAAACTCAAGACCTCACAAAGGAATTCAATGAATTCATTTTTCTCTTGCATTTCCAGGAATTCATAAAGGAATTCACAATATCTGTATACAGATAGTTTTTTTAGAGACTCCACACCCCCACTATGTGGGATGTTCGTATAAAGTGAGTCGACGTCACATATCATGTTTACATTGGAAAAGCGGAGACTAAGAGGGGATATGATCAACATCTACAAATATATAAGGGGACAATACACAGAGCTTGCACGGGACGTGTTTTTGGTTAGATCAACACAGAGGACTCGTGGACACTCGCTCAGGTTAGAGGAGAGGAGATTCCGCACAATACGGCGTAAAGGCTTTTTCACGGTAAGGACAATACATGTTTGGAATTCCCTGCCCGAGGGAGTTGTAATGGCGGAATCTGTCAACACCTTTAAGAATGGGTTAGATAAATTCCTAATGGATAAGGATATCCAGGGGTATGGTGCATAGTCATGCATTATAGTTACTATAAATAGGGATAAAATGTAATGGCTGACAGCAGCATCAGTCAGAAACTTTAGTCAAATCATCATGCATAGGAGACCACAAATAGGTTGAACTCGATGGACAATTGTCTTTTTTCAACCTCAGATACTATGTTACTACTATGTTTATTAACATATATCTGGATTTCCATTTTATCTTTTTAATTAAATAAAAAAAATATAAATTTAAAGCTAAACAAGAATCCTTTATTGAAAGGGACTCTAATCCTGTCTATATATCAAAATGTAATTCATGCTCTAAAGAGGTGAAACATATTATAAAGGAAAGACTATAATATTCTTAAAGCATATAAAGTTCTAGCAATGTCCTTAGATGAGAACCCTAAGATAGACTTCAAAAAAGCAAGGAACCTACAGAATTTCCTAGCACCGAGCCACTATAGAGATTAATCAAATGTTAGTGTCAGTAGAGATTTATTACAGAAAAAGGGCTGCTGTAGGTGCGCTCAAATAAACTGTATAACCTGTAAAAATTTTAAAGATAAGAGTGCCTATTTCCACTCCAGTACCTATGATACCAGTTTTGACATAAACAGCCTAATAGACTGTTAGATCTCATATGTTATTTATGTGATCACTTGCAAATGTGGAATACAGTATGTAGGTAGGACTATTCGAACACTGAATACTAGATTTCTGGAGCACAGGAGAAACATTATAAAAGGATTACAATCTCATAGTTTGTCAGCACATATCAAATATAAACATAAAGGTGATATGGAGAGTATCTCAGTGCAAGGTATAGAACATATTAGGATGACTGAAAGAGGAGGGGATAGGTACAAGCTATTATGCAAAAGAGATGCTTTTTGGATTTTTTTCATTAGGGACACTAACTCCGCTAGGTCTAAATGAAAATATTGAAATGAACAATATCTGATCTGTCTGAATACCATATATATGTTAATTCTTGTTACAATCTGTGAATTATGCCGTAAATCATCATATAACCCAGGGTGTGTGTGTAAAATCTTACTGATGGGTATGGGCCCCATAGGATAGCTATGTTTTATGGCTAGGGATCTTTATTATGTAGATACTGTATTATACATTTAAATATAGCTGTTGGATTTGTTCCATATAGACAGTATATGATAATGGAATATCATTGTATGATCTGGGACTAATATTATATGTTTTTGATGTGCAATACTATCTTTTTATTCGATACATCTGTTTAGTACATTGCGATAGTTACCAGTTATTCCATTGTATTAAGTTATATAGAGTGGGCCTTGGATTTAAGAAATCGCTTTGAATTGAATATTTTTTATTCTGTAAGTAGGAAATTTCTGAGACAAGCATGTGACATATGAACGAAATGTCTAGTTTAGGTTTGGCTGGACAGTACATTAGTCACAGTTTGTTTAATCTATTTGCAAATTGTGATCCTCATGCTATACCCATAGCTATATGTATATATATGATTTTGAACCTGACACCACCCAGTGTGATGCTTGTGAATCACAAGTATATTGACCATATACAAATCACTCAAGCATAATTGGAATGTACACTGATCTCCCATAACAATAATTTGTGACGAGTATTCATAGTGGAATGCCCATAATAGATAAAATTATAACTAGAATAAAACTAATAAATAATGTAAATTAGGCATATAATAAAATTATAATAAAGGTTCTAGCTGAACGGACAGAGTGTGCCTCAAACCTGGGACCTGTAGCATGGTGAACCATAGCTCTAATCACTTGGCCATTTGGCTATCAAATAATAACTGGGAGATCCGGGAATATTTTACATCTATTTTCTATGTATACATGTGCTAATAACCAGTGATGCCCTAGGTTTTCTTTAAATAATGTTTATATGTATTAAAAGTCTTTATATTTAATATGATATTAATATTGGTTTTTACCCATTTTTTTGAGTTTTGCTAATCAGTCAATTTTTTATATAAGTCAATAGCCGTTTGCACTGGTATTCCATGTTAAATATCTGTAATTAATGACACCTGTCACACCTGATTGAAAACTATTCCCCATTGGTGGATTTAGGGGATATATAATGGAATACTTGCAATGCTGCTAACACACCTTATAAAGAAACCGCTAAGATCAAACAGCGGAGAAACGCGTCAAGGGCAGCTTACAAAGTGTGTCTGTCATCACTTCCATCATCCAATACCTTGCTCCTGTTGAACGGATTACCCACCTGGACTGCATCCTCCCCCCAGTTTGCTGAACTATACCGGTAATAATATCTGTGCACTTGTCCGCTGTGGACCCATCTGTGCACCTGTCCGCTGAGGGAGACCCGCGGCTTGTGTTACCCATTGCAGCCGATGTGAGTATCCCCTTACAGCAAAGGCGCATTGTTGCAACAATAACTGTATAAGCCGGCATCATACGTTTTTCAAAATTGTGAGTATCAGTGTATCATTCACATGCACAGTGATTATACTCACATCTAACTGTTGCAATACTAATATTACAAGCCGGCAACATTATACATTGGAGGTCGGGCATAGCGCCGACTACATCATTGAGTGGTGGGCATCCATATGACTCTATCTACTTACCATCTTGCATCTTACTTACTACTTACCATCTTGCAATTATAACAGGATAATTGTGACATACTGTGGATGATTGTACAAGAAAGTATATCATTTTTGAAGTAATAAATTTACAGTACTCTGTGGGATTATTGTGGCTGAAATTGTTTTTATTTTTCTGTGATTTTATTCATTAAAATTGTTTTTAAAACTATTGCGCTCTCAAATATATAACCATTATATTCACTATTTAATGTTGCATATGACTCTGCTGTTGTATGCAACATAGTATACTTCATTTTAACGTTATCTTTATTCATTCTGAAGTTTTAACTGAGTTTTCTTTTGCATTTACTTTATGTTAAAACTCAAGAATGAATAATGATATGTTAAAAACAAGAATACCATTGTTTTTCATATGAAATTCTGCATCTGTTTGATGTCACATTACTAACTTCTCAATTACAAAGTTGCATTCGAGATGGCCGACTTCAGGATGGCCGCCATATTGGTGACATACCCTAAAAAGTTTTCCCCTACTTCCATATCATATGTGTAACACTGGATTAATATTTCCTTACTCATTTCATCTTTATAGAGGTGTTTCCATAATTATAGACCAATTATGGTTATAGCTTATGCCTCGTCTATCATTAGTTGTTACTCTCTTTATTTTCCATCTGGACCTGTCCCATAGGTAACTTGACACTTTCAGCTCCTTTAACATTGAACCATGAAGAAGGACACAACACACTATCTGTTCCATCCATCAACTTTATTTATAACTTCTTGGCAGAGTCCCCAAACAATCTGAGACTGAATCCAACAATGACTGCTGTTGATGTCTAAAATATATGGTTAATTCTGCAGGATCACCTTTCATAAAGTGAACATGGTGAAATAAAGAAATAGCATCAGCTTGATGTTTTGTATAATATGGTTGAATTGCATAGATTTGTGTGAGGGAAGCAAATATTTCCAGTATGCCACAGTGGCAAATGCAGCATATTCTCCATATTGTGGTCACCTGTTTACAGGGCTGTCATTTCATATGGGCTCAGTGGGCAGCTGCCCAAGGGCCCCAGGACTATAAGGGCCCTAGCCTTATAGCTGAGGGTCCCTTTTTCCGGGGGTACCAGATTTTTGAAAATCGTCCCTAGGGAACCGGAGATGCTAAAGCAGTAGTCCCCATCTGTGCTTGTTAATTGCTCTTCCCAGCTAGATATCTCGGTTTCTGTCTAGACTTAGAATTTTTCTGAGGATATCCTCCAAAAGGTGGGACTCTCCTCTTTTAGAAGGACACTAGCAGCTTGTCTCTACTTTGCCCAGAACCAGAGATATCAGCCTTCCAGCAGCTGGCCCCTGCTCCAGCTCCACACACCTGGGATGCAGTTTTTTATTTTCGTTGGTAGATTGCTCTGGCTGCTTAACACTGATCGCCAAGTCCACAGTACCTCCTGAATGGTGGGACTCTCTAATGTTTTATCCAATTGAAAGCTAATTTATTTCCAGGAAGTGGAGATATCTGCAGTCAAGCAAGCTGCCCTCCCACTGGAAAATAATAAATATTAAGGCCACTCCACTATTAACCCTTCCCTTGCATATTAAACACCCCCTACCACCCTGGAAGTCATGTACTGGGGCTCTTTCAATGCTCCCTTCTACAGTTTAGTGTTCTCCCTCCCACCCCATCTCCTACCATCTGTGCAGTAAAGAAGTCATTAGCATAAATTACTGCTCTAGGTCCTACATACTGAACGGAAGATAGAACACCCCCTACCGCTTACGGGACATCAAAGCTGCCGCTTATAGCACCCCACACCCCTACTGCTGGAGGATGGGTAGGGGTTCAAGTGCATTGCATTGTTCGGGGGCCTACACTGCTGTTAAAACGGCCCTGCCTGTGTGGATTAACCCCCAGATTGGGACAGTTTTGCATACTGCCACAACATTGACCTTAGCTTCCTGCTCAGATTTAACTATCATATTCCATCCATCTTTTTTTCGGGTGTGGATCTAGGTCGACAATGTTTAGGTCGACCACTATAGTGTCTAGGTCGACCACTATAGGTCGACAGTCACTAGGTCGTCATGTTCTAGGTCGACAGGTCAAAAGGTCGACATGAGTTTTTTATGTTTTTTTTGTGGCGTTTTCTTCGTAGAGTGACCGGGAACCCCAATTAGTGCACCGTGTCCCCTCGCATCGCTCGCTTCACTCGCCATGCTTCAGGCAAGGTGCTTCGCTTCGCTCGGCACAGATTACCGTTCCAATCGTAGTCCACATGGCTCGTTAAGTATGAAAAAGTAAAAAAAAGAAAACAATTGAAAACCTCATGTCGACCTTTTGACCTATCAACCTAGAACATGTCGACCTTCTGACCCTGTCGACCTTCTGACCCTGTCGACCTAGTGACTGTTGACCTATAGTGGTCGACCTAAACATTGTCAACCTAGACACTGTCGATCTTCAGACCGGATCTCCTTTTTTTCTCCCACATGTTTTTCCAATAGTTTCCAGATTAGATACCCTGTATGCTACCACTTACAGGAAGGGGAAAAACTGGGAGGAAGAGAGATTGTTGCACTGCACACCCTAATATGCTGAGATTTGTAGTACCATACAGCAAAAAGAAAATTCAGGTGCACACCCAGGGGCATTTTAAGAGAGGAGGGGGCCCGTGGGCAGACTGAGTGGGCCCCCTTCTCTCCACGGTGCCGTAGGCTTCGGCAATGTGCCAGAGTCTTCACATGCGCAAGTCTCCGGAAACATTGCGCTCGCCATGGTCCGGAGACTAATTTCCTAATGCGGCAATTTTGGGACTGATGTTTTGCAGCGGCTGCTGGGGCTTCAGTGTCTGTTGCGGGACTCCGGAAGTGTAAGTATTAACACAGCATGGGTGCAGTGTGTGCGGTGTGGGCACTGCACACATTGCACCTATGGTAGAAACACCAATGTGCACACCCTAAGCACTAAGGGCACAATGTATGATGCATCGCATCCGGTATGTAACTAGAAATGCAATTAATATTGCTAAGGACAGCTCTCCTGATAAGAACTCTCCTCACATTACTTCTGGGTTTAGGACCCAGGAGTCCTTCTGCATATGTATGAGGTGTGTACCGTAGGGGTGCTATGAGTGATCCTACTGGGCTCTTTCCGAAGGAAATGTGAAAAGAAGCCTATTGGCTTCTATTGGGTAACGCCATCTATTGGGTCCGAGCTCCGGGATGGATCACATATGGAAATTAGAGATGAGCGGGTTCGGTTTCTCTGAATCCGAACCCGCCAGAACTTCATGTTTTTTTTCACGGGTCCGAGCGACTCGGATCTTCCCGCCTTGCTCGGTTAACCCGAGCGCGCCCGAACGTCATCATGACGCTGTCGGATTCTCGCGAGGCTCGGATTCTATCGCGAGACTCGGATTCTATATAAGGAGCCGCGCGTCGCCGCCATTTTCACACGTGCATTGAGATTGATAGGGAGAGGACGTGGCTGGCGTCCTCTCCGTTTAGAATAGATTAGAGAGACACTTGATTTACTAATTTTGGGGAGCATTAGGAGTACTCAGTACAGTGCAGAGTTTTGCTGATAGTGACCACCAGTTTTATTTATAATCCGTTCTCTGCCTGAAAAAAGCGATACACAGCACACAGTGACTCAGTCACATACCATATCTGTGTGCACTGCTCAGGCTCAGGCCAGTGTGCTGCATCATCTATTATCTATATATAATATTATATATATCTGTCTGACTGCTCAGCTCACACAGCTTATAATTGTGGGGGAGACTGGGGAGCACTACTGCAGTGCCAGTTATAGGTTATAGCAGGAGCCAGGAGTACATAATATATTATATAGTGAGTGACCACCAGACACACAGTGCAGTTTATTTAATATATCCGTTCTCTGCCTGAAAAAAGCGATACACACAGTGACTCAGTCAGTCACATACCATATCTGTGTGCACTGCTCAGGCTCAGGCCAGTGTGCTGCATCATCTATATATATTATATATCTGTCTGACTGCTCAGCTCACACAGCTTATAATTGTGGGGGAGACTGGGGAGCACTACTGCAGTGCCAGTTATAGGTTATAGCAGGAGCCAGGAGTACATAATATTATATTAAAATTAAACAGTGCACACTTTTGCTGCAGGAGTGCCACTGCCAGTGTGACTAGTGACCAGTGACCTGACCACCAGTATACATAATATTAGTAGTATACTATCTCTTTATCAACCAGTCTATATTAGCAGCAGACACAGTACAGTGCGGTAGTTCACGGCTGTGGCTACCTCTGTGTCGGCAATCGGCAGCCCGTCCATAATTGTATATACCACCTAACCGTGGTTTTTTTTTCTTTCTTTATACATACATACTAGTTACGAGTATACTATCTCTTTATCAACCAGTCTATATTAGCAGCAGACACAGTACAGTGCGGTAGTTCACGGCTGTGGCTACCTCTGTGTCGGCACTCGGCAGCCCGTCCATAATTGTATATACCACCTAACCGTGGTTTTTTTTTCTTTCTTTATACATACATACTAGTTACGAGTATACTATCTCTTTATCAACCAGTCTATATATTAGCAGCAGACACAGTACAGTGCGGTAGTTCACGGCTGTGGCTACCTCTGTGTCGGCACTCGGCAGCCCGTCCATAATTGTATATACCACCTAACCGTGGTTTTTTTTTCTTTCTTTATACATACATACTAGTTACGAGTATACTATCTCTTTATCAACCAGTCTATATATTAGCAGCAGACACAGTACAGTGCGGTAGTTCACGGCTGTGGCTACCTCTGTGTCGGCACTCGGCAGCCCGTCCATAATTGTATATACCACCTAACCGTGGTTTTTTTTTCTTTCTTTATACATACATACTAGTTAAGAGTATACTATCTCTTTATCAACCAGTCTATATTAGCAGCAGACACAGTACAGTGCGGTAGTTCACGGCTGTGGCTACCTCTGTGTCGGCACTCGGCAGCCCGTCCATAATTGTATATACCACCTAACCGTGGTTTTTTTTTCTTTCTTTATACATACATACTAGTTACGAGTATACTATCTCTTTATCAACCAGTCTATATATTAGCAGCAGACACAGTACAGTGCGGTAGTTCACGGCTGTGGCTACCTCTGTGTCGGCACTCGGCAGCCCGTCCATAATTGTATATACCACCTAACCGTGGTTTTTTTTTCTTTCTTTATACATACATACTAGTTACGAGTATACTATCTCTTTATCAACCAGTCTATATATTAGCAGCAGACACAGTACAGTGCGGTAGTTCACGGCTGTGGCTACCTCTGTGTCGGCACTCGGCAGCCCGTCCATAATTGTATATACCACCTAACCGTGGTTTTTTTTTCTTTCTTTATACATACATACTAGTTACGAGTATACTATCTCTTTATCAACCAGTCTATATTAGCAGCAGACACAGTACAGTGCGGTAGTTCACGGCTGTGGCTACCTCTGTGTCGGCACTCGGCAGCCCGTCCATAATTGTATATACCACCTAACCGTGGTTTTTTTTTCTTTCTTTATACATACATACTAGTTACGAGTATACTATCTCTTTATCAACCAGTCTATATATTAGCAGCAGACACAGTACAGTGCGGTAGTTCACGGCTGTGGCTACCTCTGTGTCGGCACTCGGCAGCCCGTCCATAATTGTATATACCACCTAACCGTGGTTTTTTTTTCTTTCTTTATACATACATACTAGTTACGAGTATACTATCTCTTTATCAACCAGTCTATATATTAGCAGCAGACACAGTACAGTGCGGTAGTTCACGGCTGTGGCTACCTCTGTGTCGGCACTCGGCAGCCCGTCCATAATTGTATATACCACCTAACCGTGGTTTTTTTTTCTTTCTTTATACATACATACTAGTTACGAGTATACTATCTCTTTATCAACCAGTCTATATTAGCAGCAGACACAGTACAGTGCGGTAGTTCACGGCTGTGGCTACCTCTGTGTCGGCACTCGGCAGCCCGTCCATAATTGTATATACCACCTAACCGTGGTTTTTTTTTCTTTCTTTATACATACATACTAGTTACGAGTATACTATCTCTTTATCAACCAGACTATATATTAGCAGCAGACACAGTACAGTGCGGTAGTTCACGGCTGTGGCTACCTCTGTGTCGGCACTCGGCAGCCCGTCCATAATTGTATATACCACCTAACCGTGGTTTTTTTTTCTTTCTTTATACATACATACTAGTTACGAGTATACTATCTCTTTATCAACCAGTCTATATATTAGCAGCAGACACAGTACAGTGCGGTAGTTCACGGCTGTGGCTACCTCTGTGTCGGCACTCGGCAGCCCGTCCATAATTGTATATACCACCTAACCGTGGTTTTTTTTTCTTTCTTTATACATACATACTAGTTACGAGTATACTATCTCTTTATCAACCAGTCTATATATTAGCAGCAGACACAGTACAGTGCGGTAGTTCACGGCTGTGGCTACCTCTGTGTCGGCACTCGGCAGCCCGTCCATAATTGTATATACCACCTAACCGTGGTTTTTTTTTCTTTCTTTATACATACATACTAGTTACGAGTATACTATCTCTTTATCAACCAGTCTATATATTAGCAGCAGACACAGTACAGTGCGGTAGTTCACGGCTGTGGCTACCTCTGTGTCGGCACTCGGCAGCCCGTCCATAATTGTATATACCACCTAACCGTGTTTTTTTTTTCTTTCTTTATACATACATACTAGTTACGAGTATACTATCTCTTTATCAACCAGTCTATATATTAGCAGCAGACACAGTACAGTGCGGTAGTTCACGGCTGTGGCTACCTCTGTGTCGGCACTCGGCAGCCCGTCCATAATTGTATATACCACCTAACCGTGGTTTTTTTTTCTTTCTTTATACATACATACTAGTTACGAGTATACTATCTCTTTATCAACCAGTCTATATTAGCAGCAGACACAGTACAGTGCGGTAGTTCACGGCTGTGGCTACCTCTGTGTCGGCACTCGGCAGCCCGTCCATAATTGTATATACCACCTAACCGTGGTTTTTTTTTCTTTCTTTATACATACATACTAGTTACGAGTATACTATCTCTTTATCAACCAGTCTATATATTAGCAGCAGACACAGTACAGTGCGGTAGTTCACGGCTGTGGCTACCTCTGTGTCGGCACTCGGCAGCCCGTCCATAATTGTATATACCACCTAACCGTGGTTTTTTTTCTTTCTTTATACATACATACTAGTTACGAGTATACTATCTCTTTATCAACCAGTCTATATATTAGCAGCAGACACAGTACAGTGCGGTAGTTCACGGCTGTGGCTACCTCTGTGTCGGCACTCGGCAGCCCGTCCATAATTGTATACTAGTATCCAATCCATCCATCTCCATTGTTTACCTGAGGTGCCTTTTAGTTGTGCCTATTAAAATATGGAGAACAAAAATGTTGAGGTTCCAAAATTAGGGAAAGATCAAGATCCACTTCCACCTCGTGCTGAAGCTGCTGCCACTAGTCATGGCCGAGACGATGAAATGCCAGCAACGTCGTCTGCCAAGGCCGATGCCCAATGTCATAGTACAGAGCATGTCAAATCCAAAACACCAAATATCAGTAAAAAAAGGACTCCAAAACCTAAAATAAAATTGTCGGAGGAGAAGCGTAAACTTGCCAATATGCCATTTACCACACGGAGTGGCAAGGAACGGCTGAGGCCCTGGCCTATGTTCATGGCTAGTGGTTCAGCTTCACATGAGGATGGAAGCACTCAGCCTCTCGCTAGAAAAATGAAAAGACTCAAGCTGGCAAAAGCAGCACAGCAAAGAACTGTGCATTCTTCGAAATCCCAAATCCACAAGGAGAGTCCAATTGTGTCGGTTGCGATGCCTGACCTTCCCAACACTGGACGTGAAGAGCATGCGCCTTCCACCATTTGCACGCCCCCTGCAAGTGCTGGAAGGAGCACCCGCAGTCCAGTTCCTGATAGTCAGATTGAAGATGTCAGTGTTGAAGTACACCAGGATGAGGAGGATATGGGTGTTGCTGGCGCTGGGGAGGAAATTGACCAGGAGGATTCTGATGGTGAGGTGGTTTGTTTAAGTCAGGCACCCGGGGAGACACCTGTTGTCCGTGGGAGGAATATGGCCGTTGACATGCCAGGTGAAAATACCAAAAAAATCAGCTCTTCGGTGTGGAGGTATTTCACCAGAAATGCGGACAACAGGTGTCAAGCCGTGTGTTCCCTTTGTCAAGCTGTAATAAGTAGGGGTAAGGACGTTAACCACCTCGGAACATCCTCCCTTATACGTCACCTGCAGCGCATTCATAATAAGTCAGTGACAAGTTCAAAAACTTTGGGTGACAGCGGAAGCAGTCCACTGACCAGTAAATCCCTTCCTCTTGTAACCAAGCTCACGCAAACCACCCCACCAACTCCCTCAGTGTCAATTTCCTCCTTCCCCAGGAATGCCAATAGTCCTGCAGGCCATGTCACTGGCAATTCTGACGAGTCCTCTCCTGCCTGGGATTCCTCCGATGCATCCTTGCGTGTAACGCCTACTGCTGCTGGCGCTGCTGTTGTTGCCGCTGGGAGTCGATGGTCATCCCAGAGGGGAAGTCGTAAGCCCACTTGTACTACTTCCAGTAAGCAATTGACTGTTCAACAGTCCTTTGCGAGGAAGATGAAATATCACAGCAGTCATCCTACTGCAAAGCGGATAACTGAGTCCTTGACAACTATGTTGGTGTTAGACGTGCGTCCGGTATCCGCCGTTAGTTCACAGGGAACTAGACAATTTATTGAGGCAGTGTGCCCCCGTTACCAAATACCATCTAGGTTCCACTTCTCTAGGCAGGCGATACCGAGAATGTACACGGACGTCAGAAAAAGACTCACCAGTGTCCTAAAAAATGCAGTTGTACCCAATGTCCACTTAACCACGGACATGTGGACAAGTGGAGCAGGGCAGGGTCAGGACTATATGACTGTGACAGCCCACTGGGTAGATGTATGGACTCCCGCCGCAAGAACAGCAGCGGCGGCACCAGTAGCAGCATCTCGCAAACGCCAACTCTTTCCTAGGCAGGCTACGCTTTGTATCACCGCTTTCCAGAATACGCACACAGCTGAAAACCTCTTACGGCAACTGAGGAAGATCATCGCGGAATGGCTTACCCCAATTGGACTCTCCTGTGGATTTGTGGCATCGGACAACGCCAGCAATATTGTGTGTGCATTAAATATGGGCAAATTCCAGCACGTCCCATGTTTTGCACATACCTTGAATTTGGTGGTGCAGAATTTTTTAAAAAACGACAGGGGCGTGCAAGAGATGCTGTCGGTGGCCAGAAAAATTGCGGGACACTTTCGGCGTACAGGCACCACGTACAGAAGACTGGAGCACCACCAAAAACTACTGAACCTGCCCTGCCATCATCTGAAGCAAGAAGTGGTAACGAGGTGGAATTCAACCCTCTATATGCTTCAGAGGTTGGAGGAGCAGCAAAAGGCCATTCAAGCCTATACAATTGAGCACGATATAGTAGGTGGAATGCACCTGTCTCAAGTGCAGTGGAGAATGATTTCAACGTTGTGCAAGGTTCTGATGCCCTTTGAACTTGCCACACGTGAAGTCAGTTCAGACACTGCCAGCCTGAGTCAGGTCATTCCCCTCATCAGGCTTTTGCAGAAGAAGCTGGAGGCATTGAAGAAGGAGCTAAAAGGGAGCGATTCCGCTAGGCATGTGGGACTTGTGGATGCAGCCCTTAATTCGCTTAACAAGGATTCACGGGTGGTCAATCTGTTGAAATCAGAGCACTACATTTTGGCCACCGTGCTCGATCCTAGATTTAAAGCCTACCTTGGATCTCTCTTTCCGGCAGACACAGGTCTGCTGGGGTTGAAAGACCTGCTGGTGACAAAATTGTCAAGTCAAGCGGAACGCGACCTGTCAACATCTCCTCCTTCACATTCTCCCGCAACTGGGGGTGCGAGGAAAAGGCTCAGAATTCCGAGCCCACCCGCTGGCGGTGATGCAGGGCAGTCTGGAGCGACTGCTGATGCTGACATCTGGTCCGGACTGAAGGACCTGACAACGATTACGGACATGTCGTCTACTGTCACTGCATATGATTCTCTCAACATTGATAGAATGGTGGAGGATTATATGAGTGACCGCATCCAAGTAGGCACGTCACACAGTCCGTACTTATACTGGCAGGAAAAAGAGGCAATTTGGAGGCCCTTGCACAAACTGGCTTTATTCTACCTAAGTTGCCCTCCCACAAGTGTGTACTCCGAAAGAGTGTTTAGTGCCGCCGCTCACCTTGTCAGCAATCGGCGTACGAGGTTACATCCAGAAAATGTGGAGAAGATGATGTTCATTAAAATGAATTATAATCAATTCCTCCGCGGAGACATTGACCAGCAGCAATTGCCTCCACAAAGTACACAGGGAGCTGAGATGGTGGATTCCAGTGGGGACGAATTGATAATCTGTGAGGAGGGGGATGTACACGGTGATATATCGGAGGGTGAAGATGAGGTGGACATCTTGCCTCTGTAGAGCCAGTTTGTGCAAGGAGAGATTAATTGCTTCTTTTTTGGGGGGGGTCCAAACCAACCCGTCATATCAGTCACAGTCGTGTGGCAGACCCTGTCACTGAAATGATGGGTTGGTTAAAGTGTGCATGTCCTGTTTTGTTTATACAACATAAGGGTGGGTGGGAGGGCCCAAGGACAATTCCATCTTGCACCTCTTTTTTCTTTTCTTTTTCTTTGCATCATGTGCTGATTGGGGAGGGTTTTTTGGAAGGGACATCCTGCGTGACACTGCAGTGCCACTCCTAGATGGGCCCGGTGTTTGTGTCGGCCACTAGGGTCGCTAATCTTACTCACACAGTCAGCTACCTCATTGCGCCTCTTTTTTTCTTTGCGTCATGTGCTGTTTGGGGAGGGTTTTTTGGAAGGGACATCCTGCGTGACACTGCAGTGCCACTCCTAGATGGGCCCGGTGTTTGTGTCGGCCACTAGGGTCGCTAATCTTACTCACACAGCTACCTCATTGCGCCTCTTTTTTTCTTTGCGTCATGTGCTGTTTGGGGAGGGTTTTTTGGAAGGGACATCCTGCTGACACTGCAGTGCCACTCCTAGATGGGCCCGGTGTTTGTGTCGGCCACTAGGGTCGCTTATCTTACTCACACAGCGACCTCGGTGCAAATTTTAGGACTAAAAATAATATTGTGAGGTGTGAGGTATTCAGAATAGACTGAAAATGAGTGTAAATTATGGTTTTTGAGGTTAATAATACTTTGGGATCAAAATGACCCCCAAATTCTATGATTTAAGCTGTTTTTTAGTGTTTTTTGAAAAAAACACCCGAATCCAAAACACACCCGAATCCGACAAAAAAAATTCGGTGAGGTTTTGCCAAAACGCGTTCGAACCCAAAACACGGCCGCGGAACCGAACCCAAAACCAAAACACAAAACCCGAAAAATTTCAGGCGCTCATCTCTAAATTGGAAATGCGGGCAAAACTCAGAAAACTGTATTTTTATTTATTACCAGTTATTTATATAGCGCACACATATTCCACAGCACTTTACAGTTACTATTTGTCCATTCACATCAGTCCCTGCCCCAGTGGAGCTTACAGTCTATACTCCCTACCACATGCACAAGCACACACTTACACACTAGGGTTAATTTTGTTGGGAGCCAATTAACCTACCAGTATATTTTTGGATTGTGGGAGGAAACCGGAGTACTCTGAGGAAACCCACACAAGTACAGGGAGACTATACAAACTCCACACAGTTAGGACCGTAGTGGGAATTGAACCCGTGACGTCAGTGCTGTGAGGCGGTAATGCTATCTATTGCACCATCCGTGCTGCCCCAACATTTTTAGAATTTTTTTTCACACTTTTTTCCTTAGTACATCTTGTCCTGGGAATACTGATAGTCAAAATAATTGTAATAAACGCTACAATTAACATGGATTATAAGTGAAGTTCTTAGCACGTTTTTCCAAAAATGTGGGCCCTTCCATCATGTCTTAGTGAACCTCATCAGATGGGTCATTAACATTCCTTATACTAACACATTACATCATTTTATCCAGGACTTATCTATCGTAATGCCCATTCTAATATGTAGACTAAGGCTCTGGTGGCGGCATTGCCAAGACACAGAAACTATCCAAGTACGATATACACCCATCCTAGAAGATGTGAACAGATGTTACATTATTAAATGTTTTATACATACAGTATACTAAGAGGCTGATACTGAGTTGCATGTAGGTAAATCTTGCATATGCATCTTGCAATTTTTAGCCCTGTACATAGCCGAGCCTGTAGCCAAGCAATTATGGGTGAGTCAGAGTTGTATGCATCATATATGTAGCTCCACTTATGGTTGGATGGGCACAACTGGATGGTAACTGGACATTTTCACATAACTAAGATCACTGAGGACGTCTTGTAGTCGTGTCGTGGATTTGCGGGCAATGCATAGTTGTATATACATGGAGATCCATCGGATTTTAGACAGACCTCTTGGCCAGGCTATGCATGTGTGCACTGATAATAACATCTGCTTCCACAAGTGAATTGATGCGGGCAGTGTGGCCGCATAGAAGCTTATACGGGTACATATCCATATTTAGTTCCATGCGCACATTTGGGTATATTCAATAAGAGTCGGATCGATTCCGACATGCAGTTGTCGGAATGGATCCGACAACCCCTATTCAATGGACGGCCAAATCCGACTGTCGGATTTGGCATTACACAGGGTTCTGTCAAGCCGCTGCTGTCAGCGGCTGCGGCTGCACTGACAGCAGCGGCCAGGGGAGCAGATATTGGTGGCCGAGGACAGCCAGGCACCTCTCTCCCTGCTGCGCCTCCCCCCGCCGCCGCAGACATGTCCCCCGTAGCCAACTCCCCGCGCTGGCCGTCGATCTCAGCTCCGCAGCCGCACGCAGCACCGCTCCTCTCCTCACCTCAATCCGACTTGTTTTCAAGTCAGATTGAGTTTGTCGGAAAGAGGGCCAAAACCTGTCGGATTTGGCCCCATTTCCGACAGAAGCACGTGGATCAGCCCTTATTGAATAGGTCGGAACCCCTTCCGACCTATTTCTATCGGAAGCTGCCGTCTTTCCGACAAGACAGCAGCTTCCGACAGTTATTGAATACACCCCATTGAGTGTAAGTACAATTGCGGATGTTTTGCATTCCGCTCTGAACCAGCCCCTAAGTGTAGAAACTGGCAAAGTTCTAAATATTAATGTGTTTTTAAATGTAAGGAATTAATTTTGCCCTTGGTATATCAAGGTTTGAATGGCAAGTAACCTTTTAAATCCCCGTTGCACAGACTGAGTCTGCCAATTTAAACAATATAATCCTGGCAAACTGCAGAGGGAAGTATAAATAGAGGTTAGTAGTGTGGAAACTAAAATGTTGTGACATTAGCAAATCTAGTTCAACTTATATGAAACTTCTGTTTATACTGATTACACTTATGCATAATCCATACAGTAGAAGAACAAGATGACCAGATTATATATGCTATGCAGACATATGTAAATATATAATAAAATGAAAGAGAAAGCAAAAGAATTTAGTATTAATCAGCAATCCTTATACATACCTCCCAACTGTCCCGATTTTCGCGGGGCAGTCCAGTTTGTTGCCATGGTTGGTTCCTCTCCATAGGGCCTTAGTTTTCATGTTCCCTTTTCTCTCCGTAAATTTTTTCAACCTGAGGGATTATGGCACGTGAAGGGGGAGGCGTCAACTGTGCATAAATTTATTATTTAAATTGTGCTACCTCCGGTCTGCATACTTCACACCCCAGCTGTCTGAAGTGTTCCAGTGTCCCCTAGAGGATGATAGAGAAATTAGATAGCCTCCAGCGGGCGCAACCTGGCTGTGCCCTCAGGAGGCACGCCGCCATTTTTGTAATTGCAGTGGCTGCGTGTGATGTCACGCAGCCCTCCCCCCCCCCGATCACGCCCCCATCACACCCATCGTTTGACTGGCGCCAAACCCGTTTCTCCATCGCCGCCCTCGCAAAGCTCCATCTTGGAAATGGAGCATTGCCGCCCTGCGAATGTCTCTGTCTGATTGACGGGTCAGGTCTACATTAGTAGTTTTTGCGGTTGCGATCCAACCTGAATTAGTAATTAGTATTTTGCGTATTGCGATCCAACCTGAATTAGTAACCGTTGGTTTTGGTCTACAACCAAAACCATTGGTTAGTAAATTTACCACTAAATACTGTACTATGGCCCTCATTCCGAGTTGATCGGTCGCAAGGCGAATTTAGCAGAGTTACACACGCTAAGCCGCCGCCTACTGGGAGTGAATCTTAGCTTCTTAAAATTGCGACCGATGTATTCGCAATAATGCGATTACTAACTACTTAGCAGTTTCAGAGTAGCTCCAGACTTACTCTGCCTGTGCGATCAGTTCAGTGCTTGTCGTTCCTGGTTGACGTCACAAACACACCCAGCGTTCGCCCAGGCACTCCCACCGTTTCTCCGGCCACTCCTGCGGTTTTTCCGGAAACGGTAGCGTTTTCAGCCACACGCCCCTGAAACGCCGTGTTTCCGCCCAGTAACACCCATTTCCTGTCAATCACATTACGTTCGCCGGAGCGAAGAAAAAGCCGTGAGTAAAAATACTTTCTTCATAGTAAAGTTACTTGGCGCAGTCGCAGTGCGAACATTGCGCATGCGTACTAAGCGGATTTTCACTGCGATGCGATGAAAAATACCGAGCGAACAACTCGGAATGAGGGCCTATATCTGTGATTTTTATGCTACACTAAAACAACAAAATATACCTTGTAAATAGTATATGGTATTGCAAAAATACATACAGTAGTAAAAAGATATTTCTCTAACGTCCTAAGTGGATGCTGGGGACTCCGTAAGGACCATGGGGAATAGCGGCTCCGCAGGAGACTGGGCACATCTAAAGAAAGCTTTAGGACTATCTGGTGTGCACTGGCTCCTCCCCCCATGACCCTCCTCCAAGCCTCAGTTAGATCTTTGTGCCCGAACGAGAAGGGTGCACACTAGGGGCTCTCCTGAGCTTCTTAGTGAAAGTTTTAGTTTAGGTTTTTTATTTTCAGTGAGACCTGCTGGCAACAGGCTCACTGCATCGAGGGACTAAGGGGAGAAGAAGCGAACTCACCTGCGTGCAGAGTGGATTGGGCTTCTTAGGCTACTGGACATTAGCTCCAGAGGGACGATCACAGGCCCAGCCTGGATGGGTCCCAGAGCCGCGCCGCCGGCCCCCTTACAGAGCCAGAAGGCAGAAGAGGTCCGGAAAATCGGCGGCAGAAGACGTCCTGTCTTCAACAAGGTAGCGCACAGCACTGCAGCTGTGCGCCATTGCTCTCAGCACACTTCACACTCCGGTCACTGAGGGTGCAGGGCGCTGGGGGGGGCGCCCTGAGACGCAATAATAACCACCTTGGATGGCAAAAAATGCATCACATATAGCTCCTGGGCTATATGGATGCATTTAACCCCTGCCAAAATACATAGAAAAACGGGAGATAAGGCCGCCGATAAGGGGGCGGAGCCTATCTCCTCAGCACACTGGCGCCATTTTCCCTCACAGCTCCGTTGGAGGGAAGCTCCCTGTCTCTCCCCTGCAGTCACTACACTACAGAAAGGGTTAAAAAAGAGAGGGGGGGCACTAATTACGCGCAGTATTAAAGATACAGCAGCTATAAGGGGAAAAACACTTATATAAGGTTATCCCTGTATATATATAGCGCTCTGGTGTGTGCTGGCAAACTCTCCCTCTGTCTCCCCAAAGGGCTAGTGGGGTCCTGTCCTCTATCAGAGCATTCCCTGTGTGTGTGCTGTATGTCGGTACATTTGTGTCGACATGTATGAGGAGAAAAATGATGTGGAGACGGAGCAGATTGCCTGTAATAGTGATGTCACCCCCTAGGGGGTCGACACCTGAGTGGATGAACTGTTGGAAGGAATTACATGACAGTGTCAGCTCTGTATAAAAGACAGTGGTTGACATGAGACAGCCGGCTACTCAGCTTGTGCCTGTCCAGACGTCTCATAGGCCGTCAGGGGCTCTAAAGCGCCCGTTACCTCAGATGGCAGATATAGACGCCGACACGGATACTGACTCCAGTGTCGACGGTGAAGAGACAAATGTGACTTCCAGTAGGGCCACACGTTACATGATTGAGGCAATGAAAAATGTTTTTACACATTTCTGATAATACGAGTACCACCAAAAAGGGGTATTATGTTCGGTGAGGAAAAACTACCTGTAGTTTTCCTGAATCTGAGAAATTAAATGAGGTGTGTGATGATGCGTGGTTTTCCCCCGATAACAACTGATAATTTCTAAAATGTTATTGGCATTTTATATCCTTTCCCGCCAGAGGTTAGGGTGCGTTGGGAAACACCCCCTAGGGTGGATAAAGCGCTCACACGCTTGTAAGGGCTCTACCCTCTCCTGAGAGGGCCGCCCTTAAGGATCCTGCTGATAGAAAGCAGGAGGGTATCCTAAAATGTATTTACACACATACTGGTGTTATACTGCGACCAGCAATCGCCTCAGCCTGGATGTGCAGTGCTGGGTTGGCGTGGTCGGATTCCCTGACTGAAAATATTGATACCCTAGATAGGGACAGTATATTTTTGCCTATAGAGCATTTAAAAGATGCATTTCTATATATGCGTGATGCACAGCGGAATATTTGCCGACTGGCATCAAGTCAAAGTGCGTTGTCCATTTCTACCAGTAGAGGGTTATGGACACGTCAGTGGTCAGGTGATGCGTATTCCAAACGGCATTTGGAAGTATTGCCTTATTAAAGGGAGGAGTTATTTGGGGTCGGTCTTTCAGACCTGGTGGCCACGGCAACAGCTGGGAAATCCACGTTTGTACCCCAGGTCGCCTCTCAACATGAGAAGACGCCGTATTATCAGGCGCAGTCTTTTCGTGGACAAGCGGGCAAAAGATTCCTCATTTCTGCCCCGTGACAGAGGGAGAGGAAAAAGGCTGCAGAAATCAGCCAGTTCCCAGGAACAGAAACCCTCTCCCGCCTCTGCCAAGCCCTCAGTATGACGCTGGGGCTTTACAAGCAGAATCAGGCACGGTGGGGGGCCCGTCTCAATGAATTTCAGCGCGCAGTGGGCTCACTCGCAAGTAGACCCCTGGATCCTTCAGGTGATATCTCAGGGGTACAAATTAGAATTCGAGACGTCTCCCCCTCGCCGTTTCCTAAAGTCGGCTTTACCGATGTCTCCTTCTGACAGGGAGACTGTTTTGGAAGCCATTCACAAGCTGTATTCCCAGCAGGTGATAACAAGGTACCCCTCCTGCAACAGGGAACGGGGTATTATTCCACACTGTTGTGGTACCGAAGCCGGACGGCTCGGTGAGACCGATTCTAAATCTAAAATCTTTGAACACTTACATACAGAGGTTCAAATTCAAGATTGAGTCACTCAGAGCAGTGATTGCGAACCTGGAAGAAGGGGACTACATGATGTCTCGGGACATCAAGGATGCTTACCTTCATGTCAAAATTTACCCTTCTCATCAAGGGTACCTCAGGTTTATGGTACAGAACTGTCACTATCAGTTCAGACGCTGCCGTATGGATGGTCCACGGCACCCCGGGTCTTTACCAAGGTAATGGCCGAAATGATGATATTCCTTCGAAGGAAGGGAATTTTAGTTATCCTTTACTTGGACGATTCCCTGATAAGGGTAAGATCCAGGGAACAGTTGGAGGTCGGTGTAGCACTGTTTCAGGTAGTGTTGCGGCAGCACGATTGGATTCTCAATATTCCAAAATCGCAGCTGGTTCCGACGACTTGTCTTCTGTTCCTAGGGAAGATCCTGGACACAGTCCAGAAAAAGGCTTTTCTCCCGGAGGAGAAAGCCAGGGAGTTATCCGAGCTAGTCAGAAACCTCCTAAAACCGAGCCAAGTCTCAGTGCATCAATGCACAAGGGTTCTGGGTAAAATGGTGGCTTCCTAAGAAGCAATCCCATTCGGCAGATTCCACGCAAGAACTTTCCAGTGGGACCTGCTGGACAAATGGTCCGGGTCGCATCTTCAGATGCATCAGCGGATAACCCTGTCACCAAGGACAAGGGTGTCCCTCCTGTGGTGGTTGCAGAGTGCTCATCTTCTAGAGGGCCGCAGATTCGGCATTCAGGACTGGGTCCTGGTGACCACGGATGCCAGCCTGCGAGGCTGGGGAGCAGTCACACAGGGAAGGAATATCCAGGGCTTATGGTCAAGTCTGGAGACATCACTTCACATAAATATCCTGAAGCTAAGGGCCATTTACAATGCTCTAAGCTTAGCAAGACCTCTGCTTCAAGGTCAGCCGGTGTTGATCCAGTCGGACAACATCACGGCAGTCACCCACGTAAACAGACAGGGTGGCACAAGAAGCAGGAGGGCAATGGCAGAAGCTGCAAGGATTCTTCGCTGGGCGGAAAATCATGTGATAGCACTGTCAGCAGTATTCATTCCGGGAGTGGACAACTGGGAAGCAGACTTCCTCAGCACGACCTCCACCCGGGAGAGTGGGGACTTCACCCAGAAGTCTTCCACATGATTATAAACCGTTGGGAAAAACTCGACAGGTATTGCGCCAGGTCAAGGGACCCTCAGGCAATAGCTGTAGACGTTCTGGTAACACCGTGGGTGTACCAGTCAGTGTATGTGTTCCCTCCTCTGCCTCTCATACCCAAGGTACTGAGATTGATAAGATGGAGAGGAGTAAGCACTATATTCGTAGCTCCGGATTGGCCAAGAAGGACTTGGTAACCGGAACTTCAAGAGATGCTCACGGAGGATCCGTGGCCTCTACCTCTAAGAAGGGACCTGCTCCAGCAAGGACCCTGTCTGTTCCAAGACTTACCACGGCTGCGTTTGACGGCATGGCGGTTGAACGCCGGATCCTGAAAAGGCATTCCGGATGAAGTCATCCCTATCCTGATCAAAGCCAGGAAGGATGTAACCGCAAAACATTATCACTGCATTTGGCGAAAATATGTTGCGTGGTGCGAGGCCAGTAAGGCCCGACGGAGGAAATTCAACTGGGTCGTTTCCTACATTTCCTACAAACAGGAGTGTCTATGGGCCTGAAATTGGGGTCCATTAAGGTTCAAATTTCGGCCCTGTCAATTTTTCTTCCAAAAAGAACTAGCTTCAGTCCTTGAAGTTCAGACGTTTGTAAAAGGGGTACTGCATATACAGCCTCCTTTTGTGCCTTCAGTGGCACTTTGGGATCTCAATGTAGTTTTTGGGTTCCAAAAGTCACATTGGTTTGAACCACTTAAATATGTGGAGTTAAAATATCTCACATGGAAAGTGGTCATGCTGTTGGCCCTGGCCTGGGCCAGGTGCGTGTCAGAATTGGCGGCTTTATCCTGTAAAAGCCCTTATCTGATTTTCCATTCGGACAGGGCGGAATTGAGGACTCGTCCTCAGTTTCTCCCTAAGGTGGTTTCAGCGTTTCACCTGAACCAACCTATTGTGGTGCCTGCGGCTACTAGGGACTTGGAGGACTCCAAGTTGCTAGACGTTGTCAGGGCCCTGAAAATATATGTTTCCAGGACGGCTGGAGTCAGGAAAACTGACTCGCTGTTTATCCTGTATGCACCCAACAAGCTGGGTGCTCTTGCTTCTAAGCAGACTATTGCTCGTTGGATTTGTAGTACAATTCAGCTTGCACATTCAGTGGCAGGCCTGCCACAGCCAAAAATCTGTAAATGCCCACTCCACAAGGAAGGTGGGCTCATCTTGGGCGGCTGCCCGAGGGGTCTCGGCTTTACAACTTTGCCGAGCAGATACTTGGTCAGGAGCAAATACGTTTGTAAAATTCTACAAAATTGATACCCTGGCTGAGGAGGACCTGGAGTTCTCTCATTTGGTGCTGCAGAGTCATCCGCACTCTCCCGCCCGTTTGGGAGCTTTGCTATAATCCCCATGGTCCTTACGGAGTCCCCAGCATCCACTTAGGACGTTAGAGAAAATAAGAATTTACTTACCGATAATTCTATTTCTCGTAGTCCGTAGTGGATGCTGGGCGCCCATCCCAAGTGCGGATTGTCTGCAATACTGGTACATAGTTATTGTTACCAAAAAATCGGGTTATTGCTGTAGTGAGCCATCTTTTCTAGAGGCTCCTCTGTTATCATGCTGTTAACTGGGTTCAGATCACAAGTTGTACGGTGTGATTGGTGTGGCTGGTATGAGTCTTACCCGGGATTCAAGATCCTTCCTTATTGTGTACGCTCGTCTGGGCACAGTATCCTAACTGAGGCTTGGAGGAGGGTCATGGGGGGAGGAGCCAGTGCACACCAGATAGTCCTAAAGCTTTCTTTAGATGTGCCCAGTCTCCTGCGGAGCCGCTATTCCCCATGGTCCTTACGGAGTCCCCAGCATCCACTACGGACTACGAGAAATAGAATTATCGGTAAGTAAATTCTTATTAATTACATTATACCATTTTCAAAAAACATATATTTTAAATGTGTATTATAAAAAACAGTACATACTTGAGTTAGAGACTGATAAAAGAAAAAATGTCGTGTGAATATGTGCAGAATATAATTTATATTTCATGTTGTAGCACAGGATTTTTCACATGAGGTGATTGTGCTAAGTTCATTGAGTTTGCTGCTTGTGTGTCTTTAATGCTGAGGTAATGTCTAGGCTGAGTTTCATAAGATGACCTTGAACTAAATCTGTGTAAGCGAGCCATGCAATGCTATGTAGTGTCATCAAGTTCACTCTTTCTTACTCAGGTAAAGATCATATCAATCTTAATGAAAGGCAAATGTGTTATGGGGGGTACACACGGAGAGATCCGTGCTTAAAATCTAAGCTATCTGACTAGACTACTTAGATTTTAAGCACGGATCTCTCTGTGTGTATGCCCCACAGCAATAGCGATTTGCGGCACCGCGCGACGCTATTGCCGGTGCTAGATTGGCCTGCAGGCCCATTTTAGCACATCACTCATTTCACCCATTGGTGAAATGAGCACCCCCTCTCGCCCAGAACACATTGCGCTGTGCTGAGCGGTGGGAGAAATGTGTGCTGGGCGGTCTGTTACAGATCGCTCAGCACACATCTCTTCCTGTGTGTACTGCCCTTTAGATTTTTAACTCATCTTAAATTGCAATGAAAGCATTTAGAGCTAAATGGGGAACTCTTCAAAGGTGCAAAGAAACATTGGGGTCAATTTAAGCAGAATTAAATTTTTGCATAAACCTCCTAATGATAATGTGTGGACCCCTTACTCAAAAGTAAAGCATTCAGTACCTTTAATACCAAGAAATAATGACACGGAGACTTGAATTTGGCAGAAAATTGTTAGCTATTTATTGTACCCTAACCATTAGAAAACCTGTAAAATGAAAATTTTTAGTCAACATGCCGATTCACCCGGCATATGGTGGCAGAAAAAAGAACGGCTATATATCAACTGACGATAACCTCAAAACATTAAATTTCCAAACGATCCTAATTTAACACAAACTATAAAATTGGTAATAGGTGCCCGACTCAGACCCCCACGGTGACTACCCACCCTGATGGGTGATGACGCTGCCCCCGGACGGGTGGTCAAGCGGCCTTAAAAGTTAATGGAGGTGAGTGCACCCAAACCACACCAAAACTGTAAATCACTGCAACTAACAAGACAAACTACAACCTGCCGTTCTTTTCCGCCAACAAATAGCCAACGATAAAACCACACTAACAATTCAAAGCCATGGCACTCCGTGCCAGAACCTCTACCAAACAGGGTGGGAGGGCGGGAAGGCAATTCAGCAGCAAGAGAGACCAAGCTGGCCTAGCAGTCCCTATATATACTGAACCCTCCCCTCTCTAACATGGGCTGTACTTTTCCTCACAGTTAGGTCCACCCCTCACAGGAGGTTTAACTCTCTCTATTCCTATGCAGTCATTTCGCTCTCCTAAACCTCCTAATGATAATGTGTGGACCCCTTACTCAAAAGTAAAGCATTCAGTACCTTTAATACCAAGAAATAATGACACGGAGACTTGAATTTGGCAGAAAATTGTTAGCTATTTATTGTACCCTAACCATTAGAAAACCTGTAAAATTAAAATTTTTAGTTAACATGCCGATTCAGCCGGCATATGGTGGCAGAAAAAAGAACGGCTATATATCAACTGATGATAACCTCAAAACATTAAATTTCCAAACGATCCTAATTTAACACAAACTATAAAATTGGTAATAGGTGCCCGACTCAGACCCCCACGGTGACTACCCACCCTGATGGGTGATGATGCTGCCCCCGGACGGGTGGTCAAGCGGCCTTAAAAGTCAATGGAGGTGAGTGCACCCAAACCACACCAAAACTGTAAATCACTGCAACTAACAAGACAAACTACAACCTGCCGTTCTTTTCCGCCAACAGCGAAAGACTCCTCCCCAGAGTCTTCGCACCGCCACCATACCCTCAACCTAACTCCTGCAGCACCAGAAACAGATCCTCCAGGAAAAGCACCATCCCCTCCTTGGACAGATGCACACCATCAGGCCGAAAAAGGTGACTGTCACGAAACCGAATCCTAGGGTGGCGAACCACTTTGCCTCCGTGGGCCAACACCCACTTCGCCACCGCCCCATTCACCTTTTGCCTGGCCTCATCAATCAGGCGACCGTCCGCCACACCTCGCCAACTCAACCTTGGCACCATCATAGAGAACACCAAGACACAATTGGTCCATGCTGCGGCCACACTGGCCAGATCCTTCATCATGGCCCACCGCAGCTCCAAAGATGTCCTCCTCCCCAGGTCGTTGCCACCTAAATGGACAACCAGCACCCTAGGGACTCCATGCACGCTGACCTGACTGACCAATCTACTCCTCAGATCTTTCCACATCATCCCCCGCCAACCAAGCCAACGAACGCCATGAGCCCTAGGAAACATCTGTGCCCCCTCCGAGGCCAAAAACCTGGCTGCCCAGTACACATAAGAGTGGCCAACCACCCAGATTGCCAAATCATCTTCTACCCAACCTGAAGAGAAGGAAAGGGGTAAAAAGTTGGTTAATAAGAATCTAAAGCAGAGTTTATTAAACGCATTAGAACTGATCAGCCGAATTGTAGATTAGAATTCAGTCCGTCAAGTCAGGCAAAAAATCGCAAAAGAACTCCAGACCCCCGCTGCCAGCAGCGGCGAGTAGCTAATCCCTGAGTAGGATAAACAGGGGAGACAAACAGACACACTACACAAGGACGTACTGAACTTCATAACATGAACTTATACAACTACGAATAAACAGAACCGTTAGTCAAACAAACAAATCAAGCAACGGGGCGAATATATCGTCTGTAACTCAACGACTTCCATCGCCCCACTGCCTGGATTTCCGCCACGGAAAACCCTGCCGACGCAGCCGACGTCGCAGCCCCGATGCGGAAGGAATGCGTCCCGAAAGCAGCGGGTGGAAGGCCCAAGCTCGCCAGACAGCGACCCAGCATCCAACGAAACTGATATTTCGTCAAGGGTAAACCGTCATAATGCAGCAACCACGACCCATGCCCACCGGGCCGAACTGCGGCATATTTCGATGCCAACCTCACCGGGCAAATGCTCTCCTCCACCGAGGAAACCAAGGTGACCCATCGACCTCTACCTACTTGGTCTGTCTTAGAGCGACGCAATCTGCACAGCAAGGACCTCTCACCCACCACCACGTCCTCGAGAAGCATGCGCGAATCCGCCCGCTTAGATGGCGCTACCAGCTCCGAAACCCGAAAGGCTCCGTGGTAAGCCATGGAGAACGCCAACCGGAACAGCAGCGACTCAAAAATAGACGACACTATACCGCCAACCGCCCTGATGACAGCCGGTAGCAAGGCCGCATCGAGGAGCCGCCGCCTATCAGGCGGCGTTGGCGCCACGCGTGCCCACCCCTTCATCGCCTTAAGCAGAAGCCCGCTCTTTGTCACGTCAGGGACCCCCTTGATTTTATTAAAGAACGAAATTCCAGCTAAGTACCGGGACACCACCGCTCTGGACCTACCCGTAACAAACAGCTGCCAAATAAAAGAAAGCATCATCCGATGCCCGCTCTTACCTTCTTGACTTCGTCCTCGGACAAACTCCTCCCACTCGCTCCAAGCTTGTCCGTAAGCCTTGAGCGTGTTCGGAGCCACTGACCGCATCGCTAGACCCTCCAGTCCGGCCCGATCACCTGCCAGACATAACCGGGACATTGAAACCCCTGCTCATCGGCCTCGGGTGCCAACAAACGAAATCTCTCCCACTGACCTCGGGACAACGCGTCGGCAATTCCGTTCTCCAGCCCAGGCACATGCTGCGCGCGGAACCATACATTCTCACGCAAGCATGTCAGCAGCAACCGCCCCAGCACCCGCAGGACCACCAGCGACTTCGCCCTCTGGTTATTGATCGCATGCACCACGCCCAGATTGTCACATCTAAACAAGATGCTGCGATGAGCCAGACGATCGCCCCAAACCTCCAGCGCCACCATAATGGGGAAAAGCTCCAGCAGCAAAAGGTCCTTAGTTAAACCCTCGCGATGCCATTCCTCCGGCCACGAGGCCACGCACCAAGACCCCTCTAGGTAGCAACCGAACCCAGAGGAACCCGCCACATCAGTAAACAGCTGCAGCCGACCGTCGGGGCCTGCCAGATACGCACCCCGTTGAAGTCCCCCAGGAACGAGGCCCACACGGCCAAATCCCTCTTAATCTCGGAGGACAAGCGGATGAAATGATGCGGCCTGGCACACCCTGCAGTCGCCCTCTCCAGCTTCCGGCAGAAAACCCTGCCCATCGGGATTACCCGACAAGCAAAGTTCAATAGGCCCAGCAAGGACTGCGCCTGCCGCAGCGTGACTTTGCGCGACTTAACGAACTGGCAGATAGCTTCGCGGAGCTTCGCAACCTTGGCCTGAGGCAGGCGACACGCTCCCGCTACCGTGTCGATTTCGATCCCCAAGAATGACAAACAGGAAACCGGCCCCTCTGTTTTATCCTCGGCCACAGGAACGCCAAAGTGAGAAAACAGAGCTCGGATGCTGAACAGCAAGTCGCCGCAGCGTGGCGAATTCGCCGGACCCACACACAGGAAGTCATCGAGGTAATGTGCAACTCCATGACCCCCTGACGAAGACTCCACGCACCAATGTAAAAATGTGCTAAAACGTTCAAAAAACGAGCAGGAAATGGAACATCCCATCGGCAAACATTTGTCGATGAAATACTCTGCTCCGATCCGAAAACCCATAAAACGGAATGAGTCCAGATGCAACGGTAGCAGCCGAAACGCGGATTCCACATCGATCTTAGCCATCAGGGCCCCAGGGCCGTAACTACGAACCAACTCAAGCGCCTCATCAAGCAACTGGTACACCACCGAGCAATGAGCCGGTGGTATCGCGTCATTGACCGATGACCCCGACGGGTAAGAAAGATGCTGAATGAGCCGAAAAGCACCTGGAGTCTTCTTGGGAACTACCCCCACTGGGGAGATGACCAAGTCATCCACCGGGGGTGAGCTAAACGGTCCCTCCATCCTACCCAGCCGTAACTCCTTATCAACTTTCTTTCGCAGAACCGACGGCAAGGCGCGAGCAGACTGGAGGTTCCGGTGAGCCCGGACCGACACCTCGCTCGCAACAGGCAAGCGAAAACCAAACTGAAAACCCTGAAACAAAAACTGAGCGTCTGCACTATTTGGATACCAATCCAACCATTTGGCCATTGCACCCAAATTAATTGGCGTTGGTGCCCTGCGGAGCTCTCCCGCTCGCGCCGGGACTTGCGTAACGTTGCTTACCCCGCGCACCCTGGCGACTGCCTTTAAAACAGGTAGAGGCTGGGTGGGAGCCGCCACATTGCAAGCACAAATGTCGAAACCGACACTGCTTGCCGAAGGAACAGGACGCATTGTTAAATGCGAAGCACTTCCCTTTCGCGGCGGCCTGCCCCCCCCCCCCCCACGGACGGCCAATCGACCTGTCTTACCCGCTCCGCCGTCCGCGCCGGTCCCTCGGGCGGACGACCCTGCGCGGTGCCCGTCCACCCCCGGATTCCGGGGCTCCCTAGCGGACTGAGAAGTCCGGGTGACCTGGAGCCAGACTTCCACGTCCTTGCAACCAAAGTCAATCACCTGCAAGCAGTCCTGTTTCTCCCGGAATTTCTCGTCATACATCCGCCATTCGATGCCTGACGATGTGCGCTGCATATCGTGTATTAAGTGCAGGTATGGTATGACGTTCATATGTTTGCCAGGCCTATCTTCTAGGTAACAAGCCGCAAAGATGCAAAAACCGGCCAGCCAGTTGTCGAAAGTACGGAAAGCCTCAGCTCCGATGCCCTTCTTAGCTGCCGCTGACTTATAGTCCTTCTTTGCGTCCATCGTCAGGACGAACATATCAACGTAATCGCCCCTGCAGATCTTCCTACGGCAGCTATCCCGCAACCCCCGCAGCGCGGCCGTGTAATCGCAGTGGACTACCCCCAGGCAAATCGCGGCTCTTCTTGGCCCTGCGAGCGTCCTCGCTAAGCCGCTTACGTCTCTTCCGCCTCTCCTGCTGCCCCGCCGCCCTCTTGGCGTATTTAGTCGCGCACTTTTTCGCCCTAGTTGTGCTACTGACTTCGGACGCCGGCGACGACAGGGAAGAAGAAGAGGAAGAACTGAGAGAACTGGAGCGCGTGCTTTAGCCAGACGCCGACTGCTCAACCTCACCTGATGCTGTCGACTGCTCGGACTGGGAATCCTCCGGTGTGGAAGCTGCGAAATCCTCCTCGTCGCTCCCAACCACCTCAACTTCACCGCGATCACCTGAAGAAGAAGACGGAGCAAAGGACCCAAAAACCACTCGTGGCGCATGCCTAGCACTCCGGGGCGAAGGTGTCCCCACCTTGCGCCCCCGCTCGTCCCGCACGGGACGGTGTCCCAGCTGCGCCGCGGCCGCCCCCAGATCACAGCAAGCGCGAGCAATACGCTGAGCCGCCGACCCCGTCCGCGCACCGGACACGCTCGCTAGCGGGCGTGTGCCGGAACGCCTTGACGCCCCCGGGGATGCGGCCGCGGCCAGCGGGCCCAATGCCGCCACCACCGTCGACAGGGCTGATGCCAACTCTCCGGAGGGGTCCTGCCCTCCCCAAAAGTCACTGCCGGCACCCGCGGGGGCCCCCGCAGATGCCGGCGCGCGCCTCCCTGCCCGGCGCCCGGCAGGCGCCAACAGGGGGCCCGATGGCCGAAGCTCCGACTGGCCCGCCGGGGAACTGCTGGCACCCCTGACCACAAGCGGCGCGTTCCCCCACCAGTCACCGCCCCCAACTTGTGCCTGCTGTCCCTCGCCAGCGCTGCTCCTGCCGCTATCGGCCCCCCGCGCGCGCACTCCCCCCGCAGGCCGGCGAGGGAGGACGCCTCGGCGGGACTCCATGCTGCCTTGCTTGCCCCCGGTACGTCCCCCCCGCCGACGCTCCCCGCCGGACTCCGGCTGCAAGGGAGGCAGCAGAGGAGATGAGGACACCAGTGGCGCCGCTGCGCGCACACGTGCGTGAACGGCGCCACCTGCTGAAAGCGCGGGCGTGCGCACAGCCCGCCGCTTCCCGCCACTATCCCTCTATCACCGGGCCCAGCTGAGAGGACCGTCAGACGAGACCCCGCGACAGGCCTCGTCCGACTCGCCGCCGCCGTCCGCCCGCTCCGCCCCCCTCGCCCGGCACCACCTCGCGGCCGCGACAAGGGGGAAGAGAGGGGAAATGAACCAGCAGCCTCCGTCGGCTGCCCAACTTGGCGCGCCTGCGCGCGCCCGAACCCAGCACCGGAGCCGCAAACTCTGCACCCGGAGGTGAGGGCCGATGCCCGGCCACCTCCGTGTGTCTTGCCTGTGTACCCAGCCCTCCCCGCCGCCCACGCCCGGCCGGTAACACCGGACCGGAAACCAGCGGCAAGGAGGACCGAGCCCGCCGAGCCACCGCTGCACTGGCGCCCGCGTCGGCCCCGGAAGACGGGTAGCCGGCAGCAGGGCCAGCCAGCACATCCTCGGGCCCAGCCCCACCGCCTGATGAGCGGTAGCGAGCTGGGGTCCCGGCGGCACGGAGTGGGCGAGAGGCGGCCATCGCAAGCAGAGTGTGGGATGGAAGTGGGGCAAAAGAGAACACAGTGACCAATGTTAAAGCAATAAAACAGCAAAACTTCTAGTGACTCTGCAAAGCAGCACTCACCAGAGGCAATTCAGCAGCAAGAGAGATCAAGCTGGCCTAGCAGTCCCTATATATACTGAACCCTCCCCTCTCTAACATGGGCTGTACTTTTCCTCACAGTTAGGTCCACCCCTCACAGGAGGTTTAACTCTCTCTATTCCTATGCAGTCATTTCGCTCTCCTACTGTACATAGCGGCAGTACACGCACTTGAGAAATGCGAGATCCAATTAGAAATGGTGATTTGCAGGACTTTGTGGGTTATTCCGAGTTGATCGCAGCCAGCAACTTTTTGCTGCTGGTGCGATCAGCTAATCTCCACCTATGGGGGAGTGTATTTTAGCTTAGCAGGGCTGCGTTTGCTTGTGCAGCCCTGCTTGGCTAAAAAAGTTTTGTGCAGTTGAAGAGTAAGACTGGAGCTACTTACCCTGTGTGACGGATCCAGCGTCGTTCCTCCGGGCTTTGACATCAGACATCCGCCCTCCGTTTGCCTGGACACGCCTGCGTTCGGATGACCACTCCTCGAAAACGGCATCCAACGGTGAGTATCCGCCTTGGAACGCCTCTCCGAAGTCACTCTTCTTGCGATCGGCGCTGCTTCTTCTTTTTTCGCTGTGCACGTCGTTGCCTGGAGACGGATGTTGCCGAGCAATGACACGCGTGCGCAATACGCACGCCGCGCATGCACAGTTCTGACACGTTCACACCGCAGCGAAGAACCGCTGCGTGCGAATGGGTCGGAATGACCCCCTTGAAGCAATGTCACTAATTTTTTCCTACAAAAAGCGACCTGGTAAAGTACAAAAAGAAGAGAAATCTTATAAGACCCATAAAGCGGCAACAGTATAGAAGGCTGTTACGTAAAGTACTGGAGGTTCCAGCCCCATTGCTGCTGAGGGTTTTCTCATCCCTGTTCTGAGGTCATTTTTCACATTTGCGCTCATCATATTCCATCATCAATATAATCCGTTTTTAGGTCTTACCCGCACAAATAATACTTTGTTATTTTCAGAAGACTCTGTGTGTTCAGAAAATACCAATTGTCTTTTTACTCTAAATGGCCCTACACATTGGCCGATCCGCCGCCGAGCTGCCTGACGGCGGATACGGCCGGCGGGCGACTCGGCGGCGGGGGGGCAGTGACAGGGGGAGTGAAGTTTCTTCACTCCCCCGTCACCCGGCTCCGTAGCAGTGCCTGCATGCACAGCCGACGGGGCACCAGCGATGAAAGAGCGCAGGGCCGCGCATCGTTCATCGCTGGTGCCTCCACACTCAAAGATATGAACGGTATCTCATTCATTAATGAACGAGATTGTTCATATCTTTGAATGATGTCGGCCAGTGTGTAGGACCTATAACACATTCAATTTTTTTTTAACCCAAATGTCCAAAAAAGTGTTTTCTTTAAGTGTTCAAGAAAGGGAACCACAAGCAAATGTGATTTTTTCCCCCCCATCTTATATGAGTCTCGTTTCACCAATAGTCCACCTTTCTAAAATAGTAAATACAGGTTGAGTATCCCATATCCAAATATTCCAAAATACGGAATATTCCGAAATACGGACTTTTTTGAGTGAGAGTGAGATAGTGAAACCTTTGTTTTTTGATGGCTCAATGTACACAAACTTTGTTTAATACACAAAGTTATTAATAATATTGTATTAAATGACCTTCAGGCTGTGTATATAAGGTGTATATGAAACATAAATGAAATGTGTGAATGTACACACACTTTGTTTAATGCACAAAGTTATAAAAAATATTGGCTAAAATTACCTTCAGGCTGTGTGTTTATGTATATGTATATGTAACATAAATGCATTCTGTGCTTAGATTTAGGTCCCATCATCATAAGATCTCATTATGGTATCTAATTATTCCAAAATACGGAAAAATCCGATATCCAAAATACCTCTGGTCCCAAGCATTTTGGATAAGGGATACTCAACCTGTATCAGGATTCTATGGGGCATATTTGAAATAGTGAGCAGGATGTTGGGAGGTTATGTGCGTTCCCAGTACCCATGTATTCACTTTTAAAACACATGTATTAAAAAGCAAGCAGCAGCCGGTTTGGGAGAGGGATCTCCAGCTCAGGCCGCCACTGAACTCCCCCCTGCCTCCACACACACACTCACGTCACTCCTGCTGAGCCCAGTACACTGGAGTTTGCAGAGAAAAGAGCCTGGTGCTGGTTTAAAAAATACAGGGGACATCTATATCTTTTCCCTCCCAAATGTTTGAAACCAGAACTGACTGAAAGAGCCCAGGGATAGTTATGCATTGGAGGAGGGGGAACGTGTCATTTTTTAAAATATTAACTTTTATTGACTTTTACAGACAGAATCATGCTCGGATCTCACTGATCTGTGCATGCTTCTGTGAGACTTGCCTATAGAGAGCCTGTCTATTTATAGGTAAGTTTTTGGCAAGGTTTTTGGGTAACATAGTAACATAGTATCTAAGGTTGAAAAAAGACAATTGTCCATCGGGTTCAACCTATTTGTGGTCTCCTATGCATGATTATTTTGTATAAAATTTTGACTGAAATTGCTGACTGCCGTTCCGATTAACCCCTCTTTTTTATAATAACCATAGTGCGTGACTATGCCCCGTAACCCTGGATATCCCTATCCATTAGGAATTTATCTAACCCATTCTTAAAGGTGTTGACTGAGTTGGCCATTACAACTCCCTCAGGCAGGGAATTCCAAACACGTATCGTCCTTACCGTAAAAAAGCCTTTATGCCGTATTGTGTGGAATCTCCTCTCCTCTAACCTGAGCGAGTTCTCTGTGTTGATCTAACCAAAAACAGGTCCTGCGCAAGATCTTTATATTGTCCCCTTATATATTTGTAAATGTTGATCATGTCCCCTCTTAATCTCCTCTTTTCCAGTGTAAACATGCCTAGTCTTGTAAGCCTTTCCTCGTATTCCAGCGTCTCCATACCCTTAATTAGTTTGGTCGCCCGCCTTTGAATCTTTTCTAGCTCCACGATATCCTTTTTGTAGTAAGGTGCCCAGAATTGTACACAGTATTCAAGGTGTGGCCTCACAAGTGATTTATATAACGGGAGTATAATACTCTCATCCCTAGCATCAATTCCCTGTTTTATGCATGCTAATATCTTATTAGCCTTCTTTGCTGCAGTCCTACTTTGGGTACTACTGCTTAGTTTGCTATCTATGAGGACACCTAAGTCCTTTTCCAGTACAGAATCTCCTAATTTTACCCCATTGAGTAGGTAGGTGTTATTTTTGTTCTTGTTACCACAGTGCATTACCTTACACTTGTCTGTATTGAAGCGCATTCTCCATTTCGCTGCCCAAGCTTCTAATTTAACTAAGTCATTCTGAAGCGACTCAGCATCCCCCTCCGCATTTATAACTTTACACAATTTGGTATCATCTGCAAAAATTGACACCATGCTCTCTAGACCTTCTGTTAGGTCGTTAATGAAAATATTGAACAATAGCGGTCCTAATACCGAACCTTGCGGCACACCACTTAGCACTTCAGTCCAAGTTGAAAAAGATCCATTAACCACAACGCGCTGCTCCCTATTATCTATCTAACCAGTTTTTGACCCAAGTGCATATTGTGCTTCCTAAATAGATTACAAAATCTAAATAGATTACATCCACCTCTTTACCCTGATCTAGGTTTGCGCTTACTGTTTCATAAAAGCCAAGTAAGTTGGTTTGACAGTATCTGTCCTTCATAAACCCATGTTGATTCCTATTAATGACCTTATTGACTTCAAGGAACTTCTGAATTCTATCTCTTAGAATACCTTCCAATACTTTCCCCACTAAAGATGTAAGACTAACTGGTCTATAATTACCTGGTTCAGCTTTACTTCCCTTTTTGAATATAGGCACTACTTCCGCTATATGCCAGTCTTTGGGAACCATACCTGATATTACTGAATCCTTAAAGATCAAAAATAGCAGTTTTGCAAGTTCAGAATGAAGCTCCATTAGAACCCTTGGGTGAATACCATCGGGACCTGGTGATTTATTAATCTTTAAATGTTTTAATCGGTCACAGACTACTTCCTCACTTAAATAAGTACCTATCAGTGGGATATTCTCATTATTGAGATTATATGTTAGTCCCTGAATTGGGTCCTCTCTAGTAAATACTGTTGAAAAAAACTCATTTAGTGTGTCCGCTATGTCATTATCATTTTTGCTTAAGACTCCCAACTTGTCTTTTAAAGTGCCTATACTCTCCTTCTTTATTCTCTTGCTATTAATGTTCGCTGCGACCGAAAACAGCTAGCGAACAACTCGGAATGACCCCCCATATTACTTTGGCCGAGTTGTATGTTTTCCACAGGAAAACATCTGGATGCGAGACTTGCCATGCCAGTTGCAGGATTGCGGGAAACATGTGAGTTTGCATGTTCCCACATCTTATTACATTGGCCCTCATTCCGAGTTGTTCGCTCGTTAATGTTTTTCGCAACGGAGCGATTAGTCGCAAACTGCGCATGCGCAATGTTCGCAGTGCGTCTGCGCCAAGTAAATTTGCAAAAAAGTTTGGTATTTTACTCACCGCTTAACGAAGAAATTTTTTCGTTCTGGTGAGCGGAGTGTGATTGACAGGAAGTGGGTGTTTCTGGGCGGAAACTGGCCGTTTTATGGGTGTGTGCGAAAAAACGCTGCCGTTTCTGGGAAAAACGCGGGAGTGGCTGGAGAAACGGGGGAGTGTCTGGGCGAACGCTGGGTGTGTTTGTGACGTCAAACCAGGAACGAAACTGACTGAACTGATCGCAGTGGCAGAGTAAGTCTCGAGCTACTCAGAAACTGCAAAGAAATTTATTTTCGCAATTCTGCGAATCTTTCGTTCGCAATTCTGCAAAGCTAAAATTCACTCCCAGTAGGCGGCGGCTTAGCGTGTGCAAAGCTGCTAAAAGCAGCTAGCGAGCGAACAACTCGGAATGAGGGCCATTGTCCGAGTTCTAAAAATGTGCAAATTTACTTGTACACTTGCACATTTTACAATCTCGGACCCTATTACATTTAGTCCAGCAAGTTTAAAATGTAATTGCAATTTGTGGTGCAAATTTGCTGTGAAACTGGCACACGTGATCAACTTACTCCTAAGTGAATTGACACCATTGTGTCAAATATAATAAGAAGTTCCAAGAAATAGACATTGGACCCTATTCAGCATCAGTTGCAGTTTTGCTAATTTAGCAAAACTGCAACTGCTTGCGCTCGCATGCAGGGGCCCGCCCAGCTAATGGTGGCCAGGGATGCGATTGCAATTCAATTGAGATCGCATCGCTAAATAAGGGAAGCCCCCTTGCCTCTGTAGCCTGGCTGTGAAGGCAGTCTGGCCGCCATCATGTTTCCCGTTGCAGCAGCCACGTGTGACATCATGCAGCCACCCTGAACTCCCCCCCATTTCTGATTCGACCCTGCAACGCAGATTCAATGCCCGTGAATGCCTTTGATGTCAAGCAGAGGCATTTGCATCAATGCAAATCGATTGCAATTGCCTGCCCGGCAACGCACAGATCGGGCCCTGCGCATGCGCACTACCCGGAAGACCATCATTATATGATCGCATCGTAACAGAGATGCTTACAGAATAAGGGCCTTTGTCACTTACCTTCATCATCCATGTGACGCCTCTTCATGTGCCCCTTTGTCTCCCCTTGTGCAATCTAAGGATGTAGTACATGACACCACCGCAATACTCCATAGCAACTAGTAGGCTGCAAGGAGGAACCAGCCAAAGTAAAAGTGCATACACACTGGGCGTTTTTGCCCAGCGTGTATGCACAGCGATGATTGCTGACATCGCTGCGCTGAAAATCGCTCAGTGCATACACACTGAGCTATTTCCCCCCTGCCCAGCGATGTCAGCGGGGGGTGAACAGCTTTCCACAGCAGGACGCTATGGAAAGCCATTCACCCCGCTGTTCACCTGCTGGTGATACCAGCAGACGAACAGCTGCCGCTGGCGATGAAGCGGGAGCGTGCATCAATGCTTATCTCTGGGGCATACACACTGGGCGGCTTTGAGCTGAAAGCAACTCTACACACCAAAAGTGAGCTGCTTTCAGCTCAAAATCGCCCAGTGTGTATGGGCCTTAATACCCATGTGTTTGCGGGGTTTCACATATGTATAACTAGCTGTTCTACCCGTTCTTCACGCAGAGTTTCTGATTTTCATAGTTTTAAATATAAACGAGTGTTAAAAATGTGGAACATCTCTAGAGATGTACATTTGAGATGTCTTAATGTATGTAAATATTAATCCATGGTTCTTGGCGAGGAGCACCCATAGCAGATATGGTAAAAAGGTGACAGGACCATTTTTGTAGTTTATTAAATTCTACACACTGGAGGTGCACTCCAAATCTTGATCCGAGTGTCCATTTGGGCGTTATTATTCATGCAACGCAAGCCATGCACCGGTAATGATGTCATTATGTCAACCCCCTTTTCATCCCCTTAGGGAAGGTTTATTACAATTCTAATTATGTAGTTTTCCTATTTCCCACCTGAAGAATACCTATGTTACATTTCAGCTTCCTAACATATCGGGAAGTGAGAGAATTAGTGATGAGTCAGTCAGTCACTGTAAAAAGTGACAGGACCATTTTTGTAATTAATGAAATTGTATACACTGGGAGGTGCAATCCAAATTGTGATCCGATTGTCCATTAGGGCGTTATCATTCATGCAACTCAAACCACGCGGTAATGATGTCATTATGTCAACCCCCTTTTCGTCCCCTTAGGGGAGGTTTATTAAAAATTTTATTACGTTGTTTTCCTATATCCCACCTGAAGAATACATATATTAAATTTCAGCTTCCTAACATATCGGGAAGTAAGAGAATTAGTGATGAGTGAGTGAGTCAGTGAGGGAGTAAGGGCTTTCGCATTTATATATATACCCCGGCAAGGTGAGGGAAATGATGGTGTGAAGCTGGTAATACCTTTGTAGTAGAGACACCTTCTTACTTCTTCTTTCAGTTGCAACTTGTCGAAGTTTAAAATATTAGACCCACACGCATCACGTGCAAACACCACACAGAGTGGCCTCCGTGCGGGTGCTCGTTCTGCCGTGCGTGCGCATATATATTGGCTCACGAAGTCCTGCGTATTAACGGGTGGTATGAGTAAATACGGTAGCATACGCATTCGCATGGAAAAGCCACAAATACATATCTGATATTTAATCCACATAGGGGGTCATTCCGTGTTGTTCGCTTGTTATTTTTTTTTGCTACGGAGCAATTAGTCACAAACTGCGCATGCGCAATGTTCGCAGTGCGCCTGCGCCAAGTAAATTAGCAAAAAAGTTTGGTATTTTACTCACGGCATAACAAAGTTTTTTCATCGTTCTGGTGATCGGAGTGTGATTGACAGGAAGTGGGTGTTTCTGGGCGGAAACTGACCGTTTTCTGGGAGTGTGCGGAAAAACGCAGGCGTTTCAGGGAAAAACGCGGGAGTGGCTGGAGAAACGGGGGAGTGTCTGGCCGAACGCTGGGTGTGTTTGTGACGTCAAACCAGGAACGAAACTGACTGAACTGATCGCAATGTAGGAGTAAGTCTCGAGCTACTCAGAAACTGCTAAGAATTTTCTATTCGCAATTCTGCTAATCTTTCGTTCGCAATTCTGCTATGCTAAGATACACTTCCAGAGGGCGGCGGCCTAGCGCGTGCAATGCTGCTAAAAGCAGCTAGCGAGCGAACAACTCGGAATGAGGGCCTTAGTGCATAATTTACACATAGCCTACACGCACCACACCAGCAAGTTACATTTGCTTCAGAGGTATAATAACAGAGGGATTCAACTTTACAGGATGTGAGGGGACAGAATTAGGTTAGGAGGTGGTGTTTGGTATCCAGCTGTACAGTATTTCAAGGGCAATATTACTGTAGCAGTTTTCAGAAAGTAGCACTGTATGTACTGTACTCTTGATATTCGGCAGGAACCCAGTGGAGAACATCTGCAAGTGCACCTGGACCAGGCATTCAAACCGACCTATGACCCCTCCTGTACTGTAAATGACCAGCCCTTTGACCTATAGGTGAAGAGATTACAGTTTCCTTTGTTTCATGCTTTGGACTATTGTATAAAAGCCAAGCCTCCTGGCCGGTCTCAGACACATTCTCTGAAGGTCATCTTTCCAGATTGACTGAGGACCATAACTGGGTGGCGCAGGTGAACAAACGTATGTATCATTGGTTGTAGCTTCTTCTCTTGTGTTATTGTATTTCTGTTTTTAAGTAAACATTTGTTACTGCGTTGGACCACAACATTACATATACAATTGGTGTCGCATTCCTTTCCTGTTAGGGGTTATAAAGTGTACTCCGCCGCACGTGTAGCTACTTTGTGCTTACAGCGTGACAGCATGCTTATACAACGTGTACGCATTTCATGGGGGTTTTACACACACACACGCTTAGCGGTCGCAGCGGCCTGAACATTTGTGTATTTAAGGTATTGCTTTTTCTTCCTGTAAGTTAAACGAACTTAACAAACTTTTGGTTTAGATCACACCCTAGCAGAGAGGCAAGGATCCCACCATTCTCCCACTTCAGTGGCCCACAATTATTATGGATAAAAGAAAGTTTTATTTAGCTCCAATCCAGGAATGCAATCCTCAGGTCAGCACCTACTTTATTTTATTATTTTAAATGTTTTTATTGGGAATTTTTCAATAATGAATACAAACAGACAATCGGTATCAAAAAACCATGTAGCATTAGAATTGTACAAATCAGAATGTGATAAGATAGAAGGGATCATAAACCGTCATCTCAAAAACGTATTCTTCAAACAACTCCCCAGAGATATAAAGAATGGCAATACACATAACCGATATAATAAACAGATTTGAAAGAACATTGAACCACACATTCATACCACAAGACACACAGACGAAAAAAGGGAAGGGGGTGGGGGAGGAGATCAGGACTCCCCTACCAGTAGTCAAAAAGATAATAAATTATTTTTTGTTTTTGTTACATTTTTTTTAAACATATATTGAGGCAATAACAGAATAGACAAATGGATCAGTCATCAGACACAGTTTTGTAAGATGTCAACGAAAGGCCATCAAACAGTTGTAACATATGAGTGCGCTGCAAGGGAGCTAAGGATTCCACCAGGGGGCCCCATTTCTTATAAAAATGGGTTACTTTGGTACCTAAATCTGGCAAGGTGGATTGCCTCTCAAAGTATAATAGTGTTATCAAAGAGGATTCCAAAACTTCCAACCTTGGGGGAGACGCACAGATCCATTGAGTTAAAATCAGTTTCTTCCCAACTGTAAGAATCACCCATAATAGGGGAATAAAATTTGAGTGAGAGCGAGGTAAGTTCCAGGTCGAAACAAACATGCCCAGAAAGGAATCGGGAGTCAGAGGGATGTTAATACCAAAAGTGTGGCTTATGTACCATTGTACCTTGTGCCAAAACTTCATTATCTTGGGGCAATGCCAGAAATTATGCATAAATAAAGCATCTGGTGCCTTCACTTGGGGCACCTGCCTGATTCCGCAGGAACCATATGTTTCCGCCTTTCCGGCGATATATAGGCTCTTTGTAAAAACTTGTAATGAGTTTCCTGCAGTTAGGAAGAGTGTAACACTTTAAATACATTTGGTACAAATTTAAAGGTATCTGCCCAAGCTACATCCCGGGAAAAATCAACACTCCACTTCTGTGACCAAGGTTACCACATCTTATTTAACTTATTACCCGTAGGTAGTAGGTCCCAGTAAATCCATTGGGTCTTAAAACATTGTTTGTTCGTCCTAGTGAGCAAAGCTACCAGGGGATCAGGCCCATCCTCGGACCTCCACACAGGCGGTAAGGACTGGACATAGTGGCGAAGTTGGAGATACATAAAGAAGTCTGAGCAATGAAGTCCAAACTTCTCCACTGGGTCCTGAAAGGAGTACAGAACACCTCCTGGATCAAAAACATCTCTCACCACCTCTATACCTTTCTGTTTCCAATTTTGAAACCTGATGTTTTCCAAAGCCGGTGTAAAAATAAGAATTTACTTACCGATAATTCTATTTCTCGGAGTCCGTAGTGGATGCTGGGGTACCTGAAAGGACCATGGGGAATAGCGGCTCCGCAGGAGACAGGGCACAAAAAGTAAAGCTTTAGGATCAGGTGGTGTGCACTGGCTCCTCCCCCTATGACCCTCCTCCAAGCCTCAGTTAGGATACTGTGCCCGGACGAGCGTACACAATAAGGAAGGATTTTGAATCCCGGGTAAGACTCATACCAGCCACACCAATCACACTGTACAACCTGTGATCTGAACCCAGTTAACAGTATGATAACAGCGGAGCCTCTGAAAAGATGGCTCACAACAATAATAACCCGATTTTTGTAACTATGTACAAGTATTGCAGATAATCCGCACTTGGGATGGGCGCCCAGCATCCACTACGGACTCCGAGAAATAGAATTATCGGTAAGTAAATTCTTATTTTCTCTATCGTCCTAGTGGATGCTGGGGTTCCTGAAAGGACCATGGGGATAATACCAAAGCTCCCAAACGGGCGGGAGAGTGCGGATGACTCTGCAGCACCGAATGAGAGAACTCCAGGTCCTCCTTAGCCAGGGTATCAAATTTGTAGGATTTTACCAACGTGTTTGCCCCTGACTAAATAGCCGCTCGGCAAAGTTGTAAAGCCGAGACCCCTCGGGCAGCCGCCCAAGATAAGCCCACCTTCCTTGTGGAATGGGCATTTACATATTTTGGCTGTGGCAGGCCTGCCACAGAATGTGCAAGCTGAATTGTATTACACATCCAACTAGCAATAGTCTGCTTAGAAGCAAGAGCACCCAGTTTGTTGGGTGCATACAGGATAACAGCAAGTCAGTTTTCCTGACTCCAGCCGTCCTGGAACCTATATTTACAGGGCCCTGACAACATCTAGCAACCTGGAGTCCTCCAAGTCCCTAGTAGGCGCAAGGCACCAAAATAAGCTGGTTCAGGTGAAACACTGACACCACCTTAGGGAGAGAACTGGGGACGAGTCCGCAGCTCTGCCCTGTCCAAATGGACAACCAGATATGGGCTTTTTTGAGAAAAAAACCACCAATTTGACACTCGCCTGGTCCAGGCCAGGGCCAAGAGCATGGTCACTTTTCATGTGAGATGCTTCAAATCCACAGATTTGACTGGTTTTAAACCAATGTGATTTGAGGAATCCCAGAACTACGTTGAGATCCCACAGTGCCACTGGAGGCACAAAAGGGGGTTGTATATGCAATACTCCCTTGACAAACTTCTGGACTTCAGGAACTGAAGCCACTTCTTTCTGGAAGAAAATCGACAGGGCCGAAATTTGAACCTTAATGGACCCCAATTTGAGGCCCATAGACACTCCCGTTTGCAGGAAATGCAGGAATCGACCGAGTTGAAATTTCTTCGTGGGGCCTTTCTGGCCTCACACCACGCAACATATTTTTGCCACATGTGGTGATAATGTTGTGCGGTCACCTCCTTTCTGTCTTTGACCAGGGTAGGAATGACCTCTTCCGGAATGCCTTTAGGATCCGGCGTTCCACCGCCATGCCGTCAAACGCAGCTGCGGTAAGTCTTGGAACAGACATGGTACTTGCTGAAACAAGTCCCTTCTTAGCGGCAGAGGCCACAAGTCCTCTGTGAGCATCTCTTGAAGTTCCGGGTACCAAATCCTTCTTGGCCAATCCGGAGCCATGAGTATAGTTCTTACTCCTCTACGTCTTATAAGTCTCAGTACCTTAGGTATGAGAAGCAGAGGATGGAACACATACACCGACTGGTACATCCATGGTGTTACCAGAACGTCCACAGCTATTGCCTGAGGGTCTCTTAACCTGGCGCAATACCTGTCCCGTTTTTTGTTCAGACGGGACGCCATCATGTCCACCTTTGGTATTTCCCAACGGTTTACAATCATGTGGAAAACTTCCCGATGAAGTTTCCATTCTGCCGGGTGGAGGTCGTGCCTGCTGAGGAAGTCTGCTTCCCAGTTTCCATTCCCGGAATGAAACACTGCTGACAGTGCTATCACATGATTTTCCGCCCAGCGAAAAGTCCTTGCAGTTTTTGCCATTGCCCTCCTGCTTCTTGTGCCGCCCTGTCTATTTACGTGGGCGACTGCCGTGATGTTTTTCCCACTGGATCAATACCGGCTGACCTTGAAGCAGAGGTCTTACTAAGCTTAGAGTATTATAAATTTACCCTTAGCTCCAGTATATTTATGTGGAGAAAAGTCTCCAGACTTGATCACACTCCCTGGAAATTTTTTCCTTGTGTGACTGCTCCCCAGCCTCTCGGGCTGGCCTCCGTGGTCACCAGCATCCAATCCTGAATGCCGAATCTGCGGCCCTCTAGAAGATGAGCACTCTGTAACCACCACAGGAGAGACACCCTTGTCCTTGGATATAGGGTTATCCGCTGATGCATCTGAAGATGCGATCCGGACCATTTGTCCAGCAGATCCCACTGAAAAATTCTTGCGTGAAATCTGCCGAATGGAATTGCTTCGTAGGAAGTCACCATCTTTACCAGGACCCTTGTGCAATGATGCACTGATTTTAGGAGGTTCCTGACTAGCTCGGATAACTCCCTGGCTTTCTCTTCCGGGAGAAACACCTTTTTCTGGACTGTGTCCAGAATCATCCCTAGGCACAGCAGACTTGTCGTCGGGATCAGCTGCGATTTTGGAATATTTAGAATCCACCCGTGCTGTTGTAGCAGTATCCGAGATAGTGCTACTCCGACCTCCAACTGTTCCCTGGATTTTGCCCTTATCAGGAGATCGTCCAAGTAAGGGATAATTAAGACGCCTTTTCTTCGAAGAAGAATCATCATTTCGGCCATTACCTTGGTAAAGACCCGGGGTGCCGTGGACAATCCAAACGGCAGCGTCTGAAACTGATAGTGACAGTTCTGTACCACGAACCTGAGGTACCCTTAGTGAGAAGGGCAAATTTTGGACATGGAGGTAAGCATCCCTGATGTCTCGGGACACTATATAGTCCCCTTCTTCCTGGTTCGTTATCACTGCTCTGAGTGACTCCATCTTGATTTGAACCTTTGTAAGTGTTCAAATTTTTTTAGATTTAGAATAGGTCTCACCTAGCCTTCTGGCTTCAGTACCACAATATAATGTGGAATAATACCCCTTTTCTTGTTGTAGGAGGGGTAATTTGATTATCACCTGCTGGGAATACAGCTTGTGAATTGTTTCCCATACTGCCTCCTTGTCGGAGGGAGACCTTGGTAAACCAGACTTCAGGAGCCTGCGAAGGGGAAACGTCTCGACATTCCAATCTGTACCCCTGGGATACTACATGTAGGATCCAGGGGTCCTGTACGGTCCCAGCGTCATGCTGAGAGCTTGGCAGAAGCGGTGGAACGCTTCTGTTCCTGGGAATGGGCTGCCTGCTGCAGTCTTCTTCCCTTTCCTCTATCCCTGGGCAGATATGACTCTTATAGGGACGAAAGGACTGAGGCGGAACAGACGGTGTCTTTTTCTGCAGAGATGTGACTTAGGGTAAAAACGGTGGATTTTCCAGCAGTTGCCGTGGCCACCAGGTCCGATGGACCGACCCCAAATAACTCCTCTTCCTTTATACGGCAATACACCTTTGTGCCGTTTGGAATCTGCATCACCTGACCACTGTCGTGTCCATAAACATCTTCTGGCAGATATGGACATCGCACTTACTCTTGATGCCAGAGTGCAAATATCCCTCTGTGCATCTCGCATATATAGAAAATGCATCCTTTAAATGCTCTATAGTCAATAAAATACTGTCCCTGTCAAGGGTATCAATATTTTTAGTCAGGGAATCCGACCAAGCCACCCCAGCTCTGCACATCCAGGCTGAGGCGATCGCTGGTCGCAGTATAACACCAGTATGTGTGTATATACTTTTTATGATATTTTCCAGCCTCCTGTCAGCTGGCTCCTTTAGGACGGCCCTATCTATAGACGGTACCGCCACTTGTTTTGATAAGCGTGTGAGCGCCTTATCCACCCTAAGGGGTGTTTCCCAACGCGCCCTAACTTCTGGCGGGAAAGGGTATACCGCCCATAATTTTCTATCGGGGGGAACCCACGCATCATCACACACTTCATTTAATTTATCTGATTCAGGAAAAACTACGGTAGTTTTTTCACATCCCACATAATACCCTCTTTTGTGGTACTTGTAGTATCAGAAATATGTAACACCTCCTTCATTGCCCTTAACGTGTGGCCCTAATAAGGAATACGTTTGTTTATTCACCGTCGACACTGGATTCAGTGTCCGTGTCTGTGTCTGTGTCGACCGACTAAAGTAAACGGGCGTTTTAAAACCCCTGACGGTGTTTCTGAGACGTCTGGACCGGTACTAATTGTTTGTCGGCCGTCTCATGTCGTCAACCGACCTTGCAGCGTGTTGACATTATCACGTAATTCCCTAAATAAGCCATCCATTCCGGTGTCGACTCCCTAGAGAGTGACATCACCATTACAGGCAATTGCTCCGCCTCCTCACCAACATCGTCCTCATACATGTCGACACACACGTACCGACACACAGCACACACACAGGGAATGCTCTGATAGAGGACAGGACCCACTAGCCCTTTGGAGAGACAGAGGGAGAGTTTGCCAGCACACACCAAAAACGCTATAATTATATAGGGACAACCTTATATAAGTGTTTTCCCTTATAGCATCTTTTATATATTTCTAACGCCAAATTAGTGCCCCCCCCTCTCTGTTTTAACCCTGTTTCTGTAGTGCAGTGCAGGGGAGAGCCTGGGAGCCTTCCCTCCAGCCTTTCTGTGAGGGAAAATGGCGCTGTGTGCTGAGGAGATAGGCCCCGCCCCTTTTTCGGCGGGCTCGTCTCCCGCTCTTTAATGGATTCTGGCAGGGGTTAAATATCTCCATATAGCCCCCGGAGGCTATATGTGAGGTATTTTTAGCCAAAAAAGGTTTTCATTTGCCTCCCAGGGCGCCCCCCTCCCAGCGCCCTGCACCCTCAGTGACTGCCGTGTGAAGTGTGCTGAGAGGAAATGGCGCACAGCTGCAGTGCTGTGCGCTACCTTAAGAAGACTGAGGAGTCTTCTGCCGCCGATTCTGGACCTCTTCTCGTTTCAGCATCTGCAAGGGGGCCGGCGGCGAGGCTCCGGTGACCATCCAGGCTGTACCTGTGATCGTCCCTCTGGAGCTAATGTCCAGTAGCCAAAGAAGCCAATCCATCCTGCACGCAGGTGAGTTCACTTCTTCTCCCCTAAGTCCCTCGTTGCAGTGATCCTGTTGCCAGCAGGACTCACTGTAAAATAAAAAACCTAAGCTAAACTTTTCTAAGCAGCTCTTTAGGAGAGCCACCTAGATTGCACCCTTCTCGGCCGGGCACAAAAATCTAACTGAGGCTTGGAGGAGGGTCATAGGGGGAGGAGCCAGTGCACACCACCTGATCCTAAAGCTTTACTTTTTGTGCCCTGTCTCCTGCGGAGCCGCTATTCCCCATGGTCCTTTCAGGAACCCCAGCATCCACTAGGACGATAGAGAAACAAGGGTTGCCCAAAAATGGAATAAATCTAGATTGCCCAGGATGTCCATCTAAGGATAAATGTATGGTCCCCCAAGCTTGGTAAGTATCCCAAAATAGTTTATTGTTCTTGACACTTAAGGGTAACAGATTTTTGGGGAATTGTATCAGTGCACGCAGATCATATGGTGCCACAAGGGCTTGTTCAATATCATAGTTAGCATAGGTGGAAGACTCTAATAGCCAATCTGAAAGGTATCTAAAAGAAACTGCCCTGGAGAATGCTGCTAAATCCGGTACCGCTAGACCCCCATTGGGTTTCTTAAACTTGAGTTTGGATAGGGCTATGCGGGATCATTTTCCACTCCATAAAAATTTTGTGAATAGTCTGTCATAAGCAAGAAAATCAACCTTGTTAAGTTGAAGAGGTAATAATTGAAGAGCATAAGAAATCTTAGGGAATATGATGCTTTTTAGTAGTGATGAGCGGGTTCGGTTCCTCGGAATCCGAACAACCCCCAAACTTCACCCATTTTACACGGTTCCGAGGCAGACTCGGATCCTCCTGCCTTGCTCGGTTAACCCGAGCGCGCCCGAACGTCATCATCCCGCTGTCGGATTCTCGCGAGATTCGTATTCTATATAAGGAGCCGCGCGTCGCCGCAATTTTCACTCGTGTATTGGAGATGATAGGGAGAGGACGTGCAGCGTTCTCTCAGTTGTGTTCATTGTGCTGCAAATATCTGTGCTCAGTGTGCTGCAAATATCTGTGCTCAGTGTGCTGAAAATATCTACGTTCTCTGCCTGAAAAACGCTCCATATCTGTGCTGCATTGTAGTATATAGTAGGAGGACAGTGCAGAATTTTGCTGACCAGTGACCACTAGAGATGAGCGGGTTCGGTTTCTCTGAATCCGAACCCGCCAGAACTTCATGTTTTTTTTCACGGGTCCGAGCGACTCGGATCTTCCCGCCTTGCTCGGTTAACCCGAGCGCGCCCGAACGTCATCATGACGCTGTCGGATTCTCGCGAGGCTCGGATTCTATCGCGAGACTCGGATTCTATATAAGGAGCCGCGCGTCGCCGCCATTTTCACACGTGCATTGAGATTGATAGGGAGAGGACGTGGCTGGCGTCCTCTCCGTTTAGAATAGATTAGAGAGACACTTGATTTACTAATTTTGGGGAGCATTAGGAGTACTCAGTACAGTGCAGAGTTTTGCTGATAGTGACCAGTGACCACCAGTTTTATTTATAATCCGTTCTCTGCCTGAAAAAAGCGATACACAGCACACAGTGATTCAGTCACATACCATATCTGTGTGCACTGCTCAGGCTCAGGCCAGTGTGCTGCATCATCTATTATCTATATATAAATTATATTATATATATCTGTCTGACTGCTCAGCTCACACAGCTTATAATTGTGGGGGAGACTGGGGAGCACTACTGCAGTGCCAGTTATAGGTTATAGCAGGAGCCAGGAGTACATAATATATTATATAGTGAGTGACCACCAGACACACAGTGCAGTTTATTTAATATATCCGTTCTCTGCCTGAAAAAAGCGATACACACAGTGACTCAGTCAGTCACATACCATATCTGTGTGCACTGCTCAGGCTCAGGCCAGTGTGCTGCATCATCTATATATATTATATATCTGTCTGACTGCTCAGCTCACACAGCTTATAATTGTGGGGGAGACTGGGGAGCACTACTGCAGTGCCAGTTATAGGTTATAGCAGGAGCCAGGAGTACATAATATTATATTAAAATTAAACAGTGCACACTTTTGCTGCAGGAGTGCCACTGCCAGTGTGACTAGTGACCAGTGACCTGACCACCAGTATATATAATATTAGTAGTATACTATCTCTTTATCAACCAGTCTATATTAGCAGCAGACACAGTACAGTGCGGTAGTTCACGGCTGTGGCTACCTCTGTGTCGGCACTCGGCAGCCCGTCCATAATTGTATATACCACCTAACCGTGGTTTTTTTTTCTTTCTTTATACATACATACTAGTTACGAGTATACTATCTCTTTATCAACCAGTCTATATATTAGCAGCAGACACAGTACAGTGCGGTAGTTCACGGCTGTGGCTACCTCTGTGTCGGCACTCGGCAGCCCGTCCATAATTGTATATACCACCTAACCGTGGTTTTTTTTTCTTTCTTTATACATACATACTAGTTACGAGTATACTATCTCTTTATCAACCAGTCTATATATTAGCAGCAGACACAGTACAGTGCGGTAGTTCACGGCTGTGGCTACCTCTGTGTCGGCACTCGGCAGCCCGTCCATAATTGTATATACCACCTAACCGTGGTTTTTTTTTCTTTCTTTATACATACATACTAGTTACGAGTATACTATCTCTTTATCAACCAGTCTATATATTAGCAGCAGACACAGTACAGTGCGGTAGTTCACGGCTGTGGCTACCTCTGTGTCGGCACTCAGCAGCCCGTCCATAATTGTATATACCACCTAACCGTGGTTTTTTTTTCTTTCTTTATACATACATACTAGTTACGAGTATACTATCTCTTTATCAACCAGTCTATATATTAGCAGCAGACACAGTACAGTGCGGTAGTTCACGGCTGTGGCTACCTCTGTGTCGGCACTCGGCAGCCCGTCCATAATTGTATATACCACCTAACCGTGGTTTTTTTTTCTTTCTTTATACATACATACTAGTTACGAGTATACTATCTCTTTATCAACCAGTCTATATATTAGCAGCAGACACAGTACAGTGCGGTAGTTCACGGCTGTGGCTACCTCTGTGTCGGCACTCGGCAGCCCGTCCATAATTGTATATACCACCTAACCGTGGTTTTTTTTTCTTTCTTTATACATACATACTAGTTACGAGTATACTATCTCTTTATCAACCAGTCTATATATTAGCAGCAGACACAGTACAGTGCGGTAGTTCACGGCTGTGGCTACCTCTGTGTCGGCACTCGGCAGCCCGTCCATAATTGTATATACCACCTAACCGTGGTTTTTTTTTCTTTCTTTATACATACATACTAGTTACGAGTATACTATCTCTTTATCAACCAGTCTATATATTAGCAGCAGACACAGTACAGTGCGGTAGTTCACGGCTGTGGCTACCTCTGTGTCGGCACTCGGCAGCCCGTCCATAATTGTATATACCACCTAACCGTGGTTTTTTTTTCTTTCTTTATACATACATACTAGTTACGAGTATACTATCTCTTTATCAACCAGTCTATATATTAGCAGCAGACACAGTACAGTGCGGTAGTTCACGGCTGTGGCTACCTCTGTGTCGGCACTCGGCAGCCCGTCCATAATTGTATATACCACCTAACCGTGGTTTTTTTTTCTTTCTTTATACATACATACTAGTTACGAGTATACTATCTCTTTATCAACCAGTCTATATATTAGCAGCAGACACAGTACAGTGCGGTAGTTCACGGCTGTGGCTACCTCTGTGTCGGCACTCGGCAGCCCGTCCATAATTGTATATACCACCTAACCGTGGTTTTTTTTTCTTTCTTTATACATACATACTAGTTACGAGTATACTATCTCTTTATCAACCAGTCTATATATTAGCAGCAGACACAGTACAGTGCGGTAGTTCACGGCTGTGGCTACCTCTGTGTCGGCACTCGGCAGCCCGTCCATAATTGTATATACCACCTAACCGTGGTTTTTTTTTCTTTCTTTATACATACATACTAGTTACGAGTATACTATCTCTTTATCAACCAGTCTATATATTAGCAGCAGACACAGTACAGTGCGGTAGTTCACGGCTGTGGCTACCTCTGTGTCGGCACTCGGCAGCCCGTCCATAATTGTATATACCACCTAACCGTGGTTTTTTTTTCTTTCTTTATACATACATACTAGTTACGAGTATACTATCTCTTTATCAACCAGTCTATATATTAGCAGCAGACACAGTACAGTGCGGTAGTTCACGGCTGTGGCTACCTCTGTGTCGGCACTCGGCAGCCCGTCCATAATTGTATATACCACCTAACCGTGGTTTTTTTTTCTTTCTTTATACATACATACTAGTTACGAGTATACTATCTCTTTATCAACCAGTCTATATATTAGCAGCAGACACAGTACAGTGCGGTAGTTCACGGCTGTGGCTACCTCTGTGTCGGCACTCGGCAGCCCGTCCATAATTGTATATACCACCTAACCGTGGTTTTTTTTTCTTTCTTTATACATACATACTAGTTACGAGTATACTATCTCTTTATCAACCAGTCTATATATTAGCAGCAGACACAGTACAGTGCGGTAGTTCACGGCTGTGGCTACCTCTGTGTCGGCACTCGGCAGCCCGTCCATAATTGTATATACCACCTAACCGTGGTTTTTTTTTCTTTCTTTATACATACATACTAGTTACGAGTATACTATCTCTTTATCAACCAGTCTATATATTAGCAGCAGACACAGTACAGTGCGGTAGTTCACGGCTGTGGCTACCTCTGTGTCGGCACTCGGCAGCCCGTCCATAATTGTATATACCACCTAACCGTGGTTTTTTTTTCTTTCTTTATACATACATACTAGTTACGAGTATACTATCTCTTTATCAACCAGTCTATATATTAGCAGCAGACACAGTACAGTGCGGTAGTTCACGGCTGTGGCTACCTCTGTGTCGGCACTCGGCAGCCCGTCCATAATTGTATATACCACCTAACCGTGGTTTTTTTTTCTTTCTTTATACATACATACTAGTTACGAGTATACTATCTCTTTATCAACCAGTCTATATATTAGCAGCAGACACAGTACAGTGCGGTAGTTCACGGCTGTGGCTACCTCTGTGTCGGCACTCGGCAGCCCGTCCATAATTGTATATACCACCTAACCGTGGTTTTTTTTTCTTTCTTTATACATACATACTAGTTACGAGTATACTATCTCTTTATCAACCAGTCTATATATTAGCAGCAGACACAGTACAGTGCGGTAGTTCACGGCTGTGGCTACCTCTGTGTCGGCACTCGGCAGCCCGTCCATAATTGTATATACCACCTAACCGTGGTTTTTTTTTCTTTCTTTATACATACATACTAGTTACGAGTATACTATCTCTTTATCAACCAGTCTATATATTAGCAGCAGACACAGTACAGTGCGGTAGTTCACGGCTGTGGCTACCTCTGTGTCGGCACTCGGCAGCCCGTCCATAATTGTATACTAGTATCCAATCCATCCATCTCCATTGTTTACCTGAGGTGCCTTTTAGTTGTGCCTATTAAAATATGGAGAACAAAAATGTTGAGGTTCCAAAATTAGGGAAAGATCAAGATCCACTTCCACCTCGTGCTGAAGCTGCTGCCACTAGTCATGGCCGAGACGATGAAATGCCAGCAACGTCGTCTGCCAAGGCCGATGCCCAATGTCATAGTACAGAGCATGTCAAATCCAAAACACCAAATATCAGTAAAAAAAGGACTTCAAAACCTAAAATAAAATTGTCGGAGGAGAAGCGTAAACTTGCCAATATGCCATTTACCACACGGAGTGGCAAGGAACGGCTGAGGCCCTGGCCTATGTTCATGGCTAGTGGTTCAGCTTCACATGAGGATGGAAGCACTCAGCCTCTCGCTAGAAAAATGAAAAGACTCAAGCTGGCAAAAGCAGCACAGCAAAGAACTGTGCATTCTTCGAAATCCCAAATCCACAAGGAGAGTCCAATTGTGTCGGTTGCGATGCCTGACCTTCCCAACACTGGACGTGAAGAGCATGCGCCTTCCACCATTTGCACGCCCCCTGCAAGTGCTGGAAGGAGCACCCGCAGTCCAGTTCCTGATAGTCAGATTGAAGATGTCAGTGTTGAAGTACACCAGGATGAGGAGGATATGGGTGTTGCTGGCGCTGGGGAGGAAATTGACCAGGAGGATTCTGATGGTGAGGTGGTTTGTTTAAGTCAGGCACCCGGGGAGACACCTGTTGTCCGTGGGAGGAATATGGCCGTTGACATGCCAGGTGAAAATACCAAAAAAATCAGCTCTTCGGTGTGGAGGTATTTCACCAGAAATGCGGACAACAGGTGTCAAGCCGTGTGTTCCCTTTGTCAAGCTGTAATAAGTAGGGGTAAGGACGTTAACCACCTCGGAACATCCTCCCTTATACGTCACCTGCAGCGCATTCATAATAAGTCAGTGACAAGTTCAAAAACTTTGGGTGACAGCGGAAGCAGTCCACTGACCAGTAAATCCCTTCCTCTTGTAACCAAGCTCACGCAAACCACCCCACCAACTCCCTCAGTGTCAATTTCCTCCTTCCCCAGGAATGCCAATAGTCCTGCAGGCCATGTCACTGGCAATTCTGACGAGTCCTCTCCTGCCTGGGATTCCTCCGATGCATCCTTGCGTGTAACGCCTACTGCTGCTGGCGCTGCTGTTGTTGCCGCTGGGAGTCGATGGTCATCCCAGAGGGGAAGTCGTAAGCCCACTTGTACTACTTCCAGTAAGCAATTGACTGTTCAACAGTCCTTTGCGAGGAAGATGAAATATCACAGCAGTCATCCTACTGCAAAGCGGATAACTGAGTCCTTGACAACTATGTTGGTGTTAGACGTGCGTCCGGTATCCGCCGTTAGTTCACAGGGAACTAGACAATTTATTGAGGCAGTGTGCCCCCGTTACCAAATACCATCTAGGTTCCACTTCTCTAGGCAGGCGATACCGAGAATGTACACGGACGTCAGAAAAAGACTCACCAGTGTCCTAAAAAATGCAGTTGTACCCAATGTCCACTTAACCACGGACATGTGGACAAGTGGAGCAGGGCAGGGTCAGGACTATATGACTGTGACAGCCCACTGGGTAGATGTATGGACTCCCGCCGCAAGAACAGCAGCGGCGGCACCAGTAGCAGCATCTCGCAAACGCCAACTCTTTCCTAGGCAGGCTACGCTTTGTATCACCGCTTTCCAGAATACGCACACAGCTGAAAACCTCTTACGGCAACTGAGGAAGATCATCGCGGAATGGCTTACCCCAATTGGACTCTCCTGTGGATTTGTGGCATCGGACAACGCCAGCAATATTGTGTGTGCATTAAATATGGGCAAATTCCAGCACGTCCCATGTTTTGCACATACCTTGAATTTGGTGGTGCAGAATTTTTTTAAAAACGACAGGGGCGTGCAAGAGATGCTGTCGGTGGCCAGAAAAATTGCGGGACACTTTCGGCGTACAGGCACCACGTACAGAAGACTGGAGCACCACCAAAAACTACTGAACCTGCCCTGCCATCATCTGAAGCAAGAAGTGGTAACGAGGTGGAATTCAACCCTCTATATGCTTCAGAGGTTGGAGGAGCAGCAAAAGGCCATTCAAGCCTATACAATTGAGCACGATATAGTAGGTGGAATGCACCTGTCTCAAGTGCAGTGGAGAATGATTTCAACGTTGTGCAAGGTTCTGATGCCCTTTGAACTTGCCACACGTGAAGTCAGTTCAGACACTGCCAGCCTGAGTCAGGTCATTCCCCTCATCAGGCTTTTGCAGAAGAAGCTGGAGGCATTGAAGAAGGAGCTAAAAGGGAGCGATTCCGCTAGGCATGTGGGACTTGTGGATGCAGCCCTTAATTCGCTTAACAAGGATTCACGGGTGGTCAATCTGTTGAAATCAGAGCACTACATTTTGGCCACCGTGCTCGATCCTAGATTTAAAGCCTACCTTGGATCTCTCTTTCCGGCAGACACAGGTCTGCTGGGGTTGAAAGACCTGCTGGTGACAAAATTGTCAAGTCAAGCGGAACGCGACCTGTCAACATCTCCTCCTTCACATTCTCCCGCAACTGGGGGTGCGAGGAAAAGGCTCAGAATTCCGAGCCCACCCGCTGGCGGTGATGCAGGGCAGTCTGGAGCGACTGCTGATGCTGACATCTGGTCCGGACTGAAGGACCTGACAACGATTACGGACATGTCGTCTACTGTCACTGCATATGATTCTCTCAACATTGATAGAATGGTGGAGGATTATATGAGTGACCGCATCCAAGTAGGCACGTCACACAGTCCGTACTTATACTGGCAGGAAAAAGAGGCAATTTGGAGGCCCTTGCACAAACTGGCTTTATTCTACCTAAGTTGCCCTCCCACAAGTGTGTACTCCGAAAGAGTGTTTAGTGCCGCCGCTCACCTTGTCAGCAATCGGCGTACGAGGTTACATCCAGAAAATGTGGAGAAGATGATGTTCATTAAAATGAATTATAATCAATTCCTCCGCGGAGACATTGACCAGCAGCAATTGCCTCCACAAAGTACACAGGGAGCTGAGATGGTGGATTCCAGTGGGGACGAATTGATAATCTGTGAGGAGGGGGATGTACACGGTGATATATCGGAGGGTGAAGATGAGGTGGACATCTTGCCTCTGTAGAGCCAGTTTGTGCAAGGAGAGATTAATTGCTTCTTTTTTGGGGGGGGTCCAAACCAACCCGTCATATCAGTCACAGTCGTGTGGCAGACCCTGTCACTGAAATGATGGGTTGGTTAAAGTGTGCATGTCCTGTTTTGTTTATACAACATAAGGGTGGGTGGGAGGGCCCAAGGACAATTCCATCTTGCACCTCTTTTTTCTTTTCTTTTTCTTTGCATCATGTGCTGATTGGGGAGGGTTTTTTGGAAGGGACATCCTGCGTGACACTGCAGTGCCACTCCTAGATGGGCCCGGTGTTTGTGTCGGCCACTAGGGTCGCTAATCTTACTCACACAGTCAGCTACCTCATTGCGCCTCTTTTTTTCTTTGCGTCATGTGCTGTTTGGGGAGGGTTTTTTGGAAGGGACATCCTGCGTGACACTGCAGTGCCACTCCTAGATGGGCCCGGTGTTTGTGTCGGCCACTAGGGTCGCTAATCTTACTCACACAGCTACCTCATTGCGCCTCTTTTTTTCTTTGCGTCATGTGCTGTTTGGGGAGGGTTTTTTGGAAGGGACATCCTGCGTGACACTGCAGTGCCACTCCTAGATGGGCCCGGTGTTTGTGTCGGCCACTAGGGTCGCTAATCTTACTCACACAGCTACCTCATTGCGCCTCTTTTTTTCTTTGCGTCATGTGCTGTTTGGGGAGGGTTTTTTGGAAGGGCCATCCTGCGTGACACTGCAGTGCCACTCCTAGATGGGCCCGGTGTTTGTGTCGGCCACTAGGGTCGCTAATCTTACTCACACAGCTACCTCATTGCGCCTCTTTTTTTCTTTGCGTCATGTGCTGTTTGGGGAGGGTTTTTTGGAAGGGACATCCTGCGTGACACTGCAGTGCCACTCCTAGATGGGCCCGGTGTTTGTGTCGGCCACTAGGGTCGCTTATCTTACTCACACAGCGACCTCGGTGCAAATTTTAGGACTAAAAATAATATTGTGAGGTGTGAGGTATTCAGAATAGACTGAAAATGAGTGTAAATTATGGTTTTTGAGGTTAATAATTCTTTGGGATCAAAATGACCCCCAAATTCTATGATTTAAGCTGTTTTTTAGTGTTTTTTGAAAAAAACACCCGAATCCAAAACACACCCGAATCCGACAAAAAAAATTCGGTGAGGTTTTGCCAAAACGCGTTCGAACCCAAAACACGGCCGCGGAACCGAACCCAAAACCAAAACACAAAACCCGAAAAATTTCAGGCGCTCATCTCTAGTGACCACCAGTATTATATCAGTACGGTACAGTAGTCCACTGCTCTACCTACCTCTGTGTTGTCAAGTATACTATCCATCCATACCTGTGGTGCATTTTAGTTGTGCGCAGTATATATATTAGGAAGACAGTGCAGAATTTTGCTGACCACCAGTATATAATATATAGCAGTACGGTACAGTAGTCCACTGCTCTACCTCTGTGTCGTCAAGTATACTACAAAAGTTCAGTAAAATGACCCAAAAATCAAAATTAAAAACGTCTGATGAGAAGCGTAAACTTGCCAATATGCCATTTACGACACGGAGTGGCAAGGAACGGCTGAGGCCCTGGCCTATGTTCATGGCTAGTAGTTCAGATTCACATGAGGATGGAAGCACTCATCCTCTCGCTAGAAAACTGCAGTGCCACTCCTAGATTGGCCAGGTGTTTGTGTCGGCCACTTGTGTCGCTTAGCTTAGTCACACAGCTACCTCATTGCACCTCTTTTTTTCTTTGCATCATGTGCTGTTTGGGGACTATTTTTTAAATCTGCCATCCTGTCTGACACTGCAGTGCCACTCCTAGATGGGCCAGGTGTTTGTGTCGGCCACTTGTGTCGCTTAGCTTAGTCACACAGCTACCTCATTGCACCTCTTTTTTTCTTTGCATCATGTGCTGTTTGGGGACTATTTTTTAAATCTGCCATCCTGTCTGACACTGCAGTGCCACTCCTAGATGGGCCAGGTGTTTGTGTCGGCCACTTGTGTCGCTTAGCTTAGCTATCCAGCGACCTTGGTGCACCTCTTTTTTTCTTTGCATCATGTGCTGTTTGGAGACTATTTTTTAAATCTGCCATCCTGTCTGACAATGCAGTGCCACTCCTAGATGGGCCAGGTGTTTGTGTCGGCCACTTGTGTCGCTTAGCTTAGCCATCCAGCGACCTTGGTGCACCTCTTTTTTTCTTTGCATCATGTGCTGTTTGGGGACTATTTTTTAAATCTGCCATCCTGTCTGACACTGCAGTGCCACTCCTAGATGGGCCAGGTGTTTGTGTTGGCCACTTGTGTCGCTTAGCTTAGTCACACAGCTACCTCATTGCACCTCTTTTTTTCTTTGCATCATGTGCTGTTTGGGGACTATTTTGTAAATCTGCCATCCTGTCTGACACTGCAGTGCCACTCCTAGATGGGCCAGGTATTTGTGTCGGCCACTTGTGTCACTTAGCTTAGCCATCCAGCCACCTTGGTGCACCTCTTTTTTTCTTTGCATCATGTGCTGTTTGGGGACTATTTTTTAAATCTGCCATCCTGTCTGACACTGCAGTGCCACTCCTAGATGGGCCAGGTGTTTGTGTCGGCCACTTGTGTCGCTTAGCTTAGCCATCCAGCGACCTTGGTGCACCTCTTTTTTTCTTTGCATCATGTGCTGTTTGGGGACTATTTTTTAAATCTGCCATCCTGTCTGACACTGCAGTGCCACTCGTAGATGGGCCAGGTGTTTGTGTCGGCCACTTGTGTCGCTTAGCTTAGTCACACAGCTACCTCATTGCACCTCTTTTTTTCTTTGCATCATGTGCTGTTTGGGGACTATTTTTTAAATCTGCCATCCTGTCTGACACTGCAGTGCCACTCCTAGATGGGCCAGGTATTTGTGTCGGCCACTTGTGTCACTTAGCTTAGCCATCCAGCCACCTTGGTGCACCTCTTTTTTTCTTTGCATCATGTGCTGTTTGGGGACTATTTTTTAAATCTGCCATCCTGTCTGACACTGCAGTGCCACTCCTAGATGGGCCAGGTGTTTGTGTCGGCCACTTGTGTCGCTTAGCTTAGCCATCCAGCGACCTTGGTGCACCTCTTTTTTTCTTTGCATCATGTGCTGTTTGGGGACTATTTTTTAAATCTGCCATCCTGTCTGACACTGCAGTGCCACTCCTAGATGGGCCAGGTGTTTGTGTCGGCCACTTGTGTCGCTTAGCTTAGTCACACAGCTACCTCATTGCACCTCTTTTTTTCTTTGCATCATGTGCTGTTTGGGGACTATTTTTTAAATCTGCCATCCTGTCTGACACTGCAGTGCCACTCCTAGATGGGCCAGGTGTTTGTGTCGGCCACTTGGGTCGCTTAGCTTAGCCATCCAGCGACCTCGGTGCAAATTTTAGGACTAAAAATAATATTGTGAGGTGTGAGGTGTCCAGAATAGACTGGAAATGAGTGGAAATTATGGTTATTGAGGTTAATAATACTATGGGGTCAAAATGACCCCCAAATTCTATGATTTACGCTGTTTTTGAGCGTTTTTTGTAAAAAAACAACCGAATCCAAAACACATCCGAATCCGACAAAAAAATTTCAGGGAGGTTTTGCCAAAACGCGTCCAAATCCAAAACACGGCCGCGGAACCGAATCCAAAACCAAAATACAAAACCCCCAAAATTTCCGGTGCACATCACTACTTTTTAGTACGGCTACTCTACCTAGTAAGGAGATAGGGAGTGTAGACCAAGAAAATAAAGATTGCGACACCTTAGTCAGGATAGGAGAAAAATTAACTGAATAAAGATGTCAAAGCTCTATAGGGATAAGGATGCCCAAGTATTTAAGTGTAGAAGTGTTAAATGTAAATTGCGACAGGACAGGAGAGGAGGCCATGTGTAATTCGGGGGGTTAAGTGGTAAAAGTTCGGATTTAGACATGTTAATTCTATATCCAGCAAAGGAGCCGAACTTGAATAGTAAGGACATTATGGCTGGTATCGATTTGTGGGGGTCTGTAATAAACAATAACATGTCGTCAGCAAAAAGGCTTAATTTCAATTCTTGATGACCGATAGAAATTCCAAAGCTACAGCCAGAGGCTCTATAGCTATGGCAAACAGTAACGGGGACAGGGGGCAGCCCTGTCGGGTACCTCTATGCAATTGCACTGGTTCAGAGAGATAGCCATTGCAGAGTATACGTGAGCTCAAGGAGGCATACAGGGTCTGCAGCACACTGGAAAGGCCCAGCGAAAACCCAAAGTATGATAACGTAGTAAACAGATGATCCCAACTGACTAAATCAAAAGCTTTCTAAGCATCAATAGATAATATAAAGTGTGGGTTCTGGTCCCCACTGAGCCCCACCCAGTGCGCCGCAGCCAGCACTTTTTGAACATAGTTAGAGGAGCGCCGCCAAGTGATAAATCCAGTCTGGTCTATATGAATTAAAGAGGGTAAAAGGGGTTTTAATCTGTCTGCTAACATTTTTGTAAATAATTTGTAATCTAAATTAAGTAGTGAGATGGGCCTATAGCTGCCCGGGAGATTAAGGTCTTTCCCTGGTTTAGGGAGAAGACGAATCATGGCATCATTAAAGTATCGTGGGATTTTATGAGAATACAAAATAACGTTGAACACGTCCGTCAGGGTTGTCACTATGCGAGAATGTAGGATTTTATAAAATTCCCCTGAAAAACCATCGGGACCTGGAGTCTTAACTGGCTTCATGGTCAGCACCTATTTTAAATTCAACCTCAATATATGGAAATATATGCAAACTAATACAAAATAATTATCTATCTATCTATCTATCTATCTATCTAATCTATTAGCCATATAAAGCATAAACAACATATGAGTAGTTTGATGTCACATATATATTTCTTTGCCAAGAGACTAAACAACAATGAGGATATTAAGGGGTATATTTACTAAAAGTCGATTTTGGATGATGTTTGGTCGATTTTTGATCAATTTTCTGTTTAAGGGACTAAAAATCACACATTTACCAACAGATGATTTTTAACATTGTTTAGAGAAAAAAAAGGGCAAAATTATCTGTTAGTAAATGTGGCATTTAGACCCTAAAGCAACCAAACATCAACCAAAAATCGATCCAGAATGATGTTTTGTAACTATACCTCTAAATCACACATTTCCTAAAAGTTGATTCTTGACATATTTTTTTTTAAAAGAATGTCAAAAATCATCTGTACTAAATAAGAGATTTAGCCCCTGAAACAGAAAAGCGATAAAAAACTTCAACCAAGCATCGACCAAAAAATAAAAAAACATCATCCAAAATCAACTTTTAGTAAATGTACCCCTACATGTCCTAAGATAGTTCTGTCAAAACAAAAATGCTGACTTATCTTCTGTTGTATTTCCCTCGGAAGGGTTTTTTTTAGGAAAAAAAACAGTCAACTAGCACAGAAATTCAGAGCAGATTACTTCAGAAAGGAGTCATTTTTGAATTTAATTCTTATCTCTGATATTTTCGCCAGTATTAGAGTATGATTCTATTGTTATGCCTTATGTGGGAATTTATCTCTGAGACAACCATATATTTTTATAATTGTACCTAGTAAAAGTTAAGTGTTTCATTTATCATAGACAAGTGCCCCAAACAAAAGAGTTTCTTTCTTCTATTCTACTGTTGACTTCTGTTAGGACATATATCTCAACAACATTAGATAACTATAAATATATATAGGGGCGGGGCGGCGGTACCATAAGTATCATACAGCCACACTTAACTCACACCCATGAATACATAGCAGTTAATTGGATTCCCCCCCATTGAATGAGGAGGATTTGCTCCTTACATACAGTAGCAGTGATGTAATCAGGTAGAAGCAGTATATCACAGTATTATACAGAAGGGATTTCCCATGTTCTTATGCCAGACCATTAGTAATCCTCGCAGTGATAAATAGAAGTGAAACATTTCTATCTATTCATAGGTATAAAACATACAGTATATTATGTTATTAGTATTCTTATGTTGTTAGCATAACTTATAAAAATGGTCATAGAATGCAAATAAGAATTCACGTAATATACACAGTTGCAGACATCTTTATTGGGGGATGCAATAGCGTTTGCATTTTAGAAGTAAATTGTACCGAACTATAAATTATTAGCACTGTAAAAATACATTTTAATTTGCCTTTTAAATACATTGTTCTCGTCAGTAGTGACAAGTATACACGGCACTCTCACGCCCCCATCTGGTTATTAGCGATAGAGCAAATATTCTATCTTGTCATAGGAGACTGTTATGTGATTTTGTAAAACCCTGAAATGCATCAGTGTTTCTATAATGGGTGCAGTGTGTGCGGTGCACATGGCCCCCTGGGTGCAGGAGGCCAACACCGCACACACTGCACCCACATATTATACTTACCCCTCCAGAGTCCGGAAACGCTGGAGTGCGGACCCAAATCATTTGGAAAATGGCTGCCACAGCCATTCCCGAGTGATTTGCGTATGCACATTGGAGATGTCCCCGTGAACAAGGTGCGGGCACCATGTTCCCGGAGACCTGTGCATGTGCAGTAGACTCTGGCATTATGCCAGAGTCTAGTAGCTGTTAAAATGCCCCTGCTGAAATATATTATCAAAGTAATCAATTGATTCTACTATAAATAGATCTGTTATTTTTTTATTACTAATAATTCATGAAAATAAATGCTAGAAATAAAAAAAAAATTTAAAAAAATCCACTGCACGGTAGTATTCCTCATTAACATTACACCGCCCCACGGGGAAAAGAGGGAGAGAAGGGAAAGAGAGAGAGAGAGAGAGGGAGGGGGAGGGGGAGAGGGAGAGGGAGGGAGAGAGGGAGAGGGAGGGAGAGAGGGGGAGAGGGAGGGAGGGAGAGGGGAAAGAATGATAGGAGACAGAAGAGAGAGATGAAAGAGGGAGAGGAGATAGACATGGGAGAGAGGGGTAAGGGAGGAAGAGAGAGAGAGAGGGGGGGGTGCAGCTGTTTAAACCATATGCTTTACTGGGGTAAGACTTGGGCTGAAGGGTGGGAGCAGGGGCTTTGGACTAGTCCATAAAGGTGCATACACACGGTCAGATATTGACTAGCTCCGATTTTGCCTTTGCAATTTCCCCTGAACTCCCCGGAACCCTGAACCACCGATTAGAGATGAGCGGGTTCGGTTTCTTTGAATCCGAACCCGCACGAACTTCACTTTTTTTTTCACGGGTCCGAGCGACTCGGATCTTCCCGCCTTGCTCGGTTAACCCGAGCGCGCCCGAACGTCATCATGACGCTGTCGGATTCTCGCGAGACTCGGATTCTATATAAGGAGCCGCGCGTCGCCGCCATTTTCACACGTGCATTGAGATTGATAGGGAGAGGACGTGGCTGGCGTCCTCTCCATTAGAATAGATTAGAAGAGAGAGAGAGAGAGAGAGATTGTGCAGACAGAGTTTACCACAGTGACCAGTGCAGTTGTTGTTAAGTTAACTTTTATTTAATATATCCGTTCTCTGCTATATCCGTTCTCTGCCTGAAAAAAACGATACACAGCAGTCACACAGTGTGACTCAGTCTGTGTGCACTCAGCTCAGCCCAGTGTGCTGCACATCAATGTATAAAAGCTTATAATAATTGTGGGGGAGACTGGGGAGCACTGCAGGTTGTTATAGCAGGAGCCAGGAGTACATAATATTATATTAATTTAAAATTAAACAGTGCACACTTTTGCTGCAGGAGTGCCACTGCCAGTGTGACTAGTGGTGACCAGTGCCTGACCACCAGTATAGTAGTATATTGTTGTATACTATCTCTTTATCAACCAGTCTATATTAGCAGCAGACACAGTACAGTGCGGTAGTTCACGGCTGTGGCTACCTCTGTGTCGGCAGTCGGCACTCGGCAGGCAGTCCGTCCATCCATAATTGTATAATTATATACCACCTAACCGTGGTATTTTTTTTTCTTTCTTTATACCGTCGTCATAGTCATACTAGTTGTTACGAGTATACTACTATCTCTTTATCAACCAGTGTACAGTGCGGTAGTTCACGGCTGTGGCTACCTCTGTGTCGGCAGTCGGCAGGCAGTCCGTCCATCCATAATTGTATTATTATAATATATACCACCTAACCGTGTTTTTTTTTTCATTCTTTATACCGTCATAGTGTCATACTAGTTGTTACGAGTATACTACTATCTCTTTATCAACCAGTGTACAGTGCGGTAGTTCACGGCTGTGGCTACCTCTGTGTCGGCAGTCGGCAGGCAGTCCGTCCATCCATAATTGTATTATAATATATACCACCTAACCGTGTTTTTTTTTTTCATTCTTTATACCGTCATAGTGTCATACTAGTTGTTACGAGTATACTACTATCTCTTTATCAACCAGTGTACAGTGCGGTAGTTCACGGCTGTGGCTACCTCTGTGTCGGCAGTCGGCAGGCAGTCCGTCCATCCATAATTGTATTATAATATATACCACCTAACCGTGGTTTTTTTTTCATTCTTTATACCGTCATAGTCAGTCATACTAGTTGTTACGAGTATACTACTATCTCTTTATCAACCAGTGTACAGTGCGGTAGTTCACGGCTGTGGCTACCTCTGTGTCGGCACTCGGCAGGCAGTCCGTCCATCCATAATTGTATTATAATATATACCACCTAACCGTGGTTTTTTTTTCATTCTTTATACCGTCATAGTGTCATACTAGTTGTTACGAGTATACTACTATCTCTTTATCAACCAGTGTACAGTGCGGTAGTTCACGGCTGTGGCTACCTCTGTGTCGGCAGTCGGCAGGCAGTCCGTCCATCCATAATTGTATTATAATATATACCACCTAACCGTGGTTTTTTTTTCATTCTTTATACCGTCATAGTGTCATACTAGTTGTTACGAGTATACTACTATCTCTTTATCAACCAGTGTACAGTGCGGTAGTTCACGGCTGTGGCTACCTCTGTGTCGGCAGTCGGCAGGCAGTCCGTCCATCCATAATTGTATTATAATATATACCACCTAACCGTGGTTTTTTTTTCATTCTTTATACCGTCATAGTCAGTCATACTAGTTGTTACGAGTATACTACTATCTCTTTATCAACCAGTGTACAGTGCGGTAGTTCACGGCTGTGGCTACCTCTGTGTCGGAACTCGGCAGGCAGTCCGTCCATCCATAATTGTATTACAATATATACCACCTAACCGTGGTTTTTTTTTCATTCTTTATACCGTCATAGTCAGTCATACTAGTTGTTACGAGTATACTACTATCTCTTTATCAACCAGTGTACAGTGCGGTAGTTCACGGCTGTGGCTACCTCTGTGTCGGAACTCGGCAGGCAGTCCGTCCATCCATAATTGTATTACAATATATACCACCTAACCGTGGTTTTTTTTTCATTCTTTATACCGTCATAGTCAGTCATACTAGTTGTTACGAGTATACTACTATCTCTTTATCAACCAGTGTACAGTGCGGTAGTTCACGGCTGTGGCTACCTCTGTGTCGGAACTCGGCAGGCAGTCCGTCCATCCATAATTGTATTATTATAATATATACCACCTAACCGTGGTTTTTTTTTCATTCTTTATACCGTCATAGTGTCATACTAGTTGTTACGAGTATACTACTATCTCTTTATCAACCAGTGTACAGTGCGGTAGTTCACGGCTGTGGCTACCTCTGTGTCGGCAGTCGGCAGGCAGTCCGTCCATCCATAATTGTATTATAATATATACCACCTAACCGTGGTTTTTTTTTCATTCTTTATACCGTCATAGTCAGTCATACTAGTTGTTACGAGTATACTACTATCTCTTTATCAACCAGTGTACAGTGCGGTAGTTCACGGCTGTGGCTACCTCTGTGTCGGAACTCGGCAGGCAGTCCGTCCATCCATAATTGTATTACAATATATACCACCTAACCGTGGTTTTTTTTTCATTCTTTATACCGTCATAGTCAGTCATACTAGTTGTTACGAGTATACTACTATCTCTTTATCAACCAGTGTACAGTGCGGTAGTTCACGGCTGTGGCTACCTCTGTGTCGGCACTCGGCAGGCAGTCCGTCCATCCATAATTGTATTACAATATATACCACCTAACCGTGGTTTTTTTATACCACCTAACCGTGGCAGTCCGTCCATAATTGTATACTAGTATCCAATCCATCCATCTCCATTGTTTACCTGAGGTGCCTTTTAGTTCTGCCTATAAAATATGGAGAACAAAAAAGTTGAGGTTCCAAAATTAGGGAAAGATCAAGATCCACTTCCACCTCGTGCTGAAGCTGCTGCCACTAGTCATGGCCGAGACGATGAAATGCCAGCAACGTCGTCTGCCAAGGCCGATGCCCAATGTCATAGTACAGAGCATGTCAAATCCAAAACACCAAATATCAGAAAAAAAAGGACTCCAAAACCTAAAATAAAATTGTCGGAGGAGAAGCGTAAACTTGCCAATATGCCATTTACCACACGGAGTGGCAAGGAACGGCTGAGGCCCTGGCCTATGTTCATGGCTAGTGGTTCAGCTTCACATGAGGATGGAAGCACTCAGCCTCTCGCTAGAAAACTGAAAAGACTCAAGCTGGCAAAAGCACCGCAAAGAACTGTGCGTTCTTTGAAATCCCAAATCCACAAGGAGAGTCCAATTGTGTCGTTTGCGATGCCTGACCTTCCCAACACTGGACGTGAAGAGCATGCGCCTTCCACTATTTGCATGCCCCCTGCAAGTGCTGGAAGGAGCACCCGCAGTCCAGTTCCTGATAGTCAGATTGAAGATGTCAGTGTTGAAGTACACCAGGATGAGGAGGATATGGGTGTTGCTGGCGCTGGGGAGGAAATTGACCAGAAGGATTCTGATGGTGAGGTGGTTTGTTTAAGTCAGGCACCCGGGGAGACACCTGTTGTCCGTGGGAGGAATATGGCCGTTGACATGCCAGGTGAAAATACCAAAAAAATCAGCTCTTCGGTGTGGAGGTATTTCACCAGAAATGCGGACAACAGGTGTCAAGCCGTGTGTTCCCTTTGTCAAGCTGTAATAAGTAGGGGTAAGGACGTTAACCACCTCGGAACATCCTCCCTTATACGTCACCTGCAGCGCATTCATAATAAGTCAGTGACAAGTTCAAAAACTTTGGGTGACAGCGGAAGCAGTCCACTGACCAGTAAATCCCTTCCTCTTGTAACCAAGCTCACGCAAACCACCCCACCAACTCCCTCAGTGTCAATTTCCTCCTTCCCCAGGAATGCCAATAGTCCTGCAGGCCATGTCACTGGCAAGTCTGACGAGTCCTCTCCTGCCTGGGATTCCTCCGATGCATCCTTGCGTGTAACGCCTACTGCTGCTGGCGCTGCTGTTGTTGCCGCTGGGAGTCGATGGTCATCCCAGAGGGGAAGTCGTAAGCCCACTTGTACTACTTCCAGTAAGCAATTGACTGTTCAACAGTCTTTTGCGAGGAAGATGAAATATCACAGCAGTCATCCTACTGCAAAGCGGATAACTGAGTCCTTGACAACTATGTTGGTGTTAGACGTGCGTCCGGTATCCGCCGTTAGTTCACAGGGAACTAGACAATTTATTGAGGCAGTGTGCCCCCGTTACCAAATACCATCTAGGTTCCACTTCTCTAGGCAGGCGATACCGAGAATGTACACGGACGTCAGAAAAAGACTCACCAGTGTCCTAAAAAATGCAGTTGTACCCAATGTCCACTTAACCACGGACATGTGGACAAGTGGAGCAGGGCAGGGTCAGGACTATATGACTGTGACAGCCCACTGGGTAGATGTATGGACTCCCGCCGCAAGAACAGCAGCGGCGGCACCAGTAGCAGCATCTCGCAAACGCCAACTCTTTCCTAGGCAGGCTACGCTTTGTATCACCGCTTTCCAGAATACGCACACAGCTGAAAACCTCTTACGGCAACTGAGGAAGATCATCGCGGAATGGCTTACCCCAATTGGACTCTCCTGTGGATTTGTGGCATCGGACAACGCCAGCAATATTGTGTGTGCATTAAATATGGGCAAATTCCAGCACGTCCCATGTTTTGCACATACCTTGAATTTGGTGGTGCAGAATTTTTTAAAAAACGACAGGGGCGTGCAAGAGATGCTGTCGGTGGCCAGAAAAATTGCGGGACACTTTCGGCGTACAGGCACCACGTACAGAAGACTGGAGCACCACCAAAAACTACTGAACCTGCCCTGCCATCATCTGAAGCAAGAAGTGGTAACGAGGTGGAATTCAACCCTCTATATGCTTCAGAGGTTGGAGGAGCAGCAAAAGGCCATTCAAGCCTATACAATTGAGCACGATATAGGAGATGGAATGCACCTGTCTCAAGTGCAGTGGAGAATGATTTCAACGTTGTGCAAGGTTCTGATGCCCTTTGAACTTGCCACACGTGAAGTCAGTTCAGACACTGCCAGCCTGAGTCAGGTCATTCCCCTCATCAGGCTTTTGCAGAAGAAGCTGGAGGCATTGAAGAAGGAGCTAACACGGAGCGATTCCGCTAGGCATGTGGGACTTGTGGATGCAGCCCTTAATTCGCTTAACAAGGATTCACGGGTGGTCAATCTGTTGAAATCAGAGCACTACATTTTGGCCACCGTGCTCGATCCTAGATTTAAAGCCTACCTTGGATCTCTCTTTCCGGCAGACACAGGTCTGCTGGGGTTGAAAGACCTGCTGGTGACAAAATTGTCAAGTCAAGCGGAACGCGACCTGTCAACATCTCCTCCTTCACATTCTCCCGCAACTGGGGGTGCGAGGAAAAGGCTCAGAATTCCGAGCCCACCCGCTGGCGGTGATGCAGGGCAGTCTGGAACGACTGCTGATGCTGACATCTGGTCCGGACTGAAGGACCTGACAACGATTACGGACATGTCGTCTACTGTCACTGCATATGATTCTCTCAACATTGATAGAATGGTGGAGGATTATATGAGTGACCGCATCCAAGTAGGCACGTCACACAGTCCGTACTTATACTGGCAGGAAAAAGAGGCAATTTGGAGGCCCTTGCACAAACTGGCTTTATTCTACCTAAGTTGCCCTCCCACAAGTGTGTACTCCGAAAGAGTGTTTAGTGCCGCCGCTCACCTTGTCAGCAATCGGCGTACGAGGTTACATCCAGAAAATGTGGAGAAGATGATGTTCATTAAAATGAATTATAATCAATTCCTCCGCGGAGACATTGACCAGCAGCAATTGCCTCCACAAAGTACACAGGGAGCTGAGATGGTGGATTCCAGTGGGGACGAATTGATAATCTGTGAGGAGGGGGATGTACACGGTGATATATCGGAGGGTGAAGATGAGGTGGACATCTTGCCTCTGTAGAGCCAGTTTGTGCAAGGAGAGATTAATTGCTTCTTTTTTGGGGGGGGTCCAAACCAACCCGTCATATCAGTCACAGTCGTGTGGCAGACCCTGTCACTGAAATGATGGGTTGGTTAAAGTGTGCATGTCCTGTTTTGTTTATACAACATAAGGGTGGGTGGGAGGGCCCAAGGATAATTCCATCTTGCACCTCTTTTTTCTTTTCTTTTTCTTTGCATCATGTGCTGATTGGGGAGGGTTTTTTGGAAGGGACATCCTGCGTGACACTGCAGTGCCACTCCTAGATGGGCCCGGTGTTTGTGTCGGCCACTAGGGTCGCTAATCTTACTCACATAGCTACCTCATTGCGCCTCTTTTTTTCTTTGCGTCATGTGCTGTTTGGGGAGGGTTTTTTGGAAGGGACATCCTGCGTGACACTGCAGTGCCACTCCTAGATGTGCCCGGTGTTTGTGTCGGCCACTAGGGTCGCTAATCTTACTCACACAGTCAGCTACCTCATTGCGCCTCTTTTTTTCTTTGCGTCATGTGCTGTTTGGGGAGGGTTTTTTGGAAGGGCCATCCTGCGTGACACTGCAGTGCCACTCCTAGATGGGCCCGGTGTTTGTGTCGGCCACTAGGGTCGCTAATCTTACTCACACAGCTACCTCATTGCGCCTCTTTTTTTCTTTGCGTCATGTGCTGTTTGGGGAGGGTTTTTTGGAAGGGACATCCTGCGTGACACTGCAGTGCCACTCCTAGATGGGCCCGGTGTTTGTGTCGGCCACTAGGGTCGCTTATCTTACTCACACAGCGACCTCGGTGCAAATTTTAGGACTAAAAATAATATTGTGAGGTGTGAGGTATTCAGAATAGACTGAAAATGAGTGTAAATTATGGTTTTTGAGGTTAATAATACTTTGGGATCAAAATGACCCCCAAATTCTATGATTTAAGCTGTTTTTTAGTGTTTTTGGAAAAAAACACCCGAATCCAAAACACACCCGAATCCGACAAAAATAATTCGGTGAGGTTTTGCCAAAACGCGTTCGAACCCAAAACACGGCCGCGGAACCGAACCCAAAACCAAAACCCGAAAAATTTCAGGCGCTCATCTCTACCACCGATATTGACTATCTTTACTTGAGATTTTGACTAAATACCAATTTTGACTATACTATGTACTAGGTAATACACAATACAGTCAAGATTGGTTTGCCTGTCCAGTCTATTTTTTCTTGCAATACCGATCCCACAGGAGCGCACATCAGTATTGCAATCTGTGTACACACGTGCGATTTGCACTAACTTTTCTTATGATTTTGACTATATAGTGTGTACACACCTTTACTCTTGTGATGTCTGCTGATAGGGGTGCTAAATCAGACCCGATCGCAGCAGCAAATTTGTTAACAAATGGGCAAAACCATGTGCACTGCAGGGGGGGCAGATATAACATTTGCAGAGAGAGTTAGATTTGGGTGAGTTATATTGTTTCTGTGCAGGATAAATACTGGGTGCTTTATTTTTACACTACAGTTTAGATTTTAGTTTGAACACACGCTACCCAAATTTAACTCTCTCTGCCCATGTTATATCTGCCCCCCCCCCCCACCCTGCAGTGCACATTGTTTTGCCCATTTGCTAACAAATTTGCTGCTGCAATCAGGTCTAAATTAGGCCCAGTGTTCAGTCCCTTACTGAGACGTCCCCTGATGCTGATTACCGTATACATCGGATCCTGTCTGGGGAGGGGATGTTGACGGTTTGAGTTCCAGAGAACCAGTCTCCGTACACCGCCTCCATTTAGAGAATCACCTGGCTGCCTTCCTGTTGCTGTAGACTCTGTCCCTTCACCTGCTTTCTTCTGCAGCGTCCGCCATCTGTATTGTCGGTGCTAACGTTTCACTTCCGGGTTCCCAAGTCATGTGACTTCTACTGCAGAGGGGTCTGTCCATAGAGTCTGGGTGGGTACGCAATATCCAGTGATAGGTAGGAACGTGCTGTTAGTGTGGACTGGGTGCAGGGGGATCGGCCATGGGAAAGTGGTGTGGCCACTGGGGACTGTACACTGGGGGCTGGAGGCAGCTGGCGCTGACTGGTTATACTGTGTGTTTGTATACTGTTATACTGTGTGTTTGTACACTTTTAAATTCATCTATATAGATCACTGGGGGCAGCCGTCGCTGACTGGTTACTGTAATTATTATTATTATTAATATTATTATCCTTTTTTTATATGGCGCCACAAGGGATCTGCAGTGGACAATTACAGAGTACATAGACAAATAAGCAGAACAAGAAATCAGTGACTTACAGTTCTAGACAATATTGTACAAGAACAGGGTATATTATATGCATAGAAAAGAGGAGAGGGGACAAGCGCCTAATGGTGCAATAACTTCACACTTAGTTTAGTGACTCGGCAACACTTATATAAGTAATCTGCGTACCAGATGAAGGATTTTCTATCATGCACATCAAATACTGTAACTTTGGTCTTCAGTCTGTTGTTCACAGCACAAGGGATCTAAAATCAGCAAACATAAAATACACCCCTCATAGTGCAGTATTAGCGTGTTAAATTCAATGGATATTCAACACCTCATTAGGTATTATGCGTACCAAACAGTTGAGATAGTCAAGCATATCACAACTCACAAGGGGTCTTTATCCTCCAATTTGTTGTTTACAGCACAGAGGGATCTATAATCAACAAGCATAAAATACACTCCTCATAGGGCAGTATCTACTTGTGCAATACAGCGGATATTTCGTACTTCAATAGGTAATATGCGTACCAGACAGTGGAAATAATCAAGCATAACATAAGGGGTCTTTTCCAGGTGTAGCTGACCTCGGTTCTGGTGTATTTCACGAGTATTCACAGTTCCCACAATAAGAGCAAGGGTAGTGCTAACTTATTGGAAAAGGTGTTTAATTTTTTTATATAAAAAACAAGAAAGTAACATAAACAGACTGTTTTAAAAAAAAAATGCTTATCTGAACAAATAGGCAATGTGTAAGGCAGTCCAGGGTATGTCCACAGTGAGTGCCCACGTCAGGAGGTAATCAGGAAAGGTCCTCTACACCTTTCAAGGCTTCCTCAGGAGTGTCTATAGGGATTAACACTGTCTTTCCAAATTTATCCATTGAATTTAACACGCTAATACTGCACTATGAGGGGTGTAATTTGTGTTTGCTGATTTTAGATCCCTTATGCTGTGAACAACAGACTGAAGACCAAAGTTACAGTATTTGATGTGCATGATAGAAAATTCTTCATCTGGTACGCAGATTACTTATATAAGTGTTGTCGAGTCACTAAACTAAGTGTGAAGTTATTGCACCATTAGGCGCTTGTCCCCTCTCCTCTTTTCTAGATTTTCTTGCCACTAAACCTAGTGGCACCTTGAAGGACTGAGCAGCCATCCACAGGTCTACTTGTGGAAATTGTGTGCACCTTTCGACAGATCAAAGAAATTTCTACCACTACGTACTTTATGGAATGTGGAGGGAAGTAGCGCACTGACCTTATTTGTTTTCTGTATTATATGCATAGCTGCATTCAGGGCATCAGTCAGGGAGGGACTTCTGCTACTGCAGTCCCAGTACCAAACAGAGAAGGGGGCCCAGGTGGCAGTGGTGTGGATTCTGGCCTGCGAGCTCTGCTTGTCCCGCAACGGGTGTCAGCTTTGAAATGCCACCGGTTCTGTCTCTTCATGGTTTTCTGCTGGTCCAACTGCTAAAACCAGCTAAAAGCAACAGACAACAAGTATCAGGGTGGCAAAATACAGAGAGATTTCGTGCCGTCAAAGGGAGTATGGAGTAGAAGACAGTTTAAGCAAGAGAAGGAAAATCACATGAGGAAAGTGGGCCCTGCTTGTCAGAGCTTACATTCTAAAGGGGAGGGGCAGACAGACAGGGGTGACACAGATGGGGTAGACAGTGAACTTGAGACAGAAGATTAGGATGAGAGTTGGATGGGTTTGGTGAAGAAGTGGGTCTTGAGAGCTCATATGAAGTTTAGTAGAAAGGTGGAGAGTCTGAAGAGGAGAGGTAGAGAATTCCAGACAAAGGGAGCAGCACATGCAAAATTTTGGAGGTAGGAATGGGAAGAGGTAGTCAGTAGGCAGGAGAGGCGTTGTGCATTAGCAATGAGAAGAGGATGGGCAATAGTGTAAAGGGAGATAAGTCAGAGATGTAAATAAGAGAGGAGTGGGTGAGGTCTTTGTAAGTGAATGTACGAAGCTTGAATTGAATTCTGAAGGGGAGCCAGTGAAGGGCTAGAAGAGAGGATAGGAGGACATAGTACATTTGGTGAGGAAGGTGAGCTGGGCAGCAGCATTTATGCTATGTAACAGTAACCAGTCAGCACCAGCTGCCCCCTGCAATATATAGATATGAACTTCAAAATGTACAAACTCATAGTACAACAGTAAACACCAGAGCCCGTTCCTCTGCACTTTCCTCCTTTGCCGTGGCAATGGCTGCAGACAGCAGGCAGCAGACAGCAATGGAAGGATTGGGGGGAGGGGAGGGGTCGCTTTTGCATCACCGCAGGAATCTGTGTCTCCACAGCACTGCTAAGAAGTCCAGATGCTTTGCCAGAACCCAATTCAAAATGGTACAGGGATGTTTTCTGGTACAGACCATAAAAATCCAGTACTGTACTGGCTAGAATGGTACAGTTGGAGGCTATGTAGTGTTTGCCGGTTTAAACGCCTGTATAATTCCTTCTATGGAGTCATAACTAAGATAATTTAGTCTTATTATCTAATTTGGGGTTAGAGTATTGTGGTAGTTTAGGGGGTTGGGTAAGGGTATTACGGATAGGGTATCAGGGTTGATGTAGTGGTTAGGGTCCTAGGGTAAGTTTAGGGGTTTTGGGGTACCCCAAACCAGTATCTTGCCTAGGACCCCATGATGTCTAAAAACGGCTCTGGTTCCAAGGAATCCGAGTGGGTCAAATTAACTTGAAATGAGCTTTGTTTGCTGATATGTTGCTGTTTGTTTCTGATCCGACCCTCTTGGTTCCAACTATTTTAGACCTGATCACCCAATTTGGCTCCTTTGCAGGATACTGGCCCTCATTCCGAGTTGTTCGCTCGCAAGCTGCTTTTAGCAGCATTGCACACGCTAAGCCGCCGCCTACTGGGAGTGAATCTTAGCTTAGCAAAATTGCGAACGAAAGATTCTCAAAATTGCGATTAGAAATTTCTAAGCAGTTTCTGAGTAGCTCGACACTTACTCGGCATCTGCGATCAGTTCAGTCAGTTTCGTTCCTGGTTTGACGTCACAAACACACCCAGTGTTCGCCCAGACACTCCCCCGTTTCTCCAGCCACTCCCGCGTTTTTCCCAGAAACGGCAGGGTTTTTCACACACTCCAATAAAACGGCCAGTTTCCGCCCAGAAACACCCACTTCCTGTCAATCACACAACGATCACCAGAACGAAGAAAAAACCTTGTAATGCCGTGAGTAAAAAACCAAACTTCAAGGCAAATTTACTTGGCGCAGTCGCAGTGCGAACATTGCGCATGCGCAATTAGCGGAAAATCGCTTCGATGCAAAGAAATTTACAGAGCGAACAACTCGGAATGAGGGCCACTGTTTTAGCATTGATAAATCTGAACTGTTGCCTCTCACTAGCTTTTCTCAAACACTATGCTCTTCTCTCCCTCTCTTATCTTTTTTCGCCTGCTCCTACCAAAATCAAATATTTTGGGATTTTCAGAACTCCGTAGATGATGGCTATCTATTCTGCTAATTGTACCCCTATTGTTAAGGAAATTATACAATTACTTAATACTTGGAATGCTCTACTGATGGACAGAATACCTAAATAAAAGAGTTTTATTTTTTTCTAAATTTCCTATGTGATGTAGATGTTGCAAATATCTTCGTCCAAGAGTAATATAATTTTGTGCTCCCAGGCCTTCTCTACCTTTATTTGGAAGGAACAGCAAAAAAATCTAAAAATTGCGGTTTGGAAGTCCCAAATTTGACAGTTTTTCACAAGCTGTCTATTTTAGATATGTGTCAGATTGGCTCTTGGACGGCGATATTTATACATACTGTATAATCAATTGGACATGGAGTTGTTCGCCCCCTACACGCCGAGTATTTTATTTCACTCCACCCGTTCTGCTATCCAGGGCCGGTGCTAGGGTGTCCGGCGCCAGATCCGTAACTACGTGTGTGCCAGGTGTGCCTGGCACACAGCGCAGTTGCCCTGAGGGCACACGGCCAGCGGCTTGTAATGAGTCAAATTGACTCATTACAAGCCGCCTGTTCTGTGCTGTGTGCGCCCATGCGCCACGCTGGAGGAGAGCAGCAGCGACAGAGGTAGGGAAGGAGGAGGAGGGAGGGGGACTGGAGTTGTTCGCCCCCTACACGCCGAGTACTTTATTTCCCTCCGCTCGTTCTGCTATCCAGGGCTGGTGCTAGGGTGTTCGGCACCAGATCCGTAACTACGTGTGTGCCAGGCACACAGCGCAGTTGCCCTGAGGGCGCACGGCCAGCGGCTTGTAATGAGTCAAATTGACTCATTACAAGCCGCCTGTTCTGTGCCGTGTGCGCCCGTGCGCCGCGCTGGAGAGCAGCAGCGCTGGAGGCAGGGAAGGAGGAGTAGGGAGCGGGACTGGAGACGCAGCAGCGCTATGTAATTGGTAGTAGCGCCGCTGCAGCAGTCCCCTCTCCTTCCACATTGGCTGCCCGGCGCTGCTATGAATGCTGGGATGCGCTTCCCTCATCCCAGCATTCACAACGGCGGTCAGCCAATTCGGAAGGAGAGGGAACTGCTGCAGCGGCGCCTCTACCAAGTACAAAGCGCTGCTGCGGCTCCAGTCCCCCTCCCTCCTCCTCCTTCCCCCCTGCGGCTGCCCAAGATCTGCCAGCACGAGGAGCCTGACTGCCAGCGGGGAGAGATGGTAAGTATCTCTCTCCTGTCTGCCACAATGTGTAAAAAGGGGTACGCTCTCTGCCGTAATGTGTAAAAAGGGGGACGCTGTCTGCCGTGATGTGTAAAAAGGGGGACGCTGTCTGATGTAATGTGTAAAAAGGGGGATGCTGTCTGCCGTAATGTGTAATAAGGGGGACGCTGTCTGCCATAATGTGTAATAAGGGGGACGCTGTCTGCCATAATGTGTAATAAGGGGCTTATGCATTTAAAGGGAGGGTTTCTGACGTCAAATACAGTCCTGAACAGTAAGAAGCAATTGCAGCGGCTGAGTAAGTCCTGGGCTGAGCAGAGATTATACAAAATCAGTTTGTGCAGCTCTGCTACACATCCAAACGCACACTTGCACAGCATATTCACCCACCTCCAGGCACCAACTATCTGATCGCAGGGCAGCAAAAAACGCAGCCCAGCGATCAGGTCTGAATTACCCCCTAAGAAAGCAATGTCCATCTGCTGTTCTGCTATGCTTAATATGCTATTTTATTTAATTATATGCTTATATGTCTGTGGAAATATTTTTAATTATATATTTTCAAACCAGCAGCTGGTCTTGTTTTGATTGCCCCTACTCTTACCCCATTCTGGTTCCTAAGTGTATCTATACTGGTTCTTAACCACTTGCCTGACATGGTTACATCATTTGCAACCACACCCGGAGGTGCGTTATCTGGAATGTATAAATGAAAAAAAGAAATGGAATCATAGCGCTCCAATCTAGAATTCAGCTGGAAACCCTATAGTGATCATAAACCTATAATGCAGTAACAAACAGTAAAATAAAAGGGGAAACCGCGATTCCTGGTTGGGGAAGGATCTCAATTAAAACACACAAAGTATTTTCAAATTACGTGAATGTCTAGTAGGCAGAGTATTTGAAATGTCCAAAGTCTTCAAAATATTGCAATCCTCTTCCACCAGAAAATGTTATCATAGCTGATACCTCAAAGAAAGAAAAACACTTCTCATTGGCCCTCATTCCGAGTTGATCGGTCGCAAGGCGAATTTAGCAGAGTTGCACACGCTAAGCCTACGCTTACTGGGAGTGTATCTTAGCTTCTTAAAATTGCGACCGATGTAATCGCAATATTGCGATTACAAACTACTGAGCAGTTTCTGAGTAACTTCAACCTTACTCTGCCTGTGCGATCAGTTCAGTGCTTGTCGTTCCTGGTTTAACGTCACAAACACACCCAGCGTTCGCCCAGACACTCCTCCGTTTCTCCAGCCACTCCTGCGTTTTTTCCGGAAACGGTAGCGTTTTCAACCACACGCCCATAAAACGCCGTGTTTCCGCCCAGTAACACCCATTTCCTGTCAATCACATTACGATCGCCGGAGCGACGAAAAAGCTGTGAGTAAAAATACTATCTTCATTGTTAAATTACTTGGCGCAGTCGCAGTGCGAATATTGCGCATGCGTACTAAGCGGATTTTCATTGCGATGCGATGAAAAATACCGAGCGAACAACTCGGAATGAGGGCCATAGTGCAGAATGTTTCACAACGGGTAATGGAAACAATGTGTACATCATATGCGTACCCTTATGGGTCCTGTCTTGTGCAACAATAAACTAGAGATGAGCGCCTGAAATTTTTCGGGTTTTGTGTTTTGGTTTTGGGTTCGGTTCCGCGGCCGTGTTTTGGGTTCGAACGCGTTTTGGCAAAACCTCACCGAATTTTTTTTGTCGGATTCGGGTGTGTTTTGGATTCGGGTGTTTTTTTCAAAAAACACTAAAAAACAGCTTAAATCATAGAATTTGGGGGTCATTTTGATCCCAAAGTATTATTAACCTCAAAAACCATAATTTACACTCATTTTCAGTCTATTCTGAATACCTCACACCTCACAATATTATTTTTAGTCCTAAAATTTGCACCGAGGTCGCTGTGTGAGTAAGATAAGCGACCCTAGTGGCCGACACAAACACCGGGCCCATCTAGGAGTGGCACTGCAGTGTCACGCAGGATGTCCCTTCCAAAAAACCCTCCCCAAACAGCACATGACGCAAAGAAAAAAAGAGGCGCAATGAGGTAGCTGTGTGAGTAAGATTAGCGACCCTAGTGGCCGACACAAACACCGGGCCCATCTAGGAGTGGCACTGCAGTGTCACGCAGGATGTCCCTTCCAAAAAACCCTCCCCAAACAGCACATGACGCAAAGAAAAAAAGAGGCGCAATGAGGTAGCTGTGTGAGTAAGATTAGCGACCCTAGTGGCCGACACAAACACCGGGCCCATCTAGGAGTGGCACTGCAGTGTCACGCAGGATGTCCCTTCCAAAAAACCCTCCCCAAACAGCACATGACGCAAAGAAAAAAAGAGGCGCAATGAGGTAGCTGACTGTGTGAGTAAGATTAGCGACCCTAGTGGCCGACACAAACACCGGGCCCATTTAGGAGTGGCACTGCAGTGTCACGCAGGATGTCCCTTCCAAAAAACCCTCCCCAATCAGCACATGATGCAAAGAAAAAGAAAAGAAAAAAGAGGTGCAAGATGGAATTGTCCTTGGGCCCTCCCACCCACCCTTATGTTGTATAAACAAAACAGGACATGCACACTTTAACCAACCCATCATTTCAGTGACAGGGTCTGCCACACGACTGTGACTGATATGACGGGTTGGTTTGGACCCCCCCCAAAAAAGAAGCAATTAATCTCTCCTTGCACAAACTGGCTCTACAGAGGCAAGATGTCCACCTCATCATCACCCTCCGATATATCACCGTGTACATCCCCCTCCTCACAGATTATCAATTCGTCCCCACTGGAATCCACCATCTCAGCTCCCTGTGTACTTTGTGGAGGCAATTGCTGCTGGTCAATGTCTCCGCGGAGGAATTGATTATAATTCATTTTAATGAACATCATCTTCTCCACATTTTCTGGATGTAACCTCGTACGCCGATTGCTGACAAGGTGAGCGGCGGCACTAAACACTCTTTCAGAGTACACACTTGTGGGAGGGCAACTTAGGTAGAATAAAGCCAGTTTGTGCAAGGGCCTCCAAATTGCCTCTTTTTCCTGCCAGTATAAGTACGGACTGTGTGACGTGCCTACTTGGATGCGGTCACTCATATAATCCTCCACCATTCTATCAATGTTGAGAGAATCATATGCAGTGACAGTAGACGACATGTCCGTAATCGTTGTCAGGTCCTTCAGTCCGGACCAGATGTCAGCATCAGCAGTCGCTCCAGACTGCCCTGCATCACCGCCAGCGGGTGGGCTCGGAATTCTGAGCCTTTTCCTCGCACCCCCAGTTGCGGGAGAATGTGAAGGAGGAGATGTTGACAGGTCGCGTTCCGCTTGACTTGACAATTTTGTCACCAGCAGGTCTTTCAACCCCAGCAGACTTGTGTCTGCCGGAAAGAGAGATCCAAGGTAGGCTTTAAATCTAGGATCGAGCACGGTGGCCAAAATGTAGTGCTCTGATTTCAACAGATTGACCACCCGTGAATCCTTGTTAAGCGAATTAAGGGCTCCATCCACAAGTCCCACATGCCTAGCGGAATCGCTCCGTGTTAGCTCCTCCTTCAATGTCTCCAGCTTCTTCTGCAAAAGCCTGATGAGGGGAATGACCTGACTCAGGCTGGCAGTGTCTGAACTGACTTCACGTGTGGCAAGTTCAAAGGGCATCAGAACCTTGCACAACGTTGAAATCATTCTCCACTGCGCCTGAGACAGGTGCATTCCACCTACTATATCGTGCTCAATTGTATAGGCTTGAATGGCCTTTTGCTGCTCCTCCAACCTCTGAAGCATATAGAGGGTTGAATTCCACCTCGTTACCACTTCTTGCTTCAGATGATGGCAGGGCAGGTTCAGTAGTTTTTGGTGGTGCTCCAGTCTTCTGTACGTGGTGCCTGTACGCCGAAAGTGTCCCGCAATTCTTCTGGCCACCGACAGCATCTCTTGCACGCCCCTGTCGTTTTTTAAAAAATTCTGCACCACCAAATTCAAGGTATGTGCAAAACATGGGACGTGCTGGAATTTGCCCATATTTAATGCACACACAATATTGCTGGCGTTGTCCGATGCCACAAATCCACAGGAGAGTCCAATTGGGGTAAGCCATTCCGCGATGATCTTCCTCAGTTGCCGTAAGAGGTTTTCAGCTGTGTGCGTATTCTGGAAAGCGGTGATACAAAGCGTAGCCTGCCTAGGAAAGAGTTGGCGTTTGCGAGATGCTGCTACTGGTGCCGCCGCTGCTGTTCTTGCGGCGGGAGTCCATACATCTACCCAGTGGGCTGTCACAGTCATATAGTCCTGACCCTGCCCTGCTCCACTTGTCCACATGTCCGTGGTTAAGTGGACATTGGGTACAACTGCATTTTTTAGGACACTGGTGAGTCTTTTTCTGACGTCCGTGTACATTCTCGGTATCGCCTGCCTAGAGAAGTGGAACCTAGATGGTATTTGGTAACGGGGGCACACTGCCTCAATAAATTGTCTAGTTCCCTGTGAACTAACGGCGGATACCGGACGCACGTCTAACACCAACATAGTTGTCAAGGCCTCAGTTATCCGCTTTGCAGCAGGATGACTGCTGTGATATTTCATCTTCCTCGCAAAGGACTGTTGAACAGTCAATTGCTTACTGGAAGTAGTACAAGTGGGCTTACGACTTCCCCTCTGGGATGACCATCGACTCCCAGCAGCAACAACAGCAGCGCCAGCAGCAGTAGGCGTTACACGCAAGGATGCATCGGAGGAATCCCAGGCAGGAGAGGAATCGTCAGAATTGCCAGTGACATGGCCTGCAGGACTATTGGCATTCCTGGGGAAGGAGGAAATTGACACTGAGGGAGTTGGTGGGGTGGTTTGCGTGAGCTTGGTTACAAGAGGAAGGGATTTACTGGTCAGTGGACTGCTTCCGCTGTCACCCAAAGTTTTTGAACTTGTCACTGACTTATTATGAATGCGCTGCAGGTGACGTATAAGGGAGGATGTTCCGAGGTGGTTAACGTCCTTACCCCTACTTATTACAGCTTGACAAAGGGAACACACGGCTTGACACCTGTTGTCCGCATTTCTGGTGAAATACCTCCACACCGAAGAGCTGATTTTTTTGGTATTTTCACCTGGCATGTCAACGGCCATATTCCTCCCACGGACAACAGGTGTCTCCCCGGGTGCCTGACTTAAACAAACCACCTCACCATCAGAATCCTCCTGGTCAATTTCCTCCCCAGCGCCAGCAACACCCATATCCTCCTCATCCTGGTGTACTTCAACACTGACATCTTCAATCTGACTATCAGGAACTGGACTGTGGGTGCTCCTTCCAGCACTTGCAGGGGGCGTGCAAATGGTGGAAGGCGCATGCTCTTCACGTCCAGTGTTGGGAAGGTCAGGCATCGCAACCGACACAATTGGACTCTCCTTGTGGATTTGGGATTTCGAAGAATGCACAGTTCTTTGCTGTGCTGCTTTTGCCAGCTTGAGTCTTTTCATTTTTCTAGCGAGAGGCTGAGTGCTTCCATCCTCATGTGAAGCTGAACCACTAGCCATGAACATAGGCCAGGGCCTCAGCCGTTCCTTGCCACTCCGTGTCGTAAATGGCATATTGGCAAGTTTACGCTTCTCCTCCGACAATTTTATTTTAGGTTTTGGAGTCCTTTTTTTTCTGATATTTGGTGTTTTGGATTTGACATGCTCTGTACTATGACATTGGGCATCGGCCTTGGCAGACGACGTTGCTGGCATTTCATCGTCTCGGCCATGACTAGTGGCAGCAGCTTCAGCACGAGGTGGAAGTGGATCTTGATCTTTCCCTAATTTTGGAACCTCAACATTTTTGTTCTCCATATTTTAATAGGCACAACTAAAAGGCACCTCAGGTAAACAATGGAGATGGATACTAGTATACAATTATGGACTGCCTGCCGAGTGCAGACACAGAGGTAGCCACAGCCGTGAACTACCGTACTGTACTGTGTCTGCTGCTAATATAGACTGGTTGATAAAGAGATGTCTATGTAACTATGTATGTATAAAGAAGAAAGAAAAAAAAACCACGGTTAGGTGGTATACAATTATGGACGGACTGCCTGCCGAGTGCAGACACAGAGGTAGCCACAGCCGTGAACTACCGTACTGTACTGTGTCTGCTGCTAATATAGACTGGTTGATAAAGAGATGTCGTAGTAGTATGTATGTATAAAGAAGAAAAAAAAACCACGGTTAGGTGGTATATACAATTATGGACGGGCTGCCGAGTGCCGACACAGAGGTAGCCACAGCCGTGAACTACCGCACTGTACTGTGTCTGCTGCTAATATATAGACTGGTTGATAAAGAGATAGTATACTCGTAACTAGTATGTATGTATAAAGAAAGAAAAAAAAACCACGGTTAGGTGGTATATACAATTATGGACGGGCTGCCGAGTGCCGACACAGAGGTAGCCACAGCCGTGAACTACCGCACTGTACTGTGTCTGCTGCTAATATAGACTGGTTGATAAAGAGATAGTATACTCGTAACTAGTATGTATGTATAAAGAAAGAAAAAAAAACCACGGTTAGGTGGTATATACAATTATGGACGGGCTGCCGAGTGCCGACACAGAGGTAGCCACAGCCGTGAACTACCGCACTGTACTGTGTCTGCTGCTAATATAGACTGGTTGATAAAGAGATAGTATACTCGTAACTAGTATGACTATAAAGAAAGAAAAAAAAAACACGGTTAGGTGGTATATACAATTATGGACGGGCTGCCGAGTGCCGACACAGAGGTAGCCACAGCCGTGAACTACCGCACTGTACTGTGTCTGCTGCTAATATATAGACTGGTTGATAAAGAGATAGTATACTCGTAACTAGTATGTATGTATGTATAAAGAAAGAAAAAAAAACCACGGTTAGGTGGTATATACAATTATGGACGGGCTGCCGAGTGCCGACACAGAGGTAGCCACAGCCGTGAACTACCGCACTGTACTGTGTCTGCTGCTAATATAGACTGGTTGATAAAGAGATAGTATACTCGTAACTAGTATGTATGTATAAAGAAAGAAAAAAAAACCACGGTTAGGTGGTATATACAATTATGGACGGGCTGCCGAGTGCCGACACAGAGGTAGCCACAGCCGTGAACTACCGCACTGTACTGTGTCTGCTGCTAATATATAGACTGGTTGATAAAGAGATAGTATACTCGTAACTAGTATGTATGTATAAAGAAAGAAAAAAAAACCACGGTTAGGTGGTATATACAATTATGGACGGGCTGCCGAGTGCCGACACAGAGGTAGCCACAGCCGTGAACTACCGCACTGTACTGTGTCTGCTGCTAATATATAGACTGGTTGATAAAGAGATAGTATACTCGTAACTAGTATGTATGTATAAAGAAAGAAAAAAAAACCACGGTTAGGTGGTATATACAATTATGGACGGGCTGCCGAGTGCCGACACAGAGGTAGCCACAGCCGTGAACTACCGCACTGTACTGTGTCTGCTGCTAATATAGACTGGTTGATAAAGAGATAGTATACTCGTAACTAGTATGTATGTATAAAGAAAGAAAAAAAAACCACGGTTAGGTGGTATATACAATTATGGACGGGCTGCCGAGTGCCGACACAGAGGTAGCCACAGCCGTGAACTACCGCACTGTACTGTGTCTGCTGCTAATATATAGACTGGTTGATAAAGAGATAGTATACTCGTAACTAGTATGTATGTATAAAGAAAGAAAAAAAAAACCACGGTTAGGTGGTATATACAATTATGGACGGGCTGCCGAGTGCCGACACAGAGGTAGCCACAGCCGTGAACTACCGCACTGTACTGTGTCTGCTGCTAATATATAGACTGGTTGATAAAGAGATAGTATACTCGTAACTAGTATGTATGTATAAAGAAAGAAAAAAAAAACATGGTTAGGTGGTATATACAATTATGGACGGGCTGCCGAGTGCCGACACAGAGGTAGCCACAGCCGTGAACTACCGCACTGTACTGTGTCTGCTGCTAATATAGACTGGTTGATAAAGAGATAGTATACTCGTAACTAGTATGTATGTATAAAGAAAGAAAAAAAAACCACGGTTAGGTGGTATATACAATTATGGACGGGCTGCCGAGTGCCGACACAGAGGTAGCCACAGCCGTGAACTACCGCACTGTACTGTGTCTGCTGCTAATATAGACTGGTTGATAAAGAGATAGTATACTCGTAACTAGTATGACTATAAAGAAAGAAAAAAAAACCACGGTTAGGTGGTATATACAATTATGGACGGGCTGCCGAGTGCCGACACAGAGGTAGCCACAGCCGTGAACTACCGCACTGTACTGTGTCTGCTGCTAATATAGACTGGTTGATAAAGAGATAGTATACTACTAATATTATATATACTGGTGGTCAGGTCACTGGTCACTAGTCACACTGGCAGTGGCACTCCTGCAGCAAAAGTGTGCACTGTTTAATTTTAATATAATATTATGTACTCCTGGCTCCTGCTATAACCTATAACTGGCACTGCAGTGCTCCCCAGTCTCCCCCACAATTATAAGCTGTGTGAGCTGAGCACAGTCAGATATATACATACATTGATGCAGCACACTGGGCTGAGCAGTGCACACAGATATGGTATGTGACTGAGTCACTGTGTGTATCGTTTTTTTCAGGCAGAGAACGGATATATTAAATAAAACAAACAACTGTACTGTCTGGTGGTCACTGTGGTCGTCAGTCACTAAACTCTGCACTCTCTTCTACAGTATCACAGCCTCAGGTCAATCTCTCTCTCTCTCTCTCAACCCTAATCTAAATGGAGAGGACGCCAGCCACGTCCTCTCCCTATCAATCTCAATGCACGTGTGAAAATGGCGGCGACGCGCGGCTTCTTATATAGAATCCGAGTCTCGCGAGAATCCGACAGCGTCATGATGACGTTCGGGCGCGCTCGGGTTAACCGAGCAAGGCGGGAGGATCCGAGTCTGCTCGGACCCGTGAAAAAAACATGAAGTTCGTGCGGGTTCGGATTCAGAGAAACCGAACCCGCTCATCTCTACAATAAACATCAGATTCATAGAACTCCTCCTCTGTGTCCCCCTAGGTGTCTGATTCCAATGTGGAGTAAATATTCACTAAAGGTGCCTCAAAGAAATACATTTCTTACATAGTGTAAAACCATAAAACTTTTTAATCAATAAAACAACAACCACCAAACATCTGGGAGGTCAAGTACCATGTGTGGCCTTATACAAAGGCAATACAAACAGCATGAAGGTACATGGTAGGTGTAAACCTCTCATTGAATGATGTAGAGTCCCTGGATTTGGAGACACACAGCTTACAGTACCTCCTTTTGCCACCAATGCATTTTAACTCAATAGAGCCTTCCTCAGGGTGTACTTTGGTGGTGCACTCTTGACATATTTATAGCACTGCTAATTACCTCCCACTTCCTGTCTCCCTGTGGGCGGGTCTGGCTTGTTAACTTCCATTCTAACATTAAAATTCCTCATCCAAACCTATTTCATATTCAATACAATTCCAATACTCTTTATACAAACCTTTTTATTAACCTTAAAACAAGTGGTGCAATCGCTCAAAATAAGCACAAATTGATGAAACCGGAAGTGGATTTCCCTGTGGAAAGGTGCATCTAATAATATGGCCCCCTGGGCAGTGTGCGTTCCACTGTTCTCTTTACCGGAAATTACATCTCCCATCATAGCAGAAGTGACGTGTCGCGTCTTTTACGGTGGCTGGCAGGTGTTTAGAGCCACATTTTAACATTGCACCAATATGGGGGAAAAATATCTTAATCGCACTAAGCGACTTGCATTCCTCTATTACCGGAAGTGACATATCCTGTCTAACTGGAAGTGACAAACTGCATTCCATATGGAGGCTGGCGTGTGTTCCAAGCCTCATTTCTAGAAATGGGAAGGGGAATATTTTGATCATACTGGGGGACACTTTACTTTTTGCATTCCAACTCTTGTTCCAAGCCTCAGTATCAAGGCAGATTAAGGGGGACGAGTTACCTGGGAAACTGACATTAATCCTGATACTTTAATACCTATAACGGATAAAACAAAACTTTTAGGGCATTATAGATATAACAAAAAAGTCATACCTTAAATCAGTGTATCAAGGAACAAATAAATGGTTGAAAAAATAATTACAATAATATAAACATATTGTCATAATTAAAACCCCTAGACATAATATATATAATCACAGTCTAAAATATCTAGATGCCCTGAAAAGGGGGAATTTGTCACACAGGTCCGTGGGTCCAAATTCCTACCCTAACATCAGGGTACCCTCGTCTAAATAATTTCAATCGAGGAATACAGGAAATTTAACTCACAGACCTTCTCTCAATAGTGATAGTGTTTTTTAAAGAAACCATTTTATTTTCTCATACGTCCTAGAGGATGCTGGGGACGCTTCAAGAACCATGACGGGATCCGCAGGAGACATGGGCACTTTAAGACTTTGAATGGGTGTGAACTGGCTCCTCCCTCTATGCCCCTCCTCCAGACTCCAGTTAGATTCTGTGCCTAGTGAGACTGGATGCACACTGAGGAGATCTCCTGAGTGTCTCTGAAAAAGACTTTATGTTAGGTTTTTTATTTTCAGGGAGACCTGCTGGCAACAGGCTCCCTGCTTCGTGGGACTGAGGGGAGAGAAGCAGACCTACTTCTGTGAGTTTCAAGGCTCTGCTTCTTAAGCTACTGGACACCATTAGCTCCAGAGGGTCTGATCGCTAGGTACGCCTAGATGTTCGTTCCCGGAGCCGCGCCGTCACCCCCTTGCAGACCCAGAAGTCAGAAGATGGGTGAGTAGAAAATCAGAAGACTTCAGTGATGGCTTTGCGGTACCGCTCAGCGGCCGCGCTGCGCGCCATGCTCCCACGCACACAGCGGCACTACAGGGTGCAGGGCACAGGGGGGGCACCCTGCGCAGCATTAAACCTCACAAATGGACTGGCAAAAGTGGTATAAAGTGCTTGGGCACTAAAACCAGACCCTCGCCAGTATAAATATGTGGAAAATAGCGGGGCTGAAGCGCGCCAATGAGGGGTCGTGGCTTAGCCCTCACAGCTCTAATCAGCGCCATTTTCTCTTCACAGAGCTGCAGAGACGCTGGTCCTGGCCTACTACACTGCTGTACAAGTAACAGGGTGCAAAACACGGGGGGGGGCACAGTAATTTGGTGCTGTTTTATTAATATAAAAGCGCTAACAGGTCTGAGGCATTATATTAAACTTTTCAGAACCGGGATAGGCGCTGGGTTGTGAGCTGGCAAAACTTCCTCTGTGTTTCTCCAACAGGCTTTGCTGTGGGTCTGTCCCCTATAGCCCCAGTGTGGTTGTGGGTGTAGGTACGAGTGTGTCGGCATGTCTGAGGCTCAGTGCTTTTCCCAGGAGTAGGCTGGAGTGGGGACAGAAAAGACGGTGCAAGTGACCTTGTCGGCATCGCCGACTGCTGATTGGGTAAATGTTTTGAGTGGTTTGAATGCAAATGTGGCTCTATTGAATAAGAGATTAGATAAATTGGAGTCTTAGAACCAGGCATGGAGAAAATCCATGGAGGATGCATTGTCACAAGTACAGACCCCCTCGGGGTCACAGAAGCATTCATTTACCCAGATAGCGGATACAGATACCGACACGGACTCTGACTCCAGTGTCGACTATAGTGATGCCAGATTGAATCCTAAACTGGCTAAGAGCATTCAGTACATGATTGTGGCGATCAGATCCGGCCCTAAACAATATGATGCCCTAGGCAAGATTTTGGCTGGTGCCCCCTAGCGCCACCGCTGGTTCCGCCTCTGACCCTACACCCCTTTCTCAGCACCATCACCCCTCACCCATAGCAATCCTTATTTTGGTGTTTGAACCCCCTATATGTTAAATAGGAACAGTTCGCACATTTGGCGCACAGCCCAAAAAGGGGTGTGTTTTTGCTGGCAAGGGGCATGGCCACACAATAGTAACCCCAATTCCAATTATTCCACACAGTACTTCAACTTTATTCACATTTGATCATGTGATAGTGTCCATAATTCATATTACATTCCACAGTAGTATTACTTTACCTTATTAACATTACTCCTCACAGTAGAGCCCCTTATTCACATTACATCACACTGAATTGTTCCTTATTCACATTACACCACACCCTATTGCTCTTTATTCATATTAGACGACACAGTAGTGCCCTTTCTATACGCAACACCACATAGTAGAGCACCTTATACACATAATGCCACACATTAGTAATGCATTTTCTCTGACGTCCTAGTGGATGCTGGGAACTCCGTAAGGACCATGGGGAATAGCGGCTCCGCAGGAGACTGGGCACAAAAGTAAAAGCTTTTAGGTCACCTGGTGTGCACTGGCTCCTCCCCCTATGACCCTCCTCCAAGCCTCAGTTAGATTTTTGTGCCCGGCCGAGAAGGGTGCATGCTAGGTAGCTCTCCAGAGCTGCTTAGAGTAAAAGTTCTAAATAGGTTTTTTTATTTTCAGTGAGACCTGCTGGCAACAGGCTCACTGCATCGTGGGACTAAGGGGAGAAGAAGCGAACTCACCTGACTGCAGAGTGGATTGGGCTTCTTGGCTACTGGACATTAGCTCCAGAGGGACGATCACAGGTTCAGCCTGGATGGGTCCCGGAGCCGCGCCGCCGGCCCCCTTACAGAGCCAGAAGAGCGAAGAGGTCCGGAAAAATCGGCGGCAGAAGACGTTCCTGTCTTCAATAAGGTAGCGCACAGCACTGCAGCTGTGCGCCATTGCTCTCAGCACACTTCACACTCCGGTCACTGAGGGTGCAGGGCGCTGGGGGGGAGCGCCCTGAGACGCAATAAAACATGTTTAAAACCTTATTTGGCTAAAGAAATACATCACATATAGCTCCTGGGCTATATGGATGCATTTCACCCCTGCCAGTTTTCCTAAAAAAAGCGGGAGAAAAGGCCGCCGTGAAGGGGGCGGAGCCTATCTCCTCAGCACACAAGCGCCATTTTCCCTCACAGTTCCGCTGGAAGGAAGGCTCCCTGACTCTCCCCTGCAGTCCTGCTACAGAATCAGGGTAAAACAAGAGAGGGGGGGGCACTAATTGGCAGAAAATACATATACAGCAGCTATAGAAGGGAGAAACACTTATATAAGGTTATCCCTGCATATATATAGCGCTCTGGTGTGTGCTGGCAAACTCTCCCTCTGTCTCCCCAAAGGGCTCGTGGGGTCCTGTCCTCTATCAGAGCATTCCCTGTGTGTGTGCTGTGTGTCGGTACGATTGTGTCGACATGTATGAGGAGGAAAATGATGTGGAGGCGGAACAATTGCCTGTAATAGTGATGTCACCCCCTAGGGAGTCGACACCTGACTGGATGGTCGTATGGACAGACCCAGACACGGATACTGACTCCAGTGTCGACGGTGACGAGACAAACGTAATGTCCAGTAGGGCCACACGTTACATGATCACGGCAATGAAGGAGGCTTTGAACATTTCTGATACTACAAGTACCACAAAAAAGGGTATTATGTGGGGTGTGAAAAAACTACCCATAGTTTTTCCTGAATCAGATGAATTAAATGAGGTGTGTGACAAAGCGTGGGTTTCCCCCGATAAAAAACTGCTGATTTCTAATAAATTATTGGCATTATACCCTTTCCCGCCAGAGGTTAGGGCGCGTTGGGAAACACCCCCTAGGGTAGATAAGGCGCTCACACGCTTATCAAAACAAGTGGCGTTACCGTCTCCTGATACGGCCGCCCTCAAGGAACCAGCTGATAGAAAGCTGGAAAATATCCTAAAAGGTATATACACACATACTGGTGTTATACTACGACCAGCAATCGCCTCAGCCTGGATGTGCAGCGCTGGAGTGGCTTGGTCGGATTCCCTGACTGAAAATATTGATACCCTGGATAGGGACAGTATATTATTGACTATAGAGCATTTAAAGGATGCATTACTATATATGCGAGATGCACAGAGGGATATTTGCACCCTGGCATCAAGAGTAAGTGCGTTGTCCATTTCTGGAAGAAGAAGTTTATGGACACGACAGTGGTCAGGTGATGCGGATTCAAAACGGCATATGGAAGTTTTGCTGTATAAAGGGGAGGAGTTATTTGGGGTCGGTCTATCAGACCTGGTGGCCACGGCGACGGCTGGGAAATCCACCTTTTTACCCCAGGTCACCTCTCAGCAGAAAAAGACACCGTCTTTTCAAACTCAGTCCTTTCGTCCCCATAAGGGCAAGCGGGCAAAAGGCCACTCATTTCTGCCCCGGGGCAGAGGAAGGGGAAAAAGACTGCAGCAAGCAGCCTCTTCCCAGGATCAGAAGCCCTCCCCCGCTTCTGCCAAGTCTTCAGCATGACGCTGGGGCTTTACAAGCGGACTCAGGCACGGTGGGGGCCCGTCTCAAAAATTTCAACGCGCAGTGGGCTCACTCGCAAGTGGACCCCTGGATCCTGCAGGTAGTATCACAGGGGTACAAACTGGAATTCGAGACGTCTCCCCCTCGCCGGTTCCTGAAGTCTGCTCTACCAACGTCTCCCTCCGACAGGGAGGCAGTATTGGAAGCTATTCACAAGCTGTATTCCCAGCAGGTGATAATCAAGGTACCCCTCCTACAACAGGGAAAGGGGTATTATTCCACGCTGTTTGTGGTACCGAAGCCGGACGGCTCGGTGAGACCGATTTTAAATCTGAAATCATTGAACACTTACATAAAAAGGTTCAAATTCAAGACGGAATCACTCAGAGCAGTGATAGCGAACCTGGAAGAAGGGGACTATATGGTGTCTCTGGACATCAAAGATGCTTATCTCCATGTCCCAATCTACCCTTCTCACCAAGGGTACCTCAGGTTTGTGGTACAGAACTGTCATTATCAGTTTCAGACGCTGCCATTTGGGTTGTCCACGGCACCACGGGTCTTTACCAAGGTAATGGCCGAAATGATGATTCTTCTTCGAAGAAAAGGCGTCTTAATTATCCCTTACTTGGACGATCTCCTGATAAGGGCAAGGTCCAGGGAACAGTTAGAGGTCGGAGTAGCACTATCTCAGGTGGTGCTACGTCAGCACGGGTGGATTCTAAATATTCCAAAATCGCAGCTGATTCCAACAACACGTCTACTGTTCCTAGGGATGATTCTGGACACAGTCCAGAAAAAGGTGTTTCTCCCGGAGGAGAAGGCCAGGGAGTTATCCGAGCTAGTCAGGAACCTCCTGAAACCAGGACAAGTGTCAGTGCATCAATGCACAAGGGTCCTGGGAAAGATGGTGGCTTCTTACGAAGCGATTCCATTCGGAAGATTCCATGCAAGAACGTTTCAGTGGGATCTGCTGGACAAATGGTCCGGATCGCATCTTCAGATGCATCAGCGGATAACCCTATCTCCAAGGACAAGGGTGTCTCTCCTGTGGTGGTTGCAGAGTGCTCATCTTCTAGAGGGCCGCAGATTCGGCATTCAGGACTGGATTCTGGTGACCACGGATGCCAGCCTGAGAGGCTGGGGAGCAGTCACACAGGGAAGAAACTTCCAGGGCTTGTGGTCAAGCATGGAAACGTCTCTTCACATAAATATCCTGGAACTAAGGGCAATTTACAATGCCCTAAGTCAAGCAAGGCCTCTGCTTCAGGGTCAGTCGGTTTTGATCCAATCGGACAACATCACGGCAGTCGCCCACGTAAACAGACAGGGCTGCACAAGAAGCAGGAGGGCAATGGCAGAAGCTGCAAGAATTCTTCGCTGGGCGGAAAATCATGTGACAGCACTGTCAGCGGTGTTCATTCCGGGAGTGGACAACTGGGAAGCAGACTTCCTCAGCAGACACGACCTCCACCCGGGGGAGTGGGGACTTCACCCAGAAGTCTTCCACGTGATTGTAAACCGTTGGGAAAAACCAAAGGTGGACATGATGGCGTCTCGTCTCAACAAGAAACTAGACAGATATTGCGCCAGGTCAAGGGACCCTCAGGCAATAGCGGTGGACGCTCTGGTAACACCGTGGGTGTACCAGTCAGTGTATGTGTTCCCTCCTCTGCCTCTCATACCCAAAGTACTGAGAATCATAAGAAGGAGAGGAGTAAGAACTATACTCGTGGCTCCGGATTGGCCAAGAAGGACTTGGTACCCGGAACTTCAAGAGATGCTCACGGAGGACCCGTGGCCTCTACCTCTCAGAAAGGACCTGCTCCAGCAGGGACCTTGTCTGTTCCAAGACTTACCGCGGCTGCGTTTGACGGCATGGAGGTTGAACGCCGGATCCTGAAGGAAAAAGGCATTCCAGATGAAGTCATCCCTACCCTGGTCAAGGCCAGAAAGGATGTAACCGCAAAACATTATCACCGCATTTGGCGGAAATATGTTGCGTGGTGTGAGGCCAAGAAGGCCCCTACAGAGGAATTTCAACTGGGTCGTTTCCTGCATTTCCTGCAAACAGGACTATCTATGGGCCTAAAATTAGGGTCCACTAAGGTTCAAATTTCAGCCCTGTCAATCTTCTTCCAAAAAGAACTGGCTTCAGTGCCTGAAGTTCAGACGTTTGTCAAAGGGGTTCTGCATATACAGCCTCCTTTTGTGCCTCCAGTGGCACCTTGGGATCTCAATGTAGTGTTGAGTCTCCTAAAATCACATTGGTTTGAACCACTCACCACTGTGGAATTGAAATATCTCACATGGAAAGTGGTCATGCTGTTAGCCCTGGCTTCAGCCAGGCGTGTCTCTGAATTGGCGGCTTTATCATATAAAAGCCCTTACCTAATTTTTCATTCAGACAGGGCAGAACTGAGGACTCGCCCTCAATTTCTCCCTAAGGTGGTTTCAGCGTTTCACATGAACCAGCCTATTGTGGTACCTGCGGCTACTAGGGACTTGGAGGACACCAAGTTGCTGGACGTAGTCAGGGCCCTGAAAATATATGTTTCCAGGACGGCTGGAGTCAGAAAATCTGACTCGCTGTTTATCCTGTATGCACCCAACAAGCTGGGTGCTCCTGCTTCTAAGCAGACGATTGCTCGTTGGATTTGTAGTACAATTCAGCTTGCACATTCTGTGGCAGGCCTGCCACAGCCAAAATCTGTAAAAGCCCATTCCACAAGGAAGGTGGGCTCATCTTGGGCGGCTGCCCGAGGGGTCTCGGCTTTACAACTTTACCGAGCAGCTACTTGGTCAGGGGCAAACACGTTTGCTAAATTTTACAAATTCGATACCCTGGCTGAGGAGGACCTGGAGTTCTCTCATTCGGTGCTGCAGAGTCATCCGCACTCTCCCGCCCGTTTGGGAGCTTTGGTATAATCCCCATGGTCCTTACGGAGTTCCCAGCATCCACTAGGACATCAGAGAAAATAAGAATTTACTTACCGATAATTCTATTTCTCATAGTCCGTAGTGGATGCTGGGCGCCCATCCCAAGTGCGGATTGTCTGCAATACTTGTATATAGTTATTGTTACAAAAATCGGGTTGTTTATTGTTGTGAGCCATCTTTTCAGAGGCTCCTACGTTTATCATACTGTTAACTGGGTTCAGATCACAAGTTGTACGGTGTGATTGGTGTGGCTGGTATGAGTCTTACCCGGGATTCAAGATCCTTCCTTATTATGTACGCTCGTCCGGGCACAGTATCCAAACTGAGGCTTGGAGGAGGGTCATAGGGGGAGGAGCCAGTGCACACCAGGTGACCTAAAAGCTTTTACTTTTGTGCCCAGTCTCCTGCAGAGCCGCTATTCCCCATGGTCCTTACGGAGTTCCCAGCATCCACTACGGACTATGAGAAATAGAATTATCGGTAAGTAAATTCTTATTTATACACATAATTCCACACAGTAATGCCCCTTACACATTTTTAATGTCCTTATAAACATAATGCGCCTTACACATTATGACAACCTTTATTAATGCCCTTTTACACATAATGTCCCTTACATATATGCCACACAATATTAATGCCCTTTGTGAATGCCAATATTTAAAATGCCTGCTCTAATATATATTGTAAACGCTTGCACCTCTTATTACCATGTGCCATGAATGTGCGCTATACATAGCAAAACACTGCATCCCATAAGAGAAAACAATACGCCCACACATTATCTGAGTTCCAAAGCTCATTGATGTATATATTTGTTATTAAAAGGATATGGATTCAATATATTACAATGTACAGTCTACACATAATTACATGATTACAATTTATACAGTAAGCAGTTAATACATACAGTTACAGTTACAGGCCAGCATACAATACCATTATCTTTCTCATATAAATTTGTCTCTCCATATCACTCTCTCTCTCTCTGTAAAATCATGCAGGCATTCCATCATCGTCTGAGACAAAACAGCAACTGACCTCCTGTGTGATCAGCAATGTGTTATCTAGTTTTTTTGGGGAGGGGACTTTCTCATTCATGATGAGACACTGGTTTGTTCGTGTGCTGAACAGGTTCAGCCTTGGGGAGGTCTGAGGGGGCTGGTGTGAGCTTTCTATCCATTGTACTAATAAGAGTGATTTTTAGCTTTCATACATTTAATCATAACTATTTGTTGCAATGTCCTACAACTTAATAACAAGTATCAAATGAATCTATACATTAATCTGGTTTCTTTAATAGTAAATATGACAGGTCTATCTTGCTTCGTTCAAATAATACACATACATGACATTACTTCATTATATAATTTTAAATCATCATGATGTCTGGTGCTTGATATTATTATAATTATGTACTGTATGAAATAAGTGTCGAATCCATCTCTGTGGCATGTCCGTGTAAATGCGTGTGTTACCATATATTTCTGTGCTCGCTGCGCGTATTTGCAAGTATAGCGACTTATAATGTGTGTAGTTTGTATGTTCTTTTTATGTAATATTTTTGACTTCGACAGTCCACCCTTTGGCAGTAAACAATAACTGCCATCAGTTATTAACATTAGAAAAAAATATTTCAGACAATAATCGGTGACCTAGACACAAGTATGTATTCATTTCACAAATCAGACACTTGACTATATTTGGGGAAGACAGGGAGGAGGACGAGACATCCTCTCTATGCACTCGGCGGTCACGGGACCACTGGTTGGGTGTGGGACAACATTTAACCTACAGAGTATGCTGGGACAGTGCTTTGGCCTATAATGTCTGATTTGCGACGAACATTTCACACATACATGTACCTACATCTTTGTACACTGATGTTTGGATTCGATTGAGGTTCTGCTGGGTAGATGAAGAAGACACAAACAAATCGTGAAAGTGACATATAAAATTTTCATGATCTACATATACCTATCATTTTCTGAACATTGTTTCCATTTCTGGAACGTATGCTAGGTCTGTTTAATCATTGAACAAGGGTTATAAGTAGTGTCCTTCCTAAATAACATAAACCTTCGGAGTTCGGGGGAGCCACTCATAAACCTTTCTTCTACATATATTAATGAGCTCTTTATCTGTAATGTGTGAATAGCCATTGTCTGATTGTTCCTGATTACCTTTGAACTCCATAACTACTAGACCTTTGATTTTTCTCTGACTTTAACAAACTGATCGGCTAATCCTGGGATCCTATAAAGAAATCACTCCTTCCTCCAGAACCAGTTCCAGTCCCACACTCGACTCCTCATAAAAAAACCTTGCAAAAATAGAATATCCTGAAAAAAAATGTTTGTCAGCGAGAAAGAGAGAAAAGAGAAATAGAACAAAACAACTCTTGTTCATAACAAATCAATTACAATGACTGGTCTTTCTGCAATCCTTTAGTACGCTCAGGTAGTGTTCAACAGTGCCGCCTCTCAGTCTTCACGGAACAGAGTCTCTGGTGATACTTTTGCGATCTCACTCCATTTACGAGTTACTTACGGACTACCGACATGCCTGCAATGGGAATCGTGGATCCAAGTCTCTCTCTTGGCTACTTTCACTGGGATAGTGCTGTCAACAAAACTTGGTATGGTCCAGGGACGTGCAGTCAGGGGAGGCAGGGAAGGCAGTGCCTCCCCTGTGATTAATTATTAAAATAATACAAAGAAGATACTTATGACACAGATTCTGTGTCATAAGTATTTTATTTATATTATGTTAATCTTTTTTCAGTTTAAATGGCTGATGAAATGTATTTGCGGCACCGAGAACGGTGCCTCCCACTCTCCATTGTGATCGGCCGGAAGCAGGGGGCGGGGACAAGCAGAGGGCTGTAAAAGCCCATTGAAAAAACTAATGGAAGCGGCACCTGTCCAAGTGCCGCTAAACAGCAGGGGCGTGCTTTCAGCGTATCTGAAAGCACGCCCATCACTGTGACAGCGGTAATTTTGGTCCCGTCACCACCTACTAGCTCGTAGCTCCTCCCTTCTCCCATGTCCCATCCCCGCTCCACGGCTCACAACCGCCCGGCTCCCATGGCTCACAACCGCCCGGCTCCCGTATGAAAAGCCGCAGCTCACAGCGGCCCAGCCGCCCGCCGCCGCCAGCCCGGCTCCCGTCCCCCGCCCCACTGACAGCTCACCACCACCGGCTCCCCCATGAAAAGCCGCAGCTCACAGCGGCCCAGCCGCCCGCCGCCACCAGCCCGGCTCCCGTCCCCCGCCCCACTGACAGCTCATCACCGCCGGCTCCCCCATGAAAAGCCGCAGCTCACAGCGGCCCAGCCGCCCGCCCGGCTCCCGTCCCACTGACAGCTCACCACCGCCCGACTCCCAAATGAAAGGCCGCGGCTCACAGCCGCCCAGCCGCCCGCCAGCCCGGCTCCTGCCCCACTGACAGCTCAGTCTGGAACAAACGGAGGAGAGTGTCAGTGTGGGGACATGTGTGTGTGTGTGTAAATGTGGCTGCGTGTGTGTGACTGTGAGTATGTAGATATGTGGCTATATATGTGTGGCTATTTGTGTCTAAGTGGTATAATGTATGTGTGTGTGTGTGTGTGTGTGTGTGTGTGTGTGTGTGTGTGTGTGTGTTTGTAAATGTGGCTGGGTGTGTATTTTTATATATGTGTGTGTATGCGTGTATATGTGTCTTTGTGTGTATACCTGAACTGGGCTGAGTGGGGGGGGGGGGGCAATATGATCTTTTTCGCCTACGGGCGTCTGGTATTAACTTACGCCCCTGGCCAGCTGCTCACCGCCGCCAGCCGCCCGCTGCTCACTGCCGCCAGCCGCCCGCTGCTCACTGCCGTCAGCCACCTGCCGCTCATCCGCAGCAAATGGCGGTCAGAAGGACCTCATCGCACCAAAGGACTCCTTATCACCGCCGCTGCCCATGGGTGCCTCCGCCGACCACATTCAGGTAATGTTCCCCTGCCATCACCCTCTCTCCCTGTCGTTACTGTCCCTACTGTCACTCTCTCTCTCCCTGCTGTCACTGTCGCCACACTCTCTCTCCCCCTGTCGTCACTCTCTCCCTGCCGTCACTCTCTCTCTCCCTGCCGTCACTCTCTCACTCCCTGTCTCTGCTGTCACTCTGGCTGTCCCCGATGTCACAATTTTAGCTCATTCAGTGTGCTATAATGTGAATTTCGGCTCATTCAGTGTGCTACAATGTGAATTTCGGCTCATTCAGTGTGCTACAATGTGAATTTCGGCTCATTCAGTGTGCTACAATGTGAATTTCGGCTCATTCAGTGTGCTACAATGTGAATGTCGGCTCATTCAGTGTGCTACAATGCGAATTCGGCTCATTCAGTGTGCTACAATGTGAATTTTGGCTCATTCAGTGTGCTACAATGTGAATTTCGGCTCATTCAGTGTGCTACAATGTGAATTTCGGCTCATTCAGTGTGCTACAATGTGAATTTCGGCTCATTCAGTGTGCTACAATGTGAATTTCGGCTCATTCAGTGTGCTACAATGTGAATTTCGGCTCATTCAGTGTGCTACAATGTGAATTTCGGCTCATTCAGTGTGCTATAATGTGAATGTCGGCTCATTCAGTGTGCTACAATGTGAATGTCGGCTCATTCAGTGTGCTACAATGTGAATTTCGGCTCATTCAGTGTGCTACAATGTGAATTTCGGCTCATTCAGTGTGCTACAATGTGAATTTCGGCTCATTCAGTGTGCTATAAGGTGAAAAGGGCACCAGTACTAGATAGTATACGGGGTTCTACTACACTGACACCCCCCTTCTTGGGTAACCATGCCCCCTTTTCTGGAGCGCGCGCGCCGAAATAATTGCATCCTTGACTTTTGCATTCCCCCACTTCAAAATTTCTAGTTCGACCACTATATATATATATATATATATATATATATATATATATATCTACCTCCGTGCCTCCCCAGCCAATGACCTCACCGCACGTCACTGGTATGGTCCTTCCCACCTGTCTATTAGGCAACCTGAGCGTAAGAACAATCACACAGTCTCTTGGTTCACAATCAAGACAGTTAGTATTTGGCATACCAGCAATAAACAGTTTCAAGTTCTTTTGTCAAGTTCTCAAATGCTGGCTCATCTCAATAAGGTACTGTACTGTCACCTCATTGGTGTATTTCTGATCATTGCGCGGATCAATCATGACATGAGGTTGTCTTCCATAAACAACCCAAAAAAGACACAAATACCAAAACAAAAACAAATTTTGAAGAGGGTGATTCGTTGAGTGAAGATCTGGGAGTGGTTCCGATGCTACATAATACTAGTGGCAGTATCTATGATCACAATGGTACAATTTCAAGCTTTGCTCCTACTTCTAGGGGTACCATTATCTACACACAAATTTCTGCGCAATTTTTCTTTGCGGTAAACACAGCAGAATCTGTGGCGGCAGGAAATGCCTCTACCCAGTTTGAGAAAACATCAGTGCACACCAATACTTAACAATAATTCCAAAAGGGTGTTAACTGTACGAAGTCGATTTGTATTTCCTGAAAAGATCCATCTGCAGGAGGGATATTGGATGGCTCTGTTGGTATTGCTTTACCAATATTCTTCTGCAAGCAAGACAGGTCATTGCTCTCTTACCTGCATGAGAATAGAATCCTGGCGCACACCAGTAGGCTCTCATCAGCCTGCACATACCCTCTTTGCCTAGATGAGTCAGACCGTGTGCCACCTCAGCTAGACTTGGAAGGTATGCTCTGGGGGCTACTGGCTTACCGTGTCCACCTGTCCACAGTCCTGAGGACTCCTGGCCATATGCCTTTGTCCTCCAGACTGCCTTTTCCTGTAGGGAACACATATTTTTCATTTTAATTTACTATCGTGTGTTTGCAATGTAGAGTACCATGAGCAAAACTCAAAAAAAAAAAAAAACATCTCTAGAGGAGAGAAAGAAGTAGAAAATGAAAAAGAAAATGTCAGGTTTGCCATTCACCAACAGGCATATCAGGGTCTATGCAAAATTTCCCTTCACCAGTATTCCCATTCTACATCTCTAGAGGAGAGAAAGAAGAAAATGAAAAAGAAAATGTCAGGTTTGCCATTCACCAACAGGCATATCAGTGTCTATGCAAAATTTCCCTTCACCAGTATTCCCATTCTCCACCCTTTGTGCATGACAAGGCACACTGCAGTAATACTGGTGTTATCGTGCTGTTGAGATATACTGGGTTTGAGCAGAACTCTGAAGGACCTAGGCATGTGGAGTTTGAACTGTACTTGGGTCCATGTATTGTACCACCCTGTGTGAACGCAAAAGATGAAGAGGAAACTGTAGAGAAACAGAATAGAGGTTGGTGACAGATGAGTTTGTAGAGGTGAAGATTTTCTAAAAATTTGACAACTGGATTGGGCACTACAGGGAAGTGATTCTCTACTTGGTCTACTCCCCTTAAAAAAATTCTGTGTTTGTCGTATCGCTATTGGGACTATCCCAGCCATCAATCCAGTGTCCTGTCCATCCTAAGTTCATAGGGAACCCGGTATCTGTGAGATAATTTCATCTACCTGTGATGGACATGCATCTAGAACAGTAGAATGCAACATTAGTCTTCGAGGGTGTCTAACATACTTTGTACTTCCTGAGCGGGAGCACAGTATATGTATATCATATCTAACAAAATTAAGTTAATCAGGGGCCATTTCTGCTAGGAAAAAGAAGCAAAAGTTTAGAGGCCCCATCTTAACCCCAGCAAGTTTTGCCAAAGGGTAATGTTGCATTTATTTTGTTCTTCCCATTAGCCAAATCTGTGTTTTCTATATGGCTTATGATTCCTTACTATATGTCCCTTTGTCCCGTCTATGTGTTTAATAATGTGGTTTGTGTTTTCTGTCTAGGGGGTCTATATTGACTATGTGTCCTACTACTCCTGCAATCTCTGGCAAAATGCCCTTCCTTCCTACAAGTGTAACATATTATTGACCATTAGGGGTCTGGGGTTTGGCCTGATGGGTCTTTCCTGTATGTGCCAGTATACTTACCGTCCTCAACCTCTCCACCTGTTGTTCTCTGCGCCTAGCACTATTCTTGTGATGTTCAATAGCACACTATCTAAGATTAGCTACTGTGACCCCTTTCCAATTTTGCAAAGAAGTCTGCACCCTGACACTCAATTCCTTATTGAGCCCATCCATTTGCACAGAGACAGCCACCCCCCATTTGCCGAATTAATGTTTACCAGTGATCTTATCCAGATGGAGAGTTTTCTATTACTGCAAAAGACAAAAAAAAAAAAATTTAACAAGCTTCTAAGTCATGCGAAGTATTCATTCAATTCTTCTCATCCCGTATTAAGAGTCTGTACATGGTCCAACAAACATTTCCGAGCTCATCTTGACTAGGGGCATTACTAGGAATGAATACTTCTTATATGGTAACTGAAAGAAATACCCGGGGGTTACCTTGTCTCTATCCGCTTTCCTACTGGCAAATACTAATGTGCGGACAGGTTTTTCTCCATTTCTGATGTTACTTTCTTGATTTTTTTTTTGTTTTATTTTTGGGATTTACTATATATGTACACAAATGATACCATACTTACCTGTTCCACTGGTCTCAGCCACTTCCCCCGCAGGCTACTGTTCTTCTTTTACCGGTTGGATACTCCTCTGGGTACATGAGAAATGGCTGAAAACAATCAGGTCACCTTCTACTCCTAAATAAAACTTCAACATTCATTAGTACATATATAGGTTACAGTCATATTTTTCAGATTTTTATTATTTTCTATAGTTTGTATGCTGGCCGTAATTGCTTCCACATCTACATAAGGCGGTGTACTTGCATTCTCTTTTTTTCTTCCTACTTATTTATTGTTGCTACAAGTTCAAACAGTTCTTATATTTCCATTCTTGGCTTATATGACTTTGGTTAGACATACCACCTGCAATACCTTAGGATCAAACTCACCAACCCCTCTTGCTGCCACAAGTTTAAACACTTTGTATGTCTGACCCTTTGTTTTCTGGATTTTATCAGACATATTTTACTGCTTACATTCTGCAGTACCTCTGGTTCAAAGCTGCCCACCTTAGGGAATGGTACCCTATCTTTGTCAGTCATACGTACCCATTCAGACAAAAAGTCTTCAGCGTGTGGACCATATTCCCCACACATAATACTTTTTCCTTTAAACCTCGCTGACCCCTTGGGCCGCGGCTCTTCAACCTGAACCCTGGCTACCATACGTCCACCGCTTGTGCAATTGGATCCCATTGCTGACTTTTTCCTTTTACGCAATCCCCAATGCACGACACAGATAGACGGTGAAAGTTCTTAGAGCGCTTTCACCCACTCCTTCTCCGCTGAGTACCCCGACTCACTCCAATAGTGACCACCGCGTACCCAGTGAGGTCGACCTAATTGGTTTATATTTACTGGAAGTGCTAGGAGTGACTTACCCTTTTCAGCAAATATCCACCGCTGGAGATTTTCCTGAGAGAGACCAGCGAAAACTCCCTATGCACTTATACACAAATCACGCTTGCGTATGCTCTATACAGCGCTAATGATACCGCGGTTTTACGCAAAAGCTCGTAAAAGGGATATCAAGTTGCGCTATATATCGCACCCACAAACGCGCGGTCCAATCGCACAGTGTATAGGTACTTGTTACTTATCTGCCGTACGACCACTGGAATCGAATCACAAGCTGCGAAACCTCAGCCGGAGCGTAACAAAAAACCTTTTTACTTCAATACTACACAATACACAATTCCCTATTACGCTCCTCTGCAAATCTCCTCACAATTTGCGTATTTCAATCTATACTAACATAAGTCAGCCGCCTCACGCCGCCAAGCCTCCACTTACTTGGTGTACCACACGACGGGATCCCAAATTCCGGGGTTCGAATCCACTCACTCTACGTTCGCTCACTCAAATACACTTTGGTTTTTCTGTACAGAAAATTTCCACTCATTCAGATTGGCAGCTTTACCCCCAGAGGCAATACAGTTTTTAAACTAAATTTAGAGTAACCTGCTTTTGAAATCGGATAGTCACAGTATGTGCTATTGTATTAAATGTCTACTATCCCACCTTTTAATTAAATGACACTATTGTGTACTTTGTACTTAGCGCCCGCACTCTTACGCACTTTGCGTAAACGCGCGACCGTGCGTGTCTTTTACGCTGCGTGCGCAGTCCTGTACTTTGTCCGAGACACGTGTACAAAACCCTGCGTCCGCAATGAAACAAATCACACAGCTCTATAAATGTGAACAATACTAATTACTATTGCCCACTAGACACGACTTGTTCTGTATAAACTTTTATGCAGACCTGCGTTTGTGTCTTTACACTTACTTCCTTAAAATACTGTTATTTCAAATTAACCTATATAGCAACAAATGTATCCTATTTCACACAGATCTATAATGACTGCAATAATCTATAATTTAAATGATATGATTCAGATTGGATAACTATCTTGCAGAACATACACTGATATAAATATACACATAATTATAATAATATTATATATATGTACCATTCACTGGTTTCCTATGAGACACCTTACCTCTTATTTGCATATCAAAGCTATTTGCTTTTCCACTGCTAAAAAAAAACCAGTTACACAGGTTAATTTGCATTTCAATGGCTATCCTCCCTAGTAAGCAGATTCTACAAGTCTTGGAAGGAAAAAGAGAAGAAAAAAACCAAAACCCTTTCTTTCCTTTTTCTATATGTGTGCAATTTCTTACCCCAAGCCAAGCATTTATCTCACCATTAACTCTCATTAGGCCCAATTGAAACTATTTGTAATTGACTATGGCCTGGGTTAAATAAATGCATTGGTAACTCATAAATGGTGCTTGATGTGACAAAGGAAACTGATTGTTCTGAGCAGACTGAAAATCAGCTATTTAGAAAATGACCTTCCTAAAATGGCCACTGCTCCTCCCCCTTCCACATCCATGAGGTTTACACAAAATGGTGGACAGACCATGTGGTTAGTCCAAAATGGAGGACAGACCATGTGGCTTCCTTTGTCACAAAGAAATCACACATTATACAAGCACCAGAAGTTATTTTAGTCCTGAGTTTAAAAAAACTATCAAGGCTATGCAGCAACTTTTAAATATACTTTTAAACCTACTTAACAGATAAATAATCCAATCTGAATCAAACACAATATGACTTATTTGAACTTTGTTTTGCAACAATAAAAATACATTTTAGCATTTTAAATATTATGAGAAACGCATTGTCCCTTGAAATTTCATATCATTGGCTTACTGATATCACAACAATACACACGGATATGATTTTCTCAGCTTTACGATGCGTCCACACAAGCTGATCGACCACAGCGTCGCGTTTATAATGTACATCATTAAGACCATGATATCGCGGACCAGCCCCCATCTGTGAATGCCAAATTGCTTTCTCACAAATATTTAAAATGCCTGCTCTAATATATATTGTAAACGCCTGCACCTCTTATTACCATGTGCCATGAATGTGCGCTATACATAGCAATACACTGCATCCCATAAGAGAAAACAATACACCCACACATTATCTGAGTTACAAAGCTCATTGATGTATATATTTGTTATTAAAAGGATATGGATTCAATATATTACAATGTACAGTCTACACATAATTACATGATTACAATTTATACAGTAAGCAGTTAATACATACAGTTACAGGCCAGCATACAATACCATTATCTTTCTCATATAAATGTGTCTCTCCATATCACTCTCTCTCTCTCTCTCTCTGTAAAATCGTGCAGGCACTCCATCATCGTCTGAGACAAAACAGCAACTGACCTCCTGTGTGATCAGCAATGTGTTATCTAGTTTTTTGGGGGAGGGGACTTTCTCATTCATGATGAGTCACTGGTTTGTTCGTGTGCTGAACAAGTTCAGCCTTGGGGACGTCTGAGGGGCTGGCCTGAGCTACCTGTCCATTGTACTAATAAGAGTGATTTTAAGCTTTCATACATTTAATCATAACTATTTGTTGCAATGTCCTACAACTTAATAACAAGTATCAAATGAATCTACACATTAATCTGGTTGCTTTAATAGTAAATATGACAGGCCTATCTTGCTTCGTTCAAATAATACACATACATGACATTACTTCATTATATAATTTTAAATCATCATGATGTCTGGCGCTTGATATTATTATAATTATGTACTGTATGAAATAAGTGTCAAATCCATCTCTGTGGCATGTCCGTGTAAATGCGTGTTACCATATATTGCTGTGCTCGCTGCGCGTATTTGCAAGTATAGTGACTTATAATGTGTGTAGCTTGTATGTTCTTTTTATGTAATATTTTTTACTTCGACACCTTATACACATAATGACACACATAGTGCCCCCTACACATTTGCTGCACATTATTAGTGCCCCTATACACATAATGACACACATACAGTAGTACCCTGTTACACATATGTCACACATTATTAATGCCCTTATACACATGACACACATAGTGCCCCTTACACATATGTTGCACATTATTAATGCATTTTTACATGACACACATAATGCTCCTTACACATATTCCGAACACTACTGCACAACCAACCCACTCACATGCACACAGCACTCACACTGCCACTAACACTGTGACCTCTGCCTCTGCTTGGATACAGATGTGTCCTCATAAATCTTTCCTCAATGCTAACGTTGGGCACCTTTTTTTATGAAAATGCATCTTATTTGCATTGCTATGTGGCTAGGATGCACAAGCAGATTCTGCTGATTAAAATGATATGCAGCATGCCTATATATTGCGTGAGACTGTGGCTGTATCTACATAAGAAATGCTACACACAGAATATAGGCATGCCGCATATCATTTTAATCAGCAGAAGCTGCTGATGCCCCTGGGCATATCAAATGCCCTAGGCAATTGCCTAGTTTGCCTATGCCTATGGCCGGCTCTGGTGGTGATAAAAGACGTTTTACATATCACGGAAGACCCTGCTGTTCCTGACACAAGGGTCTGTATGTTTAAAGGAAAGAAACCTGAGGTAACGTTTCCTCCCTCTCATGAACTGAACAATCTTTTTGAAAAGGCTTGGGAAATCCCTGACAAAAAGTTACAGATTCCAAAGAGAATTCTGGTGGCATATCCATTCCCCTCTGGGGACAGGGGAAAGTGGGAGTCAACCCCCACTGTGGACAAAGCTCTATCGCGTCTGTCCAAAAAGGTGGCGATTCCGTCTCCTGACACGGCAGACCTAAAGGATCCTGCGGATCGTAAGCAGGAAAATACGTTGAAATCCATTTATGTCACTACGGGTACACTGCTCAGACCTGCCGTTGCATCGGCATGGGTGAGCAGCGCTATTGAAAAGTGGGCAGATAACTTGTCATCTGATATAGATTCCCTGGATAGGCATAGCATTATTTTGACACTGGGTTATATCAGGGACGCTGCAGCCTACCTAAAGGAAGCTGCGAGGGATATTGGCCTATTGGGATCAAGGGCCAATGCCATGGCAGTCTCGGCTAGGAGGGAATTGTGGATTCATCAATGGAATGCTGACTCTAAGAAGGCTATGGAGTCTCTGCCGTATAAAGGTGGTGTCTTGTTTGGTGACGGCCTCGCTGACCTGGTATCTACGGCTACCGCGGGTAAGTCATCATTTCTACCTTATGTCCCTGCACAACAAAAGAAAACGCCCCACTATCAGATGCAGTGCTTTCGGTCCAATAAATACAAAAAAGGATGAGGGTCTTCTTTCTTTGCTACTAGAGGAAGAGGAAGGGGAAAAAGGTCACCGGCTGTGGCAGGTTCCCAAGAGCAGAAGTCCTCCCCAGCTTCTGCCAAATCCACCGTATGACACCGGGGCTCCTCTGTGGGAGTCCGCACCGGTGGGGGCACGTCTTCACCTCTTCAGTCAGGTCTGGGTTCGCTCTGCCCTGGATCCTTGGGTATTAGAAATAGTAACCCAGGGGTACAAATTTGAGTTTCAATACGTGCCCCCTCTCCGATTTTTCAAATCGGCCTTGCCAGCTTCTCTTCCGGAAAGGGAGGTAGTATGCGCTGCAATACAAAAGCTGTGTCAAAATCAAGTCATTGTCACGGTACCCCCGTCACAGCAGGGAGAAGGCTTTTATTCGAGCCTGTTCGTGGTCCCGAAGCCGGATGGCTCGGTCAGACCGATTCTGAACCTAAAATCCCTCAATTTCTATCTAAAAAAATTCAAATTCAAGATGGAATCTCTCCAAGCAGTGATCTCCAGTCTGGAGGAGGGGGATTTTATGGTGTCGGTCGACATAAAGGATGCCTACTTACAAGTCCCCATATATCCTCCGGATCAGGCGTACCTGAGGTTTGCTGTTCAGGATTGTCATTACCAGTTTCAGACGTTGCCGTTTGGTCTGTCCACGGCTCCGAGGATTTTCACCAAAGTAATGGCGGAAATGATGGTTCTCCTACGCAAGCAAGGAATCACAATTATCCCGTACTTGGACGATCTCCTGATAAAGGCGAGATCCAAGGAGCAATTACTGAAAAACGTTACGCTCTCCCTGGCAATTCTGCAACAACATGGTTGGCTCCTAAACTTGCCAAAATCACAGTTGGTTCCAACAACACGGCTGTCATTCTTGGGTATGATTCTGGACACTGAATTACAGAGAGTCTTTCTTCCAGTAGAAAAGGCTCTGGAAATCCAGAACATGGTCAAACAGATTCTGAAACCGGCAAGAGTGTTGATTCATCAATGCAGTCGGTTGATGGGGAAGATGGTGGCGGCCTACGAGGCCATTCAGTTTGGCAGGTTCCATGCCAGGGTGTTTCAGTAGGACCTCTTGGACAAGTGGTCCGGGTCTCACCTGCACATGCACCGGAAAATAATCCTTTCTTCCAGGACCAGAATCTCACTCCTGTGGTGGCTGCACGGTTCTCACCTCCTAGAGGGAGGCAGGTTCAGGATCCAGGATTGGATCCTGGTGACCACGGATGCAAGTCTCCGAGGCTGGGGAGCAGTCACACAGAGGGAAAATTTCCAGGGGAAATGGTCAAGCCAGGAAGCTTGTCTACACATAAACATTCTGGAATTAAGGGCCATTTACAATGGCCTCCTGCAAGCGGAAAATCTTCTTTGCGGTCTGCCCGCCTTGATTCAGTCGGACAACATAACAGCAGTGGCGTACATAAACCGCCAGGGCGGAACAAAGCGCAGAGCGGCAATGGCAGAGGCCACAAAAGTTCTTCTCTGGGCGGAAAGACATGCAAGCGCTCTGTCAGCAGTCTTCATTCCAGGCGTGGACAACTGGGAAGCAGACTTCCTCAGCAGACACGATCTCCATCCAGGACAGTGGGGTCTTCATCAAGAGGTATTTGCAGAAGTGACAAGTCATTGTGAAATTCCTCAAATAGACATGATGGTGTCTCGCCTCAACAAGAAACTTCAGAGATATTGTTCCAGGTCGAGGGACCCTCAAGCAATAGCGGTGGACGCCCTAGTGACACTGTGGGTGTTTCAGTCGGTCTATGTGTTCCCTCCACTTCCACTCATTCCAAAGGTGGTAAAGATCATAAGAAGAACAAGGGTTCAGGCGATACTCATTGTTCCAGACTGGCCAAGGAGGGCCTGGTATCCGGATCTTCAGGAATTACTCATAGGAGATCCCTGGCCTCTTCCTCTATGAGAGGACCTGTTACAGCAAGGACCGTGCATGTTTCAAGACTTACCGTGGCTGAGTTTGATGGCATGGTGGTTGAACGCCAAATCCTAGCCCGAAAGGGTATTCCCAGTGAAGTCATTCCCACACTACTTCAGGCTAGAAAAGAAGTAACGGCGAGGCATTACCAATGTATTTAGAGAAAATATGTGTCTTGGTGTGAATCCAAGAAGGCTCCTATGGAAGAATTTCAGCTGGGGCGGTTTCTCCATTTTTTGCAATCAGGTGTGAATGCGGGCCTAAAGTTAGGCTCCATTAAAGTACAAATTTCGGCCTTATCAATTTTCTTTCAGAAAGAATTGGCCTCCCTTCCAGAAGTTCAGACCTTCGTGAAAGGAGTGCTGCACATTCAACCTCCCTTTGTGCCCCCTGTGGCACCATGGGATCTTAACCTGGTGTTGCAGTTCTTGCAATCTCATTGGTTTGAACCTTTACATAAGGTTGAGCTTATGTAAAGTGGTCATGCTGTTGGCCTTGGCGTCCGCAAGGCGGCTGTGTCAATTAGCGGCTTGGTCTCACAAGAGCCCCTATTTGATCTCCCATGTAGATAGAGCGGAGTTGAGAACTCGTCAGCAATTTCTACCAAAAGTGGTTTCATCGTTTCACATGAACCATCCTATTGTGGTGCCAGTGGCTACTGAAGCCTTGGCAGAATCGAAGTCTCTCGATGCGGTCAGAGCTTTGAAAATCTATGTCGCCAGAACGGCTCATATTAGGAAAACGGAGGCTCTGTTTGTCCTGTATGCTCCCAACAAGATTGAGGCTCCTGCTTCCAAGCAGACTATTGTACACTGGATCTGTAATACGATTAGCATGCTCATTCTACGGCGGGATTGCTGTTACCGAAATCGGTGAAGGCCCATTCTACGAGAAAGGTGGGCTCATCTTGGGCGGCTGCCCGAGGGGTCTCAGCGTTACAGCTTTGCCGAGCGGCTACTTGGTCGGGTTCAAACACTTTTGCTAAGTTCTACAAGTTTGATACTCTGGCTGAGGAGGACCTCATGTTTGGTCAATCGGTGCTCCAGAGTCATCCGCACTCTCCCCCCATTCTGGAGCTTTGGTATAGACCCCGTGGTTCTTGAAGCGTCCCCAGCATCCTCTAGGACGTATGAGAAAATAGGATTTTAATACCTACCGGTAAATCCTTTTCTCCTAGTCCGTAGAGGATGCTGGGCGCCCGTCCCAGTGCGGACTCTATCTGCAGTACTTGTTTAATAGTTATTGCTTGTGTTACACAAAGGTTGTACTTTGGTTATGGTCAGCCTGTTGCTGACTTTGTTCATGCCGTTGACTGGAATTCTGTTTAATGCCATGTTGTACGGCGTGTTTGGTGGTGTAAGCTGGTACATATCTCACCCTTAGATTAACAATAAATCCTTTTCCTCGAAATGTCCGTCTCCCTGGGCACAGTTCCTATAACTGGAGTCTGGAGGAGGGGCATAGAGGTAGGAGCCAGTTCACACCCATTCAAAGTCTTAAAGTGCCCATGTCTCTTGCGGATCCCATCTATACCCCATGGTTCTTGAAGCGTCCCCAGCATCCTCTACGGACTAGGAGAAAAGGATTTACCGATAGGTATTAAAATCCTATTTTAAAGTCACTGTTGAGACTTGCTGAACCTCAACAATTTGCTTCATAAAGAGTCCATAGTTCTAAAGAAAGAATTTCTGAGTAAAGCCTATGAGGCTGCAAAATTAGATCAGATCATTAAGAATATGAAAGAGATTCCCCAGGAGAACCTATTACAATACAAAGAAAAAAATAATATTAAAGGGTATATTCAATTGAAGTCGAATTCCGGCGTGAATTAGTCAGTTTTTGGATTCAACAGTATTGGCCAGGTGAAACCCTCCACCCGGGACCATGAATTCATCATATTCAATTAATAATGGATTCGACACTCCCCCTGTCGAAAAACGGACCAATCGTCGAATAGTGGGCGGCCTGGATTCGACTTCCCGCCGTTTGGAGTACTATATAGGGCTTGTTTGCTGCGTGCTCAGCAGCCATTTTGTGAACCTGCAGAGTGTAGTGGAGGTGCTGCAGAGCGATCAAATTGGTTGTTTTTGCTGTGGTATCGTTTGTACACCCAGCAGACTTTAATCCAGGATGGACAGAAGACCTGTTACCCCGGAGGAAAGTCGTTTTTAAAGAGATTTTAGGTAAGTACCACATGTGGTCTGGCGTTGCATGTAGGTGTTTGTGTAGTGTACGGGTGTTGTTCTGAGTGCTTGGCTACTGTTTTGGATGAGGTATGAGTGCAGTATGTAATGTTTGGGTGGTGGGGGGGTGCCATGAGGTGTACATGTGGCGTTGCTTTGGGTTGTTTGGGGTATGTATATGTGTACAGGTGTGTGTATATAGGTCCTGTTTGTATTGCTGCAGGTCCTGCTTGTATCGCTGCATGTATTTTTTGGAGTTTTGTGTTTGGGGGTAGTTTTTCACTTTTTTTTTATTTGCAAAACATGTTTTTTTGGTCACGCTTTAGCACTGGTGTACTACCAGCATGACATGTTGGGGTGCAGGGATGCATTTACGGGCTTTTTGGCTTGTTTGGGTGAGGTTTTTCTTTTTTCTTTTTTTTTTATATATGTGTGTTTGGTCCTGCTTGAGCACTGGGGTCACAGCAGCATGTCATGTTGGGGTGTCTCTAATAGCTTTTTGGTCGTTTTTTCATTTTTTTTTTTGCAGTTTGGTCATGCTTCAGCACTGCTGCACCCCAACATTTCATGCTGCTGGCACATTTACTTGCTTTTTGCCAGTTTGGGCGTGGTTTTTCATGTTTTTTTTTATGTGCTAATGTGTGTTTGGTCCTGTTTGGGCACTGTGGTCCCAGCATGACATGTGGGTTGCATGTAATTATGTAATGTGGGGTACATATTTTTGGGGTCCATTTGTAAAAATACTTTTTCTTTTTACACCAGGGATGTCCAGGGACCAGCGCCGCCGATCCTCCCCTTCCCCCACCCCTCAGAAGAATTATCGCTGGACAGCAACGACGAGTGGGAGCCGGCCCAGGAGGAGGAGATGACCGAACAGGCATCCAGCGATCAGCCGCGGTCATCAAGGGACCAAATGGAAAGGAGAAAGAAAAAGAAAAGGCCTAGACAGGTAATTACTGACAACACCTGCAGACACAATAGCATCCAACTTGATACACCCATGGGCTAGTTTGCACACTGCCAGGTACACCTACAGGTATCTTTGCGCACTGCCAGGGATACTGACACACTCTCAGGGACATACAGATAATTTTGTTAGTATTAATTGCATGTCTTTTATCCCTAAAAGGCAAGAAGCCAGCCAGAGGATCAGTCGGAGTAGGAAGCCTCTGGTGAAGACACAGGATGGAAGAATCTGCGTGGACCCAGATACACGAAGGCGGAAAACTGTGCCCTAGTGGATGGCGTCGACAGGTCCTATGACGTTCTGTATGGACCAAGGGCACAGACCACAGCAGCAAAGACGAAGAGAAACATCTGGGATGCCATTGCGAGACAAGTCACTGCAGTATCTGGAAACCGCCGGAGCACCAGAAACTGCATGAAGCGGTACAGTGATTGCCGTAGACAGACCGAGAAAAAGATGGGGATTCAGCGCCGACATGAGACAGCTACCGGAGGTGGTCCGGCTCTCAATTTGAAGTGGCTTCCCTGGGAGGAAGTTATAAAAAGGCGCATGAACCCTGTCATGGTCCAAGGAGTTTGCGGAGGTGTGGACTCCACCCGTCCTGCTGGCTTTCCCGAGGAGGAAGAAACGCCCAGAAGACAGAAGACGGCGGGAGAAAAGCAGTCCAAAAGGAGGCGTGATGGTAAGAATACATTCAGATGAGCTGTACTAAACATTTTTGGTTTTATTTGCTAATGTGTTTGTTCTTTCCCCTAGACACGCCTGCTCAGAGGACATCACCTGCGCGCAGGACATCACCAGCACGCAGACCCTCACCTGTGCGCCGGACATCGCCAGTGTGTGGACCATCACCTGCGCAGCAGGCATCAGCAGCGTGCAGACCATCACCTGCGCACCAGACATCATCAGCGCGCAGACCGTCACCTGCCTGCCAGACATCGCAGCGCACAGACCATCACCTGCGTGCCAGACATCACCTGCATGCCAGACATCGTCAGCTCACAGACCATCACCTGTGCGCCAGACAGCATCAGCGCGCAGAAAGTCAACTGCGTGCCAGACACCATCGGCGCCCACACCACCACCTGGCCGCAAAACTACATCACCTGCGTGCAGGGCATCACCAGCTCGTGATCTCTCCAGGAGCTCAGGGACTGTGACACAAGAACCTCAAGAAGACAGTACCCTTGTGGACCCATCACCTGAACTGTTTGAGTCGACAGGGTTAACCGATGAGACTTTTCTAGGGTTTGATGACAGCCGTGCAGACGCATCCAGTCATACCCAAGAAAAGTCTCCAGAATTGAGGACCAGTGAAGCTGCTGGAGCAGCGGCACCACAGGATGGAGAAGGTTAATATATTTTTTTGGGGTGGGGGGACCATTTTTATATAGTTTATTAACTTTATTTTTGTGTTTTTTCTTTTGCAAACAGAGGTTCCATGGACCAGCAACGGATTGGTGTCAGGGATTGGTCCCTACTTCAGTCCGGATCTCTTACAGGATGAGTCAGACGACGAGGTGGAAGTGCAGCAGCCCGCTGTTTCTACATCCCTGTGTGAGTAATTATATAACAAATTGTGAACCTTCAAACATATGTAAGAATGTGTATTCTAATTTCTAATTTTCTTTTCAGCTGCACAAATGCAATTGGTGGCAGACATTTAGCAAGGGCAGGATCCCTCAAATATTCAGAGGGTAAACACCCTGGCAGCAGAGATGAGTGCCCGCCAGGATAATTATACGGTTGTCATTGATACCAGACTGGAGGCCATTGAGAATACAATGGACAAGATGGCAACCAGTATGGTATGAAAAACTCCCAGAGCCAGCTCATCAACATGCTGGTCAACCACCACATCTGCCACTACAAGCCACACTGACGCCTCCTGCCCTTGCTCCACCACAATCCTGGTATGGACAGTCACAGCTGTACCAAGGATATACAGGGATGTACCCCACTCACCAGATGCCTCCACCACCAACACCGGCCGCAACATCTACACCAGCACGGCCACCAAGGCCAAGACAATGCACTCCACTTATTTTATTATTTCAAATGTTTTTCATGTCTCCCTTTCTCTCCCTACCATTAGTTGTTTTTTTTCTTACTATTGTTTAAAATTTGTGTTCTCCTCCCCCACCCCCGACCGGGTACTACCAAGGAGCTATGTCTAGACATACATGCGCGGGCATGTATGAGTGTGGTAACTGATGAAAGCTCCTTGTGGTTACATATATGATGGGCCAAAGAGCTAATCTGATACCACTTTTTTTTTCAAATAAAACTCCCTTGTGAATTTGTGTAAATTAGGCATTCACTTTTGTGACAATTGACTATTCACTAGTGTTTCTCTTTGGCTTCTTCATAGGAATGGTTGAAAAATTGTCGTGGACAGCGTAGTTCGTGTTGTGCGTACCAAGGTGAGTAAAGCCATGTTTCAATGTATATATTCAAGAAACTTTGTCCCGCCTGCCCTTTTGGAACAACACAGTCCAGCAATGGGTGTTGCTGGACTGTGTGGTTCCACAAATGTTCTTGGGAAAGGAATGTGAACATTACATCATTATAGTGCCTTTACTTAATATGGAATTTCTTTTTTTTAAACAGATATCTACACAAGAAAAAGGAATGTATAAAGAAGAACAAACACTTATTTTTTGATTTATTTCAATTTATTTTTTCTTACAAAATAAAATTCAAGTGTAATTTTCTTCAATAAATTTTTACATTTAGAAGTTTTGTGTTTTTTCTTTAAATTATTAATAAATAAAATGTAAAATAGGGCATTTGAGAGATGCGGTGGTATTGAAGGTCTTGTGGTAGGCTGTTCATGGTTGAAGGTGTGGACTGTAGTGTCACTTTACATCCATAGAGGGTGCTTTTAACTTTATGAGGGCTACTTCGTAAGACCTGTGGAAGAGAAATAGTATTAAGTTCAAGGTATTTGGAATAGTGTCTTCCATCATGGAAAAGAACAGGTACCAGCAACATTGCAAACAAACAGGTTACATCGGCCTTTGTCCCAAATGCAATCCTCCAGCAGTTGAGAAACTACACATCCCAGCATGCCCTGACACAGCATAAGCATTGCTGTGTCAGGGCATGATTTGAGATGCAGTTTGACAAATGCAGGAGGGGCGCAGTTTGAACATGCCTGGGTTACTTGGACAAGAGGGAGTTTTGGGCAATACACCTCACCTGAGTGGTGTCTCTTCAACATGGCGGAGGTTCAGGTCCACATCACAAGTAGGCCGTCCACGGTACAGCTGGGGTAATGTCATGTCACTTCACAACCACTCTGGGTACAGCACTTTGGGAAGGCTACTTCGTAAGACCTGTGGAAGAGAATAGTATGAGGTTCAAGGTATTTGTAATAGTGCAGGGCCGTTTCTTGAGGCAGGCGAGCAGTGCAACCGCACTGGGCGCCCGTCGCGGCACTAACTGTGGCTCCCTGCTTCCCCCTCCTATTTCTCCCCGAGTTACCCGCTCGTGGGGCGGAGTTTCACGGAATGACGCGGTTGCGTCATTACGTCACGACTCAACCACGTCACTCCGCGAAACTACCCCCCCCCCCTCCCCGAGCGGAGTACAGAGGGGGATACAAGTTAGGAAGAGGGAAAGGCCGGCGCGAGGAGCGACAGGTGAGGCGGGCCTAAGAGCGGTAATCGCCTCTGTAAGTATTCTCTCTCTCTCTCTCAATGTGTAAAATGGGGACACCTGCCGTAATGTGTGAAATGGGGACTCTTGCCTGCCGTAGTGTGGGGATTTAATGTATCAAGGACATTGCGGTGTGTGGCATAATATGGTGCAGGGGGCATTACTGTGTGGGGCTTAATATGGTAGAATTTTTTTTTCCTGTGGTGGTCGTGATCTGTTGGAGCAGGGTCAAAAATTGGTTTGTGAGGTAGTTTTTTCAGATAAGGCCACACCCATTTAGATGAGGCCACGCCTCCTTGCCGGGAGCGCGCGCAAGTTTTGTTTTTTTTCATCTAGGTGTGTGTGTGTGTGGGGGGGGGGAGGAATTTTTTTATGTCATGGGGGGGCGCATTTTTTAAATCTCGCACTGGGAGCCAAATTGGCTAGAAACAGCCCTGTAATAGTGTCATCATTCGAGAAGAAGAACAGGTACCAGCAACATTGCAAAAAAAAAGGTTACATCGGCCTTTGTCCCAAATGCAATCCTCCAGCGGTTGAGAAACTACACATCCCAGCATGCCCTGGCACAGCGTAAGCATTGCTGTGTCAGGGCATGATTTGAGATGCAGCTTGGCAAATGCAGGAGGGCCGCAGTTTGGACATGCCTGGGTTGCTTGGACAAGAGGGAGTTTTGGGCAATACATCTCACCTGAGTGGTGTCTCTGCAACATGGCGGAGGTTCAGGTCCACATCACAAGTAGGCCGTCCACGGTACAGCTGGGGTACTGTCGTGTCACTTCACATCCACGCTGGGTACAGCACTTTGGGAAGGCTACTCCGTAAGACCTGTGGAAGTGAAAAAGGATTAAGTACCAGGTAATTTGAGAGCGTTTCCTCCACCCTGGGAAAGAACAAGATGTCCCAGCAAGACTGCGCATACACACAGGTTACTCAGACAAGATGGAGTTTTGGGCAATACATCTTACCTGAGGGTGGCTCTGTAACATGGCGGTGGTTCAGGTCCATATCACAAATAGGACGTCCATGGTAGAGGGTGGTTCTGCGGCAACCCAACAACAGGAAACAACTGGGGATAACAGGACGTCAACGGGACGTAAATGTTCATGAGAAGGGCCTTCAACAGGACGTAAACTGGACGTCAAAACAACGTCAACTGGCCAACTCTGTAATACATAAATCAACATTTTTTTTTAGAATATGACAATCTCAGTTTACATGAAAATACAAATATTACAAGTATACTCACAGGCAGTGGAAAAAAAGTGTCGATAAGCGTCCTTCGAGATTCATCTCATTTGTCCATACCCACCGGTGGAGAAGAACGGTTCCCGCGGCGGAAAGCCCTGCGACGAAGAGTCACTGGCAAACGGTTTGCGACACATATGTTGTGTAAAATACAACATGCATTTACCATGCCGCAAACCATCACCGGTGAGTACAAAAGAGCATCACCGGAAGTGTCTAGACATCTAAACCGGCTTTTAAGTACACCGAAGGCATGCTCAATTACTCCTCTCGATGCTTTGTGTGTCTCTTGGTACCGTTCTTCAGCTTCACCGACAGGATTAGACAATGGGGTCAAGAGCCAAGATTTGTTGGGATAACCCGCATCGTCTATGGGAAAAAGAAAAATGGTGGGTAATATAAAAAAATATAAAAAAATTACCTAACAGCCAGCCACTCGCCATTTTTCCTGTCTCAAAATCCTCAAACAGCGATGACTGGCTTAGGATGAAGGAGTCGTGAGATGACCCAGGAAATCCCACAAATAGATTCGTAAATTTCATAGTGGCATCACAGACCGCCTGTATATTCCTGGAATGGAAGCGTTTTCAGTTCCGAAAACATTCTTCCGAATTCCTTGACGGCCTGATGTGCACATGGGTACAGTCAATTGCACCCAGAACATTGGGAAATTTGTGTTCGGTGAAAAAGCCTAACTGGATCTCACGCCATCCGCTGACCGTATCTGGAATTCTGATTAACTGGGTCGTCAATTTGCGGAAAGCCCTAATGATCTGGGTTATACAGCACGACAGTTTCGGCTGTGAAAAACCTCATGTTTGAAACAAAGCAGGCTGGAATGTGCCGGACGCCAAAAAATTTAACATAGCCAGCAGTATCTGGAAACCGCTGACTGTGCGATTGGTCCATGCCCGAGGATCCAGGTCAGCCTCCAACAGATCGTACAGTGAATATATTTCGAGAGTCGATAAGCGATAATTTTGAATCACCTTGAACTCGGAGAGATCCTCCAGTTGACGCCTAGTGCGATACTGGCTGGACGTGGAAATGAAACACGCACTACTGACTCACCCAATGCAGACATTTGCTGACCTTGATCCTGATGTTCATCAGCCTTTTCTTCCTCCATACTTGCAGCCAGCATGAACATCACAATCTGGTCAGAGAAAGGCTCCATTATTGTAGTCAGTAAAAAAATAGGATATATATGTTGTAAAACGCAGGGATTGTCCTAAAAAAACGATTCCACAAGAGAGCTGACTGTAATGGCTCCTCTCCCTGAAGTCTCAAAACAGGAGTGAGGAGAGAGGAGTGGCTTTGGAGAAGTGTATCCTGTGTAAAACTGTGGAATCATGGGTACATTTCCCTCAGCAGAATAAAGGAAAAAATATTATTTTAAAAAATCGATTAAATAATACTGTGTGTCATAAATAGACAAACCAAGTAGATAATCCCTTCAAATATAAATAGATATGCTATTAGCAATCAAAAAAGCACAAAAAAATACATGTTATTAAAATTTCTTATCAGCTCACGAAAAAGGAGGCTTAATGACATTGACGAAATGATTGTCGAAAAGCACTGTTGTCGAATCGACATTCTTCAATTGAATATACTTTTGTCGAAAAGCCGTATTTTTAACATTACAGACATGAAATTGTCGAATAGTAAAAAGTCGAAACTGAAACGACAGGTTTTTTGTCGAAAAGTGCCATATTGAATTGTCGAATCCAATTCGACAGGTTTTTTTGGTCGAAAATGCCCCGTTTTTTGACAATTTCAGTAATTCGACATCAATTGAATATACCCCTAAGGATAAGAAACCAAAGGTTCCTTTTATTTTCACCTTTAATAATCAATACAAAACCATTTAATTTTTTTTTTTTAAACATTGACACATACTAATGGGGGATCCAGTCTTAAGACTTTTTTGTTTATAGAAAATCCACCATCTAAAGAATAGATAAGTGAAGAGTGCCATCACAGAAAAAAGATTGAATAGAATTAAGACCAAAGGTTTCCACAGATGTAGTTTATGTATGACATGTAGATCACATAAAAATCAATCTTCAAAGAAGGAGAGCTTCATTTCCACCTCTAATAATAGGGAATTCAAAATTTGAGATTTTAGAACGCGCGATACCAATAATTGTGTCTATTTAATAGAATGCAATTGTGGTCTTCAATATATTGGATGTACAACTAGGAAATGAAAAAGATAGATGGGGTTCTGTCCAGTGGAAGTGCTCCATTCTCCTATACTCCTAAGTACTCTTGTTCTATTTGGAAATGAAAATGCAAAATTGAGGAATAAGTAGCACAATAAAGGGAAAATTAGCAATGTTGAGGAAAAAGCAAAATTGAGCAAAGAATACGAGACTCGCAACAGGTGTCTCCGCCACTTAGCGCAAAAGGTATAGGTGTATGAGGACACGCCTGTACCTCTCTGCCATTTCCCAGTCTCAATTTAATACCGTTTTGTTCCCAGTATGATGGTGCTAAATAAATAAATAAATAAATATTATGTTGTTTTGGGTGGAGTTTTTACAAACATAAATTATAGTATTAGTTACTGCTGCTTTTAGTTGAAGCAGCATCACCAAACCCAGGCAGTACACTGAAAAGCCCTGATAGCCCCACGAGACAGTGCTCTCTGTGATGTTAATGAAGGCCCTTCTCCATCAAATTCCCACTTTCTGTAAATAGGGAGTTTGGTCAAGGGCATTAAAAACACCAATTTAGTGTGAGAAAGTGGGTGTATTCTGGTGCTCTCCAGAGATTTGCTTTGATGATCACTTTGAGGTATTATCTCAAACAAAGGTAAAATAGCATAACCTATTACTACCTGAGAAAGTAAAAGGAATACCATGGGTGAGATTCAACTGATGTATCACGCCCAATTTCCTTTCTAAAATGATCTCTGTTATCGCGCATATTGCGCCCATAGTAATCAGGTTTAGCTGTGTAAAGGGTTGGGTGCCTCCCTACTCTGGGGTTAGCGAGCTGAAATAATGATACAACGTCCCTGAGGGCAGAAACAGAACGGGTGTGAAAAGGGGTGAAAAGAATTGAATCTCCCCCCATGTGTTGCATAGCAACCACTGGTGGACAGTGGTGAGATCCTGTCTTGTGCTACATTACACCTGAGATACGGTGACTCTGATACCTTAAAGCACTTTACCAGACTACACTTACATAGATTAGACCGTGTTCTGTCTTTAGGGTTTTTTATTTTTTAATAATATCTCAGTGATCACTGAACCTAATCTCTGGAGACAGACACGGACACTGTTTTGGTAAAGGATCTATACTATATTTTATTCTATTTCTTATCATTTATTTATTTTTATCCCTAGAAGTACAGGAATTATTTACAAATATAAAAATGAATAATGAATTTATTATTATCGAAAATTTTCCTAATCATTCCACTTATCCATCATATGAAATTATTAATCTGTTTGCGCATATATTCAGTGGACAAGGGATTTGGGCACATACGTCTAAATAAGAAGACTCTTGTGGGAATATACATTGCCTTATGGAGAAGACACACTGAGCAGTATATCTTCGAATCGGAGCTATTACAGCATGGATAGGCACTCGTGGAATCGAGTCTACACACGATCCAGCCTGCCACATTGTGATTGATTGAGACTCCCTGGACTAGTGATGCAGGGACGTAAGGAGGCAGGGAGGATCGATGCGGGCCGATCACGTGATTTACACGTCGATGGGCGGACCCCTGTCACGTCACTGAAGATAACATCAGAATAAAGAATTCCTATTGGCGGATCGCGGCAATTGCCGGTATTTAGGGGAGAACCTGGAGGCAATCTGGTTCTGCCTCTGATGAAGCAAACAGCGAAGCGTGCGTCAGGCTAGCTGCGCACCTCAGAAAGTCACCGGATAATGTTAGATTAGGAAGGATATAATCTTATGAAGAGTGTCATCCCATACCCTAGGGACTATGGCTCTTCAGCATCTACATCAGATACAGATTATTATGAAGGTGCGCCCGATGCGCCAAATTTTTTAGAGCGGGGTGCGGATCGTCATATGATACACAGTCACATGTTAAGAAGCGTCACCGACCGAATGCGAGGAGAGGGGGGTACCAGCCGAAGAAGAGGGCGTCGCAGACGCAATTAGATTTGGTGTTCAACCTCTCGAGCACTTCCTTGGATGAAGCACAACTGAAGCTGCTTTCCATGGGTTTGTCATTTGTCCCGACATGTCAACCTGACTCCTTTCGACAGGCCATAGATCAATACAAATTTGGGAGAACCCTCCGTTTACGTGAGTTTTTCTCTGACCAACCCTCTAATACTATTAGAGCCCCATTTAGGACTAGGTCTAGCTTTGATCCACCCTCGTCAAACTCTAGTATACGTACTTTTTTACGCCGAGTACAACAAGACTACACCCACTAAACATGTATATGATAATCTATCAGTGCCTGAGCGTAAAGCACTGCGTCAGTTGCGTGATGCTCAACATTTAGTTTTTAGACCGGCAGATAAGGGGGGTGCCGTCATGGTCTTAGATTGGAATGACTACGACCATGAGGTCATCAGACAATTGTCCGATTTATCCACGTATGAAAGATTAGATCACAACCCCATGCCTAGGATTAAGAAGAAAATTGATAGGGTCATTAATTTCGGCCATGATCACCGTTGAATCACTGATGATCTTAAAGCATATCTTACGGTTGACCATCCAAGATGCCCAGTGATTTATCTATTACTGAAAATACATAAATCATTAGTACAACCACCGGGACGACCGATAATATCGTCCGAAGGCTCGTTACTCCAACCACTGGCGAAATTTCTAGATAGTCTGCTACAACCATTGGTTCAACTGATTCCCAGTTATCTACGGGACACCGGGCATTTCCTACAGAGTCTGACCGGTATCCATATGACCAGTGACATGCTCTTGGCAACTATGGATGTGTGTTCACTGTATACGGTGATCCCTCATGGAGAAGGACTCCGGGTATTAAGACAGGCATCTGAATCAACCCCATGTGTTGAATTTCCTACCGATTTCCTGCTTGAACTTATAGAGTTGGTACTTTCGAATAACCATTTTCTATATAAAGAGGACTATTACATGCAATTGTCGGGCACGGCGATGGGGTCAAACCTGGCCCCATCGTATGCCAACCTGTATATGGCCTGGTATGAGAAGACCTATATACAACCGCAATATGGACATAAGATTCTATTCTTTCGTAGATTTATCGATGATATCTTTATGGTTTGGCAGGGGACACAAGGGGAATTTGAGAATATGGTTAAGGAACTTAATGCACTAGCCAGTCCTATTCGGTTTACAGCTACATGTTCTGCATCCGAGATTAACTTCCTAGATGTTACACTAACGGTGTCGGGCTCTAGATTAATAACCACACTCTTTCGTAAAACCACAGATCGCAACACTATGTTGCAGGCCACCAGTTTCCACCCACCAGCATTAAAAGATAGTCTACCAATCTCCCAGTATTTAAGAGCCATGAGGATTAATTCAGAAGTAGGCCTCAGACAAGAACAATGTGCCGAGATTACCTCCCGCTTTTTAGAGAGAGGATATGCGGCAGGTACACTTTATAAATGTCTTGAAAGAGCTACAGGCATATACTCTGGTGCTATTCCAAAAAAGAAAACCGATGATAGGATGATTTTCCCTATCCAGTATGATGGGAACTCCTCTATGATTAGTAAAATTGTACATCGTCATTGGCCGATTGTATCATCGGATGATGATCTACCATTTAAACACACTAGAGCACCGATGATGGCGTATCGAAAAGGAGCCAATTTGAAGCAGTTATTGATGCGTCCCACATTGTTCCCGAGTGATCCCACAAGACAGCTGACCCCTAATATAGTGATGCAGGCCAAGCCAGGCTGTTTCTCCTGTGGTAATTGTACTACATGTCGATCCATGCAAACTGGGCCCTCTTTCAATCACCCGCATACGGGTAGGGCAATTAAAATCAGGTACCATTTGCATTGTAGACTTGATTATGTGATTTATTTACTCAAATGCCGTGTGGACTATGCTATGTTGGGCTAACCACACGGACTTTTCGGGATCGTATGGCAAATCACAGGTCCTCCATCCATACAGCACTACAGACGGGACAAACTGATAAACCGGTGGCACGACATTTTTTGCAGGCACGGCATCAGGTGGCGAGCCTGAAATGTAGGCTCATAGATTGGGTACCACCGAGACACACAGGGGGCGATAGAACACTCGCCCTTAAACGTCGGGAAAGCTACTGGATTCACACATTGGACACTGTGACTCCGAGAGGGCTCAATGAGGGTAATCCCCTCAACATATTCCTGTAGGTTTACTATTGGGTACTATCTTGGTCGAGGAAAGTCTGTTGGGGCTATGCCCCTTATACAGGTGGTTGGGTCCGGTGGTTGATATATATATGTTCCTGTAACACCTGTGTAGGTGTATCTTGAAGCTCTCTGTTGAGTGAACTCCCAACTGATTTTATGTTTATATATTTTTTATGTAATGATTCTTTTTGCGTGTAACAGTTTGTTTGTGGGTATTTTTCTTTCTATGTCTTTATATTTTGTGTATATATTGTTAACTGTCTGAGTTTGTGTGTAATATGATTTTGTAGATGTGTAGCTCGCCCTCTCTGTGAACTCACCGATCTCTGGTTCACCACACACCGAGCATATATTGTTATGTTTTGTTTGATTTTACTTACTTAATGAGTAAATAGATTAGGTGTTTTCAAACACCCGTCTACCACTATATGGTTAGCTGACTGCTAACATTCATAAGGTGGTGACTTTTAGTAATTGTTCCGTGTATCTTGGATGATGATGCTAGTTGCCATGGTTACCTATCTGAGGATATGGTTTAACCATGTTGGATCTTATATAGATAATGCACTTGTTTTTTCTGATATGTATGCACACTATGCAATTGTCAGAAGGGGTATTGCCCATTCTTGGTTACTATAGTATGGTTGAATCTTTAAGTGATGTCCATATATATTGTTCAATGTATTCAAATATTGACGGCCATGATACTTCCGCCGCTGTGGAACGCACCGTCTAGTGTATCTCCACACTGACGGCTACGACACTTCCGCCGCTGTGGAACGCACCATTTGAGTACTTCCGCCGCAGTGGAACGCATCATGGCGCCGCTTACGGCCAATGATTTGCGGGTCCAGCACTGGCGGCGATGGGCACGTCTGGGGGGGCCGCTCAGTGGATGCCCTGCGCAGGTATGATGTGGCTGCTATGGGTATTCGTCCATAAGTGTAGCTGTTATGTGTCCTGTGACATAAGGACGTTATTGTGGTATATTACATTGAGAGTTGCGTCATTTCCGGTGGGCGCAGTATTTAAACGCACTCTGGAGTTATGAGGGTTATGCAGTCGCAAGCGAGACGCCTCCAGTCCTGTGTGAGTTACTGATTTCATGTCTTCCAAGTTGTGTAATGTTTTCTCTGGCTGTTTAATTTACCTGATGTTGATGCTGGATTCTCTCCCCTTGCAGCACTGTTAATACCAACAGCTGTGACTGCATCCAGGGACAACAATGACTATATACTATGTAATTTCCACTGCCCCCCAGGTCATTTGCATGAGAGTTGACAAATGTTTTCACATTATGTGGTGCGGTCTATAACTAGGTTCTATGCCTTTGTTGTTATTACAGTGTGATGGACAGTGAATCGTTTGTTGTCTGTTAGTATGGTATTGTTTTGATATCACATGTAACCAGGCGAAGGATGAGGCGTGACAGGTATGGGTCACCTATTATCCACCAGGTGGAGGATGTACACATGGGTGATAACATGGCATAGTGTGCACTGATTCGAATTGGCATTATATATATATATATATATATATATATATATCTCTTTTCCATTTGGTGTGGGGCCCCCCAGGGACCGGTGAGGCATGTGATTTTAATTATGATCATTGTTCCTACAGATTGTTTTCTCTGTTAATGCAACTGAACACTTGATCTGCTGTTTCACCGGTCTTGAGAAAGGCCTGTTAACAGGCCGAAACGTTGACATTAAACTACGGTGACATTCGACTGTTCAAAATTGAATCATTTCTTCACAGCGAGAGTGCATCCCCACTTTGTGGACATTCTGTATATATATATATATATATATATATATAGATATATATATAGATATATATAGATATATATATAGATGGGTCTGGGACTCCAGGTCGACAACAAAAAGGTTGACACACCTTAGGTCGACGTCAATTGGTCGACACACCTTAGGTCGACATGGACAAAAGGTCGACATGGAAAAAGGTTGACATGAATTTATTTATGGTTTTTTTGTGTCGTTTTCTACGTAGTGTGACCGGGAACCCCAATTAGTGCACCGTGTCCCCTCGCATGGCGAGCGAACGGTGCCTCACTTCACTCGGCACAGATTACCGTTCCAATCGTAGTCCACGTGGATCGTTAAGTATGAAAAGATTCCAAAAAAGAAAAAATAAGATTTTACTCACCGGTAAATCTATTTCTCGTAGTCCGTAGTGGATGCTGGGACTCCGTAAGGACCATGGGGAATAGCGACTCTGCAGGAGACTGGGCACAACTAAAGAAAGCTTTAGGACTACCTGGTGTGCACTGGCTCCTCCCACTATGACCCTCCTCCAGACCTCAGTTAGGATACTGTGCCCGGAAGAGCTGACACAATAAGGAAGGATTTTGAATCCCGGGTAAGACTCATACCAGCCACACCAATCACACCGTATAACTCGTGATACTATATCCAGTTAACAGTATGAAATATAACTGAGCCTCTCAACAGATGGCTCAACAATAACCCTTTAGTTAAACAATAACTATATACAAGTATTGCAGACAATCCGCACTTGGGATGGGCGCCCAGCATCCACTACGGACTACGAGAAATAGATTTACCGGTGAGTAAAATCTTATTTTCTCTGACGTCCTAAGTGGATGCTGGGACTTCGTAAGGACCATGGGGATTATACCAAAGCTCCCAAACGGGCGGGAGAGTGCGGATGACTCTGCAGCACCGAATGAGCAAACTCTAGGTCCTCCTCAGCCAGGGTATCAAACTTGTAGAATTTTGCAAATGTGTTTGACCCCGACCAAGTAGCTGCTCGGCAAAGTTGTAAAGCCGAGACCCCTCGGGCAGCCGCCCAAGAAGAGCCCACCTTCCTCGTGGAATGGGCTTTCACTGATCTAGGATGCGGCAGTCCAGCCGCAGAATGTGCAAGCTGAATCGTACTACAGATCCAGCGAGCAATAGTCTGCTTTGAAGCAGGAGCACCCAGCTTGTTGGGTGCATACAGGATAAATAGCGAGTCAGTTTTCCTGACACTAGCTGTCCTGGAAACAAAAATTTTCAGGGCCCTGACTACGTCCAACAACTTGGAATCCACCAAGTCTTTAGTAGCCGCAGGCACTACAATAGGTTGGTTCAAATGAAAAGCTGACACCACCTTAGGGAGAAACTGGGGACGAGTCCTCAATTCTGCCCTATCAATATGGAAAATCAGATAAGGGCTTTTACATGACAAAGCCGCCAATTCTGACACACGCCTGGCCGAAGCCAAGGCCAACAGTATGACCACTTTCCACGTGAGATATTTCAAATCCACGGTTTTAAGTGGCTCAACCCAATGCGACTTTAGGAAATCCAACACCACGTTGAGATCCCAAGGTGCCACTGGAGGCACAAAAGGGGGCTGAATATGCAGCACTCCCTTAACAAATGTCTGAACTTCAGGCAGTGAAGCCAGTTCTTTCTGGAAGAAAATTGACAGAGTCGAAATCTGGACCTTAATGGAACCCAATTTTAGGCCCATAGTCACCCCTGACTGTAGGAAGTGCAGAAAACGGCCCAGCTGAAATTCCTCCGCTGGGGCCTTCCTGGCCTCACACCACGCAACATATTTTCGCCATATGCGGTGATAATGGTTTGCGGTCATTTCTTTCCTAGCTTTAATCAGCGTAGGGATGACTTCCTCCGGAATGCCCTTTTCCTTCAGGATCCGGCGTTCAACCGCCATGCCGTCAAACGCAGCCGCGGTAAGTCTTGGAACAGACAGGGCCCCTGCTGCAGCAGGTCCTGTCTGAGCGGTAGAGGCCATGGGTCCTCTGAGATCAGTTCTTGAAGTTCCGGGTACCAAGCTCTTCTTGGCCAATCCGGAACAATGAGTATAGTTCTTACTCCTCTTTTTCTTATTATCCTCAGTACCTTGGGTATGAGAGGAAGAGGAGGGAACACATAAACCGACTGGTACACCCACGGTGTCACTAGAGCGTCCACAGCTATTGCCTGAGGGTCTCTCGACCTGGCGCAATATCTTTCTAGCTTTTTGTTTAGGCGGGACGCCATCATGTCCACCTGTGGCCGTTCCCAACGGTTTACAATCAGCTGGAAGACTTCTGGATGAAGTCCCCACTCTCCCGGGTGGAGGTCGTGCCTGCTGAGGAAGTCTGCTTCCCAGTTGTCCACTCCCGGAATGAACACTGCTGACAGTGCTAACACGTGATTTTCCGCCCATCGGAGAATCCTTGTGGCTTCTGCCATCGCCATCCTGCTTCTTGTGCCGCCCTGTCGGTTTACATGGGCGACTGCCGTGATGTTGTCTGACTGAATCAGTACCGGCTGGTTTTGAAGCAGGGGTCTTGCCTGACTTAGGGCATTGTAAATGGCCCTCAGTTCCAGAATATTTATGTGTAGGGAAGTCTCCTGACTTGACCATAGTCCCTGGAAGTTTCTTCCCTGTGTGACTGGCCCCCAGCCTCGAAGGCTGGCATCCGTGGTCACCAGGACCCAGTCCTGTATTCCGAATCTGCGGCCCTCTAGTAGATGAGCCCTCTGCAGCCACCACAGCAGCGACACCCTGGTACTTGCCGACAGGGTTATCCGCTGTTGCATCTGGAGATGGGACCCGGACCATTTGTCCAACAGGTCCCACTGAAAGGTCCTTGCATGGAACCTGCCGAATGGAATTGCTTCGTAGGAAGCTATTTTTCCCAGGACTCGCGTGCAGTGATGCACCGACACCTGTTTTGGTTTCAGGAGGCCTCTGACTAGAGATGACAGCTCCTTGGCTTTCTCCTCCGGGAGAAACACTTTTTTCTGTTCTGTGTCCAGAACCATCCCCAGGAACAGTAGACGTGTCGTAGGGACCAGCTGTGACTTTGGAATATTTAGAATCCAACCGTGCTGTTGTAGCACCTCCCGAGATAGTGCTACCCTGACCAACAACTGCTCCCTGGACCTCGCCTTTATCAGGAGATCGTCCAAGTACGGGATAATAAAAACTCCCTTTCTTCGAAGGAGTATCATCATTTCGGCCATTACCTTGGTAAATACCCTCGGTGCCGTGGACAGACCAAAAGGCAACGTCTGGAATTGGTAATGACAATCCTGTACCACAAATCTGAGGTACTCCTGGTGAGGATGGTAAATGGGGACATGCAGGTAAGCATCCTTGATGTCCAGTGATACCATGTAATCCCCCTCGTCCAGGCTTGAAATAACCGCCCTGAGCGATTCCATCTTGAACTTGAATTTTTTTATATAAGTGTTCAAGGATTTCAAATTTAAAATGGGTCTCACCGAACCGTCCGGTTTCGGTACCACAAACATTGTGGAATAGTAACCCCGTCCTTGTTGAAGGAGGGGCACCTTGACTATCACCTGCTGGGAATACAGCTTGTGAATTGCCTCTAGCACAGCCTCCCTGTCTGAGGGAGTTGTTGGCAAGGCAGATTTGAGGAAACGGCGAGGGGGAGACGTCTCGAATTCCAGCTTGTACCCCTGAGATACCACTTGAAGAATCCAGGGATCTACCCGTGAGCGAGCCCACTGATTGCTGAAGTTCTTGAGACGGGCCCCCACCGTATCTGGCTCCGCCTGTGGAGCCCCAGCGTCATGCGGTGGACTTGGAGGAAACGGGGGAGGACTTTTGTTCCTGGGAACTGGCTGTATGCTGCAGCTTTTACCCTCTACCTCTGCCTCTGGGCAGAAAAGACGCGCCTTTAACCCGCTTGCCTTTTTGGGGCCGAAAGGACTGTACCTGATAATACGGTGCTTTCTTTGGCTGTGAGGGAACATGGGGTAGAAAAGCTGACTTCCCAGCTGTCGCTGTGGAAACGAGGTCCGAGAGACCATCCCCAAACAACTCCTCACCTTTATAAGGCAAAACTTCCATATGCCTTTTAGAATCTGCATCCCCTGTCCACTGCCGAGTCCATAACCTTCTCCTGGCAGAAATGGACATTGCACTTATTTTAGATGCCAGCCGGCAAATATCCCTCTGTGCATCTCTCATGTATAAGACTGCGTCTTTTATATGCTCTATGGTTAGCAATACAGTGTCCCTGTCAAGGGTATCAATATTTTCCGACAGGGAATCTGACCACGCAGCTGCAGCACTGCACATCCATGCTGAAGCAATAGCCGGTCTTAAAATAATACCTGAGTGTGTATATACAGACTTCAGGATAGCCTCCTGCTTCCTATCAGCAGGCTCCTTCAGAGCGGCCGTATCCGGAGACGGTAGTGCCACCTTCTTTGACAGGCGTGTGAGCGCTTTATCCACCCTAGGGGATGTTTCCCAACGTGACCTATCCTCTGGCGGGAAAGGGTACGCCATTAGAAACTTTTTAGAAATTACCAGTGTCTTATCGGGGGAAGCCCACGCTTCTTCACACACCTCATTTAATTCATCAGATGGGGGAAAAACCACTGGTAGTTTTTTCTCCCCAAACATAATACCCTTTTTTGTGGTACCTGGGGTAACATCAGAAATGTGCAACACATTTTTCATTGCCTCAATCATGTAACGTGTGGCCCTATTGGAAGTTACATTAGTCTCATCGTCGTCGACACTGGATTCAGTATCCGTGTCGACATCTGTGTCTGCCATCTGAGGTAGCGGGCGTTTTAGAGCCCCTGATGGCTTTTGAGACAGTTGGGCAGGCACGAGCTGAGAAGCCGGCTGTCCCACATCTGCTATGTCGTCAAACCTTTTATGTAAGGAGTTGACACTTTCACGTAATTCCTTCCACAAGTCCATCCACTCAGGTGTCGGCCCCGCAGGGGGTGACATCACATTTATCGGCATCTGCTCCGCCTCCACATAAGCCTCCTCATCAAACATGTCGACACAGCCGTACCGACACACCGCACACACACAGGGAATGCTCTGACTGAGGACAGGACCCACAAAGCCCTTTGGGGAGACAGAGAGAGAGTATGCCAGCACACACCAGAGCGCTATATAACACAGGGATTAACACTATAACCGAGTGATTTTCCCTTATAGCTGCTTATATGTATACTACTGCGCCTAAATTTAGTGCCCCCCCTCTCTTTTTCACCCTTTGTAGTCTTGAAACTGCAGGGGAGAGCCTGGGAGCGATCCTTCCAGCGGAGCTGTGAGGGAAAAATGGCGCCAGTGTGCTGAGGGAGATAGCTCCGCCCCTTCTCCCGCTTTTTTATGGATATCTGGCAGGGGTATTTTTCACATATATAGCCTCTAAGACTATATTATGTGAGTTTTGGGAGTGTGAGGTGTGCAGTCGGATACATGCACAAATTATACTAGTTGACACATTCCCTATAGGAAACATTTATTCATTAATACATAAATAAAAAAAATAATAAAAACTTAGCTTAATGGTGAGTAAGGAGTCAGTTTGTCATCAGGTAGGTCTTTCTCAATGCGTTTTGCATCAGCAAGGCTTCATCAGGAGATGCAGATAGAGTCTCTAGGGTCCTTTTTAAACCCCCTTAATTGTCCATTCACTATTCAAATTTACTTCCGGTCCACGTCATCGGCAGAACCCGGAAGTGACGAAAACGGGACTCTGGGTGACCAGATATAGCATTAATATAAATGTGCAAATACATAAAAAGCATTTTTTAAAACCTTTTTAGGTGAGAGTGTGCATTAAATATATCAACCGGGCGCTGTATGCAGTGATCGCGCCCAGTTGTTTACATGGTGACCGCTGGGATGGCATTGCCGGCGGAAGTGCGTCAGCTGGAAGCGCCCGCGCGTCACTAGTCCTGATCACATGGCACACAGGCAGCTCGTAGTTGGAGAGCTGAAGGGGCCAATTAGCATATGTAAATAAACACAAGTCCGGTCTCATCAGATTAGTGTTCACTGTAAATATGTCTCACCATTAATATCGGCGGACATGTCGCTTGTCCAGCAGTATATATTAAATAGTATATATATGAAAAACACACATAATAGTAATAAAATGCACATATAGGTATATAAATATTAAAAATTGTATAAAAAACACACATATATATATATATTAAAAAAAGGAAACCATCTATCTAGTATATAGCCAACATGTGAAGCAGCATAATGTATTTAGGGGCATATATGGATTATGCGGGGGAAGGTTCTTGTTATTATAATAGCAATACTACAGTAAAAGAGAAAAAAAATAGTAATACAGTAATACTCATGACACCAAGGAGAATATGAACATATAAAAATATATACACATAGATCTGGGGAGTAACAGGTATATATGAGGCAGCAGTACATTCTAAAGTTCTTCAAAGGAAGGGGGCTATTTCATACCCCTCGTTATGTCCTCTTGGGGATGATGTACCTAACATGAATATCCAATACATCTCACGTTGTGACAATTTCTTCAGTAAGTCGCCTCCCCTAGGGCCCAATTTAACATGTTCCAGTGCCCTGAATGTAAATGTATCTGGGCTGGACCCGTGTACGAGGGAGAAATGTCTTGATAACGGGTGACTCTCTACATTATTTTTAATATTTTGCACGTGTTGCTGGATCCGTAAATTTATCTGTCTTTTTGTCTTTCCGATATATTTCAAATTGTATCCGCATTCAATCATATAAATTACAGGGGTCGTATTGCAATTGACAAAATCTTTCATCTTGAATTCTTCTGTGTTGTCGCTATTATGAAAGCATCTCCGATCACGGTGGACAAATTTACACATGTTGCAATATCCACATTTGTACATGCCTGTGCATTTCGGAAATTTTATTGTATCACTTCGAGTATTCTTAGTCATACTAGGAGCCAAGATTTCTTTGAGATTTTGGGCCTTCTTGAAGATGATTTCCGGACGTTCTGGAAGGAATTCTTTCAAAACTGGGTCCATTTTTAGTACATGCCAGTGCTTCGTGAAGACCTTTTTGATTTTCGTCTCTTCACAATTGAATTGTGTGACGAAGGGGGCCATCATCTTCTTATTCGTTTCATCCAATTTAGTTCTAGGTTTGAGCAATGTTTCTCTATCCAGCTTTTCACCTCGTTCCGTAGCGTCTTTAATTATATGTTCTGGGTAGCCTCTTTCTTTGAATCTCTCCGCATAGATTTGTGATTGGTCCTTGAATGTTTCGGGATCACTGCAATTCCTTCTAATTCTATACATTTGGGAGAATGGTATGTTATTCTTCCAGTAGATATATATATCTATAGATAGATAGATATGATCTGAGGGCAGGCAGTTGGTACAGGTGGTTTTTTTCCCCAAGGCAAGGTGTTCTTCAGCAGGTGACAGCTGTATAGGCGTCCGCCAGTCTTATCTGCAAAGAAAATAGTTTTCAGTCATATTAAACACGCTGCATCATTTATTTCCTACCTAAGCAAAAGTAATACTTTTTCTCTGGATATTATTTTTCTCCACATGTAGCAATATATAAATGGACATGTAACACATTGCTACCCCTTGCAGTGGTATTTGATGTGTTACATGTCAATTTAAAGTTTGCCACATTTGTACAATAGACTAATGAACATCTTTGTAACATATACATATTGCATGGAGATAAAATACCTATATAAACCTCCAGTAATTCTTCCCTTAGCAATCTGATGAAACTAGATCAGCTAGTGAAGTATAACTCTGATTGTATTATGCACCCTCTGATGTTAATTGTGTGTACATATGGGAGATACCTGCTGCGATCCCTCCATGGTACATCTGGGGCATCCTTAATACTTGTGAGTACTCTCTGATCATGGCTGTTGTCGGGGGATAGCCCACGAATATTCAATGCTAAATCTGTCCCTTAGTAACTTTTGGAGGAATTTCAGTCAGTTTACATAGAGATGTAAATACAAATTGGAGATACATTGGATGTAATGGACAAAGGGGGTCATTCCGACCCGATCGCTCGCTGCAGTTTATCGCTATCCAATTAGCCCTGGTAAATTATCGGGGCTAATTGTCTCGCCGGGTGCTAGCTAATTAGCCCCAATAAGACGCGGCACGTGCCGGTTTATCAGGGATTATGTTTCTCCTGCCTCCGGCAGGAGAAGCTGAATCCACGGAAACAGCCCATTTTCATCCGAAAACGGGGCTGTTTCACACGAAAACACAGAGGTTTCATTGAACCTGTGTGTTTTCGGGAGAAGGTTTTTTTTTTACATGCGATCAAACTGGATACAATGGCCCAGACTATGGTCACTATACCACTGTGATGCAGGTAGGCAACTATGAGCCAAAGGAAACTGTTGGCATGCACCTTACCACCGGTAGAGCCACCCAAAATATCCTGAGGATCCAGGTGACAGTGCATGCGTGACCAGAGTACACAACTGCTACAGCCACAGGACAGTCAGTGCTGAGGCATCAGAGGAATCAGATTGAATACCTATTTGCAATCTGCCACTTACATAGGAGGAAGCTGCGCTCTGAGGACCAACACCATCCCCATTAGGGCCACTATAATGAATGGGCCTGTTACAAAAGACATACAGAAACTGGAGTTTCCGCACATGTAACAGACCCATTACTGATAATGAATAGACAAACATTCAAATCATCACAAAGATGTATCTGTAGCAGCTTATTGCAGAAAGTGTTTTCTTTTTCTGAAATCAAGCATTTTATAGCATCCGCTAAAGGCTCCTGATGTGCCCCTGACTGGTCTAACTACTGTACATCTCTTATCTCACGTGTTACTCAATGATTTATGTCACATGTAATAATCCCATTATCTGACCCTCTATAATTCTGATCTGTCAAGCAAAAACTTATTTGTAAAAACATGAAAATAATACTTACAGGGACAGTCTGTCTTGTCCCTGGCAAGGAGTGGTCCGGCGTCCAGCTTCCTCTACTCTCCTGTCATTGCAGAATGGACATTGCATATTTTAAGTTAGATTTATTTCACTTTAGTACAGATATATAATCATATAGTATAGTATTTTTTGTATGAACATGTAAATATTTATAAGGAGTCTACTATGTTATGTCGATGTTCAGGATCCTGGCGCCCAGCATACCGTCGCCAGGATCCCGACCGCCGGCATGCCAGCAGTGGGTTGAGCACAAAAAGAGCCCCTTGCGGGCTCGCTGCGCTCACCACACTGTGGGGACGGTGGTGCACTATGCACGCCATGCTATTTATTCTCCCTCTAGGGGTGTCGTGGACCCCCCCCCAAGAGGGAGAATAGTTGTTGGTATGCCGGTCATCGAGATCCCGGCACTGGTATGCTGTTCCCTGGGATCCCGACAGCCAGCATATCAAATGCCACCCATTTATACGTTTTCAGTATCGGTTCATTGTTGTAGACTATGGGGGTACCCAATTAGCCACTATAATGCGGATTTGCATTTGAGATAACTTGGTATCCAATTAGCTGCAAAAAGTTCTAGGCTAAAAGTCTCTATAGGATTTTTCGCAAATTTCTCTATTTTAAGGTAAAATGTCAGGATTTGGTTTAGAACTCCTGGGACACCCTCATGAATTGCTAATTAGGCAATTAGATATTTTCAATTATTTTTAAATGGCCAATAATGACATCATTTTTGGGGTCAAAAATGTAAAGTTATGGAAATTGGGGTACAAGTATGGGACAGATATATTGGGGTGCTTTACGAGTGTAACAAGTGTTTTTAGTCTTGCAGGTGGGAGTAATCGGTCTGTTTCAAAAAAAAATTTATAGTCCTCTAAAGTTACCCAAAATCATAATTATACCCATATTTTATGTACCCCAGATTTAATGAGAGCGCTTATTTTGATGAACAATAAAAAAATAGCTTTCTATAATATTTTCACATAAAAAAATACATATAACAGCCATTTGACCCAATTTGACCACACCAAATAGTGTTATTATGGCCACTAATAGACTTCTATAATAATTTCCTTTATTAGTTTAGCTTTGTAGGAGTACAGGCAGATTTTCCCATTTTCTCCTATACGGTACTTATCTTTTGCCCTCTAGAATTATTACCCACATCCCATTATCTCCATTTTGGAATAGGATGGGTGCAATAAACGGGAGTCCACAGGCTGCAATAAGCCGATTTTTTGGGAGATAGGTGCAATAACCTTAGCCGCGAGTGCTATATAACCTCTAGCTCATCTTCCTACTCAGTGGTAATGAGACCCCCAGAGGTGAGTGGGGTGCACAGGGCAGTGGTGAGGAGATGGCACACAGGTAAAGGTATATGTTTGACATGTCAACACTGACAGAATGCTGACATTGTCAGAATATCAACATTGAAAATGTAGACAGAATGTTGACAACCGATTTTAGGGTTATGTGCAGGCTGCAGTAAGGGTTCAGGTTATTCACACCACCAATGCCGGATCCCACCCGGGAATTGGAAACGGGTCCTTCCTGGGTGGGATCTGGCATTGGACCCTAACAGCTGGCTTCCCGACTATATGCCGGGCCGGGGAGCGAAGGCGGACCCAGGAGCTCATCTACACGCATTGACCTGGGAACCCGTTCACGCTGCCACTGACCCGGTATTCAAAGCGGGAATAATACTGCTTTATTCCCGGGTTGAATTACTGGGTCCGGACGACCCGGGAATTCGACCATGGCCCATTCACACTGCACACTGACCCGTATCATATTGGGTTATTTGTGCGGTGTGAAAGGGGTATTACTCTATTGAAAATCAGATTATCAACATGCTAACTCACAATGTCGACATACTGGCACTATCAACATTATGTCAGTGCCAACATTTGACATTTCAAGATCCCAATCTGACCATGTCAATATTCAGATAACAGAAGTTTCCTACAGTATAAAGTATACTTATTGTGTGTTAGCATGTAACCCTGATTTAGGGTTTAAACAACACTTATACTGAGGTAGTTATAATATGGTGACTAAAATGGAGTATAAGCATATATATTATTCATATAAAAGTTAATGGATGTTGTAATACTGTATGCATGTTTTGAGGTAAATAATACAGTTCACATATATGTAATTGTATGTACATTGATGTAAATGTAGTGGTGAATACAATGAAGGCTTATTTTATGGTTTCACAGTGTATCTAAAGGGTTAATGTCCTTGTGCTCCTAACTGTCAATCACCTAGTGGGGTGATTGCCAGTGGGTGGGGCATCACCTCAGAGTGGGTCATGTGACTACTAGAGAGGGGTGGAGAGGTGCTGTGAGTGTAGCTGAGGGAGAGACTGCATATCCCTTGGTGAGAGGACATAGTTTTTTGCTGCTCCGGCCGTCGCCCGCATTAGAGCTGAGCGGTATACATTGCGGCGGCCGGAGGGGGCTTAGTGTGTGTAGCCAGAACAGGGCTTCCTTACTGTAAAGGTGGTGACAGCAGCATTGAGACTCAGAACTGTTCATAGAACCCAAGATCAGCGCTAGTCAACTCACCCAGCAGTATTGGAAGGGCACATCTGTGACAGGGAGACAGAGAGGGTTCCTTCCTACCTATTACCGGCACAGACTCTGACAGCCACAACAAAGAAGCCAGGACCAGCAGCAGAGGCTCCATTCTGTGTGGCTGTAAGTGTAAGGGAGGAGTCGGGGGAGCATCCTGCTGCAGCATCACTAGATCGTAGAAGTGTGAGTGTATAATCCAGCCATTTATATTACCCCTACACTAAGCACAGCAAGCATAGGTGACTATTGTACATAGTCAATTTCATATTGGGACTAAGGACTCCAGGGCTAGGCCGCAATAATGGCTATTAAGCAGGAGGATAGTAATGGGTCACAGTAGTCAGAGTGACCTATAATTACAGTTCCATGTATGGCTTAATCATAGTGCTAAGGAGAAGGTAGAAAGCACTGGGTATATATATGTAACAGGAGGAGTGGAGTGAAACTTGAACTGTTTAACGCTTCATAAATAGTTTTAAAACTCCCCCATATATCAGCATCACATCAGTCAAAGGAGAGCCAGAGACATTGTTCCGCAGCGCTAAATAGAAAGTAACACCCTAAAGCTGCCACCTAATGTGTGTATTTATGCCCCTGAATTAGCAGAATTAGAGTCAAGGACATTAAAGGTAGCCATACTACAGTGACATTGGATGAATGTTAAAGCCTCTTAGCCACAAAGGATTAGACTATCATCCCGATTCAAGGACTAGCTTGTGGCACTGTAATACAACTGTGTTATATGTATATTCGTGAACCCGTAAGAAGGACTGACACGTAAGAGACTATTAGTTTTAAAGTTAAAGGATTTGAGCTCGCTGTGACTATGATAAGAGAAACCATCTCTTGCAGATATATTTAATATAGACTCATCCTAAGAGACAACAATAATTTGAGGCATACAGGAATCGAAAAGCTATATATGCTCTGAACTATAGAAAGCATCAGCTACTTCAAATGGACACAAGGACGCAGCATAACAAAGGTTTATCATACCAGCTTCTTAGGAGTTTAGTTTAATACTGGACAACTACAGTAACATTTTTACTGAGGAAAGGATACAGATTCCTTGGTAATCAACTGTTGATGTTACTATCTATGAGCTAAATAGATACTTTCTGTTATCTGCCAAGGAGGAACTATAAGTAACCTTATAGGAGAAAGTAATCGCTACCATAAGTAGACTGAGCCAAACATCTTTCTCTTTAACTGAAGGGAGAACTGATAGTTGATACTAAAACATAGTGTCAGACATTCTGTATTAACTGCTGTTATTTTTAGGAAGTTTATGGGCCCTTATAGTGCACTATCATATTAAGAGTACCCGGGTCACTCTAACACCTAAGGGTGTGTTGAAAAGAAAAAGGATTTGTTGTATTGCATGCAGGTACTGTGTATAGGCCTAATTGACCGGGGGTTAGCATGGATTAATGACTTAAAGGGGAATGTGTAATTGATGAAATGTTAATGTATACTTAATCCATTTGGTACTGGTCATTAAAGTGTTATACTTGCCATGTGTGTCTGGTCCGTCTGGAAGTTGATCTGAAGATCCTGGAAGAAAGAGACAGGTATATTAGATAATATATCTATGATATAAGGGAATCATCCCCTAAGGATAGAGATCAGGCTTACTCAAGCAAGCCTTAACGGTAGTTAAATACTACACATAGCTTGAGTGGAGGCACAGCTATTAGGTAACCATCCCTTAATAGAATACATAGACAGCTCTCGTTCAAGGTATTGAGGGTAGGGTTACATTTGGAGGCACCGCGTGAGATAGAAGTTACACTCAGGCCCTGTTACACCACAGGTGTCAGCTGCCATTAATTATTATTGATAAAGTCCTCACATCCCTAAAAATAAAATACAAATATGGGAAAGAAGCAAAGGAACAGGGAGAAGGTTGGACATAAAGCCATTGCTGTATCAGTTGGGAGAGTTGAAGCCAATAGAGAATGTAAAAGTATGGACAAACAAGAGTACCATAAGGGACCAGGCTTAAAGGAAGAGGTGACATGCAAGTTTGTGGGAACTTTTGTAAATAACCTAGGTGTGAAAAATGAAAAAATATTAGATGTCCCTGTAGAGTTGGAGAAGAGAAAGAAAAAATCAAAGGACAAGAAAGTCAGACTTGATCCCCACCTAAAGGATAGTGAGGGAGGTGTTAGTGACAACCTTGCTCATACTTTGGTCGCTAACATGGATTATGGAATGAAAGGAGATAAGAATGTTCTACCACTGAAAGAGAGAGTTCCAGGGGAAGTGAAGATAGATGTAGGTATACAGAGATTAGAAACTGTGCTAAAGCAAATAGCTGAGGATTATAAGAAACATGGACAATTAGTATTAGCTCTTCCAAAAGATCAACAGAAGGACCTGCTTTCCCTGTTTCCAACTTCCATTGAGGAACCAACAAGAAGAGATAGCCCAGTGGATCTACAGACCCCGATAGAGGTGATAAGACATATAGCACTGGACAGGTCTAAACATATTTATCAGTTGTTGGAGGTTCTAGATGAAACCCGATGGAAGCTAAAAGAGGAACAGATGTTTAACACCAAAATTGATGAGAGGAACAAAGAGCTTGAAAGAGAACTTTGGTTTATACAGAGAGAGATGGAAACCATGGCATCTGATGAAAGACAAACCAGAGTGGATCAGGAGCAACAAAAGTTGATAATGTACCAGCAGCAGGAAGACAATATTCATTCTCTGGAATCAAAAATAACTGAGTTGTCTGAATTATTGGAAGTGGGTAAAGAAACTGAAAAGGAGGATCATATTTGTCTGAATGAAATGAAAGAAAGACTGTCTCAGCTAGAATCTGAGAATAAAATACTCAAGGATGCCAACTTCCTAAACAACTGTCCTGAAGACCGTATCCATGAATTTTCTATGCGACCGGATACTAAGGACATAGCATTACAGACTGAGGTAGTGGATGGTATATTGCTGAGACAATCTTCTATGAATAAAGTTGATAGTAAAGGGACACAGTATATGTCTCTTAAAATGACTGGCACAGTAATATGGTTCCATGTGAAGAAAGGCTATGGCTTCATTAAAAGGCATGACACCGGAGAAGACATATTTGTACATTGGACATCCATAACGAAGAATAACCCCCTAAAACTGTTGTACAGTGTAGGAGATGGAGAGAAAGTAGAATTTGAAGTGTTGGAAGGGGAAAAGGGTGTACATGCAGCAAATGTGACTGGCATAGGTGGAGTACCAGTGAAAGGGAGTCGATTTGCTCCAAACCGACGAGGATCATACAGTTATTGTTATCAACCACGAGAAAAAGCGGTTGATGAAGGAAGTGCATATTCAGAACAAAGGCAAGGGAGAGATCCAGCTCCATGTCATCCTTCTACAACCTTACATTACCGACCTCTCTCGAGATTCAATGGTAGAGTAAATCAGTCCCAGGATCAAGAAACGGAAAATTCAGATGCTAAAGACTTGATAACTTTAGAAGCTTCGTCAGAGAAAGAAACTAGTCTCAGTGAAAATCGTAGTGAGGTACATGATAACTTTACCCTAGCACAATCTCTTAAATCTTCCATCCGAAGTCCAGTACTAAAAGAAGTCAATAAATCAGGTGTAGAAGAGCAAGGGAAACCAGCACGATCAGAGAACACTATCCCTGGGAGGCATGAAGGCTATGTAGTTCCATCCCTCCCTATTTGGCCAACAGTTAAAATGGTTGAGATGAGGTGGCTTGCTAATGGATGTGAATGAATATATACTATTTTAGCATAGTGAGTAAGGTAGATGGTGCATTGGCACCTAAAGATGTTAAACAGTGACAATGCACCAGGGGGAGAAATGTAACCCTGATTTAGGGTTTAAACAACACTTATACTGAGGTAGTTATAATATGGTGACTAAAATGGAGTATAAGCATATATATTATTCATATAAAAGTTAATGGATGTTGTAATACTGTATGCATGTTTTGAGGTAAATAATACAGTTCACATATATGTAATTGTATGTACATTGATGTAAATGTAGTGGTGAATACAATGAAGGCTTATTTTATGGTTTCACAGTGTATCTAAAGGGTTAATGTCCTTGTGCTCCTAACTGTCAATCACCTAGTGGGGTGATTGCCAGTGGGCGGGGCATCACCTCAGAGTGGGTCATGTGACTACTAGAGAGGGGTGGAGAGGTGCTGTGAGTGTAGCTGAGGGAGAGACTGCATATCCCTTGGTGAGAGGACATAGTTTTTTGCTGCTCCGGCCGTCGGCCGCATTAGAGCTGAGCGGTATACATTGCGGCGGCCGGAGGGGGCTTAGTGTGTGTAGCCAGAACAGGGCTTCCTTACTGTAAAGGTGGTGACAGCAGCATTGAGACTCAGAACTGTTCATAGAACCCAAGATCAGCGCTAGTCAACTCACCCAGCAGTATTGGAAGGGCACATCTGTGACAGGGAGACAGAGAGGGTTCCTTCCTACCTATTACCGGCACAGACTCTGACAGCCACAACAAAGAAGCCAGGACCAGCAGCAGAGGCTCCATTCTGTGTGGCTGTAAGTGTAAGGGAGGAGTCGGGGGAGCATCCTGCTGCAGCATCACTAGATCGTAGAAGTGTGAGTGTATAATCCAGCCATTTATATTACCCCTACACTAAGCACAGCAAGCCATAGGTGACTATTGTACATAGTCAATTTCATATTGGGACTAAGGACTCCAGGGCTAGGCCGCAATAATGGCTATTAAGCAGGAGGATAGTAATGGGTCACAGTAGTCAGAGTGACCTATAATTACAGTTCCATGTATGGCTTAATCATAGTGCTAAGGAGAAGGTAGAAAGCACTGGGTATATATATGTAACAGGAGGAGTGGAGTGAAACTTGAACTGTTTAACGCTTCATAAATAGTTTTAAAACTCCCCCATATATCAGCATCACATCAGTCAAAGGAGAGCCAGAGACATTGTTCCGCAGCACTAAATAGAAAGTAACACCCTAAAGCTGCCACCTAATGTGTGTATTTATGCCCCTGAATTAGCAGAATTAGAGTCAAGGACATTAAAGGTAGCCATACTACAGTGACATTGGATGAATGTTAAAGCCTCTTAGCCACAAAGGATTAGACTATCATCCCGATTCAAGGACTAGCTTGTGGCACTGTAATACAACTGTGTTATATGTATATTCGTGAACCCGTAAGAAGGACTGACACGTAAGAGACTATTAGTTTTAAAGTTAAAGGATTTGAGCTCGCTGTGACTATGATAAGAGAAACCATCTCTTGCAGATATATTTAATATAGACTCATCCTAAGAGACAACAATAATTTGAGGCATACAGGAATCGAAAAGCTATATATGCTCTGAACTATAGAAAGCATCAGCTACTTCAAATGGACACAAGGACGCAGCATAACAAAGGTTTATCATACCAGCTTCTTAGGAGTTTAGTTTAATACTGGACAACTACAGTAACATTTTTACTGAGGAAAGGATACAGATTCCTTGGTAATCAACTGTTGATGTTACTATCTATGAGCTAAATAGATACTTTCTGTTATCTGCCAAGGAGGAACTATAAGTAACCTTATAGGAGAAAGTAATCGCTACCATAAGTAGACTGAGCCAAACATCTTTCTCTTTAACTGAAGGGAGAACTGATAGTTGATACTAAAACATAGTGTCAGACATTCTGTATTAACTGCTGTTATTTTTAGGAAGTTTATGGGCCCTTATAGTGCACTATCATATTAAGAGTACCCGGGTCACTCTAACACCTAAGGGTGTGTTGAAAAGAAAAAGGATTTGTTGTATTGCATGCAGGTACTGTGTATAGGCCTAATTGACCGGGGGTTAGCATGGATTAATGACTTAAAGGGGAATGTGTAATTGATGAAATGTTAATGTATACTTAATCCATTTGGTACTGGTCATTAAAGTGTTATACTTGCCATGTGTTTGGTCCGTCTGGAAGTTGATCTGAAGATCCTGGAAGAAAGAGACAGGTATATTAGATAATATATCTATGATATAAGGGAATCATCCCCTAAGGATAGAGATCAGGCTTACTCAAGCAAGCCTTAACGGTAGTTAAATACTACACATAGCTTGAGTGGAGGCACAGCTATTAGGTAACCATCCCTTAATAGAATACATAGACAGCTCTCGTTCAAGGTATTGAGGGTAGGGTTACAAGCATAAGACACCACCATTGTTGGAAGGTGTCTCTAGAAGATGCCTGTCTCTTTAGTACTGAGCTAATAAGTAGGAACAGTATTATTACCTATTCCAGAAGAGACTCCCTTGGCTTTCTCCTTTTTCTCCTCCGGTGTTATGCGCCTTCTTTTCCTAGCACCTGATAAGTACAATGTAAAAGTTATTCTATATTTGCTCCTACACACATAAGGGCTGATGCAGAGCTGAAGTCTGTGCATGGAGCACATGTTGCTTGTTATCGCACTGCGCATGTTCCATGACCAAGCGTACACAGCTATGGCCAATGCAGAGTCATACCATCTCAGACGCATTGCCACATGTGTAGAGTTAGCAGCACTAGGCATTCTCCTGTAGACTCATAGAGGGAGATACAATGCATTGCAGGCTATACAGAGCTGTGCGCACACCTAAGTATGCCTGTTGTCTGATGGATCTTATGTACCAGGTATAGGACTTGCTTACATGCAGACTGATAATGATGCTGGTGTGCCAGGTATAGGGCTAGGTTACATGCAGACTGATGATGATGCTGGTGTGCCAGGTATAGGGCTAGGTTATATGTAGACTGATAATGATGCTGGTGTGCCAGGTATAGGGCTAGGTTACATGCAGACTGATAATGATGCTGGTGTGCCAGGTATAGGGCTAGGTTATATGCAGACTGATGATGATGCTGGTGTGCCAGGTATAGGGCTAGGTTATATGTAGACTGATGATGATGCTGGTGTGCCAGGTATAGGGCTAGGTTATATGCAGACTGATGATGATGCTGGTGTGCCAGGTATAGGGCTAGGTTACATGCAGACTGATGATGATGCTGGTGTGCCAGATATAGGGCTAGGTTACATGCAGACTGATGATGATGCTGGTGTGCCAGGTATAGGGCTAGGTTATATGCAGACTGATGATGATGCTGGTGTGCCAGGTATAGGGCTAGGTTATATGTAGACTGATGATGATGCTGGTGTGCCAGGTATATGGCTAGGTTATATGTAGACTGATGATGATGATGATGATGATGGTGTGCCAAGTATAGGGCAAGGTCATATGCAGACTGATGATGATACTGATGTGCCAGGTATATGGCTAGGTCATATGCAAACTGATGATGATGCTGCTGTGCCAGGTATAGGGCTGGCTCATGTGGAGACTGATAATGATGCCAGTTGTGGACAGTGGCCCAGAGAGGGCAGGGGGGCAGGTACTTTTTATCAGGGCCTGTTGGAGCGTCCCCAAAGGAGTCCCTGGTCCAGCTGCCCCCCCTCCCCCTTGCAGAGAGCTGTCCAGGGAAAGAGAGAGCTGTGTGCTGAGCTGGAGCGAGAGGCAGATGCAGCAGCAGTCAATCCGCTTTGTGGCTGCACGGAGATCATGATTTTATTTTTTTTTTATTTTTTTTAAGAAGAGGGTCTGGCTATGCCTCCTCCTTTGACCATGCCCCCTTCTTGTACCAGGGCCAGGCAGACCTGTCGGTGCCCCTGGTTGTGGTACCAAGTGTATGGATAGGGGAATTGTGTGTATAACTGCATATGAGATATTACTGGTATCAGTGATCCAGCCTATAGACACCATACTGCTGTGACCCTGTCACTTACTGTTATTGGTAAGTGCACTTATGGAGCAGGGTGAGATTCTGAGCTGTGAGACATCTGCAGCATCTGAGCCAAGTAGTGGAGCTGATATGACTCAGGCCTAAGGACAAGTGCACACATGCATTCATTATGGGTTTAGTACACGTTCTTTACATCTAATAATGGTGCTCTGATGCTGACCATCAGATAATGTAAATGAATGGACCCATATGCATGTTTTATGACAAGCATTCACTTTAATAAATGCTGATGTTACCTGCTGCTTGTTCATAAGGGGCATATTAATCAATTATCAGGTTTTAGACCCAATAATTGTAATTTTTTTATTGTTGCTATTTGCGACAAGAAGACATTAAGTTTCACCCAATTGTACTTATGTACACATGCCGGATTAGTTAAAACAGGAAAATAATACTTACAGGGAATCTTCTTATCTTTATCCAGAAATGGCCCCTGAAACCGCTTCCTCTTCTTATCTGTCATTGCAGAATGGACATTGCATATTACAAGTTGGATTTATTTCATTTTATTCTTTGTACAGATATATAATTATATAATAGCATACTATTCTTATTATGAACATTTAGGGATTTTTTGTATGAACGCGGTAAATAAATGTATATTGGCTCTGTTGATTCAGTGTTGAAGGCTAACCGATGAATTAGTGGCAAATCCTCCATAGATGAGGGAAAACAGTCCATCTCCTCCCAGCCTGATTGCTATATAACCTCTAGCTTCATCTTCCTACTTAGGGCTGACCTTGGAAATGAGACCCCCAGAGGTGAGTGTGGTCATTGAGGCAGCAGTGAGGAGATGGCACACAGGTCCCAGAAGTGAGTGTGGTCCCCAGGGCAGCAGTGAGGTGGAACTCATGTCCAAGAGGCGAGTGAGGTGTCCTGGGCAGTGCTGAGGAGATTGCACACAGGTCCCAGAGGTGATTGGGGTCCCGGGGCAGCAGTGATATGACACACAAGCCCTAGAGGTGAGTGGGGTCCCGGGGTAGTGGTGAAAAGATGGCACATGGGTCTCAGAGGTGATTGGGGTCCCGGGGCAGCAGTGATATGACACACAAGCCCTAGAGGTGAGTGGGGTCCCGGGGTAGTGGTGAAAAGATGGCACATGGGTCTCAGAGGTGATTGGGGTCCCGGGGCAGCAGTGATATGACACACAAGCCCTAGAGGTGAGTGGGGACCCGGGGTAGTGGTGAAAAGATGGCACATGGATCTCAGAGGTGATTGGGGTCCCGGGGCAGCAGTGATACGACACACAAACGCTAGAGGTGAGTGGGGTCCCGGGGTAGTGGTGAAAAGATGGCACATGGTCTCAGAGGTGATTGGGGTCCCGGGGCAGCAGTGATATGACACACAAGCCCTAGAGGTGAGTGGGGTCCCGGGGTAGTGGTGAAAAGATGGCACATGGTCTCAGAGGTGATTGGGGTCCCGAGGCAGCAGTGATATGACACACAAGCCCTAGAGGTGAGTGGGGTCCCGGGGTAGTGGTGAAAATAAGATTTTAAACCTACCGGTAAATCTATTTCTCCTAGTCCGTAGAGGATGCTGGGGACTCCATAAGGACCATGGGGTATAGACGGGCTCCGCAGGAGACATGGGCACCTATAAAGAACTTTTAGTATGGGTGTGCACTGGCTCCTCCCTCTATGCCCCTCCTCCAGACCTCAGCTAGAGAACTGTGCCCAGAGGAGATGGACAATACGAGGAAAGGATTTTGTAAATCTAAGGGCATTCATACCAGCCCACACCAATCATACCATATAACCTGGAATACACATAACCAGTTAACAGTATGAACAAACAACAGCAACGGTCCAAGACCGATTCCAACTGTAACATAACCCTTATGTAAGCAATAACCATATACAAGTCTTGCAGATTTTCTGCACTGGGACGGGGGCGCCCAGCATCCTCTACGGACTAGGAGAAATAGATTTACCGGTAGGTTTAAAATCTTATTTTCTCTTACATCCTAGAGGATGCTGGGGACTCCGTAAGGACCATGGGGTTCATACCAAAGCTCCCAATCGGGCGGGAGAGTGCGGATGACTCTGCAACACCGACTGAGCAAATGCTAGGTCCTCATCAGCCAGGGTATCAAACTTGTAGAATTTAGCAAAAGTGTTTGACCCCGACCAAGTCGCTGCTCGGCAAAGCTGTAATGCCGAGACGCCTCGGGCAGCCGCCCAAGAAGAGCCCACCTTCCTAGTGGAATGGGCCTTTACTGAATGTGGTAACGGCAATCCAGCCGTAACATACACCTGCTGAATCGTGTTACAGATCCAGCGAGCAATAGTCTGCTTTGAAGCAGGCGCGCCAATCTTGTTGGCTGCATACAGAACAAACAGAGCCTCTGTTTTCCTAATTCTAGCCATCCTGGCTACATAAATCTTTAAGGCCCTGACTACATCCAGGGACCTGGAATCCTCCAAGTCACTCGTAGCCACAGGCACCACAATAGGTTGGTTTATATGGAATGAAGAAACCACCTTAGGTAAAAATTGAGGACGAGTCCTCAATTCCGCTCTATCAACATGAAAAATCAAGTAGGGGCTCTTGTGAGACAAGGCCGCTAATTCTGACACCCGCCTTGCAGATGCCAAGGCCAATAACATGACCACCTTCCAGGTGAGAAATTTCAACTCAACCGTGTTAAGGGGTTCAAACCAGTGTGATTTTAGGAACTGCAACACCACGTTCAGGTCCCATGGTGCCACTGGGGGCACAAAAGGAGGTTGGATGTGTAGCACTCCCTTTACAAAAGTCTGGACTTCTGGAAGAAAAGCCAATTCCTTCTGAAAGAATATCGACAGAGCCGAAATCTGTACCTTAACAGAGCCTAATTTTAGGCCCATATCCACTCCTGTCTGTAGGAAGTGGAGAAAACGACCCAAAAGGAAATCTTCCGTAGTAGCATTCTTGGTTTCACACCAAGAGACATATTTCCGCCAGATACGGTGATAATGTTTTGCCATCACCTCCTTCCTAACCTTTATTAGAGTAGGTATGACCTCTTCCGGAATACCCTTCTCAGCTAGGATCCGGCGTTCAACCGCCATGCCGTCAAACGTAACCGCGGTAATTATTGGAACATGCAGGGCCCCTGCTGCAACAGGTCCTCCCTTAGAGGAAGAGGCCAAGGATCTTCTGTGAGCATCTCCTGAAGACCTGAGTACCAGGCCCTTCGAGGCCAGTCTGGAACAATGAGTATTGTCTGTACTCTTTTTCGCCTTATGATCCTAAACACCTTTGTGATGAGAGGAAGAGGAGGAAACACGTAGACCGATTGGAACACCCATGGCGTTACCAGAGCATCTACTGCTATTGCCTGAGGGTCCCGGGACCTGGCACAATACCTCCGAAGCTTCTTGTTGAGGCGTGACGCCATCATATCTATTTGAGGAACTCCCCAAAGACCCGTTATCTCTGCAAAGACTTCTTGATGAAGTCCCCACTCTCCTGGATGGAGATCGTGTCTGCTGAGGAAGTCTGCCTCCCAGTTGTCCACACCCGGAATGAAGACAGCTGACAGAGCGCTTACGTGATTTTCCGCCCAGCGAAGAATCCTGGTGGATTCTGCCATCGCGACTCTGCTCCTTGTCCCGCCTTGGCAGTTCTCATGAGCTACTGCTGTGACATTGTCCGATTGAATCAGTACCGATAGGTTTCGAAGAAGACTCTACGCTTGTCGAAGGCCGTGGTATATGGCCATTAATTCCAACACGTTGATGTGCAGGCAGGACTCCTGGCTTGTCCATAGTCCTTGAAAATTTCTTCCTTGGGTGACTGCTCCCCATCCTCGGAGGCTCGCGTCCGTGGTTACCAGAACCCAGTCCCGAATGCCGAATCTGCGACCCTCTAGGAGGTGAGCACTTTGCAGCCACCATAGAAGAGACACCCTGGCCCTGGGGGACAGTGTTATCTTTTGATGTAATTGTAGATGGGACCCAGACCATTTGTCCAGAAGGTCCCATTGAAACGTCCTCGCATGGAACCTGCCGAAGGGGATGGCCTCGTAGGCTGCCACCATTTTCCCCAGAACACGAGTGCATTGATGAACTGACACTCTTTTAGGCTTTAGCAGGTCTCTGACCATGTTCTGGAGGTCCTGTGCTTTTTCCAACGGGAGAAAAACCTTCTTTTGTTCCGTGTCCAGTATCATACCTAGGAACGCTAGTCGAGTTGTTGGAACCAACTGTGACTTAGGTAGATTGAGAATCTAACCGTGTTGCTGGAGTACTGTCAGAGAGAGTGACACGTTTCTCAGCAATTGCTCTTTTGATCTCGCCTTTATCAGGAGATCGTCCAAATATGGGATAATTGTGACTCCTTGCTTGCGCAGGACCACCATCATTTCTGCCATTATCTTGGTGAAAATCCTCGGGGCCGTGGAAAGCCCAAACGGCAACGTCTGAAACTGGTAATGACAATCCTGTACAGCGAATCTCAGGTACTCCTGATGAGAGGGATATATGGGGACATGAAGGTAAGCATCCTTTATGTCCAGTGACACCATAAAATCCCCCCCCCCCCCTCCAGGCTGGCTATTACCGCTCGGAGCGATTCCATCTTGAATTAGAATCTTTTCAAGAACAGGTTTAGGGATTTTAGATTTAAAATGGGTCTGACCGAACCATCCGGCTTCGGGACCACAAAGAGGGTCGAATAGTACCCTTTTCCCTGTTGGTTCAGAGGAACCCTGATAATTACTTGCTGTTGACACAGCGTTTGAATTGCAGCTAACACTACATCCCGCTCTGGGGTAGAAGTTGGTAAGGCCGACTTGAAAAATCGGCGTGGGGGCACCTCTTCGAATTCCAGTTTGTAGCCTTGGGAAACTATTTCCAACGCCCAAGGATTCACGCCTGACCTGACCCAGACCTGGCTGAAGAGTCGAAGGCGTGCCCCCACTGGTGCGGACTCCCGCAGGGGAGCCCCAGCGTCATGCAGTGGGTTTTGTAGAAGCCGGGGAGGACTTCTGTTCCTGGGCACCAGCCTAAGCAGGTGTTCTCTTTCCTCTACCCTTACCTCTGGCAAGGAAGGAGGATCCCCGACCTCTTCTGGACTTTTGCGACCGAAAGGACTGCATGTGATATTGTGGAGTTTTCTTTTGCTGTTGGGGAATAAAAGGTAAAAAAGGTAGATTTACCCACGGTAGCTGTGGAAACCAGGTCCACGAGTCCATCCCCAAACAACACGTCACCCTTATAGGGTAAAACCTCCATATGCTTTTTCGAATACGCATCACCCGTCCATTGGCGGGTCCATAAGAATCGTCTCGCTGAAATAGCCATGGCATTGACTCTGGAACCCAGCAACCCAATGTCCCTTTGAGCGTCTCTCATATACAAGACTGCGTCTTTAATATTGGCTAGAGTTAACAAAATAGCATCCCTATCTAGGGTATCAAGGTCAGCCGACAGGGTATCTGTCCAAGCTGCAACTGCGCTACATACCCATGCCGACGCAATTGCCGGTCTGAGCAAAGCACCAGTATGTGAATAAATAGACTTTAATGTAGTCTCCTGCCTGCGGTCCGCAGGGTCCTTGAGGGCCGCTGTGTCTGGAGACGGCAGCGCCACTTTCTTGGACAGGCGTGTTAAGGCCTTGTCCACAGTGGGAGAGGATTCCCAACGTACCCTGTCCTGTATAGGGAAAGGGTATGCCATATTAATTCTTTTGGGAATCTGCAGCCTCTTATCTGAAGTCTCCCAAGCTTTTTCAAATAACTCGTTAAGTTCATGAGATGGGGGAAAGTTTATTATCTGTTTCTTTCCCTTAAACATGTGTACCCTCGTGTCTGGAACAGAGGGTTCATCAGCAATATGCAACACATCTCTTATTGCAATAATCATACACTGAATACTCTTTGTCACCTTAGGGTGCAATCTAGCTTCATCATAGTCGACACTGGAATCAGAGTCCGTGTCAGTATCTGTGTCCACAATTAGTGACAAGGGACGCTTTTGAGACCCCGACAGGCCCTGTGAGTCGGTCCAATCCGAGGATTGACCCCCTGATGCCTCCCTGGATTCAGCTTTATCTAGCCTCTTATGTAAAGATGCCACACTTGCATTCAACATATGCCACATGTCCATCCATTCCTGAGTCGGCACTACCGACGGGGACACACCACTCATCTGCTCCACCTCCTCCTTGGAGAAGCCTTCCGCTTCAGACATGCCGACACGCACGTACCAACACCCTACACACACAGGGATAAACCTATAAGGGGACAAATCCCCAACCAGGCCCTTAGGAGAGACAGAGAGAGAGTATGCCAGCACACACCCAGCGCCAAACTGACACTGGAAAATCCAGACAGCGCTTTTATATTATTATATAATGCCAATCTTCCCACTCACTGCGCTCCAATGTGCCCCCCTCCTCTTTTTCAGCCCTCTGACGTGTTCAGCAGGGGAGAGTCCGGGGAGCCAGCGTTCTCTGCAGCCTCTGTGGAGAAAATGGTGCTGGTTAGTGCTGAGGGATCAAGCTCCGCCCCCTCCAGCGGCGGGCTTCGGTCCCTCTTCAATTTTAATAAAATGGCGGGGGTCATCTATTTGCTGCCTCCGCAGCCTAATGTGACCTTTTTTGCCCAAAAACGAGGTTTATTGCTGCCCAGGGCACCCCCCCTGCGCCCTGCACCCATCAGTGTGTCTGTGTGTGGGAGCAATGGCGCGCAGCTTACCGCTGCGCGCTTTACCTCATGAAGATCTGAAGTCTTCTGCCGCCTTTGACGTCTTCTTGCTTCTCATACTCACCCGGCTTCTATCTTCCGGCTCTGTGAGGAGGACGGCGGCACGGCTCCGGGACGAACACCAGGGTGAGACCTGTGTACCGACTCCCTCTGGAGCTAATGGTGTCCAGTAGCCTAAGAAGCAGAGCCTATCATTTAAGTAGGTCTGCTCCTATCCCCTCCGTCCCACGATGTAGGTAATCTGTTGCCAGCAGTGCTCCCTGAAAATAAAAAACCTAACAAAATTATTTTTTCCACAGAAAACTCAGGAGAGTTCTCTGCAGTGCACCCTTCTCCTCTGGGCACAGGATCTAACTGGGGTCTGGAGGAGGGGCATAGAGGGAGGAGCCAGTGCACACCCATACTAAAAGTTCTTTATAGGTGCCCATGTCTCCTGCGGAGCCCGTCTATACCCCATGGTCCTTACGGAGTCCCCAGCATCCTCTAGGACGTAAGAGAAAAGATGGCACATGGGTCTCAGAGGTGATTGGGGTCCCGGGGCAGCATTGATATGACACACAAGCCCTAGAGGTGAGTGGGGTCCCGGGGTAGTGGTGAAAAGATGGCACATGGGTCTCAGAGGTGATTGGGGTCCCGGGGCAGCAGTGATATGACACACAAGTCCTAGAGGTGAGTGGGGTCCCGAGGTAGTGGTTAAAAGATGGCACATGGGTCTCAGAGGTGATTGGGGTCCCGGGGCAGCAGTGATATGACACACAAGCCCTAGAGGTGATTGGGGTCCCGGGGTAGTGGTGAAAAGATGGCACATGGGTCTCAGAGGTGCTTGGGGTCCCGGGGCAGCAGTGATATGACACACAAGCCCTAGAGGTGAGTGGGGTCCCAAGGGTAGTGGTGAAGAGATGGCACATGGGTCTCAGAGGTGCTTGGGGTCCCGGGGGAGCAGTGAGATGACACACAAGCCCTAGAGGTGAGTGGGGTCCCGGGGTAGAGGTAAAAAGATGGCACATGGGTCTCAGAGGTGCTTGGGGTCCCGGGGGAGCAGTGAGATGACACACAAGCCCCAGAAGTGAGTGGGGTCCCAGGGCAGCATTGAAGAGATTTATCTAACATGAGTCAGGAGACTGAACACTGATTGCTTTTAAGATTGTCCTTTGAAAAGGGCAATGGGCTGTAAAAAGCAAATAGATATTTTTCTTTCTAAAGTGGGATATACACGGAGTGATCGCTTCTTAAAATCTAAGCAATCTGATTAGATTGCTTAGATTTTACACACGGATCTCTCGTGTGTGTGCCCCCGAGCAATAGCGATCAGCGGTCCCGCATATTGCTATCGCCGGTGCTAGATTGGCCTGCATGCAGGCACAATCTAGCACATCACTCATTTCACCCGCTGGGTGAAATGAGCGCCCCCACACCCCATCCCCCCCTCGATCAGCACACATCGCGCTGTGCTGAGCGGGGGGAGAGATGTGTGCTGAGTGGTCTGTGGCAGATCGCTCAGCACACATCTAAAGACTGACTATTAAGTGGGCTAACACTTGAGCCTCAGCACACTATCAAAATATCTGAAGTACCTGAGGACCTATATAGACCTCTGGCCCCAGCTGCTTAAAACTTTAATTCCACAAGAGTGGGTGCATGTGGTATTCATTCCCCCTGCCCCCCATCCCTGATAATCTGGTTAATTCCTCTTCTGTTCTCCGGGGTTGATCCTATTAGCCACAATGATAATAGGGTAATATGTTCGATCCCGTATACCCCTTTTACACCGCCAGCATATAACACGGGTTATTGCACATGAAGGTGCATAACCCGTGTTGCTGGTTGGTGTAATAGGGCATAGTTGGAATAGTCCGGGTTGAGTGACCCGGTATTCCCACCCGGGAAACTGTGCAGTGTAAACGGGAGCCGGATCGCACGACGCGGCTTCCCGTTTACAGTCTATGTGCATCTCCAAGCACCGCCCCCGTCACGTCACCGGCAACGTCACCAACCCAGCAATATGCTGGGCTGGTGACTCCGGTGGGAAAGGGGGCTGACGCAGGTCACAGCCGGGTAGCACCCGTGTAAGGCTCCCAGGTGAAATCTGCGATTTTAGTCTAAAAGTGGTATTAGTTTCCGCTTTTGATACAAACCTCCTGAGTCGCCCTTTCTTATTCCACAGCCTAGGTTACTAAAACTGATCAGATGTACAATATTGTTATTGAATGTACTCCCTCTCTTTTAGAATGCGTGTGTGTGACTGAGTGCGTGTGTTGGTAATAAAATATTGTGTGTTTTTGTTCTAAAACTAGGCAGAAAGCAGCAGAGTCTGACACCTGTCCTGAGTCTGGCAAACATTCCTGCTTTTGGGAAGCTGGATCCTGACTGTAGGGACTACTATGAGTAATGTCCCACTTTACCCTGCTCTGTCAATCCACTCCTTCCTACTAGCAAATAATGTGCTGTACTACAGCGTCACACTACTCCTCCATTATGTAGAAGGCCTGTGTATAGCGCTGGAGCTGTCATTAGTGGGCAGAGTCACTGGTACTGACTCTATTCCTTTCCACGTGAAGCAGCAGGGGTTGCAGCTGCTGTGAAGGCCACAGCTTCCCTCTATCAATCATGCAGCTGGTGAGAACTTGGGGTGTGGGGAGGGCCTTTGGTTACAGGTGATAATGATAGAATGGTGGGGGAGCATATGTGACATGGGGTGAGTGGGGAAGGCATATGGCACACCATTCTCACCTTGCCACAGATGGTGCTGAGGCTCAAGCACTTCTCAAACACAGTTACACAACATTAATAAAACATCCATGCACCTCTAGCATAGAAGTGACCTAGAAAGTACAACTATGGATAGTCATTTTTTATTATATCTAAACAAATATACTGTGATAAACAGCATACTTACCACTAGAGGGTGATGAGGTGCTTGGATGTCCAGAGTTCTTGTTCACCTTAAAAATGAAAATATGGTCTTTATCAGTGGCGTAACTACTGCCCCCGCAGTCCTCGCGGTGGCTTGGGGGCGAGGGGCTGCGGGGGCGCCACTGATTTACAGCAGACTGACATGCGGACGAGCGTCCGCATGTCAGTCTGCAGTCTCCTTCCCTCCGCCGCTTGTTGGAGGGACACGGAGGGACAGCGCGCCTCCCTGTGTCCCTCCTGCTGCATCATCTCCGGCGGCCGCGGGTCTAATAGGGGAAAGTGCCGTCCGTGAGCTCTAATTGGCTCACGAACCGGCACTTCCCCCTATTAGACCCGCGGCCGCCGGAGATGATGCAGCAGGAGGGACACAGGAGAGGTGAGCTGTGCCCTCCGTGTCCCTCCAAAAAGCGACGGGGGGGGGGGGAATATCTGGCACTGGGGGCATATATGGCACGGGGGGGGAGGAATATCTGGCACTGGGGCATTTCTGGCACTGGGGGCATATCTGGCACTTGGGGGGGGTATCTGGCACTGGGGCATATATGGCACTGGGGGGGAATATCTGGCACTGGGGGCATATATGGCACTGGTGGGGATATCTGGCACTGGGGGCATATATGGCACGGGGGGCATATATGGCACTGGGTGGAATATCTGGCACTGGGGGGAATATCTGGCACTGGGGGGGGATATCTGGCACTGGGGCATATATGGCACTGGGGGGAATATCTGGCGCTGGGGGGGGGATATCTGGCACTGGGGCATATATGGCACTGGGGGGAATATCTGGCACTGGGGGGGATATCTGGCACTGGGGGGGAATATCTGGCACTGGGGGCATATATGGCACTGGGGGGGATATCTGGCACTGGGGGCATATATGGCACGGGGGGAATATCTGGCACTGGGGGGGAATATCTGGCACTGGGCTCATATATGGCACGGGGGAATATCTGGCACTGGGGGGGCATATTTGGCACTGGGGGGGAATATATGGCACTGGGGGCATATCTGGCACTGGGGGCATATGTGGCACTGGGGGGGGGAATATCTGGCACTGGGGGCATATGTGGCACTGGGGGGGTATATGTGTACCTGGCACATGGGGACGACGACTATATTTGGCACTGGGGCATGTAAGTACACTGGGGACATATGTGGCACTGGGAGCACAGCCCTAGCAACAAGGACTACCTCCTAGCAACGAGCATGACACCCAGTGCATGAAACACCTGGCAACGAGCATGACACCCAGTGCATGAAACACCTGGCAACGAGCATGACACCCAGTGCATGAAACCCCTGGCAACGAGCATGACACCCTGAGCATGAAAACCCCTGGCACCGTGCATGGAACCAAGAGCATGAAACCCCTGGCAACGAGCATGACACCCAGTGCATGAAACCCCTGACAACGAGCAGGTAATTGAAAAGTAATTAGAAGCCTTACTGTAGGACTTAATGTGTAATGGGCATTACGGTGTGTGGCATAATGTATCACGGACATTGCGGTGTGTGTCATAATGTGTCACAGGCATTACGGTGTATGGTATACTATATCGCGGGCATTGTGATATGTGGTATAATGTCTCAGGGTCATTGCAGTGTGTGGCATAATGTATCACGGACATTGCGGTGTGTGTCATAATGTGTCAGGCATTACGGTGTGTGGTATACTATATCACGGGCATTGTGGTATGTGGTATAATGTCTCAGGGTCATTGCAGTGTGGCATAATACATAACGGGCATTGCGATGTGTGGCATAGGGTATAACGGGCAGGGCATTGCGGTATGTGTCACAGGCATTACGGTGTATGGTATACTATATCACGGGCATTGTGGAAATGTCTCAAGGTCATTGCAGTGTGTGGCATAATGTGTCACAGGCATTGTATGTGCTATAATGTATCGGGCATTGCAGTGTGTGGCATAATGTATCACGGACATTGCGGTGTGTGTCATAATGTGTCACAGACATTGTATGTGCTATAATGTATCAGGGGCATTGCAGTGTGTAGCATAATGTATAACGGGCATTGCGATTCCTGTCATAATGTGTCACAGGCATTACGGTGTGTGGCATAATGTGCCACAGACATTACGGTGTGTGGCATAATGTGTCGGGGGCATTACAGTGTGTGCATATTGTGTCGTGCATTATTGTGTGCAGCATAATGTCTAAGGGCCATTGCAGTATGTGGCATAATGTATACTGGGCATTACTATAAGGAGGAAAAATGACAAATAATGTAAGGGGCATGAATCAGGATTATTTTTCTTTCCTGTGGTGGCCAACGTATGGGCGTGCAGGTTGCAAAACTGGGGTATAAGGTAGTCTTTTCCTGCAATGCCATGCCCCTTTATGCGAAACCACGCCCACTCCAACAAAACCACGCCCCTTTTTTGGCGCGCGCGCCTTTGGCGCGCGCATATTCATCCCTTTCTTGCTCCCAATTATGGAGCATGAAGGGGGGGGGGGGCGCCAAAGAATTTTTTGGCTTGGGGGAGAAAAATTTCTAGTTACGCCACTGGTCTTTATACAACAGGCATTCCCAACCACGGTCCTCGAGGCACACTAACAGTGCAGGTTTTAGTGATATCCAGGCTTCAGCACAGGTGACTTAATTAGTAGCTCAGTTATTTTGATTTAACCATCTGTGCTGCAGCCTGGATATCACTAAAACCTGCACTGTTGGTGTGCCTTGAGGACCGTGGTTGGGAATGCCTGTTATACAAGATCGGATTAATAATCTCATTAAGACAGATCATTATAATAGATTTAAAACAATTATTTTGTAATAGTCTGAATTGTTTTGCATTGTATAGGAAGAAGTGAGGATATACCACTGTTCTAGTGGTTCCCATATAGTTTGGGAACCACTGCCATAGTATACAATATATCCAACATATAACATTCTAATAGCACTCTCAATTACCTGTCCTTAGCTGTTGTCCTTACTGATACAGCTCACTGTAAACTGTATAAAAAAGGCTTAAATGTATAAATGTCCCTTTATTTTGCTGCTTTTAAATTGTATTAATTTAGTAACAATTAATTTTAACAGATTACACTTTCCTAACTTTTTTTAAATATTGGGCAAAACAATTTTACTATCATCATAATTATTATTATAATCGATTTATACAATGTTCCTCTTCAATAAAAAATCTCAGTGCGAGTGCAATTGCAACAGTACTTTGACCGGTGTGCAGTGCAATCATGGGACATGCACCGTCTGCCACTAATCTCTCTATTACGTGAACTTCCAAATTGCATACAAATATGAATTAGGGCCCATAGCACAACTATCATGCACACATAACACTGAAGGTAATATGAAAGGCAGAATCTTGCTGCATAATTTTGTAGATGTAAAAAGGTAGATATGGGGTTTATTTAATGGAGGGCAAATTATATAAATTCCTGATTATTTTTATTTGTGCCATGGGATTAGAGTTTCCATAAAGGCAGAACTTGGCATTTTGGGTTGGTAACCACCAGATCTTGCCTTTACAATAATAGCTGCTTTACATCTCATAGCAAAATTATCAAATATCAGTAATTATGACAAACTGCACAACATCAGATTTACTAGCCAGAGAAGTACAATCTGTGATTTATGTTCCATGGTGGGCACACTTATTACTACAAATGTATTTCTAACTACACACATTCCCCATTGTAGTGTATCTCTGGAAGAAACGGAGACATAAGTTGGGTGGCGTTATATATGGTGTAGATAGCAAAGGGCCTAATATACCATTTATCTAGACTGGAAAAGCCTTTATACTGTATGTTTACTATGTAACTCTACTAATGAGCCACCAGGCACAGGTTCCTTTACTAAACATTAAATAGCATAACTACCATTTACTCTGAAGACTTAAGTCCCCTCAATGAGAAAATAATTTACTACTAGGAAAAGAAATCTCTCTTACTATATCTGTATAATTCTACAGGTACAAGTACAGTACAGTATCTATACATGATACAGACCTTTATGCAGTGATATGATCTAACACTGAGAGAAATTACCAACCTAAAAGGTAGCTATTGCTGCATTTATACAGCTTGATAATAAGGAAAGAATATGACAAGTCTATACTCACATCCATTATTGGGTGCCAACCATACAATATGGGTCTTGATGGTAACGTATTCTCTGAAAATCAGCAAATGAAGCAGCAAAGATGCAGCAACACGAATCACGTCCAGTAGTTTGCGAACACAAAATCTACTCTGCCGTAATAACAAGTTCCTCAGCACAGTTCCATCTTGGTGTCTAGTATAGCAGACAATCAGCTGTCTCAAGTGTTAAGTAGTACTATAACAGATACATAGACTTTAAGGCCTAGTATACATAATGCACATCATGTAATACCCAAAGTATACAGTTGAAAGTGGGCGAGACAGACAAAAAAAAACTCTTTTTGGGAGCACTCAATTTCATTATGGTGAAGTAAATAAATTGTATGCGTATATCGAATATGATAATGATCTAAAACTTAACCTTTAATTGGTTCCCTAATAAAATTTTGAATTAAAACCATTAAACAAAAACTTGATTGCCTTTTTAACAAATAATGTTCAAGCTACAGAATTAACAGCGGGTGAAAATCTTTTAGAATGTATTCTGGATTCCTATAGAACAATAGAAAGGAGTCCGACTGACCTGTGGTATTACACCTGTGGTTATTAACCTTGGAAATATATATATATATATATATATATAAAAGAAAACACAAAAGTATCTTTCTCTAACGTCCTAAGTGGATGCTGGGGACTCCGTAAGGACCATGCTGGGGACTCCGTAAGGACCATGGGGAATAGCGGCTCCGCAGGAGACTGGGCACATCTAAAGAAAGCTTTAGGACTATCTGGTGTGCACTGGCTCCTCCCCCTATGACCCTCCTCCAAGCCTCAGTTAGATCTTTGTGCCCGAACGAGAAGGGTGCACACTAGGGGCTCTCCTGAGCTTCTTAGTGAAAGTTTTAGTTTAGGTTTTTTATTTTCAGTGAGACCTGCTGGCAACAGGCTCACTGCATCGAGGGACTAAGGGGAGAAGAAGCGAACTCACCTGCGTGCAGAGTGGATTGGGCTTCTTAGGCTACTGGACATTAGCTCCAGAGGGACGATCACAGGCCCAGCCATGGATGGGTCCCAGAGCCGCGCCGCCGGCCCCCTTACAGAGCCAGAAGACAGAAGAGGTCCGGAAAATCGGCGGCAGAAGACATCCTGTCTTCACCAAGGTAGCGCACAGCACTGCAGCTGTGCGCCATTGCTCCTCAGCACACTTCACACTTCGGTCACTGAGGGTGCAGGGCGCTAGGGGGGGGCGCCCTGAGCAGCAATAAAAACACCTTGGCTGGCGAAAATACATCACATATAGCCCCCAGGGCTATATGGATGAATTTTAACCCCTGCCAGAATCCATAAAAAAGCAGGAGAAAAGTCTGCGAAAAAGGGGCGGAGCCTATCTCCTCAGCACACTGGCGCCATTTTCCCTCACAGCTCCGTTGGAGGGAAGCTCCCCTGGCTCTCCCCTGCAGTCACTACACTACAGAAAGGGTTAAAAAAGGAGAGGGGGGCACTAATTAGGCGCAGTATTAACAATACAGCAGCTATAAGGGGAAAAACACTTATATAAGGTTATCCCTGTATATATATGGCGCTTTGGTGTGTGCTGGCAAACTCTCCCTCTGTGTGTGTGCTGTATGTCGGTACGTTTGTGTCGACATGTATGAGGAGAAAAATGATGTGGAGACGGAGCAGATTGCCTGTAATAGAGATGTCACCCCCTAGGGGGTCGACACCTGAGTGGATGAACTGTTGGAAGGAATTACGTGACAGTGTCAGCTCTGTATAAAAGACAGTGGTTGACATGAGACAGCCGGCTACTCAGCTTGTGCCTGTCCAGACGTCTCATAGGCCGTCAGGGGCTCTAAAGCGCCCGTTACCTCAGATGGCAGATATAGACGCCGACACGGATACTGACTCCAGTGTCGACGGTGAAGAGACAAATGTGACTTCCAGTAGGGCCACACGTTACATGATTGAGGCAATGAAAAATGTTTTACACATTTCTGATAATACGAGTACCACCAAAAAGGGGTATTATGTTCGGTGAGGAAAAACTACCTGTAGTTTTCCTGAATCTGAGAAATTAAATGAGGTGTGTGATGATGCGTGGTTTTCCCCCGATAACAACTGATAATTTCTAAAATGTTATTGGCATTATATCCTTTCCCGCCAGAGGTTAGGGTGCGTTGGGAAACAACCCCTAGGGTGGATAAAGCGCTCACACGCTTGTAAGGGCTCTACCCTCTCCTGAGATGGCCGCCCTTAAGGATCCTGCTGATAGAAAGCAGGAGGGTATCCTAAAATGTATTTACACACATACTGGTGTTATACTGCGACCAGCAATCGCCTCAGCCTGGATGTGCAGTGCTGGGTTGGCGTGGTCGGATTCCCTGACTGAAAATATTGATACCCTAGATAGGGACAGTATATTTTGCCTATAGAGCATTTAAAAGATGCATTTCTATATATGCGTGATGCACAGCGGAATATTTGCCGACTGGCATCAAGTCTAAGTGCGTTGTCCATTTCTACCAGTAGAGGGTTATGGACACGTCAGTGGTCAGGTGATGTGTATTCCAAACGGCATTTGGAAGTATTGCCTTAATAAGGGGAGGAGTTATTTGGGGTCGATCTTTCAGACCTGGTGGCCACGGCAACAGCTGGGAAATCCACGTTTGTACCCCAGGTCGCCTCTCAACATGAGAAGACGCTGTATTACCAGGCGCAGTCTTTTCGTGGACAAGCGGGCAAAATGTTCCTCATTTCTGCCCCGTGACAGAGGGAGAGGAAAAAGGCTGCAGAAATCAGCCAGTTCCCAGGAACAGAAACCCTCTCCCGCCTCTGCCAAGCCCTCAGTATGACGCTGGGGCTTTACAAGCAGAATCAGGCACGGTGGGGGGCCCGTCTCAATGAATTTCAGCGCGCAGTGGGCTCACTCGCAAGTAGACCCCTGGATCCTTCAGGTGATATCTCAGGGGTACAAATTAGAATTCGAGACGTCTCCCCCTCGCCGTTTTCCTAAAGTCGGCTTTACCGATGTCTCCTTCTGACAGGGAGACAGTTTTGGAAGCCATTCACAAGCTGTATTCCCAGCAGGTGATAATCAAGGTACCCCTCCTGCAACAGGGAACGGGGTATTATTCCACACTGTCGTGGTACCGAAGCCGGACGGCTCGGTGAGACCGATTCTAAATCTAAAATCTTTGAACACTTACATACAGAGGTTCAAATTCAAGATTGAGTCACTCAGAGCAGTGATTGCGAACCTGGAAGAAGGGGACTACATGATGTCTCGGGACATCAAGGATGCTTACCTTCATGTCAAAATTTACCCTTCTCACCAAGGGTACCTCAGGTTTATGGTACAGAACTGTCACTATCAGTTCAGACGCTGCCGTATGGATGGTCCACGGCACCCCGGGTCTTTACCAAGGTAATGGCCGAAATGATGATATTCCTTCGAAGGAAGGGAATTTTAGTTATCCCTTACTTGGACGATTCCCTGATAAGGGTAAGATCCAGGGAACAGTTGGAGGTCGGTGTAGCACTATCTCAGGTAGTGTTGCGGCAGCACGATTGGATTCTCAATATTCCAAAATCGCAGCTGGTTCCGACGACTTGTCTTCTGTTCCTAGGGATGATCCTGGACACAGTCCAGAAAAAGGTGTTTCTCCCGGAGGGGAAAGCCAGGGAGTTATCCGAGCTAGTCAGGAACCTCCTAAAACCGAGCCAAGTCTCAGTGCATCAATGCACAAGGGTTCTGGGTAAAATGGTGGCTTCCTACGAAGCAATCCCATTCGGCAGATTCCACGCAAGAACTTTCCAGTGGGACCTGCTGGACAAATGGTCCGGGTCGCATCTTCAGATGCATCAGCGGATAACCCTGTCACCAAGGACAAGGGTGTCCCTCCTGTGGTGGTTGCAGAGTGCTCATCTTCTAGAGGGCCGCAGATTCGGCATTCAGGACTGGGTCCTGGTGACCACGGATGCCAGCCTGCGAGGCTGGGGAGCAGTCACACAGGGAAGGAATATCCAGGGCTTATGGTCAAGCCTGGAGACATCACTTCACATAAATATCCTAAAGCTAAGGGTTATTTACAATGCTCTAAGCTTAGCAAGACCTCTGCTTCAAGGTCAGCCGGTGTTGATCCAGTCGGACAACATCACGGCAGTCACCCACGTAAACAGACAGGGTGGCACAAGAAGCAGGAGGGCAATGGCAGAAGCTGCAAGGATTCTTCGCTGGGCAGAAAATCATGTGATAGCACTGTCAGCAGTATTCATTCCGGGAGTGGACAACTGGGAAGCAGACTTCCTCAGCACGACCTCCACCCGGGAGAGTGGGGACTTCACCCAGAAGTCTTCCACATGATTATAAACCGTTGGGAAAAACTCGACAGGTATTGCGCCAGGTCAAGGGACCCTCAGGCAATAGCTGTAGACGCTCTGGTAACACCGTGGGTGTACCAGTCAGTGTATGTGTTCCCTCCTCTGCCTCTCATACCCAAGGTACTGAGATTGATAAGATGGAGAGGAGTAAGCACTATATTCGTGGCTCCGGATTGGCCAAGAAGGACTTGGTAACCGGAACTTCAAGAGATGCTCACGGAGGATCCGTGGCCTCTACCTCTAAGAAGGGACCTGCTCCAACAAGGACCCTGTCTGTTCCAAGACTTACCGCGGCTGCGTTTGACGGCATGGCGGTTGAACGCCGGATCCTGAAGGAAAAAAGGCATTCCGGATGAAGTCATCCCTATCCTGATCAAAGCCAGGAAGGATGTAACCGCAAAACATTATCACCGCATTTGGCGAAAATATGTTGCGTGGTGCGAGGCCAGTAAGGCCCGACGGAGGAAATTCAACTGGGTCGATTCCTACATTTCCTGCAAACAGGAGTGTCTATGGGCCTGAAATTGGGGTCCATTAAGGTTCAAATTTCGGCCCTGTCAATTTTCTTCCAAAAAGAACTAGCTTCAGTCCCTGAAGTTCAGACGTTTGTAAAAGGGGTACTGCATATACAGCCTCCTTTTGTGCCTCCAGTGGCACTTTGGGATCTCAATGTAGTTTTTTGGGTTCCAAAAGTCACATTGGTTTGAACCACTTAAATCTGTGGAGTTAAAATATCTCACATGGAAAGTGGTCATGCTGTTGGCCCTGGCCTGGGCCAGGCGCGTGTCAGAATTGGCGGCTTTATCCTGTAAAAGCCCTTATCTGATTTTCCATTCGGACAGGGCGGAATTGAGGACTCGTCCTCAGTTTCTCCCTAAGGTGGTTTCAGCGTTTCACCTGAACCAACCTATTGTGGTGCCTGCGGCTACTAGGGACTTGGAGGACTCCAAGTTGCTAGACGTTGTCAGGGCCCTGAAAATATATGTTTCCAGGACGGCTGGAGTCAGAAAATCTGACTCGCTGTTTATCCTGTATGCACCCAACAAGCTGGGTGCTCCTGCTTCTAAGCAGACTATTGCTCGTTGGATTTGTAGTACAATTCAGCTTGCACATTCTGTGGCAGGCCTGCCACAGCCAAAAATCTGTAAATGCCCACTCCACAAGGAAGGTGGGCTCATCTTGGGCGGCTGCCCAAGGGGTCTCGGCTTTACAACTTTGCCGAGCAGCTACTTGGTCAGGAGCAAATACGTTTGTAAAATTCTACAAAATTGATACCCTGGCTGAGGAGGACCTGGAGTTCTCTCAATTGGTGCTGCAGAGTCATCCGCACTCTCCCGCCCGTTTGGGAGCTTTGGTATAATCCCCATGGTCCTTACGGAGTCCCCAGCATCCACTTAGGACGTTAGAGAAAATAAGAATTTAAATATTTCTAAAATACACAGCGCTTTATGATAATACCACCAAGAAATCTGTTAATTACTACCCATAATTGATTAAAAAAACACACCTAATCTCTACTGCTCCCACCGGTGGTACTGTTCCACCAATTACCAAAAACCACAAAATATATTTAAACAAGGGAGCGCTAAGAACAGGGTCAGTTTAAATCACACATTTATTACAATCCACATATAAACAGCAAATAAAATCAAGAATAATATCCGGATATTAAAAACAATATAGTGCACTCTTTATTTAGTCCCATGCCCTGAGCTCGAATTAGTAATTGTCTATTCACACAGATAGATCCGTACAATCTCCACTGGTACGCATTAATTGTGTCCAGTTGTAACCATGCTGTCTTGATAATTAATTGGCTTTAAACAAGGCAACCTTCTTATTATTTGTATCCAGCAAAAATGTATCAGTCACTGGAAGGCTCCTTAATAGATAGCAGTAGGGGGAGAGCGCTGTGTAGTAAATGGATGCACAGCGGTATGCTACGACCCCTACGTCCCAGCCGCAGCACGTCTTTTGAAAGGTTACTCACAGCCGCCTATGCTTCCCTCGGGGTGCAGAACGTTTTGCACTCGGTCCTGCTGTTGCTTTATCCCCGGTCAGGTTTCCATTGCGCTGCGTGCGGTAGTGGGATCCGTTTGTGAAAGAGCTCCGGGCACCGGAATCCAAGTAGTGAACGCCCCTCTTACGCGTTTCTCCGCCCACGAGGCCAGCGGTTTCCTCAGAGAGTTATCCCAGCAGTATAACCAGTCCCTTTTTATGCTGGGATCAGCCAATCATTATACTGATTGATTAAATTACACTCTGCTGTTATAAATACATGGAACTTACTTAATATAATTGTTTAAAAGCATTTAAATCATATATAAAAAGTGTCAACAGTTTCTTATGGTGGTACAAACATCATTCAACAATCATATATGCATATGTTCGATTTAAACAAAATAAATCATTTTGATTTAACCTAATTGAACCCAATTATCTAAAACTGACCAGGAGAAAGTCAAATAAATGTTGGAAGCTCATTCTCAAGTGAACTGCTCTCGTGGCTCAGAGGGAATTTCACCAGCTCATAGATTACACAGCCTCCAAAACCACAGGATCAATTCCATCATATACCTAATTTTCTATCAGAATCATATTTAGGATATTTATAGCTTAATTAATTTTTATTATTAGGTTTTCACACCTCCATCATCCAGCTGTTTATATGTGGATTGTAATAAATGTGTGATTTAAACTGACCCTGTTCTTAGCGCTCCCTTGTTTAAATATATTTTGTAAATAAGAATTTACTTACCGATAATTCTATTTCTCATAGTCCGTAGTGGATGCTGGGCGCCCATCCCAAGTGCGGATTGTCTGCAATACTGGTACATAGTTATTGTTACCAAAAAATCGGGTTATTGCTGTAGTGAGCCATCTTTTCTAGAGGCTCCTCTGTTATCATGCTGTTAACTGGGTTCAGATCACAAGTTGTACGGTGTGATTGGTGTGGCTGGTATGAGTCTTACCCGGGATTCAAAATCCTTCCTTATTGTGTACGCTCGTCCGGGCACAGTGTCCTAACTGAGGCTTGGAGGAGGGTCATAGGGGGAGGAGCCAGTGCACACCAGATAGTCCTAAAGCTTTCTTTAGATGTGCCCAGTCTCCTGCGGAGCCGCTATTCCCCATGGTCCTTACGGAGTCCCAAGCATGGTCCTTACGGAGTCCCCAGCATCCACTACGGACTACGAGAAATAGAATTATCGGTAAGTAAATTCTTATTTTATCTCGCGCCAAACTGAGAGCAGCACAACGGGAGAGATCCCTGTTGAAATACCTCAATAACATACAAGATAAAAACAATTTCACAAGTGCGCTAAAATGGAATGTATTTACACAGGATCTTCCAGCGTTATTTCCATAAGCATGAGTTGTATACTGGAGAATGTTTGTGTCTGGGGACCTGTGATAGACACCCCTCACCAGACAGTCACCCAAACAAGAGGCCCAAGGCCAATTAGTAAAAAATATTTTAATAGCATACAATTGAACAGATGGAATTTTCCATATACAGTAATTCTAACAGATGGAAATTTCCATATATATATATATATATATATATAAACCAAACGGGTCTCTCCACATTAATGATCCACATTCCTTAATCATATATGGGATACTATGCGATACTTATGAACTATATCTACACTCCCTTGTTAATATCACACACTCATGTAATATGTGATATGCATTTTCTGCATTCTTTTTAGTATACCTTCACAGCACGAGTCCCTGACAGTGACATATTAGTGCACATTTGGCTACAAAATCCTGGACCCAGCAGCTGCTTAAAGATTTTCTTTAATTAACAAACCAGCAACAAATGCACCAGTCCGCATTGGCTGTTTAACGACAAATGCTTGTTAGCATAGAATCTTATTCAGGCCATGTTAAGCGGACTTCTGAACTCTAGCTATGTTCTAATAATGACAAAAAATTCCTGACAGTGAAGAGCTGATTATCTATATATGGTGATTTATCTTAAGAAAATCCTTTTCAAATTTTCTCCTTTTTATCTTTGAATAGTATTTGGGATTTATCAGTGCCGTAACTAGACATTTTAGCGATGTGTGCGAGAAACAGCATCGGCGCCCCCCTCCCCCCCCACACTTATGCAAAATATATAGGGGCGTGGCTTCATGTGAAAGGGGCATGGCCACAGAGCTCCCTTTGACACATTACAGCAGGCAGAGCCCCGTTTTACACATAATGACAGGTATAGTCACCTTTTACACATTACGGCAGCAGAGTCCTCCTTTTTACACAATACCGCAGTCAGAGTCCCATTTTTACACATAACAGGCAGAGTCCCCTTTTTATTTTATTTTTTTACACATTAGGCAGGCAGTCCCCCTTTTTACACTTTACAGAAGCAGAGTCCCCCTTTTTACACATTAGGCAGGCAGTCCCCCTTTTTACACATTAGGCAGGCAGATTTCCCCTTTTTACACATTTGGCAGGGTTAGAGCAGAGGAGAGCAAGGGTTAGAGCAGGTGAGGACCACGCGGGGAGAGGGCTAGGGAGAGAGCAGGTGAGAGGAGCACTGGGGGAGGGCTAGGGTTAGAGCAGGTAAGAGGAATGTAAGGCGAAGGCTAGGGAGAGAGCAGGTGAGAGGAACGCGGGGGGGCTTAGGGAGAGAGCAGGTAAGAGGAACGCAGGGGGAGGTTTAGGGAGAGAGTGATTGAGGAACACGGGGGGAGCAAGTGAGAGGAACATGGGGGAGGTTTAGGGGGTGAGAAGAATGCGGGGGAAGGGGGTCTTTAATAAGTCCTTATTTGTCCCTAACCTGTGGTGGTGGTGTGCGCTGGTGTAAGTCCGACTACTGGATGGATGAGTCCAGCGCTGACAGGTGCTGGTGTAGGTTCCCTGCTCCATGTCTTCCTCGGCTCTTCTGTGGCTGCAGCTCCCCGTGTCAGGTGCCGAACGCTGGCAGAGGAAGAGGCTTCCTGGCTGGCTGCCCCAGGTGCGCATGGTGACGTCACACCCGGCGCTGAGTAGCGCAGCTGAGGGGAGAAGGGATTGCTGAAGAGCATGTTCAGCACCTCAGCCTCCACCCCTCAAGATCAGCTGCTGCCGGGTGACGCCTCCAGTCATCCACAATAGTAACGCTGGAGCAGCGGCGGTGCAGGTGGGGTACAGAGGGCGGGGGGAGAGGAGGATGGATAAGGGGGATAAGGGAGCACCCATCACACTAGCAGTTCTCTCCACTCAAGCAGTGCCGTAACTAGCTATGCGGCGGGTCCATGCAGAGTTTTTCCGCCTCACAGCGCATTGCGCTGTGTGCAATGCCCCTCTCGCACATAGCTAGTTACGGCACTGGGATTTATTATATCACCCAAGAATTTTGTTGTACATATATTGAGCCAGCCTTGAGCTCCACCAGTCTGCTTTCAAATATTCTATGCAAAAAAAACCTGCTTTTATATGTGATATTTCTAATACATTTGAGCCAGCCTTGAGCTCTAATTATGTATGCTAATGTATACTAAACCTTATACCTTGTCTATAGGAATTATTCCTTATGGATATTTCTATTCATGAAACTTATTTTTAAGGATATGATCACAATGTTTCCATAACATCTCACAAATTTATCATACATACATGTGACATACATTTTAATTCTACCTTTTTCTCAAACTCCTTCTATATATTTTTTATACTCTAACACTCATCTGGTTGACAGTGGTTCTGGTCTAGGCATAATGCTTCCTCCAGGAGATGACACACTGTCACAACAGAAAGTAGCACTGTGATACCTATTTAATTTCCTGTCTGATTTTCAGTATTTGGATGATAGTTATACTGATTCGTGCATGATGCTTGTTTTAAGAGATTGATTCACTATCACAACAGAAAGCAGAAGTGTTTCTATTTGCCTATAAATCTATTATTACTGTCCCCATCCCAACATCCTTTCATCTGGAAAACAGAAGTGTCTTCCATTTTTTCTTTGAAAATAACTGCCCACGGCCATACTATCCTGAATACGCCCGATCCTGTCCGATTTCGGAAACTAAGCAGGTAAGGCCTGGTCAGTACTTGGATGGGAGACCACCTGGGAATACCAGGTACTGTGGGCAATAGTAAAAAGATTACACCTGCATGAAAATGCGCTCACAGGCAGCAGAGGAATGGATATCCAAAGAGGGGTGTTACCCTCACCCCAATGAAGCTATCAAATTACTAGTAAAATTTGGATATCCTATCTCCTGCGCTCTCCCAGTTTACTTATTCAAAGAAGGAGTAGACCTTTACTTATCTTTAAAGGCCGGCAATCTCTCTCACGTCCCACTTCCTTCTCAATAGATTTCAGTGTGAGTAATAATGGGTGGTATGTGTCCAATGGTCCAATAATAAACCATGTAAGAGAAATAAAACACAATCTAGTGTAATACCATCATAAAAATCCCTTCGTTAGGGACAATGCACCATAAATTCATTAATTTCAATCTCTAATGAGTGTGATCCACACATATGTATAAAATACAATTTCTTTAATACTAAAAACAGTTCCAGTCATGGAATACAATTCAGTCACATGGGGATATGGCATATATCCACTTTTACTTCCAATAATTTGTGAGGGTGGCTTCCTACCAGGGACGTGCAGTCAGGGGAGGCAGTGCCTCCCCTGTCATTAATGAGTAAAATAATACAAAGAAGATACTTATGACACATAAGTATCTTCTTTATTATTTTACTCATGATTAAATCAGTTTGGGAGGCACCGTTCGTGGTGCCTCCCGTACCGATTGATAAAAGATATGGGAGCGGGGGGCGGGTGCGGGTGGGGCCTAACAATGGGCAGGAAAAGCCCATTGAAATTGTATGGGAAAGCGGCACCAATAGAGGTGCCGCTTTCCTACAGGGACGTGCTTTCAACCTATGAAAGCACGTCCCCTGTCAGTGAGGCCACAGTGATTGGCCAGCGGATCCGTCACTGGATCCGCTGTCAATCACTGTGTGGGCCTCGGTGGCGGCGGAGGTGCGGGCGGCGGAGGTGCGGGATGCGGCGGGCCGGGCGGCGGAGGTGCTGCGGCAGTGATGCGGACGACGGTAGCGGCGGCGGGACGCGGCATTACCTACAGTTCAGCAGAGTTTGGGAGCGGAAGCGGTACCCATTTCAAAAATGGCGCCTCAGCGTCATTTTTGAAATTCAAGATGGCCGCCGCGAGCCAATCATGGCTCGCCGCGTCATCGCCCCGCCCCCTCCGCTGACTTATGTAAGTCAGCGCGAGGCAGCGGCTGTCAGTCCGACGGCGGAGGAGGAGCTGAGAAGAGCTCCTGAAGACCGAAGACGCCGGAAGTCCTGGATGGGCGGCGGCTATGCAAAAGAGCTTAGCAGCCGCCGCCCACCAGGTGAAGATGCTGGAAGTCCTGGGAAGGCGACGGCCATGCAAAAGAGCTTACAGGCCGCCGCCTCCCAGGTGAAGACACCGGAGGAAGACGCCAGAAGCCCTGGGGAGGTGGCGCCCCCCCAGGTGAAGACGCCAGATGCCCTGGGAAGGCGGCGGCCACGCAAAAGAGCTTAAAGGCCGCCGCCCCCAGGTGAAGACCCTGTTTAATAAAGTTTTTTTTAAAGTATGTGTTGTGGGTTTTTTTTTTATATTTTCTTTACAGGTGGACTACGGGTGCCAGCGGGCCTTTTATGTCCGGGCATGCTGGCGCTTGTGGTTCTCCAAGTGCCAGCATGCTGGGGCAGGCTTGCTGGGACCTGTAGGTCACCTGTAAAGAACAATATTACTATTCTTTACAGGTGGACTGCAGGTGCCAGCAGGCCATTTATGTCCGGGCATGCTGGCACTTGTGGTTCTCCAAGTGCCAGCATGCTGGGGCAGGCTTGCTGGGACCTGTAGGCCACCTGTAAAGAACAGAGCATACAATGAACCCCGCACCCACCGCCACCAGGGGTGCGGGGCATAGCACTGGGCTATCAGCCCAGTGCTGGTTATTGCTCGGGAGGGGGGACCCCATTTTCATTTTTTGGGGGCCCCACTTTCCGAGGAATGCCAACACTGGGCTGACTGGCTGGGGGGTGTATAATGGCATGGCAGGGGGACCGCACACTGAGTGTCTCCCCTGCTATGGCATTACCCCCCCAGCTGGTTCTGCCTGGTGCTGGTTTCAGCGGTGGGGGGGAGACTGCATCTTGCATCTTTTTTTTTTTTTTTTTGCAGGGGGGGGGGGTTAGTTGCAGTGCCTCCCCAGCCCCTGACCTCACCGCACGTCACTGCTTCCTACCAGATTTGGAAATTTTGAAGTGCTCATATAAAAGCTGTGCAGATGTTTCAGCAATCCCGGGAAAAGCAGCTCCAATGGTCAGCACCCCGTCCTCTCCTTGTCTGGTACGTCCGCCAAGGATTCGTGGCGGACGTACCAGACGAGGAGAGGACGGGGTGCTGACCATTGGAGCTGCTTTTCCCGGGATTGCTGAAACATCTGCACAGCTTTTATATAAGCACTTCAAAATTTCCAAATCTGGTAGGAAGCCATCTTCACAAATTATTGGATGTAAAAGTGGATATATGCCATATCCCCATGTGACTGAATTGTATTCCATGACTGGTACTGTTTTTAATATTAAAGAAATTGTATTTTATACATATGTGTGGATCACACTCATTAGAGATTGAAATTAATGAATTTATGGTGCATTGTCCCTAACGAAGGGATTTTTATGATGGTATTACACTAGATTGTGTTTTATTTCTCTTACATGGTTTATTATTGGACCATTGGACACATACCACCCATTATCACTCACACTGAAATCTATTGAGAAGGAAGTGGGATGTGAGAGAGATTGCCGGCCGTTAAAGATAAGTAAAGGTCTACTCCTTCTTTGAATAAGTGAACTGGGAGAGCGCAGGAGATAGGATATCCAAATTTTACTAGTAATTTGATAGCTTCACTGTGGGCAATGTTTCAAGAAAATCATCAGTCCATATCTACTGTTCTGTGACCTATCCTTTGGTGCTTTCACTGATACCACTACAGACACCGATTCTCTGTATTCCATCTCCAACATTCTCTTATGTGGCTGATATCTTTACTAACTCAAGCATGATGTTTGCTTTCAGAGATTGATTTACTATCATAACTGAAATTAGAAGTGTCTCCACTTGCCAATAAACCATCTTTCACTATCCCCACCCCAACACTCTCTCATTTGGTTGACAGTTGCTCTGGCTGAGGCAGTACGCTTCTCCCAGTACATTACACACTGTCACAATAGAAAGCAGAAGTGTCTCATAGAGATGAGCGGATTCGGTTTTACTCGGTTTTACTCGGTTCTCAAAACCGAATCTTATTGGCTCACGGATGTCACGTGTTTTGGATAGCCAATAAGATTCGGTTTTGAGAACCGAGTAAAACCGAGTAAAACCGAATCCGCTCATCTCATTCACACTCTCTTTTGGAAAGACACAGGCTGTGTTCTTTTGAAAACGTGACCTGTGTCAAGTACAGAAAGCAGAAGTGTTCCCCATTTTTCATTCTTGAATCAACTGCCCACATCCATACTATCCAGAATACGCCCGATCTTGTCCGATCTCGGAAACTAAGCAGTTAAGGCCTGGTCAGTACTTGGATGGGAGACCACCTGGGAATACCAGGTACTGTGGGCATTTTTTCAAGAAAACCATCAGTCTATCGGGTATATGCAATTGCGGTCGAATTCCCGAAATTGTCGAATTTCGGGTCATTTTCGACCAAAAAAAAAATTCGCCTATGCAATTCAGTGCTTTCCGACCAAAAAACGGACTTTCAAAATTCGACTTTTTGAAATTCGAATTTTTGCAAATTCGACTTTTCTGCAATGATATAAGTGCTGCAATTCGACCAAAGCATATTCAATTCAAGTTTGGAAATTCGACAGCAGTGCTTTTAGACAGCAAATTCGTCATTTTCAATCCGCCACACTTTGGAGGGTGAAAACAAATAAAAAAAATTTAAACATGGTTTTTTTTGTGTTTTTTTGGGGGGGAATAGCAGATCTATTTATATTAGAAGGGATTAGGTACTTTTTTTTTTTTTTTTGGAGGCACAAATATTATTTATAATTTTTTTAAAATATTATTTATTTTTATTTTTATTGCTGGAACGGTAAAATCCGAAAAAAAAATGGCGTGGGGTCCCCCCTCCAAAGCATAACCAGCCTCGGGCTCTTCGAGCTGGTCCTGGTTCTAAAAATGCGGGGAAAAAATTGACAGGGGATCCCCCGTATTTTTAAAACCAGCACCGGGCTCTGCGCCTGGTGCTGGTGCCAAAAATACGGGGGACAAAAAGAGTAGGGGTCCCTCGTATTTTTAACACCAGCATCGGGCTCCACTAGCTGGACAGATAATGCCACAGCCGGGGGTCACTTTTATGCCGTGCCCTGCGGCCGTGGCATTAAATATCCAACTAGTCACCCCTGGCCGGGGTACCCTGGGGGAGTGGGGACCCCTTCAATCAAGGGGTCCCCCCCCCCAGCCACCCAAGGGCCAGGGGTGAAGCCCGAGGCTGTCCCCCCCCATCCAATGGGCTGCGGATGGGGGGGCTGATAGCCTTTTGTGATAATAAAAAGATATTGTTTTTTCCAGTAGTACTACAAGTCCCAGCAAGCCTCCCCCGCAAGCTGGTACTTGGAGAACCACAAGTACCAGCATGCGGGAGAAAAACGGGCCCGCTGGTACCTGTAGTACTACTGGAAAAAAATACCCAAATAAAAACAGGACACACACACCGTGAAAGTAAAACTTTATTTCTTACGTCGACACACACATACTTACCTATGTTCACACGCCGACATCGGTCCTCTTCTCCATGTAGAATCCAGGGGTACCTGAAAAAAAAGACCAATATACTCACCTCAGCCATGGTCCAGAGATACATCCACGTACTTGTAGAAAACAACAAAACGCAAATACCCGACCAAACGGACTGAAAGGGGTCCCATGCTGACACATGGGACCCCTATCCCCGAATGCAGAGAGACCTGTCAGTGACAGCTGTCACAGAAAGGTCTCTATAGCCAATCAGGAAGCGCAACTTCGTTGCGCTCATCTGATTGGCTCTGCGCGTCTGAGCAGACAGCGCATCGCACAGCCCAGTCCATTATATTCAATGGTGGGAACTTAGCGGCTAGCGGTGAGGTCACCCGCCGGTCAGCGGCTGACCGGCGGGTGACCCCACCGCTACCCGCAAAGTTCCCACCATTGAAAGTGTCAAAGTCAGAAAAATATCTCTATACACACTGCCATATTTGCACCTCATTCTGGTCCGCGCTGCGCATGCGTGCGCTCTCCCGTGCGTGCGCATACTCACAGTCGCGGGCACCCGCAGGCGCACGGTATGCGTATTTACGGTAGAGTATATGTGATCGTAGCGTGCGACTCAATCGTTACATATTTTCAGTAATAATGTATTTTGTAGATCATGGTCCCTTTGATAGATTCTGAAAGTTTAGTTAATATAGCATGTTCCTGAACAGAGAGATCCCTCTTTGTATTGTACGAAGGGTCTAACAGGGGTCATACAGTGGTGTTTGGTACCCATCGGAAGAGTATTTAAATAGCAATATTCCGGTGTTGGTTTGGAGCGGATTAATCGCTCATGCGAATAGTTATGGACATAAGAAGTTTATGTCCATTTACTATTATTTGTTCTTATTTAGTCATGCGGCGGGAAACTCAGTATCCCACCCACCTGAACAGTTGGAAGCAGTCACAGCCCACCTGTACGAATCAACCTATGACCTTTTGTTATAATGCGAAGCCGAATTCCTGTGTCCAATGAACAATGAGATTGTAGGGACCATTGAATTGTATTGTGTGTGGGGCATAAATAGGCAGGCCGACCATATCCAGCTCACTCTCTTCAACGGTTTACATTGCTGATAATCGGGAGCTGGATATCGAGGCGCATGCGATCGTTTCCCCTTGTGCGTAAGTGTTTCTCCGCAACTATATTGATCTTCTTGTTATTGTGGGCCAATTTCTCTCTCTCCCTCTCCCTTCTCCTCTTTCTCTCTTATTTTCCTTTAAATAGTAATTGTATTATATTTCCTGTGTAGTTATCTGGTTAGGTAGTCTATGTTATATTGTAGTGTATGATTTGTATTTGTATTAATTCTTTTGCAAGTTTATCATTCAAAATATATACATATTAGGCGTTGGACCCTAAGCCCAGGTATCTGTGTATTTCTTATAGTGTCTAGTATTCTCAGAGCGTCGGTGACGCTCAAACAGCTTTTAAGGTAATAAGGTTATACTGTGTTGCATTTACACTCTAACATTACACTAAGGTTTTACTGCACAATACACTGTTTATGGTTTAGATACAAAGGTTTAATATAGTGGGCGTCAGCGCCGCTGGTGATCTCCTCGTGGTCCCGAGCGTCCGCTACGCTATAGCGAATCATTACGTTAGTCAACAGCCAATAACGTGCCTGCCTGTGATCTCTTGGCCGTGAGTGAACGTGACGCTTGAGCGTCTCGATCACGGCAAAGCGATTGTTACGCAACTAGCGTACCCTTACGGTACTTCATACGTAGATAGCGTACAGTGTTCTTAGACCTCATAAAGGGTATTCTATACGATAAATATTTAGCTTTATCAATTGCGGGCTCGTCCTGTCCTTCACATATCTACACTAGGTAATTTCAGCAGACATTATCCAGCAGCAAAGGGCGGGAGATCATATTCCTCGTAGTGCTGTTTGGATAAGCGTCTGCTTCTCTTAGTAAAGGGTGCTGAAGGAATCCGGGAACCGGAGGTAAGAACAAAACAATAGTGTCTTTTTAAAACTGTTTATTTTTCTGTCTTGCGTACACACGCACGCACACATATATATCTGCATTTCCTTTTCATTGGTGTATTTTCGTATGTCACTCTCCTGTTTGCCAGTTCTATAGTTGATAAATGTGCTTAAAGAGATTTGTCACTATTTCATAGTTTAAGAGTAAAGATAACATAGTTAAAATATAGACAAACACACAGTTTTGCCTGGGAGATAAGGCGAAGTCAGTGTGGTGTGCGGTAGATGATCAAGGATCATCTACATTGATAAACATATAAATTGTGTTACGGTGGATCTTTATTTTGCGTACACGTGTCTCTAACAAGGACTGAGATTTGTGCACGCAAACCAAAGGCCGACGCACGCAGCGTATATTACGCAACGGAGCGTACGGGTACGCCCACGTAACTCAAATCACAAGTTTTTTTCTCTCCTCTCAACGCGATAAGTAGCGCCACGCGGTAAATAACGCCAGGCGATAAATCGCGCAAATCTTTTTTTTTACATTCCAAATTTAAATTAACAGATCCTTCTCCTAATTGGTAACACATCTGGTCTAAAGAAAAAATTTCTGCGCAGAAATAGAAATAGAAACAAAAGTGTATATGCGGTGAATGAGTGTTTGTTTTTACAATTTTAAAGGTTGAACCACAAGAAAAGTCGAGTACTCGTGAGGTACATGCGTGTAAGTGACGTACACGGTGGCTAGGGAGGCATCCCTGGTTAAATATACAATTTGAGCATTAGAGTGTAGCAGACCAGGAGGTCATACTGTAACAGACCAGGAGGTCATAACAGACCAGCAGGTTCAGGTACAGCAGACAACGAAGTCCGCTATACAGTCCACAGGCACAACACCAAGAAAGGGTTGGTGCAACACCCATATAGGCCATATAAGCTCTGGCTGAAGGAATTCGCAGCCGAAATTTTCGATTCCGTTGGTCGCTCAGTACATAAGATTAGTTGCTTGTGTACTAAACGATTGTACCGCACGTAATTGTGTGCATTAGTAAACCTGACCGGTACTATTTGTGTACGAAGGTCATAAACGCTATTTGTACATTCTAACGTGATTTGTGTAATTTTTTTTTATTTTAAGGGAAGTTCGCTGCTCACTCAGGAACTATCCAGCAACCAATAGTTACTGGAAAGAGTAAGTGTTCTTCGGATCACCCTCACAGGTTCCAGTAAATAGAGGTTCAGGTCGCAGGGGCCCTAGGTCGAGTACGCCAGCACCATATCGGTGTGATCAGGTCGTATTGGTCGGCGTGGGCGAGTGAGTGGGGTACTCGGTAAACCGCCACCGTCAGCCTATTTTGGACATTTGGTTTGCGTAAGGGTTGGCTGGATAAAGCAACACTTTCGAACTATGGGGGCCACTTGTTCAGGTAGGGGGCGATCAACCTCGGTTCGGGTTGATTCAGTGAACCGACCAATTGGGTCGGCAAGGTATGTAATGTGTGAGAAATACGGAAGTCACACAGAAGCTTTATGTGATGAATGGGAGAGAATGACAGTACATGACGGGGAGAAATTCCCAAGAGTAGGTAGCTTCAGCTCAGAAGTGTTACAAAATTTAAGGAGGAGGATATGTCTCATTAAATCAACAAAGAGACGAATCAAACATTACGATTATTTGCAGTTGTGGCAACAGGAAGGTGACATACAGAGAGGATTGGCTCAAGCGGCGGGATCTGGCCCTATCAGGAAACTGGTCGCCACGGCCCCACCGCCACCATATATATCAGGAGAAAAATTGGTTGCGGAGAATGACGCATTAAGGTGTAACAAACAACAAACTCTTAGCAACGGTGTAAATGTTAAAGATAATGTTAACCAATTAACCAATGCAAGTATTAACCCGTGCAAGTTGTACCCTGTTTTGAACTTTCCTCAGGAGTGTGATCAAGAGGACGAATCGGCAACAATTTCAGCGCTCTCTCTAGCAGCCACCATAGCAGAGACCACTGTAGGCACAGCTCAACCCCCGAGATTAGTAACGAAAGCCCCTAGCGGAGGGATAGGTGAGGTCGTATCAACAGGTAAGTACGGCACCATACACTATGCTGAAACTATTTCACCACAGCCTGTAGAATCTACACAGGATGAGGTTGTTAGAGTTAATCCCGTTAGAGTAATAGCAGTGCCAAATGGGAAAACAGACACATCAGGAGCCACTCCCATTAGAAACATTGCCATGTACACCCCATTTTCCCGAATGGAATTAAGGACCATAGTGTCTGAATTCCCTGATCCTAGAAAAGACTTAGTTGCCAGTCAAAAATACATCAGAGACTTAGGTAACACTGTAGAGCCCAACAATAAAGACTGGCAGATATTGCTGAGAGCATGTTTACCCTCCAATGTTGACGCAACTCAATTTTTAGCTGATTGCGGATTAGATCAGGATGTACCTCTTACAGATGTGTACAACAAAGATAATGTAAAAAGAATAAGCTTACAGTTAAAAGAGTATTTCCCAGCGGTAGTCAGATGGAACAAGATATTCTCCATTAAACAGAAGGAGTCAGAGACAGCTGCAGAGTATTTTCACAGAGCATTATCAGAAATGGAAAAATACACAGGCATAGAGGACATTAAAACAAACACAAACCATCGAGAAGTAGCAGTATCGGTACTGATGGATGGTTTAAAGGAGTCATTGAAGACTAGGGTACAGACCACACAACCATGTTGGCGAGGTCTGTCTGTGGCTACTTTGAGAGAGGCTGCTATTGATCACGATAGGAACATCACCAGACACAGGGAACAACAAGGTGATAAATTAATGGCCGTAAGTATACAGGCCCTGACCACAAGGCAGCCTTTGTTTATACCACCAAACCCTGTGGGTAAGTCAAATGTGGTTACTTGTTATTCTTGTCATAAACAGGGACACATGGCACGAGATTGTAGAATGAAGAATTCACGAAATTCATACCAACCCCCTAGACAACGACACGACACACGACATTGGGAGCAAGGTCCGCAGAAACGGAGTTATGAGCCACATACAGGGGAAACAAAAAGATACCCCCCGAACAGAGACTGGCACGCCTCTGGTAGTTCCCAATTAACTCCGTCACAAGTAGTTGCTGCCAGCGGGATTCAGGGAGGTCACCATACCCAATAGGGGTGTGGCCATACCTGTAATCTGCAGCCAGTAAAATTGATTGCAAGTCTTGGAAGTGAACCAGAAATTGCAATCAATGTAGCTGGTAAATCATTAAACTTTCTTGTAGATACGGGGGCGGCCAAATCAGTGATCAATTCGACAGTGGGCATGAGGACCACTGGTAGGACAATTCCAGCCGTGGGAGTAACAGGAGTAGTCCAGCATTACCCTGTTAGCAAACCAGCCGAGATTACAATAGGGCCTTTACATACCAAGCATTCCTTTTTGCTGGCTGCATCGGCACCGACTAATCTCCTGGGAAGAGACTTACTGTGTAAAATGGGGTGCGTCATTTATTGTACTCCTGAAGGTGTATTCTTGGACATACCTGAGAATCACGCTCAGGAAGTGCGAGACATGTTAGACTCCCAGTCAAAATTAGTGTCACATACCATTATGACAAATAGGACTCCCTCCCAAGTAGAAGAAATGACATCTCAGATACCAGAGTCACTTTGGACTAAAGATGGACAGGACACTGGATTAATGGCAAACGTAGCTCCGGTAGTTGTACAAGTAAAAGATGGTAGGATAGCTCCAAAAATCCCACAGTACCCTCTGAAGCCAGAAGTGGAGTTAGGAGTTTACCCAGTAATAGAGCGCTTGCTACAACAGGGCATTCTGGTAAGAACGTCCAGCACTGCTAATAGTCCCATCTTCCCTGTGAAAAAGAGTGGGGGGAGGGGTTACAGGCTAGTGCAGGATCTAAGGGGGATTAACAAAATAGTTGAGAGTCAGTTCCCCGTAGTGCCAAATCCAGCTGTCATCCTAATGCAAATCCCTCCCACTGCGAAATTTTTCACTGTTATTGACCTCTGCTCCGCTTTCTTTTCGATACCTCTGCACCCTGACAGTCAATATTTGTTTGCATTTACATACAGAGGAGTCCAATACACATGGACTCGATTACCACAAGGATTCATAGATAGCCCAAGTATATTTTCTCAGGCTTTGCATGATTGTTTACAGTCTTTCCAACCAGTGAGTGGATCAGTATTAATACAGTACGTGGATGATCTACTACTGTGTTCTGATTCATTGGAAGCATCCCTGAAGGATACGAAACAGCTCCTGTTTCATCTTTCAGACACAGGACACAAGGTTTCCAAAGACAAGTTGCAATTATGCCAAACTAAGGTAAAATATTTGGGACACTGTTTAACACAAGGACTGAGACACCTGACCGCTGATAGAATTCAAGCAATTAGAGACATGACTCTGCCACAAACCCAGCAACAGATCAGAACATTTTTAGGAATGTGTGGGTATTGCCGTAATTGGATCCCAGGGTTTTCCATTTTAGCGTTACCTTTGCAGGAGATGGTCTCCTCAAACAAACCTGATCGGATTTCGCATACAGACGAGTCTGAGGCAGCATTTGAGAGACTTAAACAGTGCCTAACGCAGGCACCAGCATTAGGTATGCCGGACTATGGGAAACCCTTTGAACTATACGGAACAGAAAGTGCTGGTTGCGCGGCAGGCGTACTAACCCAAAAGCACGGTGATGCCAGCAGGCCAGTAGCATATTACAGCGCTCAGCTAGACACGGTAGCGCGATCCCTCCCCACATGCTTGCGAAGCGTTGCTGCGATAGCATTGCTAGTAACGAAAAGCGAAGACGTCGTGCTAGGTCACAACCTCACAATTCATACACCACATGCAGTGTCAGCCTTGTTAAATTCTGCCCAAACCAGGCACGTCTCATCAGCGCGGTTTACAAGATGGGAATTGGCACTAATGGCCCCCGTAAACATCACCATAAGGAGATGCAGTGCATTAAATCCTGCAACATATCTCCCAGGTGTGTCTGGACAGACCCAAAGGGTGGAGGATGAGAGTACTGGGGAAGGAGGATTTAATACAAAGGAAGACACTCATGATTGTATGGAATATTTGACCCAAAATTTTACCGCAAGGCCTGACATCAGTGACAACCCACTGGAAGATGTAGAACTTACGTTCTACACGGACGGTAGTTGTCATTGACAGTCAGACTCGGGAGACTTGTGTACTGGATACGCAGTCGTAGATGACCAAGGCACCATAGAAGCGGAACCGCTAGGCCCACCTCACTCAGCCCAGGTTGCTGAACTGGTCGCCCTAACCAGAGCATGTGAATTGGCTAAGGGCAAATCAGCCAATATCTACACCGACTCTAGATACGCATTCGGGGTAGTCCATGATTTCGGAGCCCTATGGCGCCTCAGAAATTTCATGACGGCAGCTGGTACACCGGTAGCGCATGCAGCTCACATAAAAAGGCTTCTAACAGCGATACAGGAACCCGACAGAGTGGCTGTTATCAAATGTAAAGCACATACATATAGCCAAGACCCAGTATCACTTGGTAACAGCCGAGCAGACGAAGCTGCTAAATTAGCAGCTGCTACCCCCAGACAGACAGACACCACACAACTGATGGTATTTAATACCATCAACACACAGAAGTTGTGTGAGATGCAAAATTTGTGTTCCACACAGGAAAAGGCAGTCTGGAAGGCAAAGGGATATGGCCAGGAGTCCTCAGGACTCTGGACGGATGGACATGGTAAACCAGTGGCCCCCAGAGCATATCTTCCATGTTTGGCTGAAGCAGCTCACGGGCTGACTCATCTGGGCAGGGAAGGGATGTGCAAGTTGGTAAGAGCATATTGGTGTGCCCCAGGATTCTCCTCTCATGCGAGTAAAAGAGCCATGTCATGCCTTACCTGTTTGAGAAAGAATATTGGAAAGGCAATACCTAGAGAACCATCCCATATCCCACCTGCCGGCGGCCCTTTCCAGGTAATACAGATTGACTTCATTCAATTACCCCCTTGTCGGAATTTGAAATATGTACTTGTTTGTATAGATGTTTTTTCAAATTGGGTCGAAGCATTTCCGGCGGCCACAAATACCGCTATGTTTACTGCTAAGAAAATTGTGCAGGAATTTGTATGTAGATATGGTATCCCTAGAATTATCGAAAGTGATAGGGGTACCCATTTTACAGGTGATGTCTTTCAAGGAATGTGTAAATTGATGGGAATTGATAGCAAGCTGCACACTCCATACCGTCCACAGGCGAGTGCGAAAGTGGAAAGAGTGAACAGCACTATTAAAAATAAACTGAGTAAAGTGATGGCAGAGACAGGATTGACATGGCCAGAAGCTTTACCCATTGTACTGTACAGCATCAGAACCACTCCCAGGTCCCCTCTTAATCTGTCTCCCTTTGAAATCTTGTTTGGTCGACAACCGCATGTCATGATTAACCCTCAGGATGATTTGAAGTGTAACAATGAAGTGACTGTAAAATACTTGATTAACATGAGTAAACAGTTGAGGAATCAAAATGATAATCTGAAGTTAGTGATTCCTGATTTACCAGATAGTAATTGTCATGACATTGAACCTGGGGATTATGTAATGATACGGAATTTTCTACGCTCAGGTTGCCTTATTGACAGATGGGAAGGACCATACCAGGTCTTATTGACTAGCACTACAGCATTGAAGGTTGCTGAGAGAGAGACTTGGGTTCATTCGTCCCACTGTAAAAAGGTTGCTGATCCAGAGAGGTCCCGTGATAAGGAACAGACGGTAGAGGTTGTATCACTGGAGTGTCTGTTCCAGGAAGATTGAGGCGGCACCTGAGCATTGAAAATTACAAGACCAAAAGCAGTTGTCGATCCCCTGTTCCCTTTTTATTGTTTTTCTCCAACTTCCCATCCCCTCTCCCTCAAATTATTTTTTTTCCCTTCTCATTCTTCTCCGTTTCCTCCTACAAGATGGACTTGCCCCAAGAGACTGTGATCCGGATTTTCCTGTTGACCATGATGTTGACCAGAGCAGTCTGTTCCGGCGAGAGTACCATGGAGGTCGAGAGAGGTTCTGGAATGGGTTCTGATGATAAAGATGGAGGCGTAGTTTTCCAAGAACAACTTAACCAACAAGTAAAGGCGAGTATCAGAAAACGATCCGATAGCATTGACCATAGAAGGAATTGTGAAGGATTGTTAGCTGAAGAAAACTGTATCTGTAGGCTCTGTAACAATGTCATTGAGGATGGGTGCATTAAGAAATGCCAATCCAGTTTTAATATCCATATGGACCGGCATCCATTGAGTGACTATCACTCCTTAGTGGGTAGTGTGTTAAATAAAACAGATTGTTGGGTATGCTCTCAAGTACCTCAAGGTCATAGCAAATCAGGGCTAGTACCATTTCCTTTAACGTTAGGGGAGGTACTTGAGTTAAGTGGTGGGAGACCGGTGGACAGGAGGTTTAATATCTCCAGCCCTCCTAGTTTGAAACTCCACCAATACCATGTGGATAGGTCCCTATTATGTTTTAACATCTCCAATCCCCGAAAGCCGGGAAATTGGGAAGTGTCATGGAGTAACCAAACCATGACCTTTCGCATAGAGCAGATAGAATGCCTACAGATACAGAACTTGTACGCCACATAGCCAGTAGAGGAAAATCTTTCCGGTATAGGTATACCTTAGGAAATAGGATTACTAGAGTTGGAGAGGTATCACCAGGATACTGTGCACATATCGTACAACCTGATACGTGTACTAAACAGATGGAAGAATTAGGGTTAGGAGATTTCACATGGAAGGTGTGTAATATGGTTATGTCCTACTCCGTCCCATATGTTCTCCCCGATGATGCATATTTCATATGCGGGAGAAAGGCGTACAAGTGGCTTGCCCCAAACTCTGAAGGATTGTGTTATATTGGAAAAGTACTGCCTGAAGTAATGACTGTATCACATGACAAAATGAAAGACATACACCGTGGTGCCCAAGCTCCTTATACTCACACCCATTACGAGCACGTTGTTAAGAGGCACCTGATAGAGAAGACAGAGCACCCGGCCTCTGATCTGATAAGTGAATCCACCGGGATTCAATTCTTAATCGCGTTAGATTTCACCCGCACCGCTAGAGGAGTGCTGAATTATAAATACATATCGGCGCTCGCAAATTTGTTAGACAATATCACTGAAATGTATGATGACACGTTTAGGTATACTGGAAGGGAACTTCAAGCTTATAAAACAGAACTGGTACAGCATAGAATGGTTCTTAATTACCTCACAGCAGTGACAGGCGGATATTGTGTCACACTGGCAACACAATACGGCGTGAAATGTTGCACATATATTACGAATAGCACAGAGGATCCGGTCGAGGTCATAGACCAAAAGATGGACGATATTCTCCAATTGAAGTGGGAATTTCGCAGGAGACACAATCTCACTCTTGCTGCTGTAGGTAATGAGCTGACTGGTTGGGTGTCATGGTTGAACCCGCGAAATTGGTTTTCTGGTTTAGGAGACTGGGCTCAAGGAGTCATAATGGATGTTGGGAAGTTTCTCCTATGTATCTTAGGTGTTATCATAACGATTGGTTTGATATTTAGATGCGGTCAGGCTTTAATGAAGTGCAAACATCGTACAAGGGTAATGAGTTTGAGGAGTGAGGAAACTGTAATTCCAATGGACTTGATTTACGACCCAAATGTAGAAACAATGATGTGATGAAAATGCGATTTCTACGGTCCGTTTCTTTCACCTGTTTTTCCGTTTCCTCCAAGGTAAAAAGACCCACTTGGACGAGGAATTTGATGAGCCGATATACAGACAACAGATGGATTAAAGAAGAAGTTTTGACAACCTGATACACAGATTTTTGATGAACTATGCCATGGATCCCCAGTTTTCCTAGAAATTTTAAAATTACGCTAGCCCAACACTTTTGTAAATCTATGGACATTGACAGCTTTTGCTCGCACCTTATGGGCAAAAGTACAAAGAAGACTGCATTCAACAGACACCAAACAAGACCTCAATCGACGAATGTACATTTACCTGACATAGAATACCACCGCATTTACCGTAATTATGTCTTTTCTTCATTTCTACAACCCTCAGGTAATGACACACATAGTCGATAGGGAATACAGGCACAGATATCAGCAATCACATATCTCCCCCATTCATGTATCATCAACTAAAATGTGCTCCCCATTTTGTTACAACCAAAGCCGAAAAGAGCTCGGTAAAGTTTGACAGCCCATCCACAGACCCGTACCACGGGATAAGAAGGAATTCAAATGTATACTTCGCAATACCTCGAAGCTTGATTTAAAACACGTACGGCACGATGATACATGACCCCCAAGCACGGATTCATACACACATGCTTCTGCTATCTCACTAGGTCATACCCTTTTCCTACCTTCTCCTCTCATCCCCTACCCAACCATGTAAATGTATTAACCCCTGACATATATTTTTCTCTTTTGAAATGTTTTAAAAGGTGGCAGTTATTATTGACTGCCAAAGGGTGGACTGTCAAAGTCAGAAAAATATCTCTATACACACTGCCATATTTGCACCTCATTCTGGTCCGCGCTGCGCATGCGTGCGCTCTCCCGTGCGTGCGCATACTCACAGTCGCGGGCACCCGCAGGCGCACGGTATGCGTATTTACGGTAGAGTATATGTGATCGTAGCGTGCGACTCAATCGTTACATATTTTCAGTAATAATGTATTTTGTAGATCATGGTCCCTTTGATAGATTCTGAAAGTTTAGTTAATATAGCATGTTCCTGAACAGAGAGATCCCTCTTTGTATTGTACGAAGGGTCTAACAGGGGTCATACAGTGGTGTTTGGTACCCATCGGAAGAGTATTTAAATAGCAATATTCCGGTGTTGGTTTGGAGCGGATTAATCGCTCATGCGAATAGTTATGGACATAAGAAGTTTATGTCCATTTACTATTATTTGTTCTTATTTAGTCATGCGGCGGGAAACTCAGTATCCCACCCACCTGAACAGTTGGAAGCAGTCACAGCCCACCTGTATGAATCAACCTATGACCTTTTGTTATAATACGAAGCCGAATTCCTGTGTCCAATGAACAATGAGATTGTAGGGACCATTGAATTGTATTGTGTGTGGGGCATAAATAGGCAGGCCGACCATATCCAGCTCACTCTCTTCAACGGTTCTCATTGCTGATAATCGGGAGCTGGATATCGAGGCGCATGCGATCGTTTCCCCTTGTGCGTAAGTGTTTCTCCGCAACTATATTGATCTTCTTGTTATTGTGGGCCAATTTCTCTCTCTCCCTCTCCCTTCTCCTCTTTCTCTCTTATTTTCCTTTAAATAGTAATTGTATTATATTTCCTGTGTAGTTATCTGGTTAGGTAGTCTATGTTATATTGTAGTGTATGATTTGTATTTGTATTAATTCTTTTGCAAGTTTATCATTCAAAATATATACATATTAGGCGTTGGACCCTAAGCCCAGGTATCTGTGTATTTCTTATAGTGTCTAGTATTCTCAGAGCGTCGGTGACGCTCAAACAGCTTTTAAGGTAATAAGGTTATACTGTGTTGCATTTACACTCTAACATTACACTAAGGTTTTACTGCACAATACACTGTTTATGGTTTAGATACAAAGGTTTAATATAGTGGGCGTCAGCGCCGCTGGTGATCTCCTCGTGGTCCCGAGCGTCCGCTACGCTATAGCGAATCATTACGTTAGTCAACAGCCAATAACGTGCCTGCCTGTGATCTCTTGGCCGTGAGTGAACGTGACGCTTGAGCGTCTCGATCACGGCAAAGCGATTGTTACGCAACTAGCGTACCCTTACGGTACTTCATACGTAGATAGCGTACAGTGTTCTTAGACCTCATAAAGGGTATTATATACGATAAATATTTAGCTTTATCAAAAGTAATGGAGCGGCTTTGCGATGTGCTGTCACAGCTCAGACAGTGCACAGCCAATCAGGTGAGCGCCACGGAAGTAGCGCTTCCTGATTGGCTGAAGGGACTTCAGTGACAGGAGTCACCTGATGTCCCGGGATTCGGGAGAAAGGGGTCTGATGTGAAAGCATTGGACCCCTTTCAGTCCGGTATGGATCGGTGTTCGTTTTTTTTTTTTTGCCAAGTACGTGGATTATCTCTGGACCTGGATGTACCTCTGGACGCTGGAAGGTGAGTATAATTTTTTCACAGGTACCTCGGATCGTCGGAGACCGTGGCAGTCGGCGTGTCAACATAGGTAAGTATGTGTGTGTGTCGGCGTATGAAATAAAGTTTTACTATCAAGGTGTCTGTGTCCTGTTTTTATTTGGGTATTTTTTTCCCAGTAGTACTACAGGTACCAGCGGGCCCGTTTTTCTCCCGCATACTGGTACTTGTGGTTCTCCAAGTACCAGCTTGCGGGGGAGGCTTGCTGGGACTTGTAGTACTACTGGAAAAAACAATATCTTTTTATTATCACAAAAGGCTATCAGCCCCCCCATCCGCAGCCCATTGGATGGGGGGGGGGACAGCCTCGGGCTTCACCCCTGGCCCTTGGGTGGCTGTGGGGGGGGACCCCTTGATTGTAGGGGTCCCCACTCCCCCAGGGTACCCCGGCCAGGGGTGACTAGTTGGATATTTAATGCCACGCCGCAGGGCACGGCATAAAAGTGACCCCCGGCTGTGGCATTATCTGTCCAGCTAGTGGAGCCCGATGCTGGTTTTAAAAATACGGGGGACCCCTGCTCGTTTTGTCCCCCGTATTTTTGGCACCAGCACCAGGCGCAGAGCCCGGTGCTGGTTTTAAAAATACGGGGGATCCCTGCCCAATTTTTCCCCTGTATTTTTAGAACCAGGACCAGCTCGAAGAGCCCGAGGCTGGTTATGCTTTGGAGGGGGGACCCCACGCCATTTTTTTTCTTCGGGTTTTTCCCGTTTTTTCCCGTTTTTTAAAATCGCGGCAAAATCCGCCAAATCGGCCGATTTTCGCCCGCGATTCTGGCAAATCCGTTTTTCATTGAATATGGTGAATTCCGGAAGCCACCTTCCGGAATTCACCTGGCGAATTTAGTCGAATTAAAAAACGGCGAAAAATTGCCGCGATTCGCCGTGAATTGCATATACCTATATATCTACTGCTATATCACCTATCCTTTGGTCCTGTCACTGCTACTAACACAAGCTGTCAATTAAGATATCACATAGCCACATTTACTCAGTGGTCAGTCTGACTCCTTTCTATTGTTATATAGGAATCCAGAAAACATTCTAAAAGATTTTCACCCACAGTTAATTCTGCAGCTTGAACCTTATTTGTTAAAAAGGCAATCAAGTTTTAAATTTTAATTGTATTAATTCAATATTTTATTAGGGAACCAATTAAAGGTTAAGTTTTAGATCATTATCATATTCAATATACTCATACAATTTAATTATTTCACCATTATGAAAAAGAGTGCTCCAAAAAGAGTTTTTTTGTTCGTCTCTCCCACTTTCAACTGTAGTCTTATTTACAAAACAATAGGGAGCACCACCAATCAAATACTGTTTTATATGAATACCAACAGTCTAGATATTGGTCACTGTATATTCATTGTTTAAAAATTATTGTGTATGGCTGGTGCGGATCCTTAATCCCCTTTTCTAAAGAATACCCAAAGTATACATTATGGGGTTAATTCAGACTGGATCACTGCAGCGGCAGTGATCGTAATCTGAATCCTTTCGTGGAGTGCACACGTGCAGCGGCCGCACTGCGTGTGCGCACCCCGGGAGCCCAATGAGATGCTAAAAGCATCTCAGGGCTGCGATTGCCTCTGCCTGTTTGACAGGCAGAGGCATTAGCAGGGTGGGAGGGGCTGTGCCAATGATGTTAGAATGCCGCTAACGGGGCGCACTCCGGACAACAGAGGCGTGTCCGGACCATTTAGGGGGGTTGGCCGCGGTGGCTGCGTGACGTCACACGCAGCCTCTGCGACCCGGGGCATGGCGAGTAGCGGCCTGGCAGCGCGCAGGAGCTGCGCAGGGAGCTACTCACAAGGTACAAAAGCATCGGGGGGAGTAGGGCCTGACATGCGGGGTGGATTAGCCCTGTGCTTGGCGTCCCCCCACATGTCAGAGTAAATGATCATAGATGTGCTAAATTTAGCACATCTACGATCAGATCTGAATTAACCCCCATATTCAACATTTATCATTCCAATAACATGTCCTTAGAATTTTGCTTGCTGCTTTTAAATTGTATTCATTTAGTAACAATTCATTTTAACAAATTACACTATCGTGATATTTGTTAAATATTTGGCAGGACATTTTATCATTATAATTATTATTGTCATTGATTTATGCAGTGTTCCACAGTGTCAGAAAATGGGAAAACATAGGACAAATAAATTGCTTCAGTTATCGTCCCCCATCCTTTACACCCCCTACTCCCCCCACCCCCTCACGACACACACACAGTCAGGCCCAGTGACAGGTGGGGACAAAGGGGACACTTGTGCAGGGTCCCAAGGATCAGGAACACAAATAATAAGATTTTACTCACCGGTAAATCTATTTCTCGTAGTCCGTAGTGGATGCTGGGAACTCCGAAAGGACCATGGGGAATAGCGGCTCCGCAGGAGACTGGGCACAACTAAAGAAAGCTTTTAGGTCACCTGGTATGCACTGGCTCCTCCCACTATGACCCTCCTCCAAGCCTCAGTTAGGACACTGTGCCCGGACGAGCTGACATAATAAGGAAGGATTTTGAATCCCGGGTAAGACTCTTACCAGCCACACCAATCACACTGTATAACTCGTGATACAATACCCAGTTTAACAGTATGAAAACAACTGAGCCTCTCAACAGATGGCTCAACAATAACCCTTTAGTTAACAGTAACTATGTACAAGTATTGCAGACAATCCGCACTTGGGACGGGCGCCCAGCATCCACTACGGACTACGAGAAATAGATTTACCGGTGAGTAAAATCTTATTTTCTCTGACGTCCTAGTGGATGCTGGGAACTCCGAAAGGACCATGGGGATTATACCAAAGCTCCCAAACGGGCGGGAGAGTGCGGATGACTCTGCAGCACCGAATGAGAGAACTCAAGGTCCTCCTCAGCCAGGGTATCAAATCTGTAGAATTTTGCAAACGTGTTTGCCCCTGACCAAGTAGCAGCTCGGCAAAGTTGTAAAGCCGAGACCCCTCGGGCAGCCGCCCAAGATGAGCCCACCTTCCTTGTGGAATGGGCTTTTACTGATTTAGGATGCGGCAGTCCAGCCGCAGAATGCGCCTGCTGAATTGTGCTACAAATCCAGCGAGCAATAGTCTGCTTAGAAGCAGGAGCACCCAGCTTGTTGGGTGCATACAGGATAAATAGCGAGTCAGTTTTCCTGACTCCAGCCGTCCTGGAAACATACATTTTCAAGGCCCTGACTACGTCCAGCAACTTGGAATCCTCCAAGTCCCTAGTAGCCGCAGGCACCACAATAGGTTGGTTCAAGTGAAAAGCTGATACCACCTTAGGGAGAAACTGAGGACGAGTCCTCAATTCTGCCCTATCCATATGGAAAATCAGATAAGGGCTTTTACAAGACAAAGCCGCCAATTCTGACACACGCCTGGCCGAAGCCAAGGCCAATAACATGACCACTTTCCACGTGAGATATTTTACATCCACGGTTTTAAGTGGCTCAAACCAATGTGATTTTAAGAAACTCAACACCACGATGAGATCCCAAGGTGCCACTGGAGGCACAAACGGGGGCTGAATATGCAGCACTCCCTTCACAAACGTCTGAACTTCAGGCAATGAAGCCAGTTCTTTCTGGAAGAAAATCGACAGAGCCGAGATCTGTACCTTAATGGAGCCTAATTTCAGGCCCATAGTCACTCCTGCTTGTAGGAAATGCAGAAATCGACCTAGTTGAAATTCCTCTGTTGGGGCCTTTTTGGCCTCACACCAAGCAACATATTTCCGCCATATGCGGTGATAATGCTTTGCAGTTACATCTTTCCTGGCTTTAATCAGCGTAGGAATGACTTCCTCCGGAATGCCCTTTTCCTTCAGGATCCGGCGTTCAACCGCCATGCCGTCAAACGCAGCCGCGGTAAGTCTTGGAACAGACAGGGCCCCTGCTGCAGCAGGGCCTGTCTGAGCGGCAGAGGCCATGGGTCCACTGAGATCATCTCTTGAAGTTCCGGGTACCACGCTCGTCTTGGCCAATCCGGAACCACGAGTATTGTTCTTACTCCTCGTTTTCTTATTATTCTCAGTACCCTTGGTATGAGAGGCAGAGGAGGGAACACATAAACTGACTGGTACACCCACGGTGTCACCAGAGCGTCCACAGCTATCGCCTGAGGGTCCCTTGACCTGGCGCAATATCTCTCTAGTTTTTTGTTTAGGCGGGACGCCATCATGCCCACTTGTGGACGTTCCCATCGATTTACAATCAGCGTGAAGACTTCTGGATGAAGTCCCCACTCTCCCGGGTGGATGTCGTGCCTGCTGAGAAAGTCTGCTTCCCAGTTGTCCACTCCCGGAATGAACACTGCTGACAGTGCTAGTACGTGATTTTCCGCCCATCGGAGAATCCTTGTGGCTTCTGCCATTGCCATCCTGCTTCTTGTGCCGCCCTGTCGATTTACATGGGCGACTGCCGTGATGTTGTCTGACTGGATCAGTACCGGCTGGTTTTGAAGCAGAGGTCTTGCCTGACTTAGGGCGTTGTAAATGGCCCTTAGTTCCAGAATATTTATGTGTAGGGAAGTCTCCTGACTCGACCATAGTCCTTGGAAGTTTCTTCCCTGTGTGACTGCCCCCCAGCCCCGAAGGCTGGCATCCGTGGTCACCAGGACCCAGTCCTGTATGCCGAATCTGCGGCCCTCTAGAAGATGGGCACTCTGCAGCCACCACAGCAGAGACACCCTGGTTCTTGGAGACAGGGTTATCAGGCGATGCATCTGAAGATGCGATCCGGACCACTGGTCCAACAGGTCCCACTGAAAGATTCTGGCATGGAACCTGCCGAAAGGAATTGCTTCGTAAGAAGCCACCATCTTTCCCAGGACCCGCGTGCAGTGATGCACCGATACCTGTTTCGGTTTCAGGAGGTCTCTGTCTAGAGATGACAGCTCCTTGGCTTTCTCCTCCGGGAGAAACACTTTTTTCTGGACTGTGTCCAGGATCATACCCAGGAACAGTAGACGTGTCGTCGGAACCAGCTATGATTTTGGAATATTCAGAATCCAACCGTGCTGGTGTAGCACCTCCTGAGATAGTGCTACTCCCACCAACAACTGCTCCTTGGACCTCGCCTTTATTAGGAGATCGTCCAAGTACGGGATAATTAAAACTCCCTTTCTTCGAAGGAGTATCATCATTTCAGCCATTACTTTGGTAAACACCCTCGGTGCCGTGGAGAGTCCAAACGGCAGCGTCTGGAATTGGTAATGGCAATCCTGTACCACAAATCTGAGGTACTCCTGGTGAGGATAGTAAATGGGGACATGCAGGTAAGCATCCTTGATGTCCAGGGATACCATGTAATAATTTTTTATGTATGTGTTCAAGGATTTCAAATTTAAAATGGGTCTCACCGAACCGTCCGGTTTCGGTACCACAAACAGTGTGGAATAGTAACCCCGTCCTTGTTGAAGTAGGGGCACCTTGACTATCACCTGCTGGGAATACAGCTTGTGAATTGCCTCTAGCACAGCCTCCCTGCCTGAGGGAGTTGTCGGCAAGGCAGATTTTAGGAACCGGTGGGGTGGAGACGCCTCGAATTCCAGTTTTTACCCTTGAGATACTATTTGCAGGATCCAGGGATCCACCTGTGAGCGAGCCCACTGATCGCTGAAACTTTTGAGGCGGCCCCCCACCGTACCTGGCTCCGCCTGTGGAGCCCCACCGTCATGCGGCGGACTTGGAAGAAGCGGGGGAGGACTTTTGCTCCTGGGAACCTGCTGTTTGTTGCAGCCTTTTTCCCCTACCTCTGCCTCTGGACAGAAAGGACCCGCCTTTTCCACGCCTGTTTTTCTGAGTCCGAAAGGACTGTACCTGATAAAACGGCGCCTTTTTAGGCTGTGACGGAACATGGGGTAAAAATGCTGACTTCCCAGCAGTTGCTGTGGAAACTAGGTCCGAGAGACCATCCCCGAATAACTCCTCACCCTTATAAGGCAAAACTTCCATGTGCCTTTTTGAATCTGCATCCCCTGTCCACTGGCGAGTCCATAAGCCTCTCCTAGCAGAAATGGACAGTGCACTTATTTTAGATGCCAGCCGGCAGATCTCCCTCTGTGCATCTCTCATGTATAAGACTGAGTCTTTTATATGCTCTATGGTTAGCAGAATAGTGTCCCTGTCTAGGGTGTCAATATTTTCTGACAGGGAATCTGACCACGCAGCGGCAGCACTGCACATCCATGCTGACGCAATAGCAGGTCTAAGTATAATGCCTGAGTGTGTATATACAGACTTCAGGATAGCCTCCTGCTTTCTATCAGCAGGTTCCTTGAGGGCGGCCGTATCCGGAGACGGTAGTGCCACCTTTAGTTTTTAGACAAACGTGTGAGCGCTTTATCCACCCTAGGTGGTGTCTCCCAACGTGACCTATCCTCTGGCGGGAAAGGAAACGCCATTAATAACTTCTTAGAGATTACCAATCTTTTATCAGGGAAAGCCCACGCTTCTTCACACATTTAATTCTTCTGATGGGGGAAAAGACTACGGGTAGTTTTTTCTCCCCAAACATAATACCCTTTTTAGTGGTACCTGGGTTTATATCAGAAATTTGTAACACCTCTTTCATTGCTTCAATCATGCAACGAATGGCCTTAGTGGACATTAGACTAGACTCATCGTCGTCGACACTGGTGTCAGTATCCGTGTCGACATCCGCGTCTGCCATCTGAGGTAGCGGGCGTTTTAGAGCCCCCGAAGGCCTTTGAGACACCTGGACAGGCACGAGCTGAGAAGCCGGCTGTCCCGCATTTGGCATGTCGTCAAATTTTTTGTGTAAGGAGTCGACGCGTGCACGCAATTCATTCCATAAGTCCATCCACTCAGGTGTCTGCCCCGCAGGGGGTGACATCCCTTCTATATGCATCTGCTCCGCCTCCACATCATTATCCTCATCAAACATGTCGACACAGCCGTACCGACACACCGCACACACACAGGGAATGCTCTAACAGAGGACAGGACCCACAAAAGCCCTTTGGGGAGACAGAGTGAGAGTATGCCAGCACACACCAGAGCGCTATATAATGCAGGGACTAACTGAATTATGTCCCCTATAGCTGCTGTTATATATACTGCGCCTAAATTTAGTGCCACCCCTCTCTTTTTTACCCTTTTCTGTAGTGTAGACTGCAGGGGAGAGCCAGGGAGCTTCCTTCCAGCGGAGCTGTGAGGGAGAAATGGCGCCAGTGTGCTGAAGGAGATAGCTCCGCCCCTTTTTCGCTGACTATTCTCCCGCTTTTTTCTGGATTCTGGCAGGGGTAATTATCACATATATAGCCTCTGGGGCTATATATTGTGGTATTTTTGCCAGCCAAGGTCTTTTTATTGCTGCTCAGGGCGCCCCCCCCCCTAGCGCCCTGCACCCTCAGTGACCGGAGTGTGAAGTGTGTATGAGGAGCAATGGCGCACAGCTGCAGTGCTGTGCGCTACCTTGGTGAAGACTGATGTCTTCTGCCGCCGATTTTCCGGACCTCTTCTTACTTCTGGCTCTGTAAGGGGGACGGCGGCGCGGCTCCGGGACCGAACACCAAGGCCAGTTCCATGCGGTCGGTCCCTCTGGAGCTAATGGTGTCCAGTAGCCTAAGAAGCCCAAGCTAGCTGCAAGCAGGTAGGTTCGCTTCTTCTCCCCTTAGTCCCTCGCTGCAGTGAGCCTGTTGCCAGCAGGTCTCACTGTAAAATAAAAAACCTAAATATATACTTTCTTTCTAGAAGCTCAGGAGAGCCCCTAGTGTGCATCCAACCTCGGCCGGGCACAAAATCTAACGGAGGCTTGGAGGAGGGTCATAGTGGGAGGAGCCAGTGCACACCAGGTGACCTAAAAGCTTTCTTTAGTTGTGCCCAGTCTCCTGCGGAGCCGCTATTCCCCATAGTCCTTTCGGAGTTCCCAGCATCCACTAGGACGTCAGAGAAAACAGGGCCACAGTGCCAATATTGCTTTTTAAAGTGTATGCTCCAACTACTCAATTTAAGTAGAAATACAATTAATAAGCCCCCTAAACCCTCCCCCCTCCTTCTTTGGTCCATGCTGTATTGTCATCATTATGCATGTCGCTGCGCTGACGCTTTTCTGTATGTTCCTGCCACCGAAGAGCCAGGTAGCCCAGCAGGAAAACCACCTGCTGGGCTCACTTGACAGTCTGAGTGAAAGGCTCCATTTTTTTTTAAGATCCCCTCTGCCAAGTTAAAGGTGGGGGCTCCAGAGATATCAGTGTGGGCTTCAAGATTTCTGTTGCTGGCCCTGACCCTAACCCAGACCCCTAAACTAACCCTAATGTCTATAGTAAAATTGTATGTTTCTCTGTATATAGTGTATTGCTAGAAAATATCTGTGAATCCAATGGTACCGTAAGTGTGATATATACTTGCACTTCTTCGCGGGGCGAGAACTCCCCATATTGAATTCAGTCATATGAATAGAGGTTACGTGATCCCTGTGCAGTAAGGGTTAATCTCTGCAACTTGTCACTCAAATTACATTGTTGCATTTTTTTGCAGAAGTGGAGCTGAGAGCTGTAGCCAGCTGTAATAATTAAGCTGGGTACACACTAGACCAGTGGTTCTCAAACTGTGTGCTGTGGCACCCTGGGATGCCTCAGGACACTTGCAGGGGTGCCTTGGTTTGGTGGCCCAGGACCAATTCAAATTATTTATAGTCAATGTTATAGGCAAAACCAGTGCCGGGTGCTTCTAATCATAAAATATGTGCAAAAATAGAAGTAAATCCAGTCCCCCACCATATAACTGATCCTAGGGATGACATGTATAAAGATACTAGCTGAAGTACCCGGCGTTGCGCCGGATTTTAAGAATGTCTGTTTACAAAAAATAGGATTTTAATACCTACCGGTAAATCCTTTTCTCCTGGTCCGTAGAGGATGCTGGGGACTCCAAAAGGACCATGGGGTATAGACGGGATCTGCAGGAGACATGGGCACACTAATAGACTTTGACTGGGTGTGAACTGGCTCCTCCCTCTATGCCCCTCCTCCAGACCTCAGTTATAGGAACTGTGCCCAGGGAAGACGGACATTTAGAGGAAATGATTTTTGTTAAACTAAGGGCGAGAAACATACCAGCCCACATCACAAACACACCGTACAACTGGATTAGCAGGAATACCAGATAACAGTATGAACTAACAACAGCAACAAGCTGAAAACAACTGATACACAATCTTTGTGCAACCGAAAACAACAAGTATCAATACAAACTGCAAGAAACAGTCCGCACTGGGTTGGGCGCCCAGCATCCTCTACGGACTAGGAGAAAAGGATTTACCGGTAGGTATTAAAATCCTATTTTCTCTTACATCCTAGAGCAGGCATTCCCAACCGCGGTCCTCAAGGCACACCAACAGTGCAGGTTTTAGTGATATCCAGGCTGCAGCACAGATGGCTAAATCAAAATAACTGAGCTACTAATAAAGTCACCTGTGCTGAAGCCTGGATATCACTAAAACCTGCACTGTTAGTGTGCCTTGAGGACCGTGGTTGGGAATGCCTGTACTAGAGGATTCTGGGGACTCCAAAAGGACCATGCGGTCTATACCAAAGCTCCAGACCGAGCGGGAGAGTGCGGACGACTCTGCAGCACCGATTGAGCAAACATGAGGTCCTCCTCAGCCAGGGTATAAAACTTCTAGAACTTAGCAAAAGTGTTTGAACCCGACCATGTAGCTGCTCGGCAAAGTTGAAGTGCCGAGACCCCTCGGGCAGCCGCCCAAGACAAGCCCACCTTCCTGGTAGAATGGGCCTTTACTGACTTCGGCAATGGCAACCCAGCCGAAGAGTGAGCATGCTGAATCGTATTACAAATCCAGCGTGCAATAGTCTGCTTGGAAGCAGGATTTCCAATCTTGTTGGACGCATACAGGACAAACAGTGTTTCCGTTTTCCTAACAAGAGCCGTTCTGGCGACATAAATCTTTAAAGCTCTTACGACATCAAGAGACTTTGGGACTGCGACAGCCTCCGTAGCCACAGGTACCACAATAGGTTGATTTATGTGAAACGAAGAAACCACTTTCGGCAGAAATTGTTGACGAGTCCTCAATTCCGCTCTATCCACATGAAAAATCAAATATGGGCTCTTGTGAGACAAAGCCGCCAATTCAGACACTCGTCTGGCAGACGCCAAGGCCAAAAGCATGACCACTTTCCAAGTGAGAAATTTCAACTCAATCTTTCGCAAAGGTTCAAACCAGTGAGACATAAGAAACTGTAACACCACTTCAAGATCCCACGGGGCCACGGGTGGCACAAACGGAGGATGGATATGCAGCACTCCCTTCACAAAAGTTTGAACTTCAGGAAGGGCGGCCAATTCTTTCTGAAAGAAAATAGATAAAGCCGAAATCTGCACTTTGATGGAACCTAATTTCAGGCCTGCATCCACGCCTGCCTGCAAAAAATGGAGGAACCGACCCAAGTGAAACTCCTCTGCAGGAGCTGCTTTGGTTTCACACCACGACACATATTTTCTCCAAATACGGTGATAATGTTTTGCCGTGACCTCCTTTCTAGCCTTAAGGAGAGTAGGGATGACTTCCCCGGGAATACCTTTCCGAGCTAGGATTTGGCGTCCAACCTCCACGCCGTGAAATGCAGCCGCGGTAAGTCCGGAAACATGCATGGCCCCTGCAGTAACAGGTCCTCTCTTAGAGGAAGCGGCCAAGGATCTTCTACAAGTAATTCCTGAAGATCCGGATACCAGGCCCTCCGTGGCCAATCTGGAACGACGAGAATTGCCTGAACCCTTGTTCGTCTTATAATCCTCAACACTCTTGGAATGAGAGGAAGTGGAGGGAACACATACACCGACTGAAACACCCACGGAGTTACCAGGGCGTCCACTACACTGGCTTGGGGGTCCCTCGACCTGGAACAATACCTCGGAAGCTTCTTGTTGAGGCGAGACGCCATCATGTCTATTTGAGGAATTCCCCAACGCCTTGTCACTTCTGCAAATACCTCTTGATGAAGGGCCCACTCTCCTGGATGGAGATCGTGTCTGCTGAGGAGTCTGCTTACCAGTTGTCCACGCCCGGAAGGAAGACTGCTGAAAGAGCGCTCTCGTGCCGTTCCGCCCAGTGGAGAACTTTTGTGGCCTCCGCCATTGCCGCCCTGCTCCTTGTTCCGCCTTGGCGGTTTACGTACGCCACCGCTGTTATGTTGTCCGACTGGATCAGGACAGGGAGACCCTGAAGACGGTTCTTTGCCTGCAGGAGGCCGTTGTAAATGGCTCTTAACTCGAGAACATTTATGTGGAGACAAGATTCCTGGCTTGACCATTTTCCCTGGAAACTTCTTCCTTGTCCTGGATTCCGAAACGGAGTCCCTCTAGAAGGCGAGAACCGTGCAGCCACCACAGGAGAGAAATCCTGGTCCTGGAAGATAGACTTATCTTCCGGTGCATGTGTAGGCGAGACCCGGACCATTTGCTCAGCAGATCGCACAAACACCCGGGCATGAAACCTGCCAAACGGAATGGCTTCGTAAGCCGCAACCATCTTCCCTAGCACTCGAGTGCATTGATGAATCGACACTCTTGCCGGTCTCAGAAGTTCCTTGACCATGGTCTGGATTTCCAGAGCTTTGTCCGCCGGAAGAAACACTCTCTGTAGTTCCGTGTCTAGGATCATGCCCATGAAGGGCAGCCGATTTGTCGGGATCAACTGAGACTTTGGCAAATTTAGAATCCAACCGTGATGTCGCAGAACCGACAGGGAGAGTTCCACATTTCTTAGCAACTTTTCCTTTGATCTCGCCTTTATCAGATCGTCCAAGTACGGGATAATTGTGACCCCCTGCTTGCGAAGGAGTACCATTATTTACGCCATTACCTTGGTAAAAACCCTCGGGGCCGTGGAAAGCCCAAACGACAACGTCTGAAATTGGTAATGACAATCCTGCACCGCAAATCTTAGGAAGGCCTGATGAGGAGGATATATCGGGACGTGTAAGTAGGCATCTTTTATGTCAACTGACGCCATAAAATCCCCCCCTTCTAGGCTGGAGATCACAGCTCGAAGAGATTCCATCTTGAACTTGAAAGTTATTAAGTATGGATTGAGGGATTTTAGGTTCAGAATCGGTCTGACCGAGCCGTACGGCTTCGGCACGACAAAGAGGCTCAAATAGAACCCTTCCCCCCCGTTGGGACGGGGGAACCGGTACAATGACCCTCTGTTGACACAGCTTTTGTATTGCAGCAATTACTACTTCCCTTTCTGGAAGAGAAACTGGCAAGGCCGACCTGAAAAAGCGGCGGGGGGGGGGGGGGGGGTATCTCCTGGAACTCCAGTTTGTACCCTTGGGAGACTATGTCTAAGACCCAAGGATCCAGGTCCGAATGGACCTAGACCTGACTGAAGAATCGGAGACGGCCCCCCACCAGCACGGACTCCTGCAGGGGAGCCCCAGCGTCATGCGGTGGACTTGGTAGAGGCGGGGGAGGACTTGTGGGTCCTGGGTGCCAGGCACGGCAGGTGACCTCTTTCCCCTTCCTCTACCCTTTGAAGCGAGAAAGGATGAGCCCTTTCCTTTTTTGTATTTATTAGGCCAAAAGGACTGGATCTGATAATGGGGTGCCTTTTTCTGTTGTGTGGGAACATAAGGAAGAAAAGATGACTTACCCGCAGTAGCGGTAGACACCAGGTCAGCAAGGCCATCACCAAACAAGACACTACCTTTAAAAGGAAGAGCTTCCATAGCTTTCTTGGAGTCGGCTTCAGCATTCCATTGATGAATCCACAGCGCCCTCCTGGCCGAGACCGCCATGGCATTGGCTCTTGATCCCAAGAGGCCAATATCCCTCGCCGCATCCTTTAGGTAATCCGCAGCGTCCTTGATATAACCAAGAGTCAAAAGAATGTTATCCTTATCAAGGGTATCCATATCAGAAGCTAAATTATCAGCCCACTTAGCAATAGCACTACTCACCCGCGCCGACGCCACAGCAGGTCTGAGTAATGCACCAGTAGTAACGAAAATGGCCTTCAATGTCGTCTCCTGCTTGCGATCCGCCGGATCCTTGAGGGCAGCCGTGTCAGGAGACGGAAGTGCCACCTTTTTGGACAATCGGGATAGAGCCTTGTCCAGATTTGGAGGCGACTCACATTTTTCCCTGTCGTCAGAGGGGAAAGGATATGCCATAAAAATTCTCTTGGGAATCTGCCACCTTTTGTCAGGCGACTCCCAAGCCTTTTCACAAAGAGCGTTCAGTTCATGAGAGGGGGGAAACTTCACCTCAGGCTTTTTCCATTTAAATAAACAAACCCTTGTATCTGGAACAGGAGGTTCCTCAGAAATATGCAAAACATCTTTAATAGCCACAATCATGTACTGAATACTCTTAACTACCTTTGGATGTAAAGTAGCCTCATTAAAATCGACACTGGAATCAGAGTCCGTGTCGGTATCTGTATCTGCCATCTGGGTAAATGAACGTTTATGTGACCCTGAGGGGGTCTGTACCTGAGCGTCCTCCATGGATTTCCTCCATGTTTGTGTCTGAGAATCAGATTTATCCAGCCTCTTAGACAATAAAGCCACATTTGCATTCAGTGTACTCAACATATTCACCCAATCAGCAGTCGGCTGTGCCGACAGTCATTCCCAAATCCTTTTCTGCGCCCCCAGTAACTTCATCCGGGGAGGAACACTCAGCCTCAGACATGTCGACACGTAGTACCGACACACTCACACCGGCCAAAAAAAGAGGACAGACCCACAGGGAAGCCTGTAGAGAGAACACAGAGGGAGTATGCCAGCTCACACCCCAGCGCCCATATACTACAAACAAATAATATATGGTTTTTGCGCTGTAATATGCATATAAAGCACCAAATTGCATGTGCACCCCCCCCCATTTAGCTCCCTTGTTACTTGTAAGGAGCTTGGAGGTCCGGGCCAGCGTCTCTGCAGCGGCTGTGGAGAGAGAAAATGGCGCTGGTAAGCTGTGCAGCTAAGCCCAGCCCCTTCCCGGTGCGCTGTAGTCCCGCTCAAATTTGAATGCTTTATACTGGCGGGGGTATCGTATACGGTGCCCGGGCACCGAATATACCTTGTGCCAGTGCAAAAAAGCCTTCAGTAACACCCCCCCCCCCCCAGAGCCCTGCACCCTGTGAGTGCCGTTGTGTGTGTGGGAGCATGGGCCCTCATTCCGAGGTGTTCGCTCGCAAGGCGATTTTAGCAGAGTTACACACGCTAAGCCGCCGCCTACTGGGAGTGAATCTTAGCTTCTTAAAATTGCGAATGATGTATTCGCAATATTGCGATTACAAACTACTTAGCAGTTTCTGAGTAGCTTCAACCTTACTCGGCATCTGCGATCAGTTCAGTGCTTGTCGTTCCTGGTTTGACGTCACAAACACCACCCAGCGTTCGCCCAGACACTCCTCCGTTTCTCCAGCCACTCCCGCGTTTTTTCCGGAAACGGTAGCGTTTTTATCCACACGCCCATAAAACGCTGTGTTTCCGCCCAGTAACACCCATTTCCTGTCAATCACACTACGACCGCCGGAGCGAAGAAAAAGCCGTGAGTAAAAATACTATCTTCATAGCAAAATTACTTGGCGCAGTCGCAGTGCGAACATTGCGCATGCGTACTAAGCAGAAAAACGCTGCGATGCGAAGAAAAATACAGAGCGAACGACTCGGAAATGAGGGCCATGGAGCGCAGCGCGACCGCTGCGCTGTACCTCCATCACTGAAGTCTTCTGCCGTCTGAAGCCTTCTGTTCTTCTTATACTCACCCGGCTTCTCTCTTCTGGCTTCTGTGAGGGGGGTGACGGCGCGGCTCCGGGAACAAGCAGCTAGGCGCACCAAGTGATCGAACCCTCTGGAGCTAATGGTGTCCAGTAGCCTTAGAAGCAGAGCCCTTGAACTAAGAAGAAGTAGGTCTGACTTCTCTCCCCTCAGTCCCACGATGCAGGGAGCCTGTAGCCAGCAGGTCTCCCTGAAAATAAAAAACCTAACAAAAGTCTTTCCAGAGAAACTCAGTAGAGCTCCCCTAGTGTGTGTCCAGTCACTCCTGGGCACAGAATCTAACTGAGGTCTGAAGGAGGGGCATAGAGGGATGAGCCAGTTCACACCCAGTCAAAGTCTTTTAGTGTGCCCATGTCTCCTGCAGATCCCGTCTATACCCTATGGTCCTTTTGGAGTCCCCAGCATCCTCTAGGACGTAAGAGAAAATAAGAATATACTTACCGATAATTCTATTTCTCGTAGTCCGTAGTGGATGCTGGGACTCCGTCAGGACCATGGGGATTAGCGGCTCCGCAGGAGACTGGGCACAAAAGTAAAAGCTTTAGGACTACCTGGTGTGCACTGGCTCCTCCCCCTATGACCCTCCTCCAAGCCTCAGTTAGGATACTGTGCCCGGACGAGCGTACACAATAAGGAAGGATTTTGAATCCCGGGTAAGACTCATACCAGCCACACCAATCACACTGTACAACTTGTGATCTAAACCCAGTTAACAGTATGATAACATGAGGAGCCTCCAGAACAGATGGCTCACTACAACAAAACCCGAATTTTTGGCAACAATAACTATGTACAAGTATTGCAGACAATCCGCACTTGGGATGGGCGCCCAGCATCCACTACGGACTACGAGAAAAAGAATTATCGGTAAGTAAATTCTTATTTTCTCTGACGTCCTTGTGGATGCTGGGACTCCGTCAGGACCATGGGGATTATACCAAAGCTCCCAAACGGGCGGGAGAGTGCGGATGACTCTGCAACACCGAATGAGAGAACTCCAGGTCCTCCTTAGCCAGGGTATCAAATTTGTAGAATTTTACAAACGTGCTTTCCCCTGACCACGGAGCTGCTCGGCAAAGTTGTAAAGCCGAGACCCCTCGGGCAGCCGCCCAAGATGAGCCCACCTTCCTTGTGGAATGGGCATTGACAGATTTTGGCTGTGGCAGGCCTGCCACAGAATGTGCAAGCTGAATTGTACTACAAATCCAACGAGCAATAGTCTGCTTAGAAGCAGGAGCACCCAGCTTGTTGGGTGCATACAATATAAACAGCGAGTCAGATTTCCTGACTCCAGCCGTCCTGGAAACATATATTTTCAGGGCCCTGACTACATCCAGTAACTTGGAATCCTCCAAGTCCCCAGTAGCCGCAGGCACCACAATAGGTTGGATTAGGTGAAACGCTGAAACCACCTTAGGGAGAAATTGAGGGCGAGTCCTCAATTCCGCCCTATCCGAATGAAAAATCAGGTAAGGGCTTTTATAGGATAAAGCCGCCAACTCTGATACGCGCCTGGCTGAAGCCAGGGCCAACAGCATTACCACTTTCCATGTGAGATATTTTAAATCCACTGTGGCAAGTGGTTCGAACCAATGTGATTTTAGGAATCCCAAAACCACATTGAGATCCCAGGGTGCCACTGGAGGCACAAAAGGAGGCTGTATATGCAGTACCCCCTTTACAAAAGTCTGGACTTCAGGAACTGAAGCCAATTCTTTCTGGAAGAAAATCGACAAGGCCGAAATTTGAACCTTAATGGATCCTAATTCTAGGCCCATGGACAATCCTGTTTGCAGGAAATGCAGGAAACGACCTAGTTGAAATTCCTCTGTCGGGGCCTTCCTGGCCTCGCACCACGCAACATATTTCCTCCAAATACGGTGATAATGTTGTGCAGTTACATCCTTCCTGGCTTTGATCAGGGTAGGGATGACTTCATCTGGAATGCCTTTTTCCTTCAGGATACGGCGTTCAACCGCCATGCCGTCAAACGCAGCCGCGGTAAGTCTTGGAACAGACAGGGTCCTTGCTGAAGCAGGTCCCTTCTTAGAGGTAGAGGCCACGGATCCTCCGTGAGCATCTCTTGAAGTTCCGGGTACCAAGTCCTTCTTGGCCAATCCGGAGCCACGAGTATAGTTCTTACTCCTCTCCGTTTTATAATCCTCAGTACCTTTGGTATGAGAGGCAGAGGAGGGAACACATACACTGACTGGTACACCCACGGTGTTACCAGAGCGTCCACCGCTATTGCCTGAGGGTCCCTTGACCTGGCGCAATACCTGTCTAGTTTTTTGTTGAGGCGGGACGCCATCATGTCCACCTTTGGTTTTTCCCAACGGTTTACAATCACTTGGAAGACTTCTGGATGAAGTCCCCACTCTCCCGGGTGGAGATCGTGTCTGCTGAGAAAATCTGCTTCCCAGTTGTCCACTCCGGGAATGAACACTGCTGACAGTGCTATCACATGATTTTCTGCCCAGCGAAGAATCCTTGCAGCTTCTGCCATCGCTCTCCTGCTTCTTGTGCCGCCCTGTCTGTTTACGTGGGCGACTGCCGTGATGTTGTCCGACTGGAACAACACCGGCTGACCCTGAAGCAGAGGCCTTGCTTGACTTAGGGCATTGTAAATGGCCCTTAGTTCCAGGATATTTATGTGAAATGACGTTTCCATGCTTGACCACAAGCCCTGGAAATTTCTTCCCTGTGTGACTGCTCCCCAGCCTCTCAGGCTGGCATCCGTGGTCACCGTGAATGCCGAATCTGCGGCCCTCTAGAAGATGAGCACTCTGCAACCACCACAGGAGAGACACCCTTGTCCTTGGAGACAGGGTTATCCGCTGATGCATCTGAAGATGCGATCCGGACCATTTGTCCAGCAGATCCCACTGAAAAGTTCTTGCGTGGAATCTGCCGAATGGAATCGCTTCGTAAGAAGCCACCATTTTTCCCAGGACCCTTGTGCATTGATGCACTGACACTTGGCCTGGTTTTAGGAGGTTCCTGACTAGCTCGGATAACTCCCTGGCTTTCTCCTCCGGGAGAAACACCTTTTTCTGGACTGTGTCCAGAATCATCCCTAGGAACAGCAGACGTGTCGTCGGAATCAGCTGCGATTTTGGAATATTTAGAATCCACCCGTGCTGTCGTAGTACTACTTGAGATAGTGCTACTCCGACCTCTAACTGTTCCCTGGACCTTGCCCTTATCAGGAGATCGTCCAAGTAAGGGATAATTAAGATGCCTTTTCTTCGAAGAAGAATCATCATTTCGGCCATTACCTTGGTACAGACCCGGGGTGCCGTGGACAATCCAAACGGCAGCGTCTGAAACTGATAGTGACAGTTCTGTACCACAAACCTGAGGTACCCTTGGTGAGAAGGGCAAATTGGGACATGGAGGTAAGCATCCTTGATGTCCAGAGACACCATATAGTCCCCTTCTTCCAGGTTCGCTATCACTGCTCTGAGTGACTCCATCTTGAATTTGAACCTTTGTATGTAAGTGTTCAAGGATTTCAGATTTAAAATAGGTCTCACCGAGCCGTCCGGCTTCGGTACCACAAACAGCGTGGAATAATACCCCTTTCCCTGTTGTAGGAGGGGTACCTTGATTATCACCTGCTGGGAATACAGCTTGTGAATGGCTTCCAATACCGCCTCCCTGTCGGAGGGAGACGTTGGTAAAGCAGACTTCAGGAACCGGCGAGGGGGAGACGTCTCGAATTCCAATTTGTACCCCTGAGATACTACCTGCAGGATCCAGGGGTCCACTTGCGAGTGAGCCCACTGCGCGCTGAAATTCTTGAGACGACCCCCCACCGTACCTGAATCCGCTTGTAAGGCCCCAGCGTCATGCTGAGGACTTGGCAGAAGCGGGGGAGGGCTTCTGTTCCTGGGAAGAGGCTGCCTGCTGCAGTCTTTTTCCCCTTCCTCTGCCCCGGGGCAGAAATGAGTGGCCTTTTGCCCGCTTGCCCTTATGGGGACGAAAGGACTGAGCCTGAAAAGACGGTGTCTTTTTCTGCTGAGAGGTGACCTGGGGTAAAAAGGTGGATTTCCCAGCCGTTGCTGTGGCCACCAGGTCCGACAGACCGACCCCAAATAACTCCTCCCCTTTATACGGCAATACTTCCATATGCCGTTTGGAATCCGCATCACCTGACCACTGTCGCGTCCATAACCCTCTTCTGGCAGAAATGGACAGCGCACTTACTCTTGATGCCAGAGTGCAAATATCCCTCTGTGCATCTCGCATATATAGAAATGCATCCTTTAAATGCTCTATAGTCAATAATATACTGTCCCTGTCCAGGGTATCAATATTTTCAGTCAGGGAATCCGACCAAGCCACCCCAGCACTGCACATCCAGGCTGAGGCGATTGCTGGTCGCAGTATAACACCAGTATGTGTGTATATACTTTTTAGGATATTTTCCAGCTTCCTATCAGCTGGCTCCTTGAGGGCGGCCGTATCAGGAGACAGTAACGCCACTTGTTTTGATAAGCGTGTGAGCGCCTTATCTACCCTAGGGGGTGTTTCCCAACGCGCCTTAACCTCTGGCGGGAAAGGGTATAATGCCAATAATTTTTTAGAAATTAGCAGTTTTTTATCGGGGGAAACCCACGCTTCATCACACACCTCATTTAATTCATCTGATTCAGGAAAAACTACGGGTAGTTTTTTCACACCCCACATAATACCCTTTTTTGTGGTACTTGTAGTATCAGAAATGTTCAAAACCTCCTTCATTGCCGTGATCATGTAACGTGTGGCCCTACTGGAAATCACGTTTGTTTCCTCACCGTCGACACTGGAGTCCGTGTCTGGGTCTGTGTCGACCATCTGAGGTAACGGGCGCTTTAGAGCCCCTGACGGTGTTTGAGACGCCTGGACAGGTACTAACTGATTTGCCGGCTGTCTCATGTCGTCAACAGTCTTTTGTAAAGTGCTGACGCTATCACGTAATTCCTTCCATAAGACCATCCAGTCAGGTGTCGACTCCCTAGGGGGTGACATCACTATTACAGGCAATTGCTCCGCCTCCATACCATTTTCCTCCTCATACATGTCGACACAACGTACCGACACACAGCACACACACAGGGAATGCTCTGATAGAGGACAGGACCCCACTAGCCCTTTGGGGAGACAGAGGGAGAGTTTGCCAGCACACACCAGAGCGCTATATATATACAGGGATAACCTTATATAAGTGTTTTTCCCTTATATAGCTGCTGTATTGATTAATCTGCCAAATTAGTGCCCCCCCTCTCTTGTTTTACCCTGTTTCTGTAGTGCAGGACTGCAGGGGAGAGTCAGGGAGACGTCCTTCCAGCGAAGCTGTGAGGGAAAATGGCGCTTGTGTGCTGAGGAGATAGGCTCCGCCCCCTTCTCGGCGGCCTTTCTCTTGCTTTTTTAAGGAAAACTGGCAGGGGTTAAATGCATCCATATAGCCCAGGAGCTATATGTGATGTATTTTTCGCCATCTAAGGTGTTTTTATTGCGTCTCAGGGCGCCCCCCCCCAGCGCCCTGCACCCTCAGTGACCGGAGTGTGAAGTGTGCTGAGAGCAATGGCGCACAGCTGCGGTGCTGTGCGCTACCTTATTGAAGACAGGACGTCTTCTGCCGCCGATTTCCCGGACCTCTTCTGTCTTCTGGCTCTGTAAGGGGGCCGGCGGCGCGGCTCTGGGACCCATCCATGGCTGGGCCTGTGATCGTCCCTCTGGAGCTAATGTCCAGTAGCCTAAGAAGCCCAATCCACTCTGCACGCAGGTGAGTTCGCTTCTTCTCCCCTTAGTCCCTCGGTGCAGTGAACCTGTTGCCAGCAGGACTCACTGAAAATAAAAAACCTATACTTAAACTTTTTCACTAAGCAGCTCAGGAGAGCCACCTAGTGTGCACCCTTCTCGTTCGGGCACAAAAATCTAACTGAGGCTTGGAGGAGGGTCATAGGGGGAGGAGCCAGTGCACACCAGGTAGTCCTAAAGCTTTTACTTTTGTGCCCAGTCTCCTGCGGAGCCGCTAATCCCCATGGTCCTGACGGAGTCCCAGCATCCACAAGGACGTCAGAGAAATACATTTAAATATTAAGCACACAGTATAAATAACATTGTAGATAGCTGAATAACCGCGTTTTGCTACGGGATGAGGATGGTAAATTAGAATGGTAGTTGTTCGTTAATTTATGTTGGTTGGAGATGTAGTATATAGGCCAGACTTGCCTACCCTCCCGCATTCAGCGGGAGGCTCCCGTTTTTTCCTTGAGCCTCCCGCTGCCCCGCAAACTTCACTATGTCTCCCGGTTTTTTATGGGTCCCTCCGTGAAAATCTGGACTGCGCATGCGCGAGCCCAGAAACGCCGGAGAACAGGTCCAGCACGGGAGAGTCACTGCCATTATCTGTGAGAGTCCTGCAGAGGCTCTTCACTTCAGACTTCATCAGTGTGGGTCTGTGGACAAGCTTCAGGTAGAGACTTGATCGGGTTGTGCACTGTGTGAGGTCCGCAGGGGGCGGGGTTAGCAATGCAGGGAGACGCTATGTTGCAGAAGTGTTCTCCCTGCTCCGAAACTATCAGTTGCTGCAGAACAGAAGTGTGGAGGCCCTTCAGTGCCAATTTCCCTGGCCGGATCTCCTTCCCCCAGGAAATGTATTTTATTTTTATTTTTTTTGCCTGGTTACAGCCGAGGCCCCGCCCCTTGTACAGGCCCCGGCCCTTTCACGGCCCGCGATTTCCTCCCCTCCACCGCCAGCTTTGAGGATCCAGCACAGAGCTCCTGCAGGTAAAAGCTCACTGTACTCAGTATTTTCAAACTCAGGCACCAATATGATAAGTTTAGAAAGCATCATCTTCTTGCCAGTGTATGGGTCCAGTATTTTTTCATTAAAGTTATATTATTTGTTAGGCAGGGCCGGATTGGCCTAGGTTTCGGGGCCGCCTGTTATATGATGCCTCCCCACCTGCACGTCACCAACTCAATGTGCTGACTCCTTTGCGCCACGGCCACCAGACGCTATCGAGAGAAGAGGCCCACCCCCACCCCACTTGGCAGTCCAAAACAGGAGGTCTGCGTGCCAAACGTCACTGACGTCATCGGCGCGGACCTCGGCGGAAGAGATGGTGCGGCTGGTGTGGATCCATCTCAGTTAGTATGAGTGTTTGGCGATCAGTGTACTCAACATATTCACCCAATCAGCAGTCGGCTGACATCTTGTAAAATCCCTGTGCAGCTCTGTGGGCGCAAGTGTAGCAATGTGCAGCCGGCCGGCTTCATGCACTCTGGATATTTAAATTAAATCTGAATTAGGGAGTTATTGCTGAGGTAGATAAGCTGATGCCCATCAGCAGCAAATGCAAGGAGCACAGGGATTAAACACAGGTTTGGCAGATTCTGGGGTTATTAGTGTGCGGGGCCGCCTGTCATAGGTGGCCCCGCTCCCCACGCGTCACCCGCCGGCTGACTCAATGTAGTGCAGTGCACGCAGCGGCCACCGCCCACTATCAGGAGAACTGCCCTTGCCCCAATCCCACCTTGCTGTCAGGAAGAGACGGTGCAAATTCAGCAGGAGAACGGATCCAGCAGCACAGGGGTTCCTGGTTTGCACAGGCACCCCCTAATGTCAGGCCCCCACCTCACATGCCGATCGATTCTCTCCCCCCCTGCACCCGGCCATTCTAAATTTAGTGTCGGCCACCAGCCAATCAGAGCTCACAGACTGGCAGCAGCGGCTCTTGAATGGCTGCCAGGCCGCTAGCTTTTATAGGCTGTCGGCCGCCGTCAAGTTTCAAATGCTCGCCGCCGCAGGAGGGCTTTAGTGAGCTGGATTTAGTAGAGATGCCTGCTGCATTGCGCTTTCCTCCCCTCATACAGTACAAGCAGCAGCAAACCAGCAGTGGTGGCGGTGAGCACTAATGGGGGATAATCTGTATCTGACACTGCTGGGAGTATTACGTGGGACTGGTACCTCTGGGGGTATTTCTATCTGGCACTGCTGGGGGCATACTGTGTGGGGTAATGGAAATTTCAGCTCATACTGTGTGGGTTAATGTGAGTAACAGATGCTGCTGTGCGGTATAATGTGAATTGAAACTATTCTGTGACCACAATCCCATATTTTTGCCGAGGTGCGCCCTGTCAATATTTTGGGTTAGTGGGGGTGCAGCGCCAAAGAAAACTTTCACCCTAAAACTGCAACATATGATTTACAGGATAGGATATCCTGTTCATTACAGCGAATTACAGGTTATTGGTGCAGAGGAAGAGTATTTTAGTATAAACTTAATGGGATTCTCCTAGTTTACTTAAAGCATATAAAAAATTAGTACAGAATTTGAATTTCCTGCATAGGATATTAGATGTTTCACACCACACAAATAACCCGGTATCGACTCGGCATGTTGCCGGGTCGACACGGGTCAGCGTGCGGTGTGAAAGGGGCATAGCCAAAATCCCGGGTATAAACTAGGGATGTGCACTTGAAATTTTTCGGGTTTTGTGTTTTGGTTTTGGGTTTGGTTCCGCGGCCGTGTTTTGGGTTCGACCGCGTTTTGGCAAAACCTCACCGAATTTTTTTTGTCGGATTCGGGTGTGTTTTGGATTCGGGTGTTTTTTTCAAAAAACCCTAAAAAACAGCTTAAATCATAGAATTTGGGGGTCATTTTGATCCCAAAGTATTATTAACCTCAAAAACCATAATTTCCACTCATTTTCAGTCTATTCTGAATACCTCACACCTCACAATATTATTTTTAGTCCTAAAATTTGCACCGAGGTCGCTGGATGACTAAGCTAAGCGACCCTAGTGGCCGACACAAACACCTGGCCCATCTAGGAGTGGCACTGCAGTGTCACGCAGGATGGCCCTTCCAAAAAACACTCCCCAAACAGCACATGACGCAAAGAAGAAAAAAAGAGGCGCAATGAGGTAGCTGTGTGAGTAAGCTAAGCGACCCTAGTGGCCGACACAAACACCTGGCCCATCTAGGAGTGGCACTGCAGTGTCACGCAGGATGGCCCTTCCAAAAAACACTCCCCAAACAGCACATGACGCAAAGAAGAAAAAAAGAGGCGCAATGAGGTAGCTGTGTGAGTAAGCTAAGCGACCCTAGTGGCCGACACAAACACCTGGCCCATCTAGGAGTGGCACTGCAGTGTCACGCAGGATGGCCCTTCCAAAAAACACTCCCCAAACAGCACATGACGCAAAGAAGAAAAAAAGAGGCGCAATGAGGTAGCTGTGTGAGTAAGATAAGCGACCCTAGTGGCCGACACAAACACCTGGCCCATCTAGGAGTGGCACTGCAGTGTCACGCAGGATGGCCCTTCCAAAAAACACTCCCCAAACAGCACATGACGCAAATAAAAATGAAAGAAAAAAGAGGTGCAAGATGGAATTGTCCTTGGGCCCTCCCACCCACCCTTATGTTGTATAAACAGGACATGCACACTTTAACCAACCCATCATTTCAGTGACAGGGTCTGCCACACGACTGTGACTGAAATGACGGGTTGGTTTGGACCCCCACCGAAAAAGAAGCAATTAATCTCTCCTTGCACAAACTGGCTCTACAGAGGCAAGATGTCCACCTCATCATCATCCTCCGATATATCACCGTGTACATCCCGCTCCTCACAGATTATCAATTCGTCCCCACTGGAATCCACCATCTCAGCTCCCTGTGTACTTTGTGGAGGCAATTGCTGCTGGTCAATGTCTCCACGGAGGAATTGATTATAATTCATTTTAATGAACATCATCTTCTCCACATTTTCTGGAAGTAACCTCGTACGCAGATTGCTGACAAGGTGAGCGGCGGCACTAAACACTCTTTCGGAGTACACACTTGTGGGAGGGCAACTTAGGTAGAATAAAGCCAGTTTGTGCAAGGGCCTCCAAATTGCCTCTTTTTCCTGCCAGTATAAGTACGGACTGTCTGACGTGCCTACTTGGATGCGGTCACTCATATAATCCTCCACCATTCTTTCAATGGTGAGAGAATCATATGCAGTGACAGTAGACGACATGTCCGTAATCGTTGTCAGGTCCTTCAGTCCGGACCAGATGTCAGCATCAGCAGTCGCTCCAGACTGCCCTGCATCACCGCCAGCGGGTGGGCTCGGAATTCTGAGCCTTTTCCTCGCACCCCCAGTTGCGGGAGAATGTGAAGGAGGAGATGTTGACAGGTCGCGTTCCGCTTGACTTGACAATTTTCTCACCAGCAGGTCTTTGAACCCCAGCAGACTTGTGTCTGCCGGAAAGAGAGATCCAAGGTAGGTTTTAAATCTAGGATCGAGCACGGTGGCCAAAATGTAGTGCTCTGATTTCAACAGATTGACCACCCGTGAATCCTTGTTAAGCGAATTAAGGGCTCCATCCACAAGTCCCACATGCCTAGCGGAATCGCTCCCTTTTAGCTCCTCCTTCAATGCCTCCAGCTTCTTCTGCAAAAGCCTGATGAGGGGAATGACCTGACTCAGGCTGGCAGTGTCTGAACTGACTTCACGTGTGGCAAGTTCAAAAGGTTGCAGAACCTTGCACAACGTTGAAATCATTCTCCACTGCGCTTGAGACAGGTACATTCCACCTCCTATATCGTGCTCAATTGTATAGGCTTGAATGGCCTTTTGCTGCTCCTCCAACCTCTGAAGCATATAGAGGGTTGAATTCCACCTCGTTACCACTTCTTGCTTCAGATGATGGCAGGGCAGGTTCAGGCATTTTTGGTGGTGCTCCAGTCTTCTGTACGTGGTGCCTGTACGCCGAAAGTGTCCCGCAATTCTTCTGGCCACCGACAGCATCTCTTGCACGCCCCTGTCGTTTTTTAAAAAATTCTGCACCACCAAATTCAAGGTATGTGCAAAACATGGGACGTGCTGGAATTTGCCCATATTTAATGCACACACAATATTGCTGGCGTTGTCCGATGCCACAAATCCCCAGGAGAGTCCAATTGGGGTAAGCCATTCCGCGATGATCTTCCTCAGTTGCCGTAAGAGGTTTTCAGCTGTGTGCGTATTCTGGAAACCGGTGATACAAAGCGTAGCCTGCCTAGGAAAGAGTTGGCGTTTGCGAGATGCTGCTACTGGTGCCGCCGCTGCTGTTCTTGCGGCGGGAGTCCATACATCTACCCAGTGGGCTGTCACAGTCATATAGTCCTGACCCTGCCCTGCTCCACTTGTCCACATGTCCGTGGTTAAGTGGACATTGGGTACAACTGCATTTTTTAGGACACTGGTGAGTCTTTTTCTGACGTCCGTGTACATTCTCGGTATCGCCTGCCTAGAGAAGTGGAACCTAGATGGTATTTGGTAACGGGGGCACACTGCCTCAAGAAATTGTCTAGTTCCCTGTGAACTAACGGCAGATACCGGACGCACGTCTAACACCAACATAGTTGTCAAGGCCTCAGTTATCCGCTTTGCAACAGGATGACTGCTGTGATATTTCATCTTCCTCGCAAAGGACTGTTGGACAGTCAATTGCTTGGTGGAAGTAGTAAAAGTGGGCTTACGACTTCCCCTCTGGGATGACCATCGACTCCCAGCAGCAACAACAGCAGCGCCAGCAGCAGTAGGCGTTACACGCAAGGATGCATCGGAGGAATCCCAGGCAGGAGAGGACTCGTCAGAATTGCCAGTGACATGGCATGCAGGACTATTGGCATTCCTGGGGAAGGAGGAAATTGACACTGAGGGAGTTGGTGGGGTGGTTTGCGTGAGCTTGGTTACAAGAGGAAGGGATTTACTGGTCAGTGGACTGCTTCCGCTGTCGCCCAAAGTTTTTGAACTTGTCACTGACTTATTATGAATGCGCTGCAGGTGACGTATAAGGGAGGATGTTCCGAGGTGGTTAACGTCCTTACCCCTACTTAATACAGCTTGACAAAGGCAACACACGGCTTGACAAATGTTGTCCGCATTTCTGGTGAAATACTTCCACACCGAAGAGCTGATTTTTTTGGGTATTTTCACCTGGCATGTCAACGGCCCTATTCCTCCCACGGACAACAGGTGTCTCCCCGGGTGCCTGACTTAAACAAACCACCTCACCATCAGAATCCTCCTTGTCAATTTCCTCCCCAGCGCCAGCAACACCCATATCCTCCTCATCCTGGTGTACTTCAACACTGACATCTTCAATCTGACTACCAGCACTTGCAGGGGGCGTGCAAATGGTGGAAGGCGCATGCTCTTCACGTCCAGTGTTGGGAAGGTCAGGCATCGCAACCGACACAATTGGACTCTCCTTGTGGATTTGGGATTTCGAAGAACGCACAGTTCTTTGCGGTGCTTTTGCCAGCTTGAGTCTTTTCAGTTTTCTAGCGAGAGGCTGAGTGCTTCCATCCTCATGTGAAGCTGAACCACTAGCCATGAACATAGGCCAGGGCCTCAGCCGTTCCTTGCCACTCCGTGTGGTAAATGGCATATTGGCAAGTTTACGCTTCTCCTCCGACAATTTTATTTTAGAATTTGGAGTCCTTTTTTTACTGATATTTGGTGTTTTGGATTTTACATGCTCTGTACTATGACATTGGGCATCGGCCTTGGCAGATGACGTTGCTGGCATTTCATCGTCTCGGCCATGACTAGTGGCAGCAGCTTCAGCACGAGGTGGAAGTGGATCTTGATCTTTCCCTAATTTTGGAACCTCAACATTTTTGTTCTCCATATTTTAATAGGCACAACTAAAAGGCACCTCAGGTAAACAATGGAGATGGATGGATACTAGTATACTTATGGATGGACCAGCGACTGCCGACACAGAGGTAGCTACAGCCGTGGACTACCGTACTGTGTCTGCTGCTAATATAGACTGGATGATAATGAGATGAAATTAATATATATATATATATATAATATCACTAGTACTGCAGCCGGACAGGTATATATATTTATTATGTAATGACTGATGACGGACCTGCTGGACACTGTCAGCTCAGCAGCACCGCAGACTGCTACAGTAAGCTACTATAGTAGTATGTATAAAGAAGAAGAAAGAAAAAAAAAAAACACGGGTAGGTGGTATACAATTATGGATGGACCAGCGACTGCCGACACAGAGGTAGCTACAGCCGTGGACTACCGTACTGTGTCTGCTGCTAATATAGACTGGATGATAATGAGATGAAATCAATATATATATATAATATCACTAGTACTGCAGCCGGACAGGTATATATATTTATTATGTAATGACTGATGACGGACCTGCTGGACACTGTCAGCTCAGCAGCACCGCAGACTGCTACAGTAAGCTACTATACTATAGTAGTATGTACAAAGAAGAAAGAAAAAAAAAAACCACGGGGAGGTGGTATACAATTATGGATGGACTGCCGAGTGCCGACACAGAGGTAGCTACAGCCGTGGACTACCGTACTGTGTCTGCTGCTAATATAGACTGGATGATAATGAGATGAAATCAATATAATATCACTAGTACTGCAGCCGGACAGGTATGTATATTTATTATGTAATGACTGATGACGGACCTGCTGGACACTGTCAGCTCAGCAGCACCGCAGACTGCTACAGTAAGCTACTATACTATAGTAGTATGTACAAAGAAGAAAGAAAAAAAAAACCACGGGGAGGTGGTATACAATTATGGATGGACTGCCGAGTGCCGACACAGAGGTAGCTACAGCCGTGGACTACCGTACTGTGTCTGCTGCTAATATAGACTGGATGATAATGAGATGAAATCAATATAATATCACTAGTACTGCAGCCGGACAGGTATGTATATTTATTATGTAATGACTGATGACGGACCTGCTGGACACTGTCAGCTCAGCAGCACCGCAGACTGCTACAGTAAGCTACTATACTATAGTAGTATGTACAAAGAAGAAAGAAAAAAAAAACCACGGGGAGGTGGTATACAATTATGGATGGACTGCCGAGTGCCGACACAGAGGTAGCTACAGCCGTGGACTAACGTACTGTGTCTGCTGCTAATATAGACTGGATGATAATGAGATGAAATCAATATAATATCACTAGTACTGCAGCCGGACAGGTATGTATATTTATTATGTAATGACTGATGACGGACCTGCTGGACACTGTCAGCTCAGCAGCACCGCAGACTGCTACAGTAAGCTACTATACTATAGTAGTATGTACAAAGAAGAAAGAAAAAAAAAAACCACGGGGAGGTGGTATACAATTATGGATGGACTGCCGAGTGCCGACACAGAGGTAGCTACAGCCGTGGACTACCGTACTGTGTCTGCTGCTAATATAGACTGGATGATAATGAGATGAAATCAATATAATATCACTAGTACTGCAGCCGGACAGGTATGTATATTTATTATGTAATGACTGATGACGGACCTGCTGGACACTGTCAGCTCAGCAGCACCGCAGACTGCTACAGTAAGCTACTATACTATAGTAGTATGTACAAAGAAGAAAGAAAAAAAAAAACCACGGGGAGGTGGTATACAATTATGGATGGACTGCCGAGTGCCGACACAGAGGTAGCTACAGCCGTGGACTAACGTACTGTGTCTGCTGCTAATATAGACTGGATGATAATGAGATGAAATCAATATAATATCACTAGTACTGCAGCCGGACAGGTATGTATATTTATTATGTAATGACTGATGACGGACCTGCTGGACACTGTCAGCTCAGCAGCACCGCAGACTGCTACAGTAAGCTATTATACTATAGTAGTATGTACAAAGAAGAAAGAAAAAAAAAAAAACACGGGGAGGTGGTATACAATTATGGATGGACTGCCGAGTGCCGACACAGAGGTAGCTACAGCCGTGGACTAACGTACTGTGTCTGCTGCTAATATAGACTGGATGATAATGAGATGAAATCAATATATATGTATATATAATATCACTAGTACTGCAGCCGGACAGGTATATATATTTATTATGTAATGACTGATGACGGACCTGCTGGACACTGTCAGCTCAGCAGCACCGCAGACTGCTACAGTAAGCTACTATAGTAGTATGTATAAAGAAGAATGAAAAAAAAAAAAACCACGGGGAGGTGGTATACAATATGGAATGTGGAATTATATTAAATATTAAATATTAAATTTCAATGTCAAATCAGTTAATTTGTACCTCCAATCATGAAGATTTAGCAGTATATCTCAAATTTTCTATCTGTATGAATTGTAAATGTATACATGAAAGGGGATAATGATTAAATTTCACTATTGGTTAAGCCAGATACCGCACCATTTAAGAACAATAAATGTGGTTCTGTTACTAAAAGGGAATCACCAGATGTTAATCAACTATAATCATTAGGTTTGATATAAATTTTGATATGGTATCAGGTGTTATTATTGAGTGTACCTGGTACATTTTTCAACCTCCACTGTACCATTGCAGTCAACATGGTCCCTTATCAAAAATATAAATAAGTTGTATACATTAGGGTTGTTGTGAAGTATAACCATTTGGAGAATGTATTATTTAATCATATTCCATACAGTGTATATGTATTCATATATAATTTTTATTACATATATTTTCATATTTTCAACTCATAGGTTACTGTCACAGCAATTGCATTATTTTATATATTGACGAATTATATATGGTAAATACGAATGCTATAAAGTAAGTAATTATTTCTGATAATTTGTGATGTATGTATTTATAGTATCTCTAATAACCTCCTGAATAGAGTTTATGATAATGAATTTATAATATTGATCTAATGGTGATTAATTAAGAGCCATCCTCAACTCCTAATTGAGAGAATTATTCCCCCATTATCCAATTATATATGTTCCTCCCCTCCATTTTTGTTGTTTCTAACCATTGCCATATATGCACATAGTCACCGTAAACTAATATTAATTTTGCTGGTGACATTTTTAGATCCTTCATACCCACGGCAAAAAGCTGGTTGGGACTCAGAGATTCACAAACTCTTGACTACACCGCTCACGACCCCTGATGAAGTCCCGTGTGGACGAAACGCGTTGGGTATTCGCGCAATTGTGAAGTTGAACGTACTTCTGAACACATTGGTAGAAATAACTATCACTTATGTCAATAGACAATTAGTTTGTATTCTCCATCTATGGTATAAAGTCAATTATATGTTTTATTGGATTTTTATGTATTGTTATAACATTCAATGTTAACTTTTAAAATAAATGTATTTCAAAGTGAACTCTGATGTGATCTAGCTCCCAAGAGAAACCTTTTTCTTCTGTACTTTTAAACTTAATGCCCTAGCTGACAGTGGGCATTTCTCTGTGGTGAGCTATAAAATAACTAGCGCATAAATAAGGGTCCTTTAAATTTGTTTTTTGATATATATATATATATTATATACAATTATATATATATATATATATATATATATATATATATATTAAACTGGTGGTGATTGATTATTAAACTGGTGGTCAGGTCACTGGTCACACTATCAGCAACTTGCAAGTAGTACTCCTAAGCAGACAATAACAAAATATATTATACTGGTCTGGTGGTCAGTGTGGTCACAATGGCAGTGTGGCACTGACTCTGGCAGCAAAAGTGTGCACTGTACATTATATGTACTCCTGAGTCCTGCTCTCAGACTCTAACTGCTCCCCACTGTCAGTGTCTCCCCCACAAGTCAGATAATTAATACAGTCACACTATCTAATCTATATCACTTCAGCAAGTAGTAGTAGTATAGTAGTACTCCTCCTAATAATGCTCCCCAAAATTACTACTACTGTGTCTCTCTCTACTGTCTCACTCTCTTCTCTAAACGGAGAGGACGCCAGCCACGTCCTCTCCCTATGAATCTCAATGCACGTGTGAAAATGGCGGCGACGCGCGGCTCCTTATATAGAATCCGAGTCTCGCGATAGAATCCGAGCCTCGCGAGAATCCGACAGCGGGATGATGACGTTCGGGCGCGCTCGGGTTAACCGAGCAAGGCGGGAAGATCCGAGTCGCTCGGACCCGTGAAGAAAAAACTGAAGTTCGGGCGGGTTCGGATTCAGAGGAACCGAACCCGCTCATCCCTAGTATAAACCCGGGAATAAAGCAGTGTTATACCCGGGTTGAATACCGGATCAATGGCAGCGTAAACGGGCTCCCGGTCGATGCGACCCGGGACCCGTTTACTACAGCAGGGAGAGGCGGCGCGGAGATGATCTCATCTCCCAGCTCCGCCTCCACCTCCGCCCCCGCTGCTGGCTTTGCCCCCCCGCTGCTATGGCAACCCGCATATTACCGTGTTGGGGAAGCCAGCAGCAGCGGCCAATGCTGGATCCCACCCGGGAAGGACCCGTTTCCAATTCCCGGGTGGGATCCGGCATTGGCGGTGTGAAAGGGGTATAAGACATACATTTACAGTGCAGTGCAGGTCTCAGGCACATGAAGAAAAAAGTTTAAATTTTAAGCACATCCAAGGTACAGTAACGGTGCTGACCCCAGGGTCCTTTCGTAACGACACTGCTCACACCCCACATTTATGGCCTAGTGTACTGATCCCGTATACTTTGGTGTTGGCTCCGCTTACTGTTGATTTGGTGTCGCCCACATGTGGCCACTTCCAGAAAAATTTTTAGGGCCACTTTCAGTTCCCAATCTGCCCCTGGTGTTAGGTCTGAAGTCTACCCACCTCTCTGATTTGTGTCCTTGAAGCCTGACATCCCTGACACAGGATGGAACACATAAGATACCCCTTTCAGACTGCCAGCTTGTAACGCGGTTACAGCTGCGGCACCATCCAGAAGCTGGGGCCCCACCCCCCACGGTTATTGCACATGAGCGAGCAGTAACCCGGGTTGCTGTGTGGTCTGAAAGGGCCCAGGGGAAATATCCTGGGTCAAGACCAGGGTTGAATACGGCTTCAATCCGGGTCGCTGTGCGGTGTGAACGGGTTGCAGAGTTGATTCGACCCGCTTCCACTTCACAATATATGGACGGGCGGCCCTAGGAGATCATCTGATCTCCAAGCGCCACCCCCGCACGCGTCACTGCTGACGTCACCAACCCGGCAATATGCCGGGCTGGGGACAGCAGTGTGAAAAGGGCTCAGGTAGGTGCGTCCTGCCAATAGCAGTTTGAAAGTGGTATCACACAGCACATACCAGAAAGCGTTCATTTCATTTACAGAACCTGTAGGCAGGGTCAGCACAATGCACTCAGCAAGGGCAGCAATGCAGGAAGGCGCCTTGCTGGAGAGATACTATCTCCACTAAGGATGCCGTCTTGATGCCAGCAGTCGGAACTTCGACACCGAAATCCTGGCACGCAGGCAGAAGACCAGCACGGGAATTCCGATATTGTACAAAATGCAGATGCCGGAATCTTGACACCCAGCAAAACGAATGTAAGTGTGCAGGCACACATGGGAGGGGTGGGGGGTTAGGTTTAGCCACCCCCGGGGAGGGTTAGGATTAGGCTGCAGGGTAGGAAGGGTTAGGGGGGTATTGGGTGATAGTAAGTATAATTACCTAGCCCCTGTTTGGATTCTCTCCATCAGGATGCCGCGGTCGGTCTTCTGACCACCGGCATCCAGACTGCCAGCTAAGCATATCACACTCCCCTACTCTGCTGCTATTCACTGCTGCTATGCCTGTCAAGCTATATGACATGCAGCAGCATCAAGGCGCTTCAGTACCGATCCCCCACTACTGCTGCTGCTGCTGTAGATAAGATTTTTTTTCTGCTACAGCAGCTTTCTAGTAGCCGAGGCCCCACTGTAGGCCCCATGGCTCCCCCTGGTACAGATAGGAAAAGTTTCCCATTCCTTTTTAAAAGCTTCTTCTTTTATCTCCCCCTTCTCCAATCTCTGCACCTTTCTGTCCTCTCTGAGCTCTTATCTTAACCACTTCACCCCTGTTCCATCACACTGCCTCCTACCCGATCCCTCTGTGCACTGCTTCTTTCACTCCTTCCTCCGCTGTCCTCTCCAGGCTGGGGAGGAGAGGTTAGAGTTAGGCACCATTTGGGGGAGGTTAGGGTTAGGCTGCGGCATGTGAGGGGTAGGGGAGAGGGGAGAACAGCCCCAACTTACCCCTGTTGGTATTCCAAACTTCAGTATCCCAGCGTCGGTCTTCTGACTGCCAGGATACCAAGTGCCGGCATTTCCTACTGATTCCCATATGACACATGTAGCTACTCACTCGCCCCTTTGTCTATTTCACACTAGCCAGTTTGTCCCTGCCAGCAGAAAGCCAAGCGGCTTTTTGCTGTGGCTGGAATTTAATAATGCAGAACTGCATACAGTATGTTCTTTCACACGGCACGGTTCTGGCCTGGCCACCGCGTTGCAGCTGGGACTATCCACTGAAAAGTCCATCTGCCGGGCTGTGCCGTCCCTGAAGGCAGTGCAGTATGTGTGTGAATGGGCTCTTTCACACACAACGGGTTTTTTGTGCCGCTGCGTATGCGCGCAGCATTAAACACGGCTCAAAGCCGTTGTGTGTGAAAGGGCAGTGACGTGACAAACCGGCTAGTGTGAAAAAGCCCTTTCTTGGTCTCTTTTCAAACTGCACTTCTTTCAGCAAAGTGGGAAACAGTGTAACCAGCATCCTTAACTAGATACAATTAACAATCATTGTTTCAATCTGCCTGTGTTGTCAGCTCTTGAACTCACTTATGGGCCCTACTCATTAGACGATGCGCCGCCGAGGTGGCCGACGGCCGAAACGGCCGACGAGCGACCCAGCGGCGGGGGGGCAGTGACGGGGGGAGTGAAGTTTCTTCACTCCCCCCGTCACGCGGCTGCATTGAAGTGCAGGCAAATATGGACGAGATCGTCCATATTGGCCTGCATGCACAGCCGACGGGAGACCAGCGATGAACGAGCGCGGGGCCGCGCATCGTTCATCGCTGGAGTCTCCACACTGAAAGATATGAACGAGTTCTCGTTCATTTATGAACGAGATCGTTCATATCTTACAGAAAATCGGCCAGTGTGTAGGGCCTATTAGAGGCACAAATAGACACACTGGGGTAAATTTGCTAAGGTGGGAGTTTTTTTTTAGAACTGGTGAAGTTGCCCATAGCAACCAATCAGATTCTACTTAACATTTATCTAACTGCTTCTAGAAGATAATAGATAGAATCTGATTGGTTGCTATTGGCAACATCACCAGTTCTAAAAAAAAGCTCCCACCTTAGCAAATTTACCCCAGTGTGTCTATTTGTGCTTCTAAGTGAGTTCAAGAGCTGACACCACAGGCAGATTGAAACAATGATTGTTAATTTTATCTAGTTAAGGATGCTGGTTACACTGTTTCCCCCACTGGTTTTTGTTTATTAAATCTTTGCTTCAGAAAGGTGATACATTTGGCACAGCTTTAATCACTGGTGTAAGGGTGTGTACACACGGTGAGATTTTTTCTTCCGATTCTGACTGTTTAGTCAGAATTGGAAGAAAAGTTAGTGCAGATCGCAAGGTGACAGTCACCTTGCGATCCCGATTCGACGCCGATGCGCGGTCGGCATCAAAAGAATAGATAGACTGTGCAGGCAAGTCAATTTTGACTATCTCTATAGAAGAGAGAGTCAAAATTGACACTTAGCCAAAATCGCACATAGTCAGTATCGCAAGAACACTCATTATGTGCTTGCGATACTATGTGCCAACCCAGCCCCTGTCGCATAGTGAGAATCGGGCATAGCCCGAATCTCACCATGTGTACACACCCTAAGACTTCAATATATAAACTTGGGAAGATTAATACTTGACTTACCACATATTATCATCATAATTATGTATTTTTGGGTAAATGTGCAACTATTTACATCTCATGGCAATTTTAAGTATTTTCAGATTTTTGGAATATGTGGAGATGTATTGGAATCACTGTATAAGAGTGTGGATCCCAAAAGATGCTTTAGGATTTTTGCTAGTAGGAATATTCCTGCAAATATATCAGCTACCCAGGTGCATATACTACTGTTCTCTCTGGAGTAACCCAGGTGCATATACTGCTGTTCTCTCCCGTTGTAACTCAGGCAGGATCTTATCATCTATTTGTCCGTCTCGTCTAACAAATGTACACGGTACATTAATATATAGTGCACTTATATTATTACTCTTTTTTTTCTTTATTGCTGCTTTTAGTACTATAGCTTTCACCTACCACAGCAGGACACATCCCTGAGTGGCAATAATCATGCCCAGAGGTGGAGCTAGACACACCCCTTGAGCTGAGCATGACACGCCCCTGCAATGGCGCGCCGTTCTGTTGCCACCTGGAATCTCCCTGAAACTAGTTTTCAAAAGTAGGCAAGTATGATATAGGCACTTTGTGTAGTGGCCGGACCCCTTTTTGGTCTCCCAAGGGACCCTGCTCATCCCACTATACAACTCTCAGTCTGTGGCTTCCTGCTGCCTCCATTCCCCTCCTCACATCATGTCAGTGCCCCTGTGAAATTATCGTTTTTTTTACAGTTTCTTATATAGCGCAGCACATTATGTATCTCCTGATATACTCTGTGCTGCTGGGGGAACGTGGTTCTTCCACTATATAACTCTCAGTGTGTGGGTTTGTGCTACCTGCATTCCCCTCCTCACATCATGTCACATGCAGCCCTGTCATCACTGACCAGTGATCGCGCTGAAAAAAAAAATGGGTCCCAGGGACCCCTCACTTTTAAAAATTGGGGTCCTACCTGTCCTTTACTGGGTGCCATCAGAATGAATATTCTTAGTAATCTTATTACTTATTCAAATATAAAAACAAGAGTTTGATGTGGACACTTCTAAAGTGTTGGAAAGGGGTGACAATGCTGCTGTGCTGTGCAGTGTACATGACACTTGCACCAAAGCTGTAACTAAACATTTTGGTGCCCCCATACCACAGAGAAAGAATAGACAGTGCGCGCCTAAGGCGCGCCGTAAAAAGGTGTGACTTTGTGGGAAAGGGTTGTGGCCACATAATAGTACCAATTTTCATTACATCACACATATTGTGCCAGGTAGAGCACTTATACAGAGTGATCGTGGGTTTCAGCGAGGGAAGGGGGTGCCCACAGTCATCACATAAATGACATTGGGGGTGCCAAGGGGAGGAGTGACAATGACTGACATAGTCAGGGCCGGATTAAGGCTAGTGGGGGTCACAGGCAACAAAGGTGTGGGGGACCGCACCAATAAACCTGACTGTGCAGATTGCTGCTATCATTAGAGAGAGGGAGAGGGCGAGAGATTAAGACGGTGTCAGGGAGAGGAAGAGACAGAGAGGAACAAGCGAGAGAGGGAGAGAGATAAAGGGTGTCAAAGAGGGAGAGAGACTGAGATAGTTATGGGGGGAGAAAGAGAGAGGGAGAGAGTCAGGAAGACAGAGAGGGAGTGGGTGCGAGCAGGAGAGAGTCAGGGAGGGAGACAGAGCGAGAAGGGGGAACAAGAGAGAAAGGAAAAGAGGATGTCAGGGAGAGAGAGACAGAGAGAGAGAGTCTGGAAGACAGAGAGGGGAGAGAGGGGGGGAGGGGGACCAAGCAACAGAGAAAGGGTGTCCGTGAGGTAGAGAGAGAGTCAGGAAGACAGAGAGGGGAGAGAGAGGGTGTCATTGAGGGGGCGAGAGAGAGAGGGAGAGTCAGAAAGACAGGGTGAGGGGGACCAAGTGGGGGAGGAGGGGGAGAGAGAGCGTGTCAGTGAGGTAGATAGTCAGGAAGACAGATAGGGGAGAGAGACTGAGAGTCAGGAAGACAAAGAGGGGAGAGGGTGTCAGTGAGGGGGTGAGACAGAGAGGGAGAGTCAGGAAGACAGGGGGAGGGGGACCAAGCTGGGGAGGGAGGGGGTGAAACAGTGTCAGTGAGAGGGGAGAGAGATGAATAAAGCTGGATAAACAATACCTGTTGGGCTACCGCAACAGCAGGTCACTGATATGTGCAGGCACTTCACGATGTTAGGCTCTGCCCCATCCCCATGCACCCGCGAATCACTGCATTATATCCACGAGGGTGCAGGGCTTACTGTAGAGACGGAGGCAGTCTCCGTCTCAAAGACAAACTCCCTCCTGTTCTGCTGGGACTCAGAGCCGGCCAGGGTACAGGGGGTCGGACCAGGGTCAGTGTTTTCCGGTGTGTAGAGGCCTCTGGACGACAGCCCTTTCTGCCTTTCCTATAATCCAGCTCTGCATTTAGTCCTCCTCTCTCCTCCTACTTCGATGCTGCAGCGATGGCCACTGACAGGGTCAGTCCGTCAGAGCCCAGTGTGACACATGTAGGCGCCTGCTCACCTCTAAAATCCAACCCCCCTGCACATACACAGCAACCAGCACTCACCTCTCCCCCCGCACAGCACACACACAGTCATCGGCACTCACCTCCCCCCATCCCCGCAGCACATGGAGTCACCGGCGCTCACACAGCAGCACATACATGCACCTGCCAGCCGTTGGAACCCCCTTAAAAGTAGCCATAGCAGAGACGCACCGTCTCTCGCAGCCTCCCTGGGAGTCTTGCACACTGTTCCAGGGAGCCGCAACATCATGCCGGAACCCTGTGAAGCCACTGCACGTAACCAGGAGAGGAGCAGTAACGCTCCACCTCCTCTATTTAAAGGCACAGGATCACTCTTATAAATATGGAGGGGGATGCTGAGTCTCTTCAGAACGACTTAACTAAACTGGAAACATGGGTGGCAAAATGGAGAATGAAATTCAACACAGACAAGTGTAAGGTGATGCACTGTGGGGGCAAGACCAAAAATAACACCTACATACTAAATGTGGTAATATTAGGGGATTCTGTACTGGAAAAAGACTTAGGGGTTCACATAGATAACAAATTAAGCAGCAGTATCTAAAGTAGGAGTGCGGCAACAAAGGCTAATAATAAGATTTCTTTTTCATCCACTAGGGGTCACTGGAGTACTCTTGGGATATGGACGGTTCCACAGGAACTAGGCACTGAATAGTTAAACTTTGACTATACCTCCCCTCCATATCCCAGAGTACCTCAGTGTTTTTTCAGTGCTCACCGAGACTAGGCTTGTGGAACTTGATCCACAATTACTGATTTTTATTTTTATTTTTTAATCCCTTTCCCCCTTCCAAGAAGGCGAGGGTCTGGGATAGTGAAAGCTGCTGAAGCAGCTGTGGGTGTCGGACCTCTCTAGAAGAGCTCCCTCACTACCACGTGCAGGACACCTGCAGTAAAAGGCTGACAGTGCTTGCAGAGAAGCCCCGTCATTGCCCTCACCACAGGGTCCAGGTATGTGTTCGGGGCGGTCAGCTCATGCTGCCGCCCCGCTGTGTGGATTACTGTGTGTGTATGTGCCGCCCGCCGCCGCTTCCAGCGCCGCTGTGTATGTGCCTCTCCCACCGCTCGGAGCCACGCTGGCCGCTCCACGGCTCTATGCGGCATGTTCACCTGCTCCGATGCGCTTCCGGAAGGCGCAGTGTCTTAGCCCGGTCTCCGTGTACAGAGAGCGGTACACGGAGCACGGGGGAGAGGGGGAGAGACACTTAAATAAATAGAGTGTGTTTGAAGCCTAGCACAAAGCCAGCAGTGCTGCATAGAGGATTAAGCCTTTGTAACAGGATATATGTGCTTTAATGCATATAAAAGAAATATAAATCTGCAACATAGTTATAAGTTTGCACTTTTGTGATATTCTGTGAGCATGGGGACATATTAAACCATGCTTCCTGTTTTTCCTGTTTTCTTTTCCAGAATTCCTGTATTACATCTCTCCACCATTGAAGGCGCAGGGGTGTTAGGGGGATTTTGGGATCAGGCATATTACTGGCACACTTGACCAGAGATATAGAGACACCTTAGTGCTATTTACTGAGTCGCACATGTTGTTTGTCTTTGTATTTTGTTTTGTCTGTTTGCATAATGAGTAAATCACCAACAAAGTCCAAAAAGCAGTTTTACTGCCATATCTGTAAGGGTGTATTACCTGATGGATTTACCACATGTAAAGTATGTTTTGTAAATTCAGAAACAAATACAATTTCTGCTCCGGTTTCAAATTTAATTTCAACCCCGGACCCACCATGGGCTATATTAGCAGATGTCTTAGCTGGATTGCAATCAGAGTTGGCCGCCTCTCGGCAGGAGCGAGAGGCGGCAAGATCTGAATCTAGGGTGAGACCGCTAGAACTACCAGAGGGGTCTCAGCCTTACCAAAGGTCCAGATCCTCTTTGACTAAGGGGGATAAGTTTCATTTTTCTTATAAACTACCGGTTTCAGCTATGTTACTGTCTGATGATTCTTCGCCAGACCTCACTGTACAAGATGTAGGTGAGGAGGGTGAAGTAGACCAGCAGTCAGAGGGTGACAATTTTGACAGCCCAGGCATTGATAATCTCATCAGAGCGGTGCGTCAGTCTCTGAATTTTACAGAAACTGAGGAGCCTCTGACAAATGATGAGGTCGTTTTTACTAAACGACAGAGAACTCCAATATATTCCCTGTTTCAGAATCTCTTAATAAAATGTTACTAGAAACAAGGAAGAATCCGGATAAACGGTTTTCTGTACCTCACAGATTTAGGTCTAGTTATCCGTTTCCAGAGTCTGTGACAGCTACATGGGAGAATCCGCCGTTGGTGGATTCATCTGTGTCGAAACTTACAAAGAAATTAACCATACCAGTACCAGCTGCAACTACACTCAAGGACCCTTCGGATCGTAAAATAGAGGTTATGCTGAAGTCCATGTATACAGCAGCAGGAGTGCTGCTAAGACCTGGGTTGAGTGGCATCTGGGTAACTAAGGCTCTAATGGTATGGATAACAGAACTCAGATCTGCCTTAACTGATGATCATCTTATACTTCTCGCTGATCAAATCTGGGAAGCGGCTGACTATTTATGTACAGCTTCTACTGACGTCTGTCAGCTTACTTCTCGCCTTTCATCGTCGCTAGTCGCAACTCGGCAGGCGCTCTGGCTACGTTCTTGGCGAGCGGAGACAGAGGTCAAAAAAGGAATAGAAGCGTTACCTTACGAGGGCGAGAAGTTATTCGGTCCCGAATTGGACAAATGGATTTCTGAGGCCACGGGAGGAAAGTCGGTTTTCTTACCATTTCCTCCAACAGTGCCTAGAAAAAGGTATTCTGGACCGGCGTTCAAATCCTTTACACCTCAGTCCTTTCGCGGGCGTGGCAGGGGAATGGCCACACCAGGTAGACGAGGTCGGGGACGTGGTTTCCAACGAACCAATACCACTCGTCAGGATACTAAAGTCACCGGTAAGCCAGTGGCATGACGGGCTCCCAGCCCATCTCGGATCTCCTATTGTGGGAGCACGTCTTCAGTCATTCCAGTTGGCGTGACTTCAGACGTCCACAGATGGGTGGATCCGCAATTTAGTTTTAACAGGTTACAAAATAGAGTTCGACTGTCTCCCGCCAATGCGGTTTTTCAGGACAGGACTGCCTCTGTCGGACGGCAAGAGGGCGATTCTGCAGACTGCCATTCAGTCTCTGCTGGACGCAGCAGTTTTGGTTCCGGTCCCTGTGCACCAACAGGGTCAGGGTTATTACTCCAGTCTGTTTCTGGTACCGAAGCCGGATGGCTCGGTCAGGCCAATATTGAACTTAAAGGGCCTCAATCAGTACGTCACTTACTACAGATTCAAGATGGCATCTGGTACAATTAGTGCTCAAGCCACGCACGGTATCGGTTCATTTGTGCATTCGCCTTTTAGGCACAATGGTGGCGGCTTTCGAAGCGCTTCAGTTCGGAAGACTTCACTCACGTCCTTTTCAACTGGACGTGCTCGCACAGTGGTCGGGCTCGCATTTACAGATTCACCACAGGGTAAGGTTGTCTCCAAGGACCAAAGTGTCTCTACTCTGGTGGCTCAAAGTACAGAATCTAACCGCAGGGAAACTGTTCGGCGCCTGGAATTGGATAATTCTCACGGCAGACGCAAGTCTCAGAGGTTGGGGAGCTGTAGTTCAAAATTTTCAGCTCCAGGGCCTCTGGGCGGATCACGAAAGATTGCTGTCTATAAATGTCCTGGAACTCCGGGCAATTTACAATGCTTTGCGACAAGCAGTGCACATGTTGCAGGCTCAAGCTGTTCAGGTGCAGTCAGACAATGCGACGGCGGTCGCATACATCAACAAACAAGGCGGAACGAGAAGCCGCATGGCAATGCGGGAAGTAGCTCGAATCCTCAATTGGGCCGAATATCACCAAGTGATATTGTCAGCAGTGTTCATTCCGGGATTGGACAACTGGGAGGCGGATTATCTCAGTCGTCGGGATTTTTATCCAGGAGAATGGGCATTAAATCCAGAAGTGTTTCACATGCTGGTCCAGAGGTGGGGTTGCCCGCAGGTGGATCTGATGGCATCTCGCCACAATCATCAAACGCCCCAGTATGTGTCCAGAATGAGAGATCCAGAGGCAGTGGCGGTGGATGCTCTCACAGTCAGGTGGCCATACAGTCTAATGTATCTGTTTCCACCGTTTCCGCTGCTCCCTCTATTGCTAAAACGGATCAAAAGAGAGCCCGTCACAGTCATACTAGTGGCGCCTCATTGGCCACGGAGAGCTTGGTTCTCGGATCTTCGCGGATTACTCGCAGACGATCCTTGGCCGCTCCCACTACATCCGGACCTGTTACAACAGGGTCCGTTCCTTTACCCCGATTTAGCGCGGCTGCGTTTGACGGGGTGGCTGTTGAGACCGCCCTCTTAAGGAAAGAGGGCATTCCAGAATCAGTCATTCCAACCATGTTACGAGCTAGGAAGCCGGTTACAGCAGCTCATTATTACAGAATTTGGCGTGCCTATATAGGTTGGTGTGAAGCTCGGAAGGTTCCGACATCTTCTTTCAAGTTATCCCGTCTTTTGTTATTTCTACAGATGGGGTTAGATGGAGGTCTACGTTTATCTACACTAAAGGTGCAGATATCTGCTTTGTCAATTTACTTTCAAAGAAGATTGGCTCTATTACCGTCGGTACACACCTTGATGCAGGGTGTCCTCAGAGTACAGCCTCCATTCACTCCACCTACTGCGCCATGGGACTTGAATCTGGTGTTAAATTTTTTACAGTCTTCATATTTTGAACCCTTACAAGAAGTGGATATTAAGTTTCTCACTTGGAAAATGATTTTTCTCCTAGCCTTGGCTTCGGCAAGGCGGGTTTCAGATTTGGGTGCCTTGTCATGCAAGCCAACGTATTTGGTGTTTCATGATGACAGAGCGGAACTTCGGACGAATCCCGCTTTCTTACCAAAAGTAGTGTCATCTTTTCACATCAACCAACCAATAGTAGTACCTGTGTTGACAGGACATTCTGAAACTCTGGACATGGTACGCGCTTTACGCGTTTATGTATCCCGAACGTCTACAGTTCATAAGACGGATACGTTGTTTGTTCTCTATGATGCTGCCAAGAGAGGTTGGCCAGCCTCTAAGCAGACCTTATCCAGATGGATAAAACTGACCATACGTCAGGCTTATCTTCAGGCTAGGTTACAGCCACCTACATCGGTAACAGCTCATTCCACACGTTCTGTGGGAACTTCATGGGCAGCTGGTCGTGGAGCTTCTACGACACAGCTTTGCCGTGCGGCTACATGGTCGTCAGTGCACACGTTTGTGCGCTTTTATAAGTTTGATACTTTTGCGGCATCAGCATCTAGCTTTGGCCGTTTAGTGTTACAGGTGCCAAATAGCTCTCCCGCCCACGGGGGAAACTTTGGTACGTCCCAAGAGTACTCCAGTGACCCCTAGTGGATGAAAAAGAAAATAGGATTTTGGTACTTACCAGTTAAATCCTTTTCTTTGAATCCATAGGGGGCACTGGACGCCCACCCAGAGCAGTTGTTACCTGGTTGTGGTAAGTGCAGGGAATATTATGGTAACACACTCTTACCGACTGTTTCAAATTAGAAATTTATCGGGTTGGTGTCAACTGTTAGTTGTCAGATTTGTTTTGTGTCAACTTTATTGTTGTCCGTTTTTTTTGGTTATATGTATTTCTCCATTGTCAACCTCTATAGCTCCAGTTCGGCTCAGTAAAAAAACACTGAGGTACTCTGGGATATGGAGAGGAGATAAACTTTGACTATAACTATTCAGTGCCTAGTTCCTGTGGAACCGTCCATATCCCAAGAGTACTCCAGTGCCCCCTATGGATTTAAAGAAAAGGATTTACCTGGTAAGTACCAAATACTATTTTTACTTACCGGTAAATCTATTTCTCATAGTCCATAGTGGATGCTGGGGACTCCGTAAGGACCATGGGGAATAGACGGGCTCCGCAGGAGACAGGGCACTTTAAGAAAGAAATTGGATACTGGTGTGCTCTGGCTCCTCCCTCCTTGTCCCTCCTCCAGACCTCAGTTAGAGAAACTGTGCCCGGAAGAGCTGACAGTACAAGGAAAGGATTTTGGAATCCAGGGCAAGACTCATACCAGCCACACCAATCACACCGTATAACTTGTGATAAACTTATCCAGTTAACAGTATGAACAACAACAGAGCATCAGATCAACCCTGATGCAACTATAACATAACTCTTATGTAAGCAATAACTATATACAAGCATTGCAGAAAAAAGTCCGCACTTGGGACGGGCGCCCAGCATCCACTACGGACTACGAGAAATAGATTTACCGGTAAGTAAAATCTTATTTTCTCTAACGTCCTAGTGGATGCTGGGGACTCCGTAAGGACCATGGGGATTATACCAAAGCTCCCAAACGGGCGGGAGAGTGCGGATGACTCTGCAGCACCGAATGAGCAAACACAAGGTCCTCCTCAGCCAGGGTATCAAACTTGTAGAACTTTGCAAAAGTGTTTGAACCCGACCAAGTAGCTGCTCGGCAAAGCTGTAATGCCGAGACCCCTCGGGCAGCCGCCCAAGAAGAGCCCACCTTCCTTGTGGAATGGGCTTTTACTGATTTTGGCTGCGGCAATCCTGCCGCAGAATGAGCCTGCTGAATCGTGTTACAGATCCAGCGAGCAATAGTTTGCTTTGAAGCAGGAGCACCCAGCTTGTTGGGTGCATACAGGATAAAAAGTGACTCAGTTTTCCTGACTCTAGCCGTTCTGGCTACATAAACCTTCAAAGCCCTGACCACATCTAGTAACTCGGAATCCTCCAAATCACGAGTAGCCACAGGCACGATAGGTTGGTTCATATGAAAAGATGACACCACTTTTGGCAGAAATTGCGGACGGGTCCGCAATTCCGCCCTGTCCATATGGAAAACCAGATAGGGGCTTTTATGTGACAAAGCTGCTAATTCTGACACACGCCTAGCTGAAGCCAAGGCTAATAGCATGACCACCTTCCACGTGAGAAATTTTAACTCCACGGTTTTTAGTGGCTCAAACCAGTGTGACTTCAGGAAACTCAACACCACGTTAAGATCCCAAGGTGCCACTGGAGGCACAAAAGGGGGCTGAATATGCAGCACTCCCTTCACAAACGTCTGGACTTCAGGAAGAGAAGCCAGTTCTTTTTGAAAGAAATGGATAGGGCCGAAATCTGGACCTTAATGGAACCCAATTTTAGGCCCAAAGTCACTCCCGACTGTAGGAAGTGAAGGAAACGGCCCAGCTGGAATCCCTCCGTAGGGGCATTCCTGGCCTCACACCAAGCAACATATTTTCGCCATATCGCCATATAAAATGTTTAGCCGTCACGTCCTTCCTAGCCTTTATCAGCGTAGGAATGACCTCATCCGGAATGCCTTTTTCTGCTAGGATCCGGCGTTCAACCGCCATGCCGTCAAACGCAGCCGCGGTAAGTCTTGGAACAGACAGGGCCCCTGTTGCAACAAGTCCTGTCTTAGAGGCAGAGGCCATGGGTCCTCTGGGAGTAGTTCTTGCAACTCTGGATACCAAGTCCTTCTTGGCCAATCCGGAACAATGAGTATTGTTCTCACTCCTCTTCTTCTTATGATTCTCAGCACCTTGGGTATGAGAGGAAGAGAAGGAAATACATAGACCGACTGGAACACCCACGGTGTCACTAGAGCGTCTACAGCTATCGCCTGAGGGTCTCTTGACCTGGCGCAATATCTCTGTAGCTTTTTGTTGAGGCGGGATGCCATCATGTCTACTTGTGGTAGTTCCCACCGACTTGCAATCTGCGTGAAGACTTCTTGATGAAGTCCCCAGTCTCCCAGGTGGAGGTCGTGCCTGCTGAGGAAGTCTGCTTCCCAGTTGTCCACTCCCAGAATGAACACTGCTGACAGTGCGCTTACGTGATTCTCCGCCCAGCGAAGAATTCTGGTGGCTTCCGCCTCTGAATGAATCAGCACTGGTCGGTCGCGAAGCAGGGTCTCCGCTTGTCGTAGGGCGTTGTATATTGCCCTTATTTCCAGGATGTTGATGTGAAGGCAAGTCTCCTGACTTGACCACAGACCTTGGAAATTTCTTCCCTGTGTGACTGCTCCCCACCCTCGGAGGCTTGCGTCCGTGGTCACCAGGACCCAGTCCTGAATGCCGAATCTGCGGCCCTCGAGAAGGTGAGCACTCTGCAGCCACCACAGGAGAGACACCCTGGCCCTGGGGGACAGGGTGATCAGCCGATGCATCGGTAGATGTGATCCGGACCACTTGTCCAACAGATCCCACTGAAAGGTCCTCGCATGGAACCTGCCAAAGGGAATGGCCTCGTATGAGGCCACCATCTTTCCCAGGACTCGCGTGCAGTGATGCACCGACACCTGTTTTGGTTTTAATAGGTCTCTGACCAATGTCATGAGCTCCTGAGCCTTTTCCATCGGGAGATAAACCCTCTTCTGGTCTGTGTCCAGAATCATACCCAGGAAGGGCAGACGAGTCGTAGGAATCAACTGCGACTTTGGAATATTCAGAATCCAGCCGTGCTGTTGTAATACTTCCCGAGAGCGTGCCACGCTGATCAGCAACTGCTCTCTGGACCTCGCCTTTATGAGGAGATCGTCCAAGTATGGGATAATTTTGACTCCTTGCCGTCGCAGGAGCACCATCATTTCCGCCATTACCTTGGTAGAGACCAAACGGCAACGTCTGGAATTGGTAATGACTATCCTGTACCACAAATCTGAGGTACTCCTGATGAGGTGGATAAATGGGGACATGAAGGTAAGCATCCTTTATGTCCAGAGACACCATAAAATCCCCCTCCTCCAGGCTTGCGATGACCGCTCTGAGCGATTCCATCTTGAACTTGAACCTTTTCATGTATATGTTCAGGGATTTTAAATTCAATATGGGTCTGACCGAACCGTCCAGTTTCGGTACCACAAACATGGTCGAATAGTAACCCCTTCCCTGTTGAAGGAGGGGAACCTTTACCACCACCTGCTGAAGATACAATTTGTGAATTGCAGCTAACACTATTTCCCTCTCTAAGGGGGAAGCTGGCAGGGCCGATTTGAGGTAACGGTGAGGGGGCAGCTCTTCGAATTCCAGCTTGTATCCCTGAGACACAATCTCTATAGCCCAGGGATCCACCTGGGAGTGAACCCACTTGTGGCTGAAATTTCAGAGACGCGCCCCCACCGAGCCTAGCTCCGCCTGTGGAGCCCCAGCGTCATGCGGTGGATTTAGTGGAGGCCGGGGAGGACTTCTGTTCCTGGCAACTAGCTGTATTATGAAGCTTTTTTCCTCTACCCCTGCCTCTGGCAAGAAAGGACGCACCTCGTACTTTCTTGCCTCTTTTTGATCGAAAGGACTGCATTTGGTAATATGCTGCTTTCTTAGGTTGTGAGGGAATATATGGCAAAAAATTATACTTTCCAGCCGTAGCTGTGGAGACCAGGTCCGAGAGACCGTCCCCAAAAAATTACTCACCCTTGTAAGGTAAAACCTCCATGTGCCTTTTTGAGTCGGCATCGCCTGTCCATTGCCGAGTCCACAGGACCCTTCTGGCAGAAATCGACATTGCATTTATTCTAGAGCCCAGTAGGCTAATGTCTCTTTGGGCATCTCTCATACATAGGACAGCGTCTTTTATATGCCCCAGGGTCAGTACTATAGTATCCTTGTCCAAGGTATCAAGTTCCTCAGATAAGGTATCTGTCCATGCTGCTACAGCACTACACATCCAGGCCGACGCAATTGCCGGCCTTAGTAGGGTACCTGAATGTGTATAAATGGACTTTAGGATACCCTCCTGCTTTCTATCCGCAGCATCTTTTAGGGTGGCCGTATCCTGTGACGGCAGGGCTACCCTCTTGGATAAGCGTGTTAAAGCTTTGTCTACCCTAGGGGAGGATTCCCAGCGTAACCTGTCCGTTGGCGGGAAAGGATACGCCATAAGCATCCGTTTGGAAATCTGCAGTTTTCTATCTGGAGAATCCCAAGCCTTTTCACATAACTCATTTAACTCATGTGACGGGGGAAAGGTCACCTCTTGCCTTTTTTCCCCATACATATAAACCCTCTTGTCAGGGACTGGGGTTTCCTCTGTGATGTGCAACACATCCTTCATTGCTATAATCATGTAACGGATGGCTTTAGCCATTTTAGGCTGTAATTTTGCATCATCGCCATCGACACTGGAGTCAGAATCCGTGTCGACATCTGTGTCAACAATTTGGGATAGTGGGCGCTTCTGAGACCCTGACGGCCTCTGCGACATAGGATCAGGCATGGGCTGAGACCCCGGCTGTCCCAAGGCTTCAGCTTTATCCAACCTTTTATGCAAGGAAGTAACATTATCATTTAAAACCTTCCACATATCCATCCAATCGGGTGTCGGCGCCGTCGGCGGCGACCCCACATTCATTTGCTCCCGCTCTGTTTCCACATAGCCTTCCTCGTCAAACATGCAGACACAAGCGTACCGACACACCACACACACAGGGGAAGCTCTTTTTGAAGACCATTCCCCCACAAGGCCCTTTGGAGAGACAGAGAGAGTATGCCAGCACACACCCCAGCGCTATATGTCCCAGGAGTCACACAGTAACTTAGTGTTAACCCTGTAGCTGCTGTATGTGTTGTTTTTGCGCCAAATTTATGTGCCCCCCCTCTCTTTTTACCCTCTTCTACCGTGATTCTGCAGGGGAGAGCCTGGGGAGCTTCCTCTCAGCGGAGCTGTGGAGAGAAAATGGCGCTGGTGAGTGCTGAGGAAGAAGCCCTGCCCCCTCAGTGGCGGGCTTCTGTCCCGCGTTTCTGTGTAAAAAATATGGCGGGGGCCCATGCATATATACAGTGCCCAACTGTATATATGCCCACTTTTGCCAAGAGGTCTCTAATTGCTGCCCAGAGCGCCCCCCCCTGCGCCCTGCACCCTACAGTGACCGGAGTGTGTGGGTTTAGTGTGGGAGCAATGGCGCACAGCTGAAGTGCTGTGCGCTACCTCATATGAAGACTTAAGTCTTCTGCCGCCGATTTCGAAGTCTTCTTGCTTCTGACACCGGCTTCTGTCTTCTGGCTCTGCAAGGGGGACGGCGGCGCGGCTCCGGGATCGGACGACCAAGGGTGCGATCCTGTGTACGATCCCTCTGGAGCTAATGGTGTCCAGTAGCCTAAGAAGCAGGACCTATCTTCAGTGAGTAGGGCTGCTTCTCTCCCCTCAGTCCCACGTAGCAGAGAGTCTGTTGCCAGCAGATCTCTCTGAAAATAAAAAAACCTAACAAAATACTTTCTTTTTAGCAAGCTCAGGAGAGCTCACTAAGTAGCACCCAGCTCGTCCGGGCACAGATTCAAACTGAGGTCTGGAGGAGGGACATAGAGGGAGGAGCCAGAGCACACCAGTATCCAATTTCTTTCTTAAAGTGCCTTGTCTCCTGCGGAGCCCGTCTATTCCCCATGGTCCTTACGGGGTCCCCAGCATCCACTAGGACGTTAGAGAAAAGATATTAGCATGCATAAAATGGGGAATTGATGCAAGGGACGAGAGTATTATACTCCCATTATATAAATCACTACTGAGGCCACATCTTGAATACTGTGTGCAATTTTGGGCACCATATTACAAAAAGGATATCCTGGAGCTAGAAAAGGTTCAGAGGTGGGCGACCAAACTAATCAAGGGCATGGAGACGCTGGAATACGAGGAAAGGCTTGCAAGGCAAGGCATGTTTACACTGGAAAGGAGGAGACTAAGAGGGGACATGATCAACCTCTACAAATATATAAGGGGTCAATACACAGAGCTCGGGAGGGACCTGTTTTCTATAAGATCAGCACAGAGAACACGTGGTCACTCGCTTAGGTTAGAGGAGTTTCCGCACGTTGAGGCAAAACTTTTTTTCACAGTAAGGACAATACATGTTTGGAATTCCCTGCCTGAGAGAGTAGTAACAGCAGACTCAGTCAACACCTTTAAGAATGGGTTAGATAAATTCCTATTGGATTAAGATATTCAGGGTTATGGTGCGCAGTCACGCATTATAGTTAATATAACTAGTCCTAACATAAAAATAACTAGTCCTATAATAGGACTGCATAGGAGACCACAAATAGGTTGAACTCCATGGACAATTGTCTTTTTCCAACCTTAGTTACTATGTTACTCTGATTGCTGCTGCGGAGCGTGTCCCCAGGGACCCTCCCATTTTAGATAAGTGAGTCCCCGGACCTCAAAAGCGTGTAAAATACGCGCTATAGCATGTTTTTGCGATCACTGACTGACATATCATGCATGTCCGGATATAGGCCCTCATTCCGAGTTGTTCGCTCGCTAGCTGCTTTTAGCAGCCATGCAAACACTAAGCCGCCGCCCTCTGGGAGTCTATCTTAGCTTATCAGAAGTGCGAACGAAAGGTTCGCACAGCAGCTACAAAATAATTTTGTGCAGCTTCAGAGCAGCTCCAGACAAACTCCTAGCTTGAGATCACTGCAGACTATTTAGTTCCTGTTTTGACATCACGAACACGCCCTGCGTTCGGCCAGCCATGCCTGCGTTTCCCCAGGCACGCCTGCGTTTGTATGTGACATGCTTGCATTTTTCCACACACTCCCCGAAAACGGCCAGTTACCTCCCAGAAACACCCACTTCCTGTCAATCACTCTGCGGCCAGCAGTGCGATTGAAAAGCGTCGCTAGACCTTGTGTGAAACTGCAACGGCCGTTGTGAAAGTACGTCGCGCGTGCGCCTTGCGCCGCATATGCATGTGCAGAATTGCCTTTTTTTGCCTGATTGCTGCACAGCGACCGAAAACAGCTAGCGATCAACTCGGAATGAGGGCCATAGTGTGTGTTGCTGGCCCACCCCTAGGGGTGCTAGTGGTCAGTGCCAGATTAAGGTTCAGAGCTGAAATTCATAAAAGGCCTATTGCGTGCTGCCACAGGGGATGTGACTAGTGATGTGGAGGGCATGCTCAGTGGTGTGGGGGTGTGGCCTGCATCATGGGTTGCAACAAGAGCCTTCCTTCAATTGCACCGTCCCCTACACACTTTACTTATAAAGATGTAGCCACGGTCATCTATCCTGCAGCTTGGCATATAAAGTGTGCCCACAACTAGGGCGCACGTGTGCGTCTAAGTACAAGCACCTATAGGTATACATGAGCAGCTCAGCGCAGCCTGTGTGCCCGTGCGGCCGAGCTGCAGTATGGATGAGCGTGGCTACATCTGTATCCACAGTGTAATGTGAAAGTCTACAAACAGAAGGAAACCATACTTGTTAACCTGACAAAAAAAGAAAAATGGCTCCCGACGAAAGACACCACGATACCCCATGTCACCACCAAGACACCACATGATACCCCATGTCACCTCTAAGACATCATGATACCCCATGTCACCACCAAGACACCACATTGCACCACATGACCCCACCAAGACACCACATGATTCCCCATGTCACCACCAAGACACCACATTTCACTACATGACACCACCAAGAAATCACATGTCTCGGTGGAGACATGTAGTTTTTGTATAGTGACTTAAAAAAAAATTCTCACTATCTGGTCTAGCTCTTTTTTTTATATACTGTACAGTAGTGTATAGCAATGCCACATTCATGATATCGCTAAGTGACCCATATGCTCACTACGCTCACACAGCACCCATACTACACTCACACAGCCCCCATTAACATCCCCCCACCTAGCACTCAGTAACCCAACAATGTTTACATCCCAATGCCCATTCACCCTCATACCTCCAATAGATTCAGCCATATGGATTTCGCTAGAACTGACCGAGTAGTCACATTGCCCTGTTTTTGTTTTGTTTACAAAAGTCTTTATTATATGTTCTCGTGCTTCCTCCGTTACCAAGCAACATGACGCTGTATGACGGTAACATGCATCAGACGCACGGCGTAGCGTGTGATGTCATTGTTAGCCGCCGGCGCCTTGTGTGCGGAAGGGCGAGAGGAAGTGAGTTTGGCGTCCTTGGTGATGGTGAGCTATATATGTCTGTCTATCTTATCTTTTTGTATATCCTGATGACGATTTGAATAAAATCGAAACGTTGACATTAAGTTTTCTGCATCTTGAAGTCCTTGGAGTGCCGCCTGTTATCTTCATTATACTGTGATGTGTACACATCGGGGCGGGCACCTGGGCCTGTTGCATCTTGTACTGTGAGTGCCGGCTAGAAATTCGGTATATATATATATATATATATATATATATATATATATATATATTTATTGGAGATGAGCGGGTTCGGTTCTCTTAGAAGGTGTGACGCATCAGTCCAGTGGTGGTGTCTTGTGCTTTATCAGTCCAGTCACAGTGGTGGTGTCCTGTGCTGCCATAAGTCCAGTGGTACTGCCATATAAGTTCAAGGGTACTGCCATATAAGTTCAGGGGTACTGCCGTATAAGTCCAGTGGTACTGCCGTATGAGTTCAGTCCAGTGGTGCAGCCGTATAAGTTCAGGGATACTGCCGTATAAGCCCAAATGTACTGCCGTATAAGTCCAGTGGTACTGCCATATAAGTCCAGGGATACTGCCGTATGGGTGGTATTCAGTATGCCGGCTGTTAGGATCCCGGTGCTCAGTATACCAGCGCCAGAATCACAACACCTGGCATACCGGCAACTATTTTAACTCTTGGGGGTCCAGGACCCTGGAGGGAAAATAAATAGTGTGGTGCGCGCAGCGCGTCACCACCCTGGCAAGGGGCTCATTTCGGCTCACCCAGCTGTTGATATGCCAGCGGTCGGGATCCCGGCGCCAGTATGCTGGCTGCCGGGATCCCGGCCGCCGGCATACCATACTACACCCCTGCCGTATAAGTCCAGTCCAGTGGTGCAGCTGTATAAGTTCAGGGGTACTGCCGTATAAGTCCAGTGGTACTGCCGATTGAGGGGGCTCCAAAGATATCAGTGTGCTGGGCTTCAAGATTTCTGTTGCTGGCCCTGACCCTAACTCAGACCTCTAAACTAACCCTAATGCCAGTAGTAAAATTCTATGTTTCCCTGTATATAGTGTATTGCTAGAAAATATCTGTGAATCCATTATAGTGATGTGCACCGGACATTTTTCGGGTTTTGTGTTTTAGTTTTGGATTCGGATCCGCGGCCGTCTTTTGGATTCGGACGCGTTTTGGCAAAACCTCCCTGAAAATTTTTTGTCGGATTCGGGTGTGTTTTGGATTCGGGTGTTTTTTTACAAAAAACCCTCAAAAACAGCTTAAATCATAGAATTTGGGGGTCATTTTGATCCCATAGTATTATTAACCTCAATAACCATAATTTCCACTAATTTCCAGTCTATTCTGAACACCTCATACCTCACAATATTATTTTTAGTCCTAAAATTTGCACCGAGGTCGCTGAATGACTAAGCTAAGCGACCCAAGTGGCCGACACAAATACATGGCCCATCTAGGAGTGGCACTGCAGTGTCAGACAGGATGGCACTTCAAAAAATAGTCCCCAAACAGCACATGATGCAAAGAAAAAAAAGAGGTGCAATGAGGTAGCTGTGTGACTAAGCTAAGCGACCCAAGTGGCCGACACAAACACCTGGCCCATCTAGGAGTGGCACTGCAGTGTCAGACAGGATGGCAGATTTAAAAAATAGTCCCCAAACAGCACATGATGCAAAGAAAAAAAAAGAGGTGCAATGAGGTAGCTGTGTGACTAAGCTAAGCGACACAAGTGGCCGACACAAACACCTGGCCCATCTAGGAGTGGCACTGCAGTTTTCTAGCGAGAGGATGAGTGCTTCCATCCTCATGTGAATCTGAACCACTAGCCATGAACATAGGCCAGGGCCTCAGCCGTTCCTTGCCACTCCGTGTCATAAATGGCATATTGGCAAGTTTACGCTTCTCCTCAGACGCTTTTAATTTAGATTTTTGGGTCATTTTACTGAACTTTTGTTTTTTGGATTTTACATGCTCTCTACTATGACATTGGGTATCGGCCTTGGCAGACGACGTTGATGGCATTTCATCGTCTCGGCCATGACTAGTGGCAGCAGCTTCAGCACGAGGTGGAAGTGGATCTTGATCTTTCCCTATTTTACCCTCCACATTTTTGTTCTCCATTTTTTAATGTGTGGAATTATATGCCAGTAATATATCAATAGCAATGGCCTACTGTACCGTACTGCTATATATTATATACTGGTGGTCAGCAAAATTATGCACTGTCCTCCTCCTACTGCACACAACAACTAAAATGCACCACAGGTATGGATGGATAGTATACTTGACGACACAGAGGTAGGTAGAGCAGTGGACTACTGTACCGTACTGCTATATATTGTATACTGGTGGTCAGCAAAATTATGCACTGTCCTCCTACTACTGCGCACAACAACTTAAATGCACCACAGGTATGGATAGATAGTATACTTGACGACACAGAGGTAGGTAGAGCAGTGGACTACTGTACCGTACTGCTATATATTATATACTGGTGGTCAGCAAAATGATGCACTGTCCTCCTACTACTGCGCACAACAACTAAAATGTACCACAGGTATGGATGGATAGTATACTTGATGACACAGAGGTAGGTAGAGCAGTGGACTACTGTACCCTACTGCTATATATTATATACTGGTGGTCAGCAAAATTATGCACTGTCCTCCTACTACTGCGCACAACAACTAAAATGCACCACTGGTATGGATGGATAGTATACTTGATGACACAGAGGTAGGTAGAGCAGTGGACTACTGTACCGTACTGCTATATATTATATACTGGTGGTCAGCAAAATTATGCACTGTCCTCCTACTACTGCGCACAACAACTAAAATGCACCACAGGTATGGATGGATAGTATACTTGACAACACAGAGGTAGGTAGAGCAGTGGACTACTGTACCGTACTGCTATATATTATATACTGGTGGTCAGCAAAATTATGCACTGTCCTCCTTCTACTGCACACAACAACTAAAATGCACCCCAGGTATGGATGGATAGTATACTTGACGACACAGAGGTAGGTAGAGTAGTGGACTACTGTACCGTACTGATATAATACTGGTGGTCACTGGTCAGCAAAATTCTGCACTGTCCTCCTACTATATACTACAATGCAGCACAGATATGGAGAGTTTTTCAGGCAGAGAACGTATAATACTGGTGGTCACTGGTCAGCAAAACTCTGCACTGGCCTCCTACTATATAATACTGGTGGTCCCCAGTCCCCACAATAAAGCACACTGAGCACAGATATTTGCAGCACACTGAGCACAGATATGAAGCGTTTTTCAGGCAGAGAACGTAGATATTTTCAGCACACTGAGCACAGATATTTGCAAGCACACTGAGCACAGATATTTGCAGCACACTGAACACAACTGAGAGAACGCTGCACACGTCCTCTCCCTATCATCTCCAATGCACGAGTGAAAATGGCGGTGACGCGCGGCTCCTTATATAGAATACGAATCTCGCGAGAATCCGACAGCGGGATGACGATGTTCAGGCGCGCTCGGGTTAACCGAGCAAGGCGGGAGGATCCGAGTCTGCCTCAGACCCGTGTAAAATGAGTGAAGTTCGGGGGGACCCGCTCATCTCTAGAATCCAATGGTACCGTAAGTGTGATATATACTTGCACTTCTTCGCAGGGCGAGAACTTCTCCCCTATTTGAATTCAGCCATATGAATAGAGGTTGCGTGATCCCTGTGCAGCAAGGGTTAATCTCTGCAACTTGTCACTCAAATTACATTTGTTGCATTTTTTGCAGAAGTGGTGCTGGGAGCTGTAGCCAGCTGTAATAATTAAGCTGGGTACACTCTAGACCAGTGGTTCTCAAACTGTGTGCAGTGGCACCCTGGGATGCCTCAGGACACTTGCAGGGGTGCCTTGGATTGGTGGCCCAGGACCAATTCAAATGATTTATACTCCATGTTATAGGCAAAACCAGTGCCGGGGGCTTCTAATCATAAAATATGTGCACAAACAGGAGTAAATCCAGTCCCCCACCATATAACTGATCCTAAGGATGACATATATTTGATACTAGCTGGAGTACCCGGCGTTGCCCGAGATTTTAAGAATGTCTGTTTACAGAAATAAATTTAAATATTAAACACACAGTATAAATAACATTGTAGATAGCTGAATACCCGTGCTTTGCTGCGGGATGAGGATGGTAAATTAGAATGATAGTTGTTTGTTAATTTACGTTGGTTGGAGATGTAGCATATACTGTAAGCATATCTTGCTTCCCTGACGCACTTTGTATAGTGGCCGTACCCCTTTTTGGCCCCCCAGGGGATCCTGCTCTTCCCACTACAACTCTCAGTCTGTATCTTCCTGCTGCCTCCATTCCCCTCCTCACATCATGTCAGTGCCCCTGTGAAATTATCGTTATTTTACAGTTTCTTATATAGCACAGCACATTACGTATCTCCTGATATACTCTGTGTTGCTGGGGTACCGTGCTACTTCCACAATATAACTCTCAGTGGGTGGATTTGTGCTACCTGCATTCCCCTCCGCACATCATGTCACTGACCCTGTCACATGTAGCCCTGTCATATCATGAATGTCCTGCAGTGGCGGAACTATCAAACAGTGGGCCCAGGTGCAACAAAATGCTTTGCCCCCCCCCCCACCCCCCGCCATCCCATCCAAGTCCACCCCCTCACACCTGGAGAGGATCTTGTGAGGGAGACCTGCTCACGGCTAGGGAAATGAATACTTAGCAACAGTGCCGTAACTAGACATTTTAGCGCTGTGTGCAAGAAACAGCATCGGAGCCCCCCCTCTATGCAAAAAGGGGCAGTGCGCGCCGTAGACACGCGCAAAGAATATAGGGGGGTGGTCACAAAATGATACCAATTCATATAACGGTGCACAGTAGTCTCCATTATTCAAATTACGCCGCACAGTAGCACCACTACACCAGGTAGAGCCCCTTTTACACATTACGGCAGACAGCGTGCCCTTTGTACACATTACGGCAGACAGCATCCCCTTTTTACACATTACGGCAGACAGCCCCCTTTTTACACATTACGGCAGACAGCCCCCTTTTTATATATTTCCCTTTTTACAGGTACTATATATACAAGCGGATAATTATTCCAATCAACAATAAATTTATACCATTTAGATATATCCGCTTGTATATATAATTTCAGGCGCAATATAAACAAAACCAATTAGCTCTATAAATTATTATTCTAAAAAGAAAAAGAAAAAAAACCTCTTACTAAAAACTGGTCACTTATGAAGGTTTATAGACCTATAGGCTGCTCCCACATGGTACTCTGAAATTGTACCAATATAAAATTAACTATAATCCTGTTGAGCATATATACATATATATCTCTCTGAGAGCGCTTTTGTCTTTTAACCATTTATTATACAATAAAAATACAATTGACTTTGCATTAATCAATTACCATACATAAAATATCATAGGGCTACTTTGAAACACTATAATATACTATAATTCTGGGACTATATATATTGTATCCTCTCATTTAATAATCATTGCTTTAAATTCTATAGCCAGCTGTTACTTGAATGAGAAAAGATACTTTTAAATCCTTTTAGTTTCCACTGCTGTGACTTGAGATATTAAAAGTCCAGATTTAACAGATAGAAAGTCTTTCCAGTAGATTATTTAGCACAGTTGTTAGGACAGCTGTCAGATTATGGATGTTTTATAGATAGTGTATTCTCACCTCACCACAGTCACACACTTGGATGTATAAATCCGCAAAAAAGCAGTGCCCAGCTGCGGTCGCACGCCGCTAGATGTACCTTTTGCTGGAGTCGCTTATTTTCCGGAGCCAGTCACCTTTTCATTCCCCAGCCGAGGTCAGCGGTGTATTTGGTATGAGTGGCGATGTCCGGCTGCAGCTACACGCCGCCAAGCCTCTCCTCGTTAGGTGCCGCTCTGCTCTTTCTCTTACTAAAGTGGTAGTCAGTGTTTCCACTGCGGCTCAGAGGTGAAGACAATGTCCCAGGTGTACAGGTGTTTCAAAAGCCCAAATAGTGGATTATCCTTAACGCGTTTCTCCGTTGTGTCCTTATAACGGTTTTCTCAGAAGGTATCCACTACTGTATCCACTACTGGATCTATAAAACATCCATAATCTGACAGCTGTCCTAACAACTGTGCTGTAACTGTGCTAAATAATTTACTGGAGAGACTTTCTATCTGTTAAATCTGGACTTTTAACATCTCAAGTCACAGCAGTGGAAACTAAAAGGATTTAAAAGTATCTTTTCTCATTCAAGTAACAGCTGGCTATAGAATTTAAAGCAATGATTATTAAATGAGAGGATACAATATATATAGTCCCAGAATTATAGTATATTATAGTGTTTCAAAGTAGCCCTATGATATTTTATGTATGGTAATTGATTAATGCAAAGTCAATTGTATTTTTATTGTATAATAAATGGTTAAAAGACAAAAGCGCTCTCAGAGAGATACATATGTATATATGCTCAACAGGATTATAGCCCCCTTTTTACACATTACGGCAGACAGCGTCCCCTTTTTACACATTACGGCAGACAGCGTCCCCCTTTTTACACATTACGGCAGACAGCGTCCCCCTTTTTACACATTACGGCAGACAGCGTCCCCCTTTTTACACATTACGGCAGCAAGTCCCCCTTTTTACACATTGTAGCAGACAGACTAGATAGATAGATAGATAGATAGATAGATAGATAGATAGATAGATAGATAGATAGATAGATAGATAGATAGATAGAAAAGATTATACTTACTGTCTCCGCTGGCAAACATGCTCCTCAGTGCAGCTTGATGGAGGATGATGATCCCAGGCAGTGGAGAAGAAGGAGGAGGGAGGTGGAGTCGGGAGCTGCAGCAGCGCAGTGTAATTGGTGGAGGCGCTGCTGCTGCTATCCCTCTCCTTCACAATAGGCTGTCCTCCGCCGCTGTAAATGCTGGAATGCGCTTCCCAGCATTCACAGCGGCGGAGGGCAGCCTATGTGGAAGGAGAGGGACAGCAGCAGCAGCGCCTCCACCAATTACACTGCGCTGCTGCGGCTCCCTCCTTCACCTTCATCCTCCTCCTTCCCCCCTTGGCGCAGCGCTCCTCTCCTCAGGAGGCAGCGGACAGCGGCATGTAATGAGTCAGTTTGACTCATTACTTGCCGCACTGGCTTTGGGCCCCTGGACAGTGGCAGGCCCCAGTGCAAGGCACTGCTTGCACTGGCGGTAGTTCCGCCACTGATGTCCTGATATAATCTGTGCTACTGGCCCACTCCTAGGGGTGCTAGTGGTGTGTTACCCCCACAGTGTTTGTTCCCAGAGTGTAAGTCATATGTGTAGCAAGTTTGTTGTAAATTGCTCCAGGCATTCCAGAGTTATGCTGTCTGCTGAAACACTCTGTGCTGCTGCCTCACCCCTAGGGGTGCTAGGGTTATCTTACCCCCACAGTGTTTGTTCCCAGTTTGTAAGTCATGTGTGTACCAAGTTTGTTGCAAATTGGTCCAGGCATTCGGGAGTTATGATGTCTCCTGAAATACTCTGTGCTGCTGTCCCAACTCTAGGGGTGTCTAACCCCCACAGAGTTTGTTCCCAGAGTGTAAGTCAAATGTGTACCAAGTTTGTTGTAAACTGCTGCAGGCATTCCAGAGTTATGCTGTCTGCTGCAATACTCAGTGCTGGGGTGTCTTCCGCCCACAGTGTTTGTTCCCAGATTGTAAGGCATACTGTATGTGTACAAATGTTTGAGTCCATTGCTCCAGCAATTCCAGAGTTATGCTGTCTCCTGATATACTCTGTGCTGCTGTCTGCCCCCCTAGGGGTGCTAGGGATTTCCAATTATTTTAGTTGCCTCCGCCGTGTTTTAATATGCTCGTATGTACAATTTCATGATCTTTGCTTGTAAACTGTGGTTTTGTATAGAAAGACAGAAGGACAAATTTTCATTTTTATATATTAGACTAGCTGGAGAACCCGGCGTTGCCCGGGATGTTAAGAATGTTTGTTTACAAAAATTAATTTAAATATTAAACACACAGTATAAATAACATAGTATAAAAAGCATGTAAAATGCTATACACATCAATAAAATGAAAACCCAATGTGCTGCTGGGGTACCGTGCTACGTCTACTATATAACTCTCAGCGTGTGGGTTCGTGCTACCTCCATTCCCCTCCTCACATCATGTCACTGCCCCTGTCACATGCAGCCCTGTCATCACCGACATATCATGCATGTCCTGATATAGTCTGTGCAATTTTGATTTTTGGGTCATTTTACTGAACTTTTGTTTTTTGGATTTTACATGCTCTCTACTATGACATTGGGCATCGGCCTTGGCAGACGACGTTGATGGCATTTCATCGTCTCGGCCATGACTAGTGGCAGCAGCTTCAGCACGAGGTGGAAGTGGATCTTGATCTTTCCCCATTTTAACCTCCACATTTTTGTTCTCCATTTTTTAGTGCAAAATGTGTTTATTGAAAGACCAATTACAGTAACAAACAGTAACATACAGACAATCGTGGCGGAAAACATTATCGCAAAATAACTGGAGGACTGTTAAGCCACCTTAGCCATTAGCGGAAAGGCCTATATCAAAGTAATATAACAACACAACACACAGAGATATACTATTTGGAGGCAAACATATCATGTTGGTCGTGTTAATCATAAACGAAAAGCTACGTGGAGAAGAAAAGGAAAGAAAAAGAAAAGAGGTACAGAGAAGAACAGAGAAAGAGAAGAAGAGGGGAAAGAAAAGAAGGAGCAAACTCAAATCAGGTTCAGGTTCAGGTCAGATACAGAGTCAAGTTCACCTGGTCCATGCGCGGACCTCCCGCTAGCCATAGAGTGGAGAGCAGTACATTGAGGTAAGGAAGCGTCTATGAAGACGGGGGCGAGCAGGAAGCGAGGATGGACCTAAAGGTTGGGGAGTCTTTAAAAAGTAGCCAGCGGGCCCACTTGTCCCTGAAGGACGAGTAGTCTCCATCAGCGGAGGTCATTATATCATCTAAGTCCATATATAAATCTATCCTGGTCAGCCAGTCCCTAACAGTTGGAGGAGAGGAGGAGCGCCAACGGACAGGGATCACCGCTTTGGCGGCGTTGTTGAGATGGCATAGCAGGGAGTGCTTGTAGCCCGAGACAGGTCTGGACGAGTAATGGAACAGCCAAAACAGAGGATCCTTCGACACCGTCTCCCCCGTTATGTCAGCAGTGAGTGAAAGTACCTCCTTCCAATACGGTTGGAGTAAGGGACACGACCACCATATGTGGAGCGGGTTTCCTGGGCCGGAAGAGCAACGCCAGCAGGTGTCAGGGAGGCCCAGACCCATTTTAGAAAGAATGTCAGAGCACCTGTACTATCGAGAAATCAATTTGTACTGGGTCTCAACAACCAGTGTGCTAGGAGAGCAAGCATGGGCCAGTTTGAATATTTTCTCCCAGACATCATCCCCGAGCTCCCGTCCGAAGTCTCTGTCCCACGTCTCAGTAAAGGATGGGAGAGTTGTGCTAGAGTCAGCCAAGAGCAGGTTATATAGCAGGGAGATAGAGTGAGTCGGGGGTGACGAACCGTCGCAGAGGCGCTCGAACAACGTAAGGGCTGTGGGCCTCCCTCCCAGGTTACCTTGGGAGACCAAGAAGTGCCGGACTTGTAAGTAGCGCCAAAAGTCCCCAGGTGGCAAGTGCCATTTCGCCTGTAAATCCGAAAAGGAGACAACCCCGCCCCCGTCCACCAGCTAGCCGACCCTACAGAGGCCTAGGCCGAACCAGTGCTGAAAGGCCCGCGGATCCATTCCCGGGGGGAATCGTTCATTAAATAAGAAAGACATGTAGGAGGAAGTAGGCGAGGACACAGAGGGGAGTTTCCTCACCACCTTCCAGCATGCCAAAGTGGGGCCAACAGTGGGATGGGAGGTGGCTGGGAGGGTGATTAGCCACGGAGCAACGACGATAGGCAGTGAAAGCGCCTGGCTCTCAATCTGCACCCACTGTTTCGATGAAGCGGCTCTGGACCACCAAAGAATCCGTTGGAGGTGGCAGGCCTGATAATAACCGCGGATATCTGGCAGACGAAGGCCGCCTTTACCTCTCTGCCGGACCATCGTGGAGAACTTCAGGCGAGGTCTCTTGCCCCCCCAGATGAACTCTCTGAATAACCGTTGGATCTCCTTAAAGCAAGTGGAAGGGATCAAAATCGTCAGGGTCTGCAGTAAGTATAGGATTCTAGGGAGAGAGTTCATCTTGAGGACCCCCAATCTACCCAACCAAGAAAAGGATTTGGAAAGTCCATGACTGGAGGTCCGCATGGAGCTTGGCTAGAAGGGGAGTGAAGTTGGAGTCAAAGAGACGGGAAAGGTCCCTGGTAATAGTGGTCCCCAAGTATTTCAATTGAGAAGTGTGCCAGGTGAAGGGGAGTGCCGCTTGGAGCCCCGATACCATGGCAGGTGGGGCAGTAAGGTTCAGGGCCACAGATTTTGAACAATTGATTTTAAAGTTAGAGAGCTCGCCAAAAAGCTTGAACGCGGCCATCAGATTAGGTAAGGAAAGGGGAGTGAAGTTGGAGTCAAAGAGACGGGAAAGGTCCCTGGTAATAGTGGTCCCCAAGTATTTCAATTGAGAAGTGTGCCAGGTGAAGGGGAGTGCCGCTTGGAGCCCCGATACCATGGCAGGCGAGGCAGTAAGGTTCAGGGCCACAGATTTTGAATAATTGATTTTAAAGTTAGAGAGCTCGCCAAAGAGCTTGAACGCGGCCATCAGATTAGGTAAGGAAACAACAGGATTCGTGACTATAGCCAGAAGGTCATCAGCGAAGAGAGCAAGCTTATAGTCAGTATCCTGAAGCCTAATCCCAGAAATGACGGGGTTCAACCTAATAGACCTAGCTAGGGCCTCCATGCAGAGAATAAAAATCATGGGGGACAGAGGGCAGCCCTGCCGAGTTCCATTATTAATAGCGAACGACCCCGACAGGGAACCGTTAATCACGATTCTGGACGAAGGGGAGGTATAGAGAGCCAAGATGCGATGCAAGCAGATCGGACCCAAACCCATGTGCCGCAGCACCCCGGCCAGAAAGCCCCAATCTATTCTGTCAAACGCTTTTTCAGCGGCAGTGGATAAGAGGCTGCCGGGTAGCCCTGTAGGGAAGCATGGTGCATGAGTGCAATGATCTTGGACGTATTGTCCTTTGCTTCCCGGCCAGGGACAAACCCCACTTGGTCGCTATGTATAAGGGAGGGTAGGAGGGACCTGAGCCTATTGGCTAGGAGTTTGGCGTAAAGTTTGACGTCCACATTAAGAAGGGATATAGGCCTGTAGCTGGGGCACAGGGTGCGGTCTTTACCTTCCTTAGGAATAATTGCAATGTGAGCCTCAAGAGACTGCTTAGAGAAAGGATTAGTATCAGAAACTGTGTTACACGCGTCTAAGAGGAGAGGAAGCAGCTTGTCCCGAAAGGCCTTATAGTAAGTGATGGGGAATCCGTCGGGGCCCGGACTCTTCCCTTAGGGAGTAGATTTGATGGCCTCTTCTCTTCAAGTTCCTGGGAAGTAAAGGGCTTTTCCAACGCCTCCCCCTCCTCCTCAGAGAGTTTAGGGAAGCCTGTCTTTGTGAGGTAAGCGCCCACGTCGCATGATCTAACTCCGGTCGGGTCGGAAGAAGGGAGGTTGTAGAGGGAAGTTTAGTATGAACAGAAAGTCTCTGCGATCTTATCAGTGTCATGGAAGGAGCGCCCATGCGCGTCTTTTATGGAGGGGATGAACGAGAGCGCCCTCCGGCACCGGAGAGCCCGGGCAAGCATTTTGCCCGGCTTGTTGCCCTATCGATAATACCGACTGCAACACTTCCGAAAGGAGAATTTCACTTTATCCAAAAGCAATTTATTCAGAGACGAACGGGCAGAGAGCAGATCTATGTAGGTGTCCTGGGAGAGGTTAAACAACAACAGAAAAGACTACTTGTACAGCGCCTCATCCAAATATGTGAATACGTAAACCAAAACAACAATATAGATAACAATATATGTATAAATAAAAAGAAACTCCTGAGACACTGCGCTTGCCACAAGCCAGGTGTGCAGACTCCGCCTTCTGCACACCTGGTCCAGGTGAATAATCCCTGTGCAATTCCCATTGCTGCATCCCTACCAGCGCTTACCGGCTCACTAATACCAGCAGCCGCATTTCATCTCACCGCTGCGGCTCGTCACTCTCCGCTGGGCAGCCACTACGGAAACACGAGACGGCCACACACTCCTCCATAACGGCAGGCGCCTAACACCGGGTACGTGATCAATCCTATCATCTGTGCAGTACAGTGGGCAACGCAGGACTCATTAGCCGGGGACGCTCGGCTAATACCAGCCCATTCAGGAGAGGTATTACATGCATCATCATTTAGCCGGTGAATGATAGAACGTATTATCTGGAACTGTGCTTATCCGTTTTTACATCTTTTTTTTTTGCACTACTAAACAGGACTTGATTCATCACCTGAGACAGATATAGGTGTGCATTTAATTTTATTAATTGATTGTCTTTTATGATATTAAATATTTAAATCTTTCATACACGTTGTGCTCTCGGTTATTACAAAACTTCTGACACACAGCGCGGCCACTTTCGTTTTTGTCCTGGGAGAGGGTAGCCTTGTGGGCAGCCTCGAGTGACTCTATTTGCCACAGGAGTCCCTCAATTTATTATTATTATTATTATTATTATTATTATTATTATCATTTATTTATATGGCGCCACAAGGGTTCCGCAGCGCCCAATTACAGAGTACATATGCACATAATCAAAACAGTGACTTACAGTTGAAATCAATTTTGGACAAGTACAGGGTAACTAAGCATAACTACACCAGTAAATGACAGAGATAAGTTCCAGGTGGCCCAAAAACTGTGATTTGGGCAGTTGAGAATTATTAAAGTAAGAAAAGGGTGAGCACATGAGGGAAGAGGGCCCTACTCGTGAGAGCTTACATTCTAGGGGGAGGGGCAGACAGACAGGGGTGACACAGATGGGGTAGACCGAGCATGGGACAGAGGGTTAGGATGAGATTTGGCTGGGTTTGGTGAAGAAGTGGGTCTTGAGAGCCCGTTTGAAGTTTTGTAGAGAGGTGGAGAGTCTGAGGTGGAGAGGTAAAGAATTCCAAAGGAAGGGAGCAGCACGTGAACAATCTTGGAGATAAGAGTGGGAGGAAGTAATCAGGAGACAGGAGAGGCGGCGTGCATTAGCAGAGCGAAGAGGACGGGTGGGAGTGTAAAGGGAGATAAGGTCAGAGATGTAGATGGGAGAGGAGTGGGTGAGGGCTTTGTAAGTAAGAGTGAGAAGTTTGAATTGGATTCTGAAGGGGAAGGGAAGCCAGTGAAGGGCTAGTAGGAGAGGGGAGGTGGATGTAGTGCGTTTGGTGAGGAAGATGAGCCGAGCAGCAGCATTGAGGATAGACTGGAGTGGAGAGAGGTAATTGTCAGGGAGGCCAGTTAGGAGGAGATTACAGTAGTCCAGTCTGGAAATATTCAGTGAGTGAATAATGATCTTAGTGGCATCCTGGGTGAGAAAAGGTCTGATCCTGGAAATGTTTTTGAGATGAAAATGACAGGTTTGTGAGAGGTGCTGAATGTGTGGTTTGAAGGAGAGGGAGGAGTCAAGGATTACACCAAGACAGCGTACTTGGGGGCTAGAGGAGATAGTCGTGCCATCAATGGATAATGAGATTGTGGGAGGTGAGGTTGTGCGGGAGGGTGGGAAGATGATCAGCTCAGTCTTAGACATGTTGAGTTTAAGAAAGCGCTGGGACATCCAGGAAGAGATAGCAGAAAGACAGTTAGAGGCACGAGTGAGGAGAGCCGTGGAGAGATCAGGGGAGGAGAGGTAGATTTGAGTGTCATCAGCATAGAGGTGATACTGGAAATTAAAAGAACTAATGAGTTCACCTAAAGAGGACGTATAGAGAGAGAAAAGGAGAGGCCCAAGAACAGAACCATGGGGGACACCAACAGTTAGTGGAAGTGGGGGCGAGGTAGCATCATGAGAGGAGACAGAGAAGGAACGATCAGAGAGGTAGGAGGACAGCCAGGAGAGGGCAGTATCGCGTAGACCAAGAGAGTGAAGGATTTGCAGAAGAAGAGGGTGGTCCACAGTGTCAAAAGCAGCAGAGGAGGTCAAGAAGAATAAGCAGAGAGTAGTGGCCCTTAGATTTGGCGGCATGGAGGTCATTGCAGACTTTTGTGAGGGCAGTTTCAGTGGAGTGGAGAGAGCGGAAACCAGACTGGTATGGGTCAAGCAGTGAGTGAGAGGAAAGAAAGGCAGTAAGGCGATTATAGACAATACGCTCAAGAAGTTTGGAGGCAAAGGGGAGGAGAGAGATGGGTCGATAGTTGGAGAGAGTGTTAGGATCAAGGGTAGGTTTTTTAAGAATAGGGGAGACAAGTGCATGCTTGAAGGCAGAGGGGACAGTGCCTGATGAGAGGGAGAGATTGAGAAGGTGGGCAAGATGGGAACAGGCAGAAGGAGAGAGGTAGCGAAGGAGGTGGGAGGGGATAGGGTCGAGTGGGGAGGTTGTGGGGGGGGGGGAGTGTATGAGGGCCATGACTTCCTCACCAGATACTAGGGAGAAAGATGTCAGAGTTGGTAAGAGGGTAGGGGAGGGGTGGCAAAGGATGGGTGGTGGCTGGTTGCTGGACTGGTGGGATGTGATGTCCTGACGTATGGAGTCAATCTTGGATGTGAAGTAAGTGGCAAAGTCAAGAGCAGACAATGAGGAAGGGAGAGGAGGTGGTGGTGGGCAGAGGAGGGAGTTAACAGTGGCAAAGAGGCGCCGGGGGTTGGAAGAGTGGGTAGAGATGAGTATTTTGAAGTATGATTGTTTAGCAAGGGAAAGGGCAGCACTGAAGGATGAGAGCATGAATTTGAAATGGAGGAAGTCTGCTTGAGAGCGTGATTTCCTCCAGTGTCGCTCGGCAGTACGTGAGCATTTTTGTAGATATCTGGTGCATTTGGTGTGCCAGGGTTGAGGTGTTGATCTGCGAGGGTGAATAGTGGTTGGCGGAGCAACAGAGTCAAGGGCTGAAGTAAGAGATGCATTGTATAGAGATGTGGCTTGTTCAGGGCATGTGAGAGAGAGAAGAGGAGAGAGAAGCGAGTCAAACAGGGAGGATAGGGATGAGGTGTCAATAGCCTCAATATTACGCTTAGTGATGGTAGCCTTAGGAGGGAGAGATGGGGGAGCAGAGATAGATAAGTTGAATGAGAGCAAGTGGTGGTCAGAGAGGGGAAAAGGGGAATTGGAGAAATCAGAAATATCACAGCGGTGAGTGAAAACCAGATCCAGTGAGCTCCCGTTCACATGGGAGGGTGAGCTGGTCCACTGGGAGAGACCAAGTGAAGATGTGAGGTTAAGGAGTTTAGAGGCAGGTGGTTTTGTGGGGTTATCGATAGGAATGTTGAAATCACCTAGGATAATGGTGGGAATGTCAGAAGAGAGGAAGTGAGGTAGCCAGGAAGCAAAGTTGTCGAGGAATTTAGAGGAAATGCCAGGTGGACGGTAAATGACAGCAACTCGAAGATTAGTGGGTTGGTAGAGGCGAATTGCATGGACCTCAAATGTAGAGAATGTAAGAGATGGTTCTGGAGGTATAAGTTGGTATGTGTAGCTTGAGGGTAAAAGGATCCCAACACCACCCCCATGACGACCCCCAGGTCGGGGTGTGTGTGAGAATGTAAGGCCCCCAGCCGAGAGAGAAGCAGGAGAAGCGGTGTCATAGGGTGTAATCCAGGTTTCAGTAATGGCCAGGAGGTGCAGGGAGTTGGATATGAAGAGGTCGTGAGTGGGGGTCAATTTGTTGCAAACAGATCTGGCATTCCAGAGTGCACAGGATAGGGGGTATGAGTTTGTTGGAGAGATGTGAATGAGATTATCAGGATTGCTATGGCGTTGAGGTAAGCTTGATGGGGAAGGAAGGGATAAAGAGGGTGAATTGACGGTGCTGGGGCCTTGGCTAGGAAGGGAGACTGCAGGAGTGAGGCAGGGAGGGAGTGCAGTATGATACTGGTGGAGGAGAGGTGAGGAGACAGGCAGAGGAGGGAGAGAGCAGGGTTGAGTGGTGGGGTATAAATGGTGTGAAGGGGCAGAAGTGAATTGCAGTGGGGAAACAGAAGAGGAGGGGAAGGGAGGCAGACAGAGGAGAGGAGACAGCATGAGATGTAGGAGACTGGGAGAGAGGGATAGAGGTGGTAACAGGGGACAGAAAAAAGGAATAGGAAGACAAGGATTAATGGGGGATGTTGCCAGCCTGGCCATAGTGTGGCTGGGGTAAATAGTGGTAGCAAAATGAGAGTAGGAGGAGGAGTGGTGGCTGAATAAGAGAGCAGTGAAGTTTGTAGAAATAAAATTCAATTTTAAACTGTCGTTAGTACCTACAGGTTGACAGTAGCTCAAATATTTGCTGATGTTAGTTGGAAAATTACACAGTGTTGGCAAACCAAGTCAGTGTTACTTCAGTAAATATGCTCCTCAGTGACACATTTGTTTTCCAGGTATTTGCAGGGTCAGAGTAGAAGTTGCATTGCAGGTGTTTGTGCAGAAAGTGAATGTATAGGTTTTCCGAATAAGTGAGGTTTGGAGAATATTAGGAGTAAACAAACATTTGTAGCTGCAGTCCAAGTATTGGTGGTTTGTGTTGGTTTTTTTGTGTGCAATTGATGGTGCTTCCTTTCAGTTTCCGTCCAGTAGAAGTCCAGTAAAAGTCACAGATGACACCCTTAGAAATTTTCTCCCTTTGAAAGCTTTCAACCCACACTGCTGATTCAGCTAGACTACAAACTAATATAAAGAGCAACAAACATGTGTTTGTGACCACATTGATTGAATGGACCCACCCCTAGCCCATCACCCGTTTAAAACAATAAAACTTACACAGACAAATGGTGTGGGGGTATGAAACCATCACACATTTCCCAAATGCTAAAAATAAAGTTTGCTTAAATCTGCTAATGATTAATAAGCTAAACATACCTATTGCTAAGCCTTCATGATAGTCATATATGATAATTAACAGATGCAGTGTAGCTTGCTGGTGCTTGTAGTCCCACTAGACATACCTATTGCTAAGCCTTCATGATAGTCATATATGATAATTAACAGATGCAGTGTAGCTTGCTGGTGCTTGTAGTCCCACTAGACATACCTATTGCTAAGCCTTCATGATAGTCATATATGATAATTAACAGATGCAGTGTAGCTTGCTGGTGCTTGTAGTCCCACTAGACATACCTATTGCTAAGCCTTCATGATAGTCATATATGATAATTAACAGATGCAGTGTAGCTTGCTGGTGCTTGTAGTCCCACTAGACATACCTATTGCTAAGCCTTCATGATAGTCATATATGATAATTAACAGATGCAGTGTAGCTTGCTGGTGCTTGTAGTCCCACTAGACATACCTATTGCTAAGCCTTCATGATAGTCATATATGATAATTAACAGATGCAGTGTAGCTTGCTGGTGCTTGTAGTCCCACTAGACATACCTGGTAAGAGAACAATGAGATATGAGGTTACTTCATAGTCCTTGCAAATTGATCACTAATTTTCCAGTAAAAGTCACAGATGACACCCTTAGAAATTTTCTCCCTTTGAAAGCTTTCAACCCACACTGAATCAGCTACGCTGATTCAGCTAGACTACAAACACATTGGCCCAGACATTGTTTCTTTAGATAGGAGCCCAACTGGATGCACTTAACCAGGATTACGCATTTATGGGCCTCCCAGACCGTCAAGTCAGAGACCTCGGGAGAGACGTTGCACGTGATATACATATCAAGGGCTTCATCAAGTTGGGCTTTGCAATACGGGTCATGCAGTAGAGATTCGTTGAAGCGCCACGAACGTCGCTGGGCGAGTGAGGGTCCGAAGGCAATGTCAAGTCGCACTGGGGCGTGGTCGGACCATGTTATTTGGCCAATGGTAGCGTAACGGGCCAGGGACAGATGTCTATGGCCAAGAAGAATAAGATCCAGTCTGGAATAAGAGCGGTGAGGGACTGAAAAATGCGTGTAATCCCGGTCAGACGGGTGTAGAATACGCCAGATGTCTGCCAGCTGATGGAGGTGTAACAGGCGTCCCACCTTCCCGGACAAGCGGCGTTGCGGTGGCGTGGGCCCGGAGGAAGTGTCAAGGGTGCAGTCAAGAGTCAAATTGAAGTCGCCTCCCACAATCAGGATCCCCTGCTTCAGCGCATCCACCCTGTCCAAAACAGCCTCGAGGAAGGCATATTGACCTTGGTTAGGGGCATATATGTTGACAATGGTAAAAGTTGTGTTGAAGATTGAGCAAACAAGTACGAGGCATCTCCCCTCCTCCAACCTGTGAACCACAACATTGGTGACGGGTAGGTGTTTAGCGAAAAGGATGGCTACCCTCTTGGACTTAGAGTGGGAATAATTACAATAGTACGCGGTGGGGAAGAACCTATTTCTCATATGGGGGGCCGAAGGAGAGTGCCGGAAGTGGGTCTCCTGAACTAGGACAATATCTGCCCTCTCCGCGTGAAATGAGCGGAGGGCACCGGCTCTCTTCTCAGGGACATTTAGACCCCTAGCGTTTATCGAGAGAATCCTAAGTGTGGAAGCCATGCGTCAAAGAGGTAGGGGGCAACTGAGCTCTAAGGCCGTGGGCCAGGTGAAGAAAGGAAAAGGAAGAAGACAGGAGAAAATAAAGGAAAGAACGAAGAGAGAGAAGTGTCAAGAACCGGAAAAGAAAAAGCGACAGACCAAAGTAGGTCGGACAGTAAGATACCGCAGCCGGACAGGGATGGGACCATAATGGTGTCCCTGTCTCGTAAAAACCATAGCGGCAGGGGGCACAGTAGGGGGTCGCGGCCCCGCCATCCTAACATCAAACATTAGAAGTAGAACAAAAACAGTCAAGTGAACCGGTGTTGTGTCAACAGTACAAAAGTGTTGCTGTAGGGAGAAACCATTACAGCAGTACAATAATAGTAACAGCAGCAAAAGAAGTAGGGAAAAACTAAAAGGGTCCTAAGAAGGTGAGGGGGGGGATAGGGAGGGAGAGGGGGGGGGGGAAAGGAGGGAGGGAAGAAAAGCACAATAAAACAGGGGTCAAGAGGCAAAAATCAACTGAGAAACTAAACAGCGGAGTCCAGCAGGGAGGGTCTGACTTCAACCCCGGCAGAAGAGGCCATCAAGGCCGTAGCACGAAGAAAAAAGAACCAACACGACCCTACAGCCGGGCCCTCATCAGGTAGCGTCGAACACTTGGGGGGGGGGGGGGGTCTTCGCCTTTGGATTTCCTTTTCGGATTCTGGACTTTATGCCACCGTTCTCTCCTGAATGGGTTGGCAGAGGCCAAAGCGGGAAGAGTGAACGCTCGCCAGTCCGGAAGGGAAACATCCCCTAGTCCCAGTGTGGAGCAGAATCCAGGTAGATCATCCTGAGATTGGAGATGGAGGGCCTTGCCAGCATGGGAGACTTGCAGGGAAAACGGGAATCCCCACCTGTACTTTAGGCCATGTTTGCGTAATGCTTCGGTCAAAGGCTTCAACATCCTTCTCTGTTGGAGCGTACGCCAGGAGAGGTCTTGAAAGATTTGGATGCGGGTACCGTTAAAATCAACTCCTTCCAAGTCGCGCACCTTACGAAGAATCTCCTCTTTCTGTGAGAAGTAGTGGAGCCTACAGATGACATCCCTCGGCGGATCAGAGGACGTGCCTTTCGGCCTAAGGGCTCTGTGTGCACGGTCAAATTCAATCATATCAGAGGGATCCAGGCCCAGGATTTCACTGAATATTTTGGTGAGCGCGTCGACGAGGCCGGATGGAGGCACCTCTTCCGGGAGACCCCGTACCCTAATATTATTCCAACGGCCTTTGTTGTCCAGGTCATCGAGCTTGTTCTGCACCGTTGCCATGTCCGCCCCTTGCTGAGCGACCGTATCTCGAAGCTGGATAAGTTGGTCTTCGACTGTGTCCCTTTCCTCTTCCAAAGAGACGACTCTAGTGCCCAGGTGTTTAATGTCAGATTGCACCGACGAGATCTGGGCCTGAATGGAGTCCTGGAGTCGGCACTCGAGGGCCTGCATATCTTGTTTGGAAGGAAGGGAGCGGACATGAGTCAGAATTTCCCCTATCTCACCCCTCAATTGGGTCATTTGAGCCCGGAGATCACCTGTTGTGGGGGAGGAAGCCATCGTAGCCGGGTCGGTACCCACAGCAGACACAGGTGGAGAGGGATCAGCAACCGGCAGTACAGATAAGTAGGATCGGAGGTTCGACTGAGACGGGGTACTACGTGTAGACCGAGCAGATTTTCCCTGTTGATTTTTCTTGCCTCTGGCCATCAGAAGAGGGGTGGAAAAAAAACCATATCAGGAGGACAACACCATGTTCGCAGCAGGGTGGATGGCGGATGGCGGGGGGCACATTACCCCCACTAGTAGAACAGCATAGCCAGTGGAGAGCGGTCGCACTCACATCCTGTCAGCGAGCCCGGGGCAGGGGCTCATAAGCATGTAAATGAGGAGCAGTCCAGTTATAGTGAGGTGCGGGTACAGTAGCAACAAAGTGAGGCGGGGGCCCCAGCGTAGTACCCCACGGGGGTATCCGGGCGTTGGGGGGCATAGACACACAGCGGGGCAGCTGGGCACCACTGAGCCCCCACCAGACCCCCAAGTGCAGGCGCCACTTGGAAGGCTGAGATCAACCAGAAAACGGGGGGGTGGCGGGAGCAGTGCCGACACCAAGGGGGCCCTCCTGGAAGCGCCGAGGGTCCGCCAACCCAGCAAGAAGAGCAGTAGGGGGCGCACAGCGCGACCAGGCAGCCTATGGGGAAAAAGGGCCCAACCTGGCACAGTAAGTCTTAGCAGCCGCCCGCGCTCCCCCAGGACCCGGGCAAGCAACGACTGGCAGCTGGCCGTGGAGCACACCAGCCCAGTCTCCCCCCACAGGCAGCCCACGGGACCCCCGCAGCAGCGCGGCAGACGGCAGCCGCCTCTCCCGCTGATGGAGCCCCGGAGCCCTCACCGCAGAGCAGCGGGAGCCAAGCGGACCGACACAGGGGAAGCTGAGGAGTCTGGGCGGAAGATCCCACAGCGCCGCGGGACTCCGGCAGCCGGGTGGAAGGAGGAAGCAGGGGGGGGAAGCCCGTCAGGCGTCCCGGCGGCTCCGGAGGGACAGCAGGCGCGGCGGCCACAGACGGAGCTCCGAGCGTGGAGCGCACTCACCCCGGCAGGCAGGTCCAGATCTCCGCTCCCCAGGCAATGCACAGGGGGTCCGGGCAGCTCCGCAAAACGAGGACAGGGTCCGCCAGCACTCGATTCCCGGCAGGGATGCACCTCCGGAAGGCCGAACTCCAGGCCCCGGCTTCCGTCTGGGGGAAAGGCTGCAATCCGCAGGAGCGCTTAAAAGCGCTCCCCGACTCCGCGGGTCCCCCAGACACCAGCAGCCAGGCAGGAAAGGACACAGGGGGGCTTCTGGCAAACTTAGGGGGCAGATAGGGGGTGTAAAACAGCACTTAAAGGGCTATCTGTTCTCCATTTTTTAATGTGTGGAATTATATGCCAGTATCAATAGCAATGGCCTACTACTATATATACTGCGCACAACTGAAATGCACCACAGGTATGGATGGATAGTATACTTGATGACACAGAGGTAGGTAGAGCAGTGGCCTTCCGTACCGTACTGCTATATATACTGGTGGTCACTGGTCAGCAAAACTCTGCACTGTACTCCTCCTATATAATATACTGGTGGTCCCCAGTCCCCACAATAAAGCAGTGTGAGCACAGATATATGCAGCACACTGAGCACAGATATGGAGTGTTTTTCAGGCAGACAACGTATACTGGTGGTCACCGTCAGCAAAACTCTGCACTGTACTCCTCCTATATAATATACTGGCGGTCCCCAGTCCCCACAATAAAGCAGTGTGAGCACAGATATATGCAGCACACTGAGCACAGATATGGAGTGTTTTTCAGGCAGACAACGTATACTGGTGGTCACTGTCAGCAAAACTCTGCACTGTACTCCTCCTATATAATACAGCTGCTCCCCAGTCCCCACAATTAAGCAGTGTGAGCACAGATATATGCAGCACACTGAGCACAGATATGGAGTGTTTTTCAGGCAGACAACGTATACTGGTGGTCACTGTCAGCAAAACTCTGCACTGTACTCCTCCTATAAAATACAGGTGGTCCCCAGTCCCCACAATTAAGCAGTGTGAGCACAGATATATGCAGCACACTGAGCACAGATATGGAGTGTTTTTCAGGCAGACAACGTATACTGGTGGTCACTGTCAGCAAAACTCTGCACTGTACTCCTCCTATAAAATACAGGTGGTCCCCAGTCCCCACAATTAAGCAGTGTGAGCACAGATATATGCAGCACACTGAGCACAGATATGGAGTGTTTTTCAGGCAGACAACGTATACTGGTGGTCACTGTCAGCAAAACTCTGCACTGTACTCCTCCTATATAATACAGCTGCTCCCCAGTCCCCACAATTAAGCAATAAGCACAAATATTTTTGCATCAAGAATTCAAGATTAATAAACGGAGAGGACGCCAGCCACGTCCTCTCCCTAACATTTCCAATGCACGAGTGAAAATGGCGGCGACGTGCGGCTGCTTATATAGAATCCGAATTTTGCGAGAATCAGACAGCGGGATGATGACGTTCGGGCGCGCTCGGGTTAACCGAGCCATACGGGAGAATCCGAGTATGCCTCGGACCCGTGTAAAATGGGTGAAGTTCGGGGGGATTCGGTTTCCGAGGACCCAAACCCGCTCATCACTAGTTTAGAATATGTGTGTAGTGCGTAGTATATATGTGTGTATATGTGTGGTGTGTATTATATAAGGGTGTATGTGTGTGGTGTGTAGTATGTAGGGGTGTATATGTGTGTGGTGTGTAGTATATAGGAGTGTATATGTGTGTGGTGTGTAGTATCTGGGGGTGTATATGTGTGTGGTGTATAGAATATAGGGGTGTTTATGTGCGTGGTGTGTAGTATATAGGGGTGTATATGTGTGCGCTGTGTAGTATATAGGGTTGTATGTGTGTGGTATATAGGGGTGTACATGCGTGCGCTGTGTAGTATATAGGGGTTTATATGTGTGTGTACCTGAAGGGTACTGAACACTAGCTGCGGCTATGCGCTCACTCCCACAGCACGCCGTCACCCCCCTAACAGAGCCAGAAGTCAGAAGACTGGTGAGTAGAATTACCGGAGATCTGCAGAGAGGGATCTCCGGTCATCGTGACGGCTTAAGGTACTGCGCAGCGAGCGGGAACGCTGCGCGAGCATGCTATCCATAACAGTGCACAGTAGGGTGCAGGGAGCGGGGGGGGGGGCACCCTGGGCAGCACAAAACCTACTCTCACTGTCAAAAGGTAGCATAGTTTGTATTTACACTGTCCTACACCCCCGCCAGTATAAATATATATTCTAAAAGCTGAGGAAAAATGCGCCATTACAGGGGGCAGGGCTTCTTCCTCAGGCAGCCAGCACACTGCTCAGCGCCATTTTCTCCCAGCAGCTCCAGGGCAAGAAACGCTGATCCTCCTCTCCACTTCTGAATCATGTATCAGAGTGCAAAAAAGGGGGGGAGTGAAATATTCAGTGCTGAAACCTATTATTCGTAATATAAAGTGCTTGAAGGTTTCTGTGTACAAAGTACGCGACACAGGGATTTTGTCTCTGTGTACAAAGTACGCGACACAGGGATCTTTTCTTTGGCGCTGAGTTGTGAACTGGCAATTCCTTTCTGTGTCATTCTGACAGACTTTACTGTGGGTCTGTCTCCTATAAGCCCCGGAGTGTCTGTGGTGTGATTGTGCACGTGTGACATGTCTGAGGCAGGGAGCTCTTCCCCTGAGGTAGCCATTTTAGGGACACAGAGTGATACTGTAGTGGCGCTGCCGGCACACCACGAGCCTGAATGGGTGAAAGAATTACGTGATAGTGTGAATCATATCAGTAAGAGATTGAATAAGTCTGAGTCTCATGCAGAAAACTGGTAAAAATCTGTCGAAGATGTGATTTTTAATAGTTCTGCCTTTTCATCCACAGGGGACCCCTCTAGATCACATAAAAGGTCATTTGCACAGGTTGTACAAACTGATACCAACACGGACTCTGATTCCTGTGTCGACACTAGTGATTCCAGGGGAATAGATCCAAAAAGTTAGCAAGAAACATTCAATACATGATTGTTGCTATAAAGGAGGTGTTAGAAGTTACGGATGCCACTCCTTTACCACAGGAGAAGGCTTACTTTTGTAAAGAAAAGAAAATTAATGTAACTTTTCCTCCATCTCATAAGCTGAACAGTATCTTTGAGGGAGTCTGGACAAATCCTGAAAAGTAGTTTCAGATTCCCAAAAGAATGCAGGTAGCTTACCCTTTCCCTGCTGAGGACAGAAAAAGGTGGGAGTCACCCCTCGTTTTAGACAGTGCCCTGTCACGGTTAACAAAAAAGCTGATTCTCCCTGCGCCTGGGACGGCTTCACTGAAGGAGCCAGCAGACTGCAAGTTGGAGAATACTTTGAAATCTATTTATGTGGCCAATGGGACACTACTCAGGCCTACCATTGCCTGTGCGTGGGTGAGTAGTGCTATTGGAAAGTGGTCAGATAACTTGTCATCAGACATTGACACTATAGAGACGAGATACTCCTAACGTTAGGTCATATCAAAGACGCTGCTGCGTACATGCTAGAAGCTATGAAAGATATTGGTCTCTTGGGATCAAGAGCCACTACCATGGCAATCTCAGCACGGAGGGCATTGTGGATTCGCCAATGGAATGCTGACGCAGATTCCAAAAGGAATATGGAGGCTCTCCCGTATAAAGGCGAGGCCTTGTTTGGAGATGGGCTGGATGCCTTAGTTTCTGCGGCTACCGCAGGTAAGTCGACATTCTTGCCTAATGCTCCTGCGCAGGTGAAAAAGACACATCACTCTCAGATGCAGTCCTTTTGGACCAATAAATACAATAAGGGTACAGGTTCCCCTTTTCTTTGCGGGTAAAGGAAGGGGAAAGGGAAAAAAGTCCACAGCGTTTCCAGGATCACAGGAGCAGAAATCAACCTCTGCTTCTGCCAAACAGCATGACGCTGGGGCTCCCTTGCGGGAGTCCGCTCAGGTGGGGGCACGTCTAAAACTCTTCAGTCAGTTCTGAGTTCGATCTGGCCTGGACCCGTGGGTCTAACAAATAGTGTCCCACGGGTACAAACTGGAGTTTCAAGACATTCCCCCATGCCGATTTTTCGAATTGGCCTTACCAGCTTCTATCCCAGACAGGGAAGTGGTAGCAGCAGCAATACAAAAATTGCGTCAGGATCAATTATTGTCCTGGTTCCCTTGTTACAACAAGGGGAAGGGTTTTATTCAAGACTATTCGTAGTTCCGAAGCCGGACGGCTCGGTCAGACCGATTCTAAACCTGAAAACTCTGAATCTCTACCTGCAAAGGTTCAAATTCAAGATGGGATCTGTGAGGGCAGTGATTTCCAGTCTGGAGGAGGGGGAATTCATGGTGTCAGTGGACATTTAAGATGCCTACTTACATGTTCCCATTTATCCTCCACATCAAGCTTATCTGAGATTCGCGATACAGGTTGGTCATTACCAATTTTAGACGTTGCCATTTGGACTCTCCACTGCACCGAGGGTGTTTACCAAGGTGATGGCGGAGATGATGGTCCTTCTTCGACAGAAAGAAGCCAATATAATTCCTTACCTGGACGATCTCCTGATAAAAGCGACGTCCAGGGAAAGGTTGGTGCAGAATATTGCACTCTCCCTGACAGTACTTCAACAACACGGTTGGATCATACATTTTCCAAAGTCACAGTTGGAACCGACAACATGATTGTCCTTTCTTGGGATGCTATTGGACACAGAAGTACAGAGAGTAATTCTTACAGTAGAAAAGGCTCTGGAAATCCAGAGAATGGTCAAACAAATTCTGAAACCAACAAAAGTGTCGATTCATCAATGCATTCGGTTGTTGGGAAAGATGGTAGTGGCCTACGAGGCCATACAGTTTGGCCGATTCCATGCCAGAGTATTCTAGTGGGTCCTGGTGGACAAGTGGTCCGGATCCCACCTACACATGCACCAGAGGATAATCCTGTCATCCAAAGCCAGAATTTAGTGCCAGTGGTGGCTACACAGTTCTCACCTACTAGAGGGATGCAGGTTCGGGATTCAGGACTGGGTCCTAGTAATCACGGATGCAAGTCTCCGAGGCAAGTCTCTGAGGCTGGGGAGCGGTCACACAGGGGGAAATGCTTCAAAGGAAGATGGTCAAGTCATGAAACTTATCTTCACATAAACGTTCTGGAGTTGAGAGCCATTTACAATGGCCTTCTACAAGTGGTGCATCTTCTTCAAGATCAACCCGTACAGATCCAGTCGGATAATGTAACAGCAGTCGCGTACATAAACCGTCAGGGCGGAACGAAGAGCAGAGCAGCGATGGCAGAGGTGACAAAGATCTTCCTCTGGGCAGATAGACATGCAAGAACTCTGTCAGCAATTTTCATTCCGGGAGTGGACAACTGGGAAGCAGACTTCCTCAGCAGACACGATCTCCATCCAGGAGAATGGGGCCTCCACCAAGAAGTCTGAAGCAGCCCAGCCATACCGACACAGGGTATCTCCAGGTAAGCTGGCTCTCAGATGCTGTAGGAGCCATTACCATGTGGCCTTACACTGGGAATTTAACCCAGACATATTTGTAATTATTTATGGGGTGGGTGTGGGGTGCAGTGGCCCCTGTGTCGGTATGGCTGGGCTGCTTCAGGTCTGCACACCCTAACACTTTATTAACACTTATGATTTTCCCTATCACTTTGTATATATTTTTGTATTATTTTAATCACACCACTTACATAGCACTTCTGTGCTTCTTATTAACCCTTATTAATTCTCACCTGTGTGCTGACCTGGGGTAGCCGACCTGTGCCGACGTTATGGGGTCCTGCACCCCGGACCCATACCTAGTATTAGGGACCCCCAGTGATGGAGAAGCCTTGTCGATCGGCCTGGGGGCTTAACCCTATATCTGCAGATATACGCAACTAAGAACTCCGTATTATCTGACTATTATGTAGTAATATTTTTCACTCGGTTTGCATTAGGAAACACATCGGGGTATATTTACTAAAATTCGTACTTGTACCGATTTGGAGGGAGAATCATCACGAATGACATCGAATGTGCAATTGTGGAACTTTTTGAATTTATTACGACTAATTTACTAAGCTGTCGTATTTTTTTTTTCCGTGTTTTCCGATGTCGATGTCATTCGTAGTTTTGTAAGGTAGAATGCGGACGATTTTGTGGTTTTGCGGCCGTGTTATGAGGTTTTTTTACGACTGCGTCACATTTTGGTTACGGCAGTGTTTGTCCATTCACGGCCGCGTTTTTTTCCTAAGTTTTGTTTTTGTCACTCGTCCGTGATTGGTTTGATTCGTGATGGAGGAGTGTCTGTGCACATTACTATAAAAACGCCCCAAACCGTCAGCACCGCGTGGGTTTAGCTAGTGGAGAGGTGAGAGGAAGGTGTGTTAGGAGTTGGAGAGTTGTTTGGAGTTTGTGGAGGATTTGAGGAGGTTATTTGCGATTGTTGAGTGCTTGTACTGTGTGTGTAAGTAGTCTTGTCATACTTGTGTAGTTATTTAAAAGTTTGTTTACTTTTTTGTCATTGTTTTTTTATTTAACGTCTATTGTCATTGTGAGTGAGTGAGTGAGTGAGTGAGTGAGTGAGTGAGTGAGTGTGTTTGGTGTGTGGTGTGTAGTGGTGGAGTGTGTTTACTGTTTTTTTTTTCTCAGTGTTATTTGTTGTTTGTCCTGATTATGTCCCAGTCAGAGGTGAGTGAGGTAGGGGAGGTGAGTGAGGTGGAGGAGGTGAGTGAGAGGGAGGAGGTTAGTGAGGTGGAGGAGGTTAGTGAGGAGGAGGGGGTGGCTGCTGCTGCGGCCTCCAGTGATAGTGATGGTGTTGTGGCTCCGCAGCCACGCACCACTACAAAGACTGGCCGCAATGTCAAATTTAGCTATGCAGAAAATATGGCTTTGGTGCGGGAGCTGATGAGGCATCATCGGCAGTTGTTTGGCCATGATGCTGCAAAGGTGTCGTCACGCAGGAAGAGTGTTCTGTGGGGGAAGGTCATTGCAGCTGTGAATAGTGAGGGTGTGGTGAGGCTGACCGAGGACACGTGCCGTAAGCGTTTTTACGACATAAAGCGCCGTGTCAAGGCGAAGATGGCCAAGGAGGCTAAATCGGCCCGCCAAACCGGGGGTGGACACCCCTTCCATGCATCTTACAGAGATTGGGAGGAGCCTGTGCGTGCACTCATTCCGCAAGAAGTGGTTGGTGCCACTCATGTCCGGGATTCGGATCGGCCAAGGCAGGATGGTGAGTTATTTTTGTTTTTTTATAAACAATTTAAGCATGTGTAATTTGTCCTTAGTTGTCTGAAATGTCTTCTAGCTAATTGTGGTTGTCAGTTTGTTCATTCTTCTAATGTGTTGGTGTTGTAGTGCAGGCCTGGCCAACCTGTGGCTCTCCAGCTGTTGTGAAACTACAAGTCCCATCATGCCTTGCCACAGTTTTGCCATTAGGGAATGCTAAAACTGTGGCAGGGCATGCTGGGATGTGTATTTTCACTACATCTGGAGAGCCACAGGTTTGCCAGGCCTGATGTTTTTTTTTTTTTTGTTTGTTTTTTTTATTAAAAATCTTACTGGTTGCCTTGGAGTTTTTCTGGTGTTGTAAGTCAAAAGTAAATGGAGGTCATTCCGAGTTGTTCGCTCGCAAGGCGATTTTAGCAGAGTTGCTCACGCTAAGCCGCCGCCTACTGGGAGTGAATCTTAGCATCTTAAAATTGCGAACGATGTATTCGCAATATTGCGATTACACACCTCGTAGCAGTTTCTGAGTAGCTTCAGACTTACTCGGCATCTGCGATCAGTTCAGTGCTTGTCGTTCCTGGTTTGACGTCACAAACACTCCCAGCGTTCGCCCAGACACTCCTCCGTTTCTCCAGCCACTCCTGCGTTTTTTCCGGAAACGGTAGCGTTTTTTCCCACACGCCCATAAAACGGCCTGTTTCCGCCCAGTAACACCCATTTCCTGTCAATCACATTACAATCGCCAGAACGATGAAAAAGCCGTGAGTAAAATTACTAAGTGCATAGCAAATTTACTTGGCGCAGTCGCAGTGCGGACATTGCGCATTAAGCGGAAAATCACTGCGATGCGAAGATTTTTACCGAGCGAACAACTCGGAATGAGGGCCAATGTTTGTTGGTGTGTTTTCATGCTTTAAAATTTTTATTTTTGAAACAAAGGTTGTTTGTAAATACATTTCATATCATTTATGATTATTGTGTGTTGTTATGGGTTGCCCTTTGTGTGCTTGATGTGTTTTTGAATGCATATTTGGTTGTGATGTTTCCAATTTTTACAAGATATTTTTGTCTAGTGTTTTATTATTATTTAGCAAAATTGAGACCTTAGCGTGCAATATTGTGGTTGTGTCAAGCTACGACCTTTTGTTTTTAATTAGTATAATTGTTTGCATTATGCGCCTTTGTGTATTGTATTTTTGGCATAATTTATGCAAATTTATAGAATACGCACCCAATGACGTCAGGCAGAAAAGCATAAGCATCGTTTAGTTTAATTCTCATCAGGTACCACATATGTTAACATCACAATAAGGAATTTGGAAAAAAATATCACCAAAATAGTATGTCCATAAGTACATTCTTCATATTTCTACAGTACGCCAGAGAAGCAGCACAGCCAGGCCACAGCCAACACTGCCAAGAGATGCAGATGGTGGCAATGCCGGTAAGATTTAACTGTATACACATATTCTGCAAACACATAGAAACACAAAATGTTAATGATTATCTTATCACACAGGTTCTTCTTCGGCAAATCCACCTACACTAAGGCGCCCATCACAGGGCTCAATTACTGTGGCAACGAGGCCACCCAAGAGACGCCGTCTTGAGGCTCCAGTACCAGCATCACCACCCCAACGGCGCATCTCCGCAGTGTCGGCCGTGCCACCACTAGTTCTATTTGCCAGCCCCCAAAGTGAGGATCCACAATCCCCTCAGTTGTCTGGTGAGTAAACATAACAATTACGTGTAAATAAGTAAACAAACAGTGTTGTCGATTTATTAACCTCGAGAAGGCATAAGGATTTGAAAAAAAAACTGATATGTGCAAGGTGATAAAGGCAGCAGTACAAAATAAACACAACTGTTAATGTACATATTGGATCTGTTTGCCTTGTGCCTTTATCACCTTGCACATATCACTGCTTTTTCACTTCCTTATGCCTTCTCCATGTTTAGACATCTGCCCCACTGTTAGTACATAGAAAATATAATTAAACTAATGATCAGTCATCCTTGCAATAATCAACAACAACAATCAGATGGTGTTATGGTATTTTTAGATGGATAATTGTCAGATGTGATGTTGGCCATATCAACACATTTTTGACACATATTGGAGTAAAAAAACAACATAAATGTTAAGTCTCATCCAATTGTTTTACATGGCCAACAACACCACTTCTAAACATAGTGCACCGTAATACTTTTTCTACCATTGTTAATGTGTACATTTTAGGTCACTATTGCGGTCGAATTGACGTGAAAGTCGAAAAACGGGACATATTCGCCAAAAAAAACATGTCGAATTGGCTTCGTCAATGCAATACAGTACTTTTCGGCAAAATATCTTCTGTTTCAGACTCGACTTTTTGCAAATCGACATTTTTTAAAAATTCGACATGTCTGCAATGGTCAAAAAGCGGCTTTTCGACAAAAGTATATTCAATTGAAGATTGTCGATTCGACAACAGTGCTTTTCTACCGCAAATTCGTCATATTCAGTCCGCCTCACTTTGCTGGCGGGATCTAATAAAAAAAATTAAAAAAATTAATTTTTTTTTGCTTTTTGGATTGCTAATAGCATATCTATTTATATTTGAATGGATTATCTACTTGGTTTGTCTTTTTTTGACTCACAAGTATTATTTAATTGATTTTTTTAAAAGAATATTTTTTTCTTCACTCTGCTAAGGGAAATGTACCCATGATTCCACAGTTTTACCCAGGATACACTTCTGCAAAGCCCCTCCTATCTCCTCACTCCCGTTTTTTTGAGACTTCAGGGAGAAGGAGCCATTTACAGTCAGCTCTGTTGTGGAATCGTTTTTTTAGGACAATCCCTGCGTTTAAAACACATTTATATCCTATTTTTGTACTGACTACAATAATGGAGCCTTTTTCTGACCAGATTGTGATGTTCATGCTAGCTGCAAGCACGGAGGAAGAAAGGGTTGGTGGACATCAAGATCAAGGTCAGCAAATGTCTGCATTGGGTGAGCCAGTATTGCGGGTTTCATTTCCACGTCCACGCCAGTATCGCACTAGGCGTGAACTGGAGGATCTCAGCGAGTTCGAGGTGATTCAAAATTATCGCTTATCGACTCGCGACATATATTCGCCGTACGCTCTGTTGGAGGCCGACCTGGAACCTCGGGCACAGACCAATCGCGCAGTCAGCGGTTTCCAGAAACTGCTGGCTACGTTACATTTTTTGGCGTCAGGAACATTCCAGCCTACACGGTCTCAAACATGCGGTTTTTCACAGTCGACACTGTCGCGCTGTATAACCCAGGTCATTAGGACTTTCCGCAAATTGACGATCCAGTACATCACATTTCCAGAGACGGACAGCGAATGTCGTGAGATCAAATTAGGCTTTTTACCAAATACAAATTTCCCAATGTTCTGGGCGCGATTGACTGTACCCATGTGCAGATCAGACCGCCATGGAATTCGGAAGAATGTTTTCGGAACCGAAAACATTTCCATTCCATGAATGTACAGGCGGTCTGTGATGTCAACATGAAATTTTTGAATATTTTTGTGGGATTTCCTGGATCGTCTCACGACTCCTTCATCCTAAGTCAGTCATCACTGTTTGAGAAGTTCGAAACAGGAAACATGCCGGGTGGCTGGCTGTTAGGTATTTATTTTAATTGTTTTTATTTTTTTATTATTTTCTTATTTTATTTTATTTTTATATTACCCACCATTTTTTTTCTTTTCTTATAGGCGATGCGGGTTATCCCAACAAATCGTGGCTCTTGACCCCATTGTCTAATCCTGTTGGTAGAGCAGAAAAACGTTACCAAGAGACACACAAAGCATCGAGGCAAATAATTGAACGTGCCTTCGGTGTACTTAAAAGCCGGTTTAGATGTTTAGACACTTCCGGCGGTGCTCTTTTGTATTCACCGGGAAAGGTTTGCGGCATGGTAAATGCATGTTGTATTTTACACAACATATGTGTCGCAAACCGTTTGCCGGTGACTCTTCGTTGCAGTGCTTTCCGACGCGGGAACCGTTCTTCTGCTCTACCGGTGGGTATGGACGAAGGAGATGATTCCCGACGGACATTGAGCCAAAGCTTTTTTTCCACTGCCTGTGAGTATACTTGTAACATTTGTATTATCGTGTAAACTGAGATTGTAATATTCTAAAAAAAACATCTTTATTTATGTATTTCAGAGTTTTACATCCTGTTGACGCACCTTCCCAGGCCTGTTTTCAAAGTTTTGTCCTGTTGACGACCTGTTACCCCCTGTTTTTTCCTGTTGTTGGGTTGCCGCAAATATTGGACCCGTTTATCCAACTCTACCATGGGCGACCTACTTGTGATGTGGACCTGACCCTCCGCCATGTAGCAGACAACCCCCCTCAGGTGAGATGTACTGCCCAAAACTCCCTCCTGTCCAAGTCACCCCTGCATGTCCAAAGTGCAGCCATCCGGCATTTGCAAAACTGCACATCCAATCATGCCCTGACACACCAATGCTTACGCTGTGTCAGGGAATATTTGGATGTGTAGTTACGCAAGTGCCGGGGGGTTGCATTTGGGCTCACTGTAACCTGCTTGTGTCGTGTTGCTTGTACCTCGTCTTTTCCATACCAGGGTGACACTATTACCAATAGCTGGAACTAGAGATGAGCGCCGGAAACTTTTCGGGTTTTGTGTTTTGGTTTTGGGTTCGGTTCCGCGGCCGTGTTTTGGGTTCGACCGCGTTTTGGCAAAACCTCACCGAATTGTTTTTGTCGGATTCGGGTGTGTTTTGGATTCGGGTGTTTTTTTCAAAAAACACTAAAAAACAGCTTAAATCATAGAATTTGGGGGTCATTTTGATCCCAAAGTATTATTAACCTCAAAAACCATAATTTACACTCATTTTCAGTCTATTCTGAATACCTCACACCTCACAATATTATTTTTAGTCCTAAAATTTGCACCTAGGTCGCTGGATGACTAAGCTAAGCGACCCTAGTGGCCGACACAAACACCGGGCCCATCTAGGAGTGTCACTGCAGTGTCACGCAGGATGGCCCTTCCAAAAAACACTCCCCAAACAGCACATGACGCAAAGAAAAAAAGAGGCGCAATGAGGTAGCTGTGTGAGTAAGATAAGCGACCCTAGTGGCCGACACAAACACCGGGCCCATCTAGGAGTGTCACTGCAGTGTCACGCAGGATGTCCCTTCCAAAAAACCCTCCCCAAACAGCACATGACGCAAAGAAAAAAAGAGGCGCAATGAGGTAGCTGTGTGAGTAAGATAAGCGACCCTAGTGGCCGACACAAACACCGGGCCAATTTAGGAGTTTCACTGCAGTGTCACGCAGGATGTCCCTTCCAAAAAACCCTCCCCAAACAGCACATGACGCAAAGAAAAAAAGAGGCGCAATGAGGTAGCTGTGTGAGTAAGATAAGCGACCCTAGTGGCCGACACAAACACCGGGCCCATCTAGGAGTGGCACTGCAGTGTCACGCAGGATGTCCCTTCCAAAAAACCCTCCCCAAACAGCACATGACGCAAAGAAAAATTAAAGAAAAAAGAGGTGCAAGATGGAATTGTCCTTGGGCCCTCCCACCCACCCTTATGTTGTATAAACAGGACATGCACACTTTAACCAACCCATCATTTCAGTGACAGGGTCTGCCACACGACTGTGACTGAAATGACGGGTTGGTTTGGACCCCCACCAAAAAAGAAGCAATTAATCTCTCCTTGCACAAACTGGCTCTACAGAGGCAAGATGTCCACCTCATCATCATCCTCCGATATATCACCGTGTACATCCCCCTCCTCACAGATTATCAATTCGTCCCCACTGGAATCCACCATCTCAGCTCCCTGTGTACTTTGTGGAGGCAATTGCTGCTGGTCAATGTCTCCACGGAGGAATTGATTATAATTCATTTTAATGAACATCATCTTTTCCACATTTTCTGGATGTAACCTCGTACGCCGATTGCTGACAAGGTGAGCGGCGGCACTAAACACTCTTTCGGAGTACACACTTGTGGGAGGGCAACTTAGGTAGAATAAAGCCAGTTTGTGCAAGGGCCTCCAAATTGCCTCTTTTTCCTGCCAGTATAAGTATGGACTGTGTGACATGCCTACTTGGATGCGGTCACTCATATAATCCTCCACCATTCTTTCAATGGTGAGAGAATCATATGCAGTGACAGTAGACGACATGTCCGTAATCGTTGTCAGGTCCTTCAGTCCGGACCAGATGTCAGCATCAGCAGTCGCTCCAGACTGCCCTGCATCACCGCCAGCGGGTGGGCTCGGAATTCTGAGCCTTTTCCTCGCACCCCCAGTTGCGGGAGAATGTGAAGGAGGAGATGTTGACAGGTCGCGTTCCGCTTGACTTGACAATTTTCTCACCAGCAGGTCTTTCAACCCCAGCAGACTTGTGTCTGCCGGAAAGAGAGATCCAAGGTAGGCTTTAAATCTAGGATCGAGCACGGTGGCCAAAATGTAGTGCTCTGATTTCAACAGATTGACCACCCGTGAATCCTTGTTAAGCGAATTAAGGGCTCCATCCACAAGTCCCACATGCCTAGCGGAATCGCTCCGTGTCAGCTCCTCCTTCAATGTCTCCAGCTTCTTCTGCAAAAGCCTGATGAGGGGAATGACTTGACTCAGGCTGGCAGTGTCTGAACTGACTTCACGTGTGGCAAGTTCAAAGGGCATCAGAACCTTGCACAACGTTGAAATCATTCTCCACTGCACTTGAGACAGGTGCATTCCACCTCCTATATCGTGCTCAATTGTATAGGCTTGAATGGCCTTTTGCTGCTCCTCCAACCTCTGAAGCATATAGAGGGTTGAATTCCACCTCGTTACCACTTTTTGCTTCAGATGATGGCAGGGCAGGTTCAGTAGTTTTTGGTGGTGCTCCAGTCTTCTGTACGTGGTGCCTGTACGCCGAAAGTGTACCGCAATTCTTCTGGCCACCGACAGCATCTCTTGCACGCCCCTGTCGTTTTTTAAAAAATTGCGCACCACCAAATTCAAGGTATGTGCAAAACATGGGACGTGCTGGAATTTGCCCATATTTAATGCACACACAATATTGCTGGCGTTGTCCGATGCCACAAATCCACAGGAGAGTCCAATTGGGGTAAGCCATTCCGCGATGATCTTCCTCAGTTGCCGTAAGAGGTTTTCAGCTGTGTGCGTATTCTGGAAACCGGTGATACAAAGCGTAGCCTGCCTAGGAAAGAGTTGTCGTTTGCGAGATGCTGCTACTGGTGCCGCCGCTGCTGTTCTTGCGGCGGGAGTCCATACATCTACCCAGTGGGCTGTCACAGTCATATAGTCCTGACCCTGCCCTGCTCCACTTGTCCACATGTCCGTGGTTAAGTGGACATTGGGTACAGCTGCATTTTTTAGGACACTGGTGACTCTTTTTCTGAGGTCTGTGTACATTTTCGGTATCGCCTGCCTAGAGAAATGGAACCTAGATGGTATTTGGTACCGGGGACACAGTACCTCCAACAAGTCTCTAGTTGGCTCTGCAGTAATGATGGATACTGGAACCACGTTTCTCACCACCCAGGATGCCAAGGCCTCAGTTATCCGCTTTGCAGCAGGATGACTGCTGTGATATTTCATCTTCCTCGCAAAGGACTGTTGGACAGTCAATTGCTTACTGGAAGTAGTACAAGTGGTCTTCCGACTTCCCCTCTGGGATGACCATCGACTCCCAGCAGCAACAACAGCAGCGCCAGCAGCAGTAGGCGTTACACGCAAGGATGCATCGGAGGAATCCCAGGCAGGAGAGGACTCGTCAGAATTGCCAGTGACATGGCCTGCAGGACTATTGGCATTCCTGGGGAAGGAGGAAATTGACACTGAGGGAGTTGGTGGTGGGGTGGTTTGCGTGAGCTTGGTTACAAGAGGAAGGGATTTACTGGTCAGTGGACTGCTTCCGCTGTCACCCAAAGTTTTTGAACTTGTCACTGACTTATTATGAATGCGCTGCAGGTGACGTATAAGGGAGGATGTTCCGAGGTGGTTAACGTCCTTACCCCTACTTATTACAGCTTGACAAAGCCAACACACGGCTTGACAAATGTTGTCCGCATTTCTGGTGAAATACTTCCACACCGAAGAGCTAATTTTTTTGGTATTTTCACCAGGCATCTCAACGGCCCTATTCCTCCCACGGACAACAGGTGTCTCCCCGGGTGCCTGACTTAAACAAACCACCTCACCATCAGAATCCTCCTTGTCAATTTCCTCCCCAGCGCCAGCAACACCCATAACCTCCTCATCCTGGTGTACTTCAACACTGACATTTTCAATCTGACTATCAGGAACTGGACTGCGGGTGCTCCTTCCAGCACTTGCAGGGGGCGTGCAAATGGTGGAAGGCGCATGCTCTTCACGTCCAGTGTTGGGAAGGTCAGGCATCGCAACTGACACAATTGGACTCTCCTTGTGGATTTGGGATTTCGAAGAACGCACAGTTCTTTGCGGTGCTTTTGCCAGCTTGAGTCTTTTCAGTTTTCTAGCGAGAGGCTGAGTGCTTCCATCCTCCTGTGAAGCTGAACCACTAGCCATGAACATAGGCCAGGGCCTCAGCCGTTCCTTGCCACTCCGTGTGGTAAATGGCATATTGGCAAGTTTACGCTTCTCCTCCGACAATTTTATTTTTGGTTTTGGAGTCCTTTTTTTACTGATATTTGGTGTTTTGGATTTGACATGCTCTGTACTATGCCATTGGGCATCGGCCTTGGCAGACGACGTTGCTGGCATTTCATCGTCTCGGCCATGACTAGTGGCAGCAGCTTCAGCACGAGGTGGAAGTGGATCTTGATCTTTCCCTAATTTTGGAACCTCAACATTTTTGTTCTCCATATTTTAATAGGCACAACTAAAAGGCACCTCAGGTAAACAATGGAGATGGATGGATACTAGTATACAATTATGGATGGACTGCCGAGTGCCGACACAGAGGTAGCTACAGCCGTGGACTACCGTACTGTGTCTGCTGCTAATATAGACTGGATGATTGATAATGAGATGAAATCAATATATATATGTATGTATATATAATATCACTAGTACTGCAGCCGGACAGGTAGATAATATATTTATTAGGTATTGGTAATGATGACTGATGACGGACCTGCTGGACACTGTCAGCTCAGCAGCACCGCAGACTGCTACAGTAAGCTACTATACTATAGTAGTATGTACAAAGAAGAAAGAAAAAAAAAAACCACGGGTAGGTGGTATACAATATTATATATATATATATATATATATATATATATATATATATTATATACAATTATATATATATTAAACTGGTGGTGATTGATTATTAAACTGGTGGTCAGGTCACGTTGCAACTTGCAACTAGTACTCCGAGTCCTAAGCAGACAATCACAAAATATATTATTATACTGGTGGTCAGTGTGGTCACAACAATGGCAGTGTGGCACTGACTCTGGCAGCAAAAGTGTGCACTGTACGTTATATGTACTCCCGAGTCCTGCTCTCAGACTCTAACTGCTCCCCACTGTCAGTGTTTCCCCCACAAGTCAGATAATACACTTACACTATCTAATCTATAAATATCACTTCAGCAAGTAGTATAGTAGTATACAGTATAGTAGTACTCCTCCTAATAATGCTCCCCAAAATACTGTGTCTCTCTCTTCTCTAAACGGAGAGGACGCCAGCCACGTCCTCTCCCTATGACTCTATAAATATCACTTCAGCAAGTAGTAGAGTAGTATACAGTATAGTAGTACTCCTCCTAATAATGCTCCCCAAAATACTGTGTCTCTCTCTTCTCTAAACGGAGAGGACGCCAGCCACGTCCTCTCCCTATGACTCTATAAATATCACTTCAGCAAGTAGTAGAGTAGTATACAGTATAGTATTACTCCTCCTAATAATGCTCCCCAAAATACTGTGTCTGAGTAGTATACAGTATAGTAGTACTCCTCCTAATAATGCTCCCCAAAATACTGTGTCTCTCTCTTCTCTAAACGGAGAGGACGCCAGCCACGTCCTCTCCCCCTATGACTCTATAATATCACTTCAGCAAGTAGTATAGTAGTATACAGTATAGTAGTACTCCTCCTAATAATGCTCCCCAAAATACTGTGTCTCTCTCTTCTCTAAACGGAGAGGACGCCAGCCACGTCCTCTCCCTATGACTCTATAAATATCACTTCAGCAAGTAGTAGAGTAGTATACAGTATAGTAGTACTCCTCCTAATAATGCTCCCCAAAATAGTATACTGTGTCTCTCTCTTCTCTAAACGGAGAGGACGCCAGCCACGTCCTCTCCCTATGACTCTATAAATATCACTTCAGCAAGTAGTAGAGTAGTATACAGTATAGTAGTACTCCTCCTAATAATGCTCCCCAAAATACTGTGTCTCTCTCTTCTCTAAACGGAGAGGACGCCAGCCACGTCCTCTCCCTATGACTCTATAAATATCACTTCAGCAAGTAGTAGAGTAGTATACAGTATAGTAGTACTCCTCCTAATAATGCTCCCCAAAATACTGTGTCTGAGTAGTATACAGTATAGTAGTACTCCTCCTAATAATGCTCCCCAAAATACTGTGTCTGAGTAGTATACAGTATAGTAGTACTCCTCCTAATAATGCTCCCCAAAATACTGTGTCTCTCTCTTCTCTAAACGGAGAGGACGCCAGCCACGTCCTCTCCCTATGACTCTATAAATATCACTTCAGCAAGTAGTAGAGTAGTATACAGTATAGTAGTACTCCTCCTAATAATGCTCCCCAAAATACTGTGTCTGAGTAGTATACAGTATAGTAGTACTCCTCCTAATAATGCTCCCCAAAATACTGTGTCTGAGTAGTATACAGTATAGTAGTACTCCTCCTAATAATGCTCCCCAAAATACTGTGTCTCTCTCTTCTCTAAACGGAGAGGAACGCCAGCCACGTCCTCTCCCTATGACTCTATAAATATCACTTCAGCAAGTAGTATAGTAGTATACAGTATAGTAGTACTCCTCCTAATAATGCTCCCCAAAATAGTATACTGTGTCTCTCTCTTCTCTAAACGGAGAGGACGCCAGCCACGTCCTCTCCCTATGACTCTATAAATATCACTTCAGCAAGTAGTATAGTAGTATACAGTATAGTAGTACTCCTCCTAATAATGCTCCCCAAAATACTGTGTCTCTCTCTTCTCTAAACGGAGAGGACGCCAGCCACGTCCTCTCCCTATGACTCTCAATGCACGTGTGAAAATGGCGGCGACGCGCGGCTCCTTATATAGAATCCGAGTCTCGCGAGAATCCGACAGCGGGATGATGACGTTCGGGCGTGCTCGGGTTAACCGAATAAGGCGGGAGGATCCAAGCCTGCTCGGACCCGTGGAAAAAAGCTGAAGTTCGGGCGGGTTCGGATTCAGAGGAACCGAACCCGCTCATCCCTAGCTGGAACCTCAGGTCTTGCGGAGTATCCTTCCCAAGTGGCGTGGATGTGAAGAGACACGACATTTCTCCTGATGTACCATGGGCGACCTTCTTGTGATGTGGACCTGAACCTCCGCCATGTAGCTGACAATCCCCTCAGGTGAGATGTATTGCCCAAAACTCCCTCCTGTCCAAGTCACCCCTGCATGTCCAAAGTGCAGCCCTCCGGCATTTGCAAAACTGAACATCCAATCATGCCCTGACACACCAATGCTTACTCTAGGTCAGGGAATGTTTGGATGTGTAGTTTATCAAGTGCCGGAGGGCTGCATTTTGGACAAAGGCTGCTGTAACCTGATTGTGTCAAAGTGTTGCTTGTACCTTGTCTTTTCCATGCCAGGGTGACACTATTACCAATAGCTGGAACCTCATACTATTCTCTTCCACAGGTCTTGCGGAGTATCCTTCCCAAGTGGCGTGGATGTGAAGGGACACGACAGTTCCCCTGATGTACCATGGGCGACCTAACAATTCCACTGCATCTCATATTTAACATTGTATTTGCTAATAATTTAAATAAAAACCACAGAAAACTTAAATTAATTTAAAAATTTATTGAAGAAAAATTGGATTTTATATTTGAAATAAAAAATGAAATGTAATAAAACAAAAAAATAGTTTGTTCTTCTTTACATTCTTTTCTTGTGTAGATATCTGTGGGGGGGGGGAAGCATATAAGTAAAGACACTAATGTCATGTTCATTCCTTTCCCAAGAACATTTGTGGAACCACACAGCCCAGCATGACCCATTGCTGGGCTGTGTGGTTCCACAAAGGCAGGCGGTCCAAAGTGGAATAGTGGTGTCAGTGGTCAGCACTTTGACACGCCTGCACTTGTGGAACCACACAGCCCAGCATGACCCATTGCTGGGCTGTGTGGTTCCACATAGGCAGGCGGTCCAAAGTTTCTTGAAAATATACATTGAAACATGGCTCTACTCACCTTGGTACGCACAACACGAACTATGCAGTCCACTTCAATTTTCAACCCAATCCTATGAATAAGCCAAAAACAAACAATAGTGAATAGTAAATTCACACAACAGTGAAAGCCTATTGTACACCAATACAAAAAGGATTTTTTGGGTAAAAAAAAGTGGTATCAGAATAGCTCTTTGGCCCATCATACATTTAGCCACAAGGAGCTTTCATCCGTTACCACACGCGCCCGCATACATACCCGCGCATGTATGCCTAGACATAAAGCTCCTTGGTGGTACCTGGTCACGGGTGGGGGAGCCCAACACATATAAAACAATAGTAAGAAAGAAAAAAAACTAATGGGAGGGGGAGAAAGGGATACATGAAAAACAGAACAGTAAATAAAACAATACGACCGGGCTTATGGTGGAAGTCTGTCCGGATCCTGGTCTTCCTCCTGATGGGGCGTCGATGTCCTGGGCGGCAGGGTAGTGGGTTGAATAAGCCTCAGTGCCCGTGCGGGTGCAGATGTTGCGGCCGGTGTTGGTGGTGGAGGCATCTGGTGGGTGGGGTACATCCCTGTATATCCTTGGTACAGCTGTGACTGTCTATACCAGGATTGTGGTGGAGGAAGGGAAGGAGGCGTCCATGTGGCTTGTGATGGCGGAAGTGGTAGATCACCAGCGTGTTGACGAGCTGGCTCTGGGAGCTTATCGTACATCATCTGCAGTGTAGTTGCGATGATCTGTTGGCTGGATGCGGAATGTCGGTGGCTCTCCGACATGTTGTCAGAGCTGTGTGCCAGGCATGTTGTGTTCTCCACCAGCCGGTTGATGGATGTGGCCAGAAGTTGAAGGATGTCCATAGTCTCCCTATGAACTTCTCGTCTGGTCTTTTGAATTTCGGCCGTGCTGTCGGCTTGAGCCCTATGCATTTCAAGCAGATCGTTTGCCATCTTATCCATTGTCCTCTCAATGGCGTCCAGTCTGCTTCCAACGACAACCCGAAAACTATCCTGGCACACATTCATCTCTGCTGCCAGGGTGTGTACCCTCTGAACATTTGAGGGATCCTGCCCTTCCTGTACGTCTGCCACCAATTGCATTTGTGCAGCTGAAAAGAAAATTAGAAATTATACACATTCATCATACATTTGTTTGAAGGCTCACAATTCGATATTTACTCACACAGGGATGTAGAAACAGCAGGCTGCTGCACTTCCACCTCGTCATCCTCTGACGAATCCTGTATGAGATCCGGCCTGTAGTAGGAACCAATCCCCGACGCAAGTCCTCTGCTGGTCCGTGGCACCTCTGTTTGCAAAAGGAAAAAAAAATTCAGTTAATAAACTATACAAAAATGGTACCCCTCCCATCCCCCCACAAAAATAAATACAAACCTTCTCCATGCGGTGGTGCCGCTGCTCCAGGAGCTTCACTTGTCCTCAATTCTGGAGACTTTTCAAGGGTCTGGCTGGATACGTCTGCACGGCTGTCTTCAAACCCAAGAAAAGTCTCGTCCGTTAACCCTGTAGACTCAAACAGTTCGGGTGATGGGTCCACAAGGGTAGTGTCTTGTTGAGGCTCTTCAGTCACAGTCCCAGAGCTCCTGGAGAGACGACAATCTGGTGATGGCCTGTGCGCAGGAGCTGTAGTTTGGCGCCCATCTGGTGGTGTGGTCGCCGACGGTGTCTGGCGCACAGGTGACGTTCTGTGCGCTGATATCTGGCGCGCAGGTGATGGTCTGCGTGCTGACGTCGTCTGGCGCGCAGGTGACTTACTGCGCGATGACGATGTGTGGCGCGCAGGTGATGATCTGCGCGCTCCCGATGCTTGCTGCGCAGGTGATGCTCCGCGCGCTGCTGCCGATGCCTGCTGCGCAGGTGATGGTCCGCGCGCTGGCGATGTCCTGCGCGCAGGTGATGTCCTCTGGGCAGGCGTGTCTGAAAAAAAAAAACACATTAGCAAATACAAAAATACATTTTTTTAGTACAGCTCATCTGAATGTATTCTTACCATCACGCCTCCTTTTGGACTGCTTGTCTCCCGCCGTCTTCCGTCTTCTGGGCGGTTCTTCCTCCTCGGGAAAGCCAGCAGGACGGCTAGAGTCCACACCTCCGCGAACTCCTTCGACCATGGCAGGGTTCATGCGCCTTTTGATAACGTTCTCCCAGGGTAGCCACTTCAGATTGAGAGCCAGACCACCTCCCGTAGCTGTCTCATGTCGGCGCTGAATCGCCATCTTCTTTTTGGTCTGTCTGCGGCAATCACTGTACCCGCTTCATGCAGTTTCTGGTGCTCCGGCGGTTTCCAGATACTGCAGTGACTTGTCTCGCGATGGCATCCCAGATGTTTCGCTTGGTCTTAGCTGCTGTGGTCTGTGCCCTTGATCCATACAGAACGTCGTAGGACCTGTCGACGCCATCCACTAGGGCACAGTTTTCCGCCTCAGTGTATCTGGGTCCACGCGGCTTCTTCGGTCCTGCATTTTCACCAGAGGCTTCCTCCTCCGACTGCTCCTCTGGCTGTCTTCTTGCCTTTAGGGATAAAAAAAAAAACCATGCATTTACCTGTGAGTGTCAGTATCCCTGGCAGTGCGCAAAGATACCTGTAGGTCTTCATGGCAGTGCGCAAACTAGGGTGTGTCAAGTTGGATGCTATTGTGTCTGCAGGTGTTGTCAGTATTCACCTGTCTAGGCTTTTTCTTTGACTTCTCCATTTGGTCCCTTGACGACCGCGGCTGGTCACTGCATGCCTGGTCGGTCGTATCCTCCTCCTGGGTCGGCTCCGGCTCCCACTCCTCGTTGCTATGCATGGAAAGATCTTCTGAGGGGTGGGGGGAAGGGGGGGGGGATCGGGACCGCTTATCCCTGGACATCTCTGTTGTAAAAAGAAAAAATATATATATGTTTACAAATTTAACACACATTACAAAATTACATGCAACCACACGTCATGCTGCTGGGACCCCAGTTCTCAAGCAGGACCAAACACACACAAAATAATAATAATAAAAAAAAAAAAAGAAAAATAAGCCAAAAGCCCAGTACAAGCATCCCTGCACATACTGGAGGTCAACCAGTGCAAACACAAAATGGCTGACACAAACAAAATGGCTGACAGTCACCCCAAACTAGCCAAAAAGCATCCCTGCACACTGTGGAGGTACACCAGTGCTAATGTAGGAGCAAAAAAACATGTTTGGCAAACAAACGACACGACATGTCGACCGCATGGCTGACACAAACTTGCTCCAAGTCACCCCAAACAAGCCAAAAAGCATCCCTGCACACTCTGGAGGTACACCGGTGCTAAAATAGGAGGTAAAAAAAACTGTTTTATCAAACAAACCACACGACATGTCGACCGCATTGATACCGACACACACTAAAATCAGCCCAAACTAGCCAAAAAGCATCCCTGCACACTCTGGAGGTACAATACACAAGGTGGAAAGCTGCTCAATCAGATTGTAATGTCACTCAGGTGCTAAAAGGGGAGGGGTAATTCTGTGTAGGAAAAAAAAAACTGTGTTCCCTAATGCACACCGAGTGAATAATATTACTATATAATAATAGTCAGATAATACGGAGATCTTAGTTGCGTATATCTGCAGATATAGGGTTAAGCCCCCAGGCCGATGGACAAGGCTTCTCCGTCACTGGGGGTCCCTAATACTAGGTATGGGCCTGGGGTGCAGGACCCCACAATGTCGGCACAGGTCGGCCACCCCAGGTCAGCACACAGGTGAAAATTGATAGGGGTTAATAAGAAGCACAGAAGTGCTATGTAAGTGGTGTGATTAAAATAATATATACAAAGTGATAGGAAAAATAATAAGTGTTAATAAAGTGTTAGGGTGTGCCGACCTGCAGCAGCCCACCCATACCGACACAGGGGCCACTGCACCCCACACCCACCCCATAAATAATTACATATATATATCTGGGTTAAATTCCCAGTGTAAGGCCACATGGTAATGGCACCTACAGCATCTGAGAGCCAGCTTACCTGGGGATACCCCTGGCTTCCCCTTTGGCACTACTAGAGTCAGCAATCCCTCCTAATGCTGACCCATTTGTGCCTCTCTATATACAATACACAAGGTGGAAAGCTGCTCAATCAGATTGTAATGTCACTCAGGTGCTAAAAGGGGAGGGGTAATTCTGTGTAGGAAAAAAAACTGTGTTCCCTAATGCACACCGAGTGAATAATATTACTATATAATAATAGTCAGATAATACGGAGATCTTAGTTGCGTATATCTGCAGATATAGGGTTAAGCCCCCAGGCCGATGGACAAGGCTTCTCCGTCACTGGGGGTCCCTAATACTAGGTATGGGCCTGGGGTGCAGGACCCCACAATGTCGGCACAGGTCGGCCACCCCAGGTCAGCACAGGTGAAAATTGATAGGGGTTAATAAGAAGCACAGAAGTGCTATGTAAGTGGTGTGATTAAAATAATATATACAAAGTGATAGGAAAAATAATAAGTGTTAATAAAGTGTTAGGGTGTGCCGACCTGCAGCAGCCCACCCATACCGACACAGGGGCCACTGCACCCCACACCCACCCCATAAATAATTACATATATATATCTGGGTTAAATTCCCAGTGTAAGGCCACATGGTAATGGCACCTACAGCATCTGAGAGCCAGCTTACCTGGGGATACCCCTGGCTTCCCCTTTGGCACTACTAGAGTCAGCAATCCCTCCTAATGCTGACCCATTTGTGCCTCTCTATATACAATACACAAGGTGGAAAGCTGCTCAATCAGATTGTAATGTCACTCAGGTGCTAAAAGGGGAGGGGTAATTCTGTGTAGGAAAAAAAACTGTGTTCCCTAATGCACACCGAGTGAATAATATTACTATATAATAAAAGTCAGATAATACGGAGATCTTAGTTGCGTATATCTGCAGATATAGGGTTAAGCCCCCAGGCCGATGGACAAGGCTTCTCCATCACTGGGGGTCCCTAATACTAGGTATGGGCCTGGGGTGCAGGACCCCACAATGTCGGCACAGGTCGGCCACCCCAGGTCAGCACACAGGTGAAAATTGATAGGGGTTAATAAGAAGCACAGAAGTGCTATGTAAGTGGTGTGATTAAAATAATATATATATGTGCTGACCTGGGGTGGCCGACCTGTGCCGACATTGTGGGGTCCTGCACCCCAGGCCCATACCTAGTATTAGGGACCCCCAGTGACGGAGAAGCCTTGTCCATCGGCCTGGGGGCTTAACCCTATATCTGCAGATATACGCAACTAAGATCTCCGTATTATCTGACTATTATTATATAGTAATATTATTCACTCGGTGTGCATTAGGGAACACAGTTTTTTTTCCTACACAGAAATACCCCTCCCCTTTTAGCACCTGAGTGACATTACAATCTGATTGAGCAGCTTTCCACCTTGTGTATTGTATATAGAGAGGCACAAATGGGTCAGCATTAGGAGGGATTGCTGACTCTAGTAGTGCCAAAGGGGAAGCCAGGGGTATCCCCAGGTAAGCTGGCTCTCAGATGCTGTAGGTGCCATTACCATGTGGCCTTACACTGGGAATTTAACCCAGATATATATATGTAATTATTTATGGGGTGGGTGTGGGGTGCAGTGGCCCCTGTGTCGGTATGGGTGGGCTGCTGCAGGTCGGCACACCCTAACACTTTATTAACACTTATTATTTTTCCTATCACTTTGTATATATTATTTTAATCACACCACTTACATAGCACTTCTGTGCTTCTTATTAACCCCTATCAATTTTCACCTGTGTGCTGACCTGGGGTGGCCGACCTGTGCCGACATTGTGGGGTCCTGCACCCCAGGCCCATACCTAGTATTAGGGACCCCCAGTGACGGAGAAGCCTTGTCCATCGGCCTGGGGGCTTAACCCTATATCTGCAGATATACGCAACTAAGATCTCCGTATTATCCGACTATTATTATATAGTAATATTATTCACTCGGTGTGCATTAGGGAACACAGTTTTTTTTCCTACACAGAATTACCCCTCCCCTTTTAGCACCTGAGTGACATTACAATCTGATTGAGCAGCTTTCCACCTTGTGTATTGTATATAGAGAGGCACAAATGGGTCAGCATTAGGAGGGATTGCTGACTCTAGTAGTGCCAAAGGGGAAGCCAGGGGTATCCCCAGGTAAGCTGGCTCTCAGATGCTGTAGGTGCCATTACCATGTGGCCTTACACTGGGAATTTAACCCAGATATATATATGTAATTATTTATGGGGTGGGTGTGGGGTGCAGTGGCCCCTGTGTCGGTATGGGTGGGCTGCTGCAGGTCGGCACACCCTAACACTTTATTAACACTTATTATTTTTCCTATCACTTTGTATATATTATTTTAATCACACCACTTACATAGCACTTCTGTGCTTCTTATTAACCCCTATCAATTTTCACCTGTGTGCTGACCTGGGGTGGCCGACCTGTGCCGACATTGTGGGGTCCTGCACCCCAGGCCCATACCTAGTATTAGGGACCCCCAGTGACGGAGAAGCCTTGTCCATCGGCCTGGGGGCTTAACCCTATATCTGCAGATATACGCAACTAAGATCTCCGTATTATCTGACTATTATTATATAGTAATATTATTCACTCGGTGTGCATTAGGGAACACAGTTTTTTTTTCCTACACTCTGGAGGTACACCAGTGCTAATATAGGAGCAAAAAAACCATGTTTGGCAAACAAACGACATGGCATGTCGGCCGCATGGCCGACACAAACTTGCTCCAAATCACCCCAAACAAGCCAAAAAGCATACCTGCACACTCTGGAGGTACACCAGTGCTAAAATAGGAGCAAATAAACCTGTTTTTGCAAACAAACGACATCACATGTCGACCAGATTGATACCGACACACACTAAAATCACCCCAAACAAGACAAAAAACATCCCTGCACATGCTGGAGGTACACCAATGCAAAAGCATGACCCAAAAAGTCATTTTAAGGAAAAAAAAATGTGAAAAACTACCCCAAAACTCCCCCAAAAAATGCAGCAATACAAGCAGGAGCTATACACATACCTGCACACACATATATATATATATATATATATATATGCATACCCCAAACACCCCAAAGACATACCCCAAACACCCCATGTACACCTCATGGCAACCCCCACTACACAAACGCATACATGCAACACCAGACCCACATGTGGTACTTACCTAAAAATGTAGAAATAGCTCCAAAAACGACTCTCCTCCGGGGTAACAGGTATCCTCCTGTCTGTCCTGGATTAAAGCCTGCTGGGTGTCCAAACGATACCACAGCAAACAACCAATTTGCTAGCTCTGCACCTCCTCACACCTCTCTGCAGGTTCACAAAATGGCTGCTGAGCACGCAGCAAACAAGCCCTAATAAAGGGCTGCAAACGGCGGGAAGTCGAATTCAGGACGCCCACTACTCGCCGATTGGTCCGTTATCCGCCAAGGGGAGTGTCGAATGCGTTTTGTATTGCATATGGTGAATTCATGGTCCCGGCGGCAGGGCTGCCGCTGTCGAGTACAGGCGAATTTTAAAACGGACGAAAAAAAGGCGCAATTCGTCCGGAATTGCATATACCCATATATTTGGTTATGTTTTTGCCAGACCACTGACTGCCTTGAACAATGTATGAGTGTATTGGTAAACACATTTATTGTATTGTGTGTGTTGTTCCAAAGGAAGGTACATTCCCAATATGTAAATGTAGTAATTTGTATTTGTTCGAGTTCTTCGTGGTTGCACATTAATTGTGGCTCAGAGTCCAACAATTTAAAAAAAAAACATCAACTGAGTCGTGAAGGATAGAAGCAACATATTTATACAAACAGATGAACAACATAGTCAAGTTTATGCCACAATCTATTGATCAATTAAAACATGAATATTAAGAAGAAATGCATGTTGACGTAAAGCTAGAGTAAGACCAATGCTAAAAGTTACTAAATACTGGCTGTCTTCAACCCCATACAGAACCAGCCTTCATGGCCGAGGATGTCCAGCAGGAAAGTGACCAGCAGGATACATACACTGTTCACCTGCAACCCATAGATGATACCCAGACAACCACGCCGCAGGACATACCCCAAACATCCCACAGGCCACAATTAAGCACAACACCAGACCAGACACAAATGGACACTGAGTTTTGGAGCGGATGGGCAAAACAACAGGAACTGAACTATGCGTGCCTTAACACCCACAGCCAATACCTGGCAAGTGTGCCCCATCATCTGCCTAGACTGGCTCGAAACTCTGGCAGACTTATCGTTCAAGTGGGAAGAATAGCCAATTCAATGGAACAGATGAGGGCAGACAACTGCCAAATGCAAGCAAATCTCGTACGCATCATGGATGAGCAACAGCGCCAACAACAATCCCTAATTCAGGTCATCCAACACAACCAAATTATTGATGAAAACATGTCCCAAATAATAGCAAGCCACACTGCAGCTAATACGCAACTCACTGCCAGCCTCAATATACTCAGCCAAAGCCTTAATGTTTTGGCATCACACCAAGTCAGCTCTAGCTCGGGGACAACTACACCAAACCAGACCCCAGTTCAATCCCCAGTTAGACGCTCCAGTAGAACCAGGAGCAACGAGCCAGCACAATCCTCGGCACCCAGCACAGAAAAAAATAATGTGGCCTGCAGCTAATTTTTTCAATATTATAATATTATGTTGAGTTGTTGTAGCAAAATGACTTTGTTGTAGGAAATAAATTGCTCACACGGAATATGTGTTTTGTTTAATTAGCTACAGAAACAACCTGTACATTAGTGTCTAGGACCAGAAGTGTATTGTTAGAAATATATTGGCTGCCCCTAGGTGTCCTCAGCTCAACGTGTGGCTAATCTATGGCACCCAGAACATTGGCCATGGCCGCAAGATCAGATAAAGCTACCCTGACTGCATGCCACTGCGACTCCTGGGTAGGGAAGCAGGTAGAGGCATGTATGTAGCCATCCAAGACACCCAAAACCTGAGTGGACAATCCAAAATTAAAGGTGAGTGTCATGACCTGTAATCAATACAATACTGTGTTCTATTACATTACAGAAGCACGAATTAGACATAGACGTGTATGTATGTTTTAACTCACCTGAATTAAATATTTATAAACGGTGGCCTGTGAGATACTAATTACATTGCCAGTCACAGGCTGGAAGCTGCCATTAGCCATAAAGTGCAACACAGCCAGGAGTTTGAGCAGGCCTGAGACAGAGCGAGAGCGTGCTGTCTCAGGGTCTAGGTTCAGTTTGACAAGGTCATACAGACGGAAAATGTTATTTACATTTAGTCGGAGCATCTGTATAACATGGTCATCAGCAAATGTGTTATTGTTTAAACGCACACTAAAATAAACTAGAGATGAGCGCCGGAAATTTTTCGGGTTTTGTGTTTTGGTTTTGGGTTCGGTTCCGCGGCCGTGTTTTGGGTTCGACCGCGTTTTGGCAAAACCTCACCGAATTTTTTTTGTCGGATTCGGGTGTGTTTTGGATTCGGGTGTTTTTTTCCAAAAAACCTAAAAAACAGCTTAAATCATAGAATTTGGCGGTCATTTTGATCCCAAAGTATTATTAACCTCAAAAACCATAATTTCCACTCATTTTCAGTCTATTCTGAATACCTCACACCTCACAATATTATTTTTAGTCCTAAAATTTGCACCGAGGTCGCTGTGTGAGTAAGATAAGCGACCCTAGTGGCCGACACAAACACCGGGCCCATCTAGGAGTGGCACTGCAGTGTCACGCAGGATGGCCCTTCCAAAAAACCCTCCCCAAACAGCACATGACGCAAAGAAAAAAAGAGGCGCAATGAGGTAGCTGTGTGAGTAAGATTAGCGACCCTAGTGGCCGACACAAACACCGGGCCCATCTAGGAGTGGCACTGCAGTGTCACGCAGGATGTCCCTTCCAAAAAACCCTCCCCAAACAGCACATGACGCAAAGAAAAAAAGAGGCGCAATGAGGTAGCTGTGTGTCACGATCCGGGTATCTGGACGCCATTACTTACCCTTCAGATGCCTCCTAAGGCTGGCTCAGCATTCCAGGACCGGATCCCGCTGTTTCTGAGTTTCCACATGCAGAATGTCAGAGTGGTGATTTCATCAGCCGCGGCCTCCGCTGTGCCCGCGTGGTTAAATGTGCGCTTGTCAGTCTGGCGTCTCCTGTCTCCTGTGGCCGGCGTCGCCATTACTGTTTCAATTCTCACATGGATTACAAACCAAACTTCCCTCCAAGTGTCTGCATGGGCGCAGCCATCTTGGTTTTTGTCATCTGATCATTTCCACCAATCTGCTGTCTGTATTGTTGATTTGCATAATTGCCTAGCCAACCCCTTCCTTGCTGCAGGTATAAGTAAGCTGTGCCTGAACAAGGAAGGCGTCAGTGCTTTGGTTGTCTAACCTAGTTCCAGTTTGTCTCTCTCCTGTGGTTGTCTTCCAGGTTCCAGCTCCTGTCTCCAGACTTCTGCTATAGAGACCCGCACCAGCATTCCATCTGCGGTGTAGCCTGACTCTCCGATCCATTCTGGACTCACCTGTTTCCAGCTACAGCAATCACCTGCTTCCAGCCGAGCTTCCAGCAGTGTACAACTTCTCTTAAAGGGCCGGTGTCCTTTCTGCAGTTTACCACTCTCCACCGGTATTATTATTTCATCGCTCTCAAGTCAATCACCTGCTTCCAGCCCAGCTTCCAGCAGTGTACAGCTTCCCTTAAAGGGCCGGTGTCCTTTCTGCAGTTTACCACTCTCCACCGGTATTATTATTTCATCGCTCTCAAATTCGTTTATTATTTAACTGGTTCCAGCCAGTATCCACTCCGTACCAACAACAGTCTGGTTCCAGCCAGTATCCACAGCAGCCGTTTTACCTTCAGCAGCCCAGCCTTTCCTGGAACACCAGCTGGTACGATCCTGGGTTCTCTCCATTGCTACAGTCAGGCCTGGTAAGGACTTTCCAACTAGAAGATTATTAGAACTGTCTCACACTACCAGTGCCTGTGGCCCTTGCCACCCTGTAGTACCCAGGAACTGTATTATTGCCCTGCTGACTTTTATGTTTTCTTATTTTCTGCTGTGTTACGGAGTTTGTCATAATAAACATCATTGACTTTTATCCTGTTTGTCGTGGTCACGCCTTCGGGCAGTTATTCTCCATGTTACTTACATGTCTAGGGGTCTGATACAACCTCCCAGGTTCCGTTACATCTCAGCCCCTACAACTGAGGTTGCCTCCCGTCAACTCAGGCCCTCAGTTGTGACACTGTGTGAGTAAGATAAGCGACCCTAGTGGCCGACACAAACACCGGGCCCATCTAGGAGTGTCACTGCAGTGTCACGCAGGATGTCCCTTCCAAAAAACCCTCCCCAAACAGCACATGACGCAAAGAAAAAAAGAGGCGCAATGAGGTAGCTGTGTGAGTAAGATAAGCGACCCTAGTGGCCGACACAAACACCGGGCCCATCTAGGAGTGGCACTGCAGTGTCACGCAGGATGTCCCTTCCAAAAAACCCTCCCCAAACAGCACATGACGCAAAGAAAAAGAAAAGAAAAAAGAGGTGCAAGATGGAATTGTCCTTGGGCCCTCCCACCCACCCTTATGTTGTATAAACAAAACAGGACATGCACACTTTAACCAACCCATCATTTCAGTGACAGGGTCTGCCACACGACTGTGACTGATATGACGGGTTGGTTTGGACCCCCCCCAAAAAAGAAGCAATTAATCTCTCCTTGCACAAACTGGCTCTACAGAGGCAAGATGTCCACCTCATCATCACCCTCCGATATATCACCGTGTACATCCCCCTCCTCACAGATTATCAATTCGTCCCCACTGGAATCCACCATCTCAGCTCCCTGTGTACTTTGTGGAGGCAATTGCTGCTGGTCAATGTCTCCGCGGAGGAATTGATTATAATTCATTTTAATGAACATCATCTTCTCCACATTTTCTGGATGTAACCTCGTACGCCGATTGCTGACAAGGTGAGCGGCGGCACTAAACACTCTTTCGGAGTACACACTTGTGGGAGGGCAACTTAGGTAGAATAAAGCCAGTTTGTGCAAGGGCCTCCAAATTGCCTCTTTTTCCTGCCAGTATAAGTACGGACTGTGTGACGTGCCTACTTGGATGCGGTCACTCATATAATCCTCCACCATTCTATCAATGTTGAGAGAATCATATGCAGTGACAGTAGACGACATGTCCGTAATCGTTGTCAGGTCCTTCAGTCCGGACCAGATGTCAGCATCAGCAGTCGCTCCAGACTGCCCTGCATCACCGCCAGCGGGTGGGCTCGGAATTCTGAGCCTTTTCCTCGCACCCCCAGTTGCGGGAGAATGTGAAGGAGGAGATGTTGACAGGTCGCGTTCCGCTTGACTTGACAATTTTGTCACCAGCAGGTCTTTCAACCCCAGCAGACTTGTGTCTGCCGGAAAGAGAGATCCAAGGTAGGCTTTAAATCTAGGATCGAGCACGGTGGCCAAAATGTAGTGCTCTGATTTCAACAGATTGACCACCCGTGAATCCTTGTTAAGCGAATTAAGGGCTCCATCCACAAGTCCCACATGCCTAGCGGAATCGCTCCGTGTTAGCTCCTCCTTCAATGTCTCCAGCTTCTTCTGCAAAAGCCTGATGAGGGGAATGACCTGACTCAGGCTGGCAGTGTCTGAACTGACTTCACGTGTGGCAAGTTCAAAGGGCATCAGAACCTTGCACAACGTTGAAATCATTCTCCACTGCGCTTGAGACAGGTGCATTCCACCTACTATATCGTGCTCAATTGTATAGGCTTGAATGGCCTTTTGCTGCTCCTCCAACCTCTGAAGCATATAGAGGGTTGAATTCCACCTCGTTACCACTTCTTGCTTCAGATGATGGCAGGGCAGGTTCAGTAGTTTTTGGTGGTGCTCCAGTCTTCTGTACGTGGTGCCTGTACGCCGAAAGTGTCCCGCAATTCTTCTGGCCACCGACAGCATCTCTTGCACGCCCCTGTCGTTTTTTAAAAAATTCTGCACCACCAAATTCAAGGTATGTGCAAAACATGGGACGTGCTGGAATTTGCCCATATTTAATGCACACACAATATTGCTGGCGTTGTCCGATGCCACAAATCCACAGGAGAGTCCAATTGGGGTAAGCCATTCCGCGATGATCTTCCTCAGTTGCCGTAAGAGGTTTTCAGCTGTGTGCGTATTCTGGAAAGCGGTGATACAAAGCGTAGCCTGCCTAGGAAAGAGTTGGCGTTTGCGAGATGCTGCTACTGGTGCCGCCGCTGCTGTTCTTGCGGCGGGAGTCCATACATCTACCCAGTGGGCTGTCACAGTCATATAGTCCTGACCCTGCCCTGCTCCACTTGTCCACATGTCCGTGGTTAAGTGGACATTGGGTACAACTGCATTTTTTAGGACACTGGTGAGTCTTTTTCTGACGTCCGTGTACATTCTCGGTATCGCCTGCCTAGAGAAGTGGAACCTAGATGGTATTTGGTAACGGGGGCACACTGCCTCAATAAATTGTCTAGTTCCCTGTGAACTAACGGCGGATACCGGACGCACGTCTAACACCAACATAGTTGTCAAGGCCTCAGTTATCCGCTTTGCAGCAGGATGACTGCTGTGATATTTCATCTTCCTCGCAAAGGACTGTTGAACAGTCAATTGCTTACTGGAAGTAGTACAAGTGGGCTTACGACTTCCCCTCTGGGATGACCATCGACTCCCAGCAGCAACAACAGCAGCGCCAGCAGCAGTAGGCGTTACACGCAAGGATGCATCGGAGGAATCCCAGGCAGGAGAGGACTCGTCAGAATTGCCAGTGACATTGCCTGCAGGACTATTGGCATTCCTGGGGAAGGAGGAAATTGACACTGAGGGAGTTGGTGGGGTGGTTTGCGTGAGCTTGGTTACAAGAGGAAGGGATTTACTGGTCAGTGGACTGCTTCCGCTGTCACCCAAAGTTTTTGAACTTGTCACTGACTTATTATGAATGCGCTGCAGGTGACGTATAAGGGAGGATGTTCCGAGGTGGTTAACGTCCTTACCCCTACTTATTACAGCTTGACAAAGGGAACACACGGCTTGACACCTGTTGTCCGCATTTCTGGTGAAATACTTCCACACCGAAGAGCTGATTTTTTTGGTATTTTCACCAGGCATGTCAACGGCCATATTCCTACCACGGACAACAGGTGTCTCCCCGGGTGCCTGACTTAAACAAACCACCTCACCATCAGAATCCTCCTGGTCAATTTCCTCCCCAGCGCCAGCAACACCCATATCCTCCTCATCCTGGTGTACTTCAACACTGACATCTTCAATCTGACTATCAGGAACTGGACTGCGGGTGCTCCTTCCATCACTTGCAGGGGGCGTGCAAATGGTGGAAGGCGCATGCTCTTCACGTCCAGTGTTGGGAAGGTCAGGCATCGCAACCGACACAATTGGAGTCGGACTCTCCTTGTGGATTTGGGATTTCGAAGAACGCACAGTTCTTTGCGGTGCTACTGCTTTTGCCAGCTTTAGTCTTTTCATTTTTCTAGCGAGAGGCTGAGTGCTTCCATCCTCATGTGAAGCTGAACCACTAGCCATGAACATAGGCCAGGGCCTCAGCCGTTCCTTGCCACTCCGTGTGGTGAATGGCATATTGGCAAGTTTACGCTTCTCCTCCGACAATTTTATTTTAGGTTTTGGAGTCCTTTTTTTACTGATATTTGGTGTTTTGGATTTGACATGCTCTGTACTATGACATTGGGCATCGGCCTTGGCAGACGACGTTGCTGGCATTTCATCGTCTCGGCCATGACTAGTGGCAGCAGCTTCAGCACGAGGTGGAAGTGGATCTTGATCTTTCCCTAATTTTGGAACCTCAACATTTTTGTTCTCCATATTTTAATAGGCACAACTAAAAGGCACCTCAGGTAAACAATGGAGATGGATGGATTGGATACTAGTATACAATTATGGACGGACTGCCGAGTGCCGACACAGAGGTAGCCACAGCCGTGAACTACCGCACTGTACTGTGTCTGCTGCTAATATATAGACTGGTTGATAAAGAGATAGTATACTCGTAACTAGTATGTATGTATAAAGAAAGAAAAGAAAAAACCACGGTTAGGTGGTATATACAATTATGGACGGGCTGCCGAGTGCCGACACAGAGGTAGCCACAGCCGTGAACTACCGCACTGTACTGTGTCTGCTGCTAATATATAGACTGGTTGATAAAGAGATAGTATACTCGTAACTAGTATGTATGTATAAAGAAAGAAAAAAAACCACGGTTAGGTGGTATATACAATTATGGACGGGCTGCCGAGTGCCGACACAGAGGTAGCCACAGCCGTGAACTACCGCACTGTACTGTGTCTGCTGCTAATATATAGACTGGTTGATAAAGAGATAGTATACTCATAACTAGTATGTATGTATAAAGAAAGAAAAAAAAACCACGGTTAGGTGGTATATACAATTATGGACGGGCTGCCGAGTGCCGACACAGAGGTAGCCACAGCCGTGAACTACCGCACTGTACTGTGTCTGCTGCTAATATATAGACTGGTTGATAAAGAGATAGTATACTCGTAACTAGTATGTATGTATAAAGAAAGAAAAAAAACCACGGTTAGGTGGTATATACAATTATGGACGGGCTGCCGAGTGCCGACACAGAGGTAGCCACAGCCGTGAACTACCGCACTGTACTGTGTCTGCTGCTAATATATAGACTGGTTGATAAAGAGATAGTATACTCGTAACTAGTATGTATGTATAAAGAAAGAAAAAAAAACCACGGTTAGGTGGTATATACAATTATGGACGGGCTGCCGAGTGCCGACACAGAGGTAGCCACAGCCGTGAACTACCGCACTGTACTGTGTCTGCTGCTAATATAGACTGGTTGATAAAGAGATAGTATACTCGTAACTAGTATGACTATAAAGAAAGAAAAAAAAACCACGGTTAGGTGGTATATACAATTATGGACGGGCTGCCGACACAGAGGTAGCCACAGCCGTGAACTACCGCACTGTACTGTGTCTGCTGCTAATATATAGACTGGTTGATAAAGAGATAGTATACTCGTAACTAGTATGTATGTATAAAGAAAGAAAAAAAAACCACGGTTAGGTGGTATATACAATTATGGACGGGCTGCCGAGTGCCGACACAGAGGTAGCCACAGCCGTGAACTACCGCACTGTACTGTGTCTGCTGCTAATATAGACTGGTTGATAAAGAGATAGTATACTCGTAACTAGTATGACTATAAAGAAAGAAAAAAAAACCACGGTTAGGTGGTATATACAATTATGGACGGGCTGCCGAGTGCCGACACAGAGGTAGCCACAGCCGTGAACTACCGCACTGTACTGTGTCTGCTGCTAATATATAGACTGGTTGATAAAGAGATAGTATACTCGTAACTAGTATGTATGTATAAAGAAAGAAAAAAAAAACACGGTTAGGTGGTATATACAATTATGGACGGGCTGCCGAGTGCCGACACAGAGGTAGCCACAGCCGTGAACTACCGCACTGTACTGTGTCTGCTGCTAATATAGACTGGTTGATAAAGAGATAGTATACTCGTAACTAGTATGTATGTATAAAGAAAGAAAAAAAAACCACGGTTAGGTGGTATATACAATTATGGACGGGCTGCCGAGTGCCGACACAGAGGTAGCCACAGCCGTGAACTACCGCACTGTACTGTGTCTGCTGCTAATATATAGACTGGTTGATAAAGAGATAGTATACTCGTAACTAGTATGTATGTATAAAGAAAGAAAAAAAAACCACGGTTAGGTGGTATATACAATTATGGACGGGCTGCCGAGTGCCGACACAGAGGTAGCCACAGCCGTGAACTACCGCACTGTACTGTGTCTGCTGCTAATATAGACTGGTTGATAAAGAGATAGTATACTCGTAACTAGTATGACTATAAAGAAAGAAAAAAAAACCACGGTTAGGTGGTATATACAATTATGGACGGGCTGCCGAGTGCCGACACAGAGGTAGCCACAGCCGTGAACTACCGCACTGTACTGTGTCTGCTGCTAATATATAGACTGGTTGATAAAGAGATAGTATACTCGTAACTAGTATGTATGTATAAAGAAAGAAAAAAAAAACACGGTTAGGTGGTATATACAATTATGGACGGGCTGCCGAGTGCCGACACAGAGGTAGCCACAGCCGTGAACTACCGCACTGTACTGTGTCTGCTGCTAATATAGACTGGTTGATAAAGAGATAGTATACTCGTAACTAGTATGTATGTATAAAGAAAGAAAAAAAAACCACGGTTAGGTGGTATATACAATTATGGACGGGCTGCCGAGTGCCGACACAGAGGTAGCCACAGCCGTGAACTACCGCACTGTACTGTGTCTGCTGCTAATATATAGACTGGTTGATAAAGAGATAGTATATTCGTAACTAGTATGTATGTATAAAGAAAGAAAAAAAAAACACGGTTAGGTGGTATATACAATTATGGACGGGCTGCCGAGTGCCGACACAGAGGTAGCCACAGCCGTGAACTACCGCACTGTACTGTGTCTGCTGCTAATATATAGACTGGTTGATAAAGAGATAGTATACTCGTAACTAGTATGTATGTATAAAGAAAGAAAAAAAAACCACGGTTAGGTGGTATATACAATTATGGACGGGCTGCCGAGTGCCGACACAGAGGTAGCCACAGCCGTGAACTACCGCACTGTACTGTGTCTGCTGCTAATATAGACTGGTTGATAAAGAGATAGTATACTCGTAACTAGTATGTATGTATAAAGAAAGAAAAAAAAACCACGGTTAGGTGGTATATACAATTATGGACGGGCTGCCGAGTGCCGACACAGAGGTAGCCACAGCCGTGAACTACCGCACTGTACTGTGTCTGCTGCTAATATAGACTGGTTGATAAAGAGATAGTATACTCGTAACTAGTATGACTATAAAGAAAGAAAAAAAAACCACGGTTAGGTGGTATATACAATTATGGACGGGCTGCCGAGTGCCGACACAGAGGTAGCCACAGCCGTGAACTACCGCACTGTACTGTGTCTGCTGCTAATATAGACTGGTTGATAAAGAGATAGTATACTACTAATATTATATATACTGGTGGTCAGGTCACTGGTCACTAGTCACACTGGCAGTGGCACTCCTGCAGCAAAAGTGTGCACTGTTTAATTTTAATATAATATTATGTACTCCTGGCTCCTGCTATAACCTATAACTGGCACTGCAGTGCTCCCCAGTCTCCCCCACAATTATAAGCTGTGTGAGCTGAGCACAGTCAGATATATATATACATTGATGCAGCACACTGGGCTGAGCAGTGCACACAGATATGGTATGTGACTGAGTCACTGTGTGTATCGTTTTTTTCAGGCAGAGAACGGATATATTAAATAAAACAAACAACTGCACTGTCTGGTGGTCACTGTGGTCGTCAGTCACTAAACTCTGCACTCTCTTCTACAGTATCACAGCCTCAGGTCAATCTCTCTCTCTCTCTCTCAACCCTAATCTAAATGGAGAGGACGCCAGCCACGTCCTCTCCCTATCAATCTCAATGCACGTGTGAAAATGGCGGCGACGCGCGGCTCCTTATATAGAATCCGAGTCTCGCGAGAATCCGACAGCGTCATGATGACGTTCGGGCGCGCTCGGGTTAACCGAGCAAGGCGGGAGGATCCGAGTCTGCTCGGACCCGTGAAAAAAACATGAAGTTCGTGCGGGTTCGGATTCAGAGAAACCGAACCCGCTCATCTCTAAAATAAACAAGCCATGGCCAGCCTACGCGGAACATGTACAACCTGCTTACCCTGTAGTTTTTCCTGGCCTGGGTTTATTGTAGCCTCATGGAGCAGTGTCAGGTATCCCCCAGCAAACAAGACAGCAGTACTACACACAGTAGCAGCCATTTCAGATTGAAAGTGGTGAAAAATGTGTTGGGGCCCCTTTTAAAGGTCCAAAAAATCAGGTGTGACTAATGTAGAATTGGCAACACATGTAAACACGCTTCTCAAAAGCAGGTCTATTTTTTTTTAGGCTTTTTGTACGATTAGTATTTTTTCACGGCCGCACATGCATTTTCACGGTAGAGATTTCAAATACGAATGTTTAGTAAATGACCGTGTTCCATACCTAAACAGCCGCGTTTGACCGATGGTGTATTCATTCGTATTTTTTTTCTTGGACTTCCAAAAAAATACGAATGCCCTCATCACTGCCGTGATTTGAGTTTAGTAAATTCCCGAGATGACACTTTGAAGAAAAAACACCATCTCGGTCAAAATCGGGAGCTTAGTAAATTTCCCCCATTGTTTTTTCCGGATCATAGTAATGCAATCATGGCAAAACAGAAGTTCAGACATGCAGGAAAACTATCCGTCATTGATGGAGCATTTTTAGAGGTGTTCCACTCCACTGAATTTTGCACAAAAGTTTCTGGTTTTGGGCTATACTTTTGATTTTTGTGACTTTGTTGCATCTTAACAGAGAAGGGCGTTTACAGGAACATTCTGAGCAATGTATGAAAAAGCTTTACCCACACACAAAAGTGGGGGCTGATTACAACAGCTGTCTGAGAGCCTATTTAATTAGTGAACAGACAATTTGAGCTTTCTCATTGTGAGAGCTTGCATTGTAAAGTGAGGTTTGGCTTTTTAAGTGAATTGTGAGTTTGAAACAGCAGCAGGTGAGTTAGAATACAGAAAAAAGTGCGTTTTATAATTATAATACGCAATCAGGAACACAAATATTTGCAATACCATTAAGTCTCTGGTGAGGCTGCAAAGGGCTGATCTTGTGAGTGAATGAGAGGGTCTCTAACTTGGAGTAGCAGAGGGGCTGTGATTGTTGCGTGTGTGTGTGTGTGTGTGTGTGTGTAGGGCATAGTTGCCAACTCTCCCTCATTTTGCAGGAGACTCCCTGAAATAGTAGCAATCTCCCTCACTCCCTGAATAGTCAATCAATCTCCCTGATTGCACCTTACCCCTATTAAGTAGCTGTTACACTCTTGGGGGGGGGGGGAAGAAATCAGAGATATATACATTCAAATGGGCTCATCAGTGCCATTTCCCTGCATTGGTTATAAGGCACAGTGATTCCTATGACTACATGCATTTTAAATAAGGTTTCTTGTGGAAACTTACAGTATATGGAACCTGTTGAAAAACACAATACTACTGTATACATGAGCAATTCCTGAAATTATCAGTGTCTTTTCTTCAACAAGTAGATCTTACATCCAAATGTAAATGAGCCCGAAAGTTTGTAGTTAATTTTCATGACACACCTCTCAGATGTTGCAGTACACGTCAGCGCTTATACTGTAGGTGTTACTTTCACAATCTCCCTGAAATGCTTTCTCAAAAGTAGGCAAGTATGGTGTAGGGCCGGATTAACAATGGGGCGGGCACCCCCATTAAAATAGGCCCACTGCATCTACTGTGCTGCGGCTGTAGACAAGAAACATTTTTCCTGCTACAGCAGCCTGCAATTGCCACCCTCCGACCTCCTGCCCTCCGACAGTGGGCTGTAACCTCCCCTCCTCCTGTGGCACCCACGCACAAAGGCCACCACAGGCACAAACTTCATACACAGGGACAGGGCGGCGGAGTGGAAGGGGTCACTGACCCTCGTGACACCAGTCAGTGTTTCTTCCTCTCTTCCGGAGTCCCGGGTAGCTCCGCCTAAAGCCAGGTGCTGTAATGCTGCATGCTAGGGTTTTCTTCATTAAAAATGGGCGTGGCCACGGGGGGGTCCGATGTTAGGCCACGCCCCCAAATGTGCTTGGCTCCTGGCGGTAGTCTGTGTGTGGCCTGCCCCTCACTGCTTCCACTGTGGGGACTTGGAGGTGACAGATACAGAATACATGTGTGTTTGTGTGTGGGGGGGAGGGGACAGGCTGAGTGTATGTGTGATGACTGGGGGTAACAGGCTGTGTGTGTGGGGAGGGGGGGGTGACTGGGGGTAACAGGCTGTGTGGAGGGGGTGACTGGGGGTAACAAGCTGTGTGTGTGGGGGTGTGTGACTTGGGGGTAACAGGCTGTGTATGTGTGGGAGGGGGTGACTGGGGGTAACAGGCTGTGCGTGTGTGTTGGGGGGGGTGAATGGGGGTAACAGGCTGTGTGTGGGGGGTGACTGGGGGTAGTCTGTGTGTGGCCTGCCCCTCACTGCTTCCACTGTGGGGACTTGGAGGTGACAGATACAGAATACATGTGTGTTTGTGTGTGGGGGGGAGGGGACAGGCTGAGTGTGTGGGGAGCGGGGGTGACTGGGGGTAACAGGCTGTGTGGGGGGGGGGTGACTGGGGGTAACAGGCTGTGTGTGTGGGGGTGTGTGACTGGGGGGTAACAGGCTTTGTATGTGTGGGAGGGGGTGACTGGGGGTAACAGGCTGTGCGTGTGTGTTGGGGGGGTGACTGGGGGTAACAGGCTGTGTGTGGGGGGTGACTGGGGGTAACAGGCTGTGTGTGTGTGTGTGTGTGTGTGTGTGTGTGTGTGTGTGTGTGTGTGTGTGTGTGTGTGTGTGTGTTGGGGGTGTGACTGTGTGTGTGTGGGGGGTGACTGGGCGTAACAGGCTGCGTGTGTGGAGGGGGTGATTGGGGGTAACAGGCTGTGTGTGTGTGGGGGGGGTGACTGGGGTAACAAGCTGTGTGTGTGTGTTTGGGGGGTGACTGTGTGTGTGTGGGGGGGGTGACTGGGCGTAACAGAGTGCGTGTGTGGGGGGGTGACTGGGGGTAACAGGCTGTGAGTGTGTGTGTGGGGGGTGACTGGGGGTAACAGGCCGTGTGAGGGGAGGGGGGATGACTTGGCTGGGGAGTGGCTGTGTGTGTGTGTGTGTGTGTGTGTGTGTGTGTGTGTGTGTGTGTGTGTGTGTGTGTGACTAGGGGGAACAGGCTGTGTATGTGCGGGGAGGGGGTGTGTGGCTGGGGGGGAACAGGCTGTGGGCTGTGTGCGTGGGGAGGGGGGTGACTGGGGTAACAGGCTGTGTGGGGTGACTGGAGGCACTGTCGAAGCCATCCCATGTTGTTTCTGCCACTTTTTTTTTTTTTTTTAAGCAGGGACCTGCGGCAGTGTGGTGCCATGAAGGGGCATGCAACAGTACTAGCAGGAGGAGGTGGTCCAGCCAATCCAGCCACACTCACCTTTTTTACCCCTCTCTGACGCTGTTGCCCGATGTCATGATCCAACAAAAAAAAGAAGGGACCCACTGCTGCCGGAGAAGAAAGGGGACCCGCTTTTACCGTCACTGATGAGAAGGGGGACCCACTACTGCCCGAGGTACACAGTGCCGTTTCACTGAAGGGAGGGACGCACAGTGTCACTTGTACTGGGGGCAGGGGGACAGAGCTAAGTACACAGGGCCATCTGTACCCTCTCTCTCTCTCAACCCTCCATACGTCTTACCGCTCTCTTTTTCTTTCTTTCCCCTCTCTCAACCCTGGTCTCTCTCACCCCCACTGTTTCCCTCTTTCTTTTTCTTTCATTCTATATCCCACCCCTCTTGTCACCCCCTTCTCTCTCTCTTTCTCTCTTTTAACTCTCTCTCTCGTTCTCTTTTCTTTCTCTCATTTCTCTGTCTTGCTCTTTCTTTCTTTCTCTCTCACTTTCTCTGTCCCCCCTCTCTCTCTATACCCTGCTCCCTCTTCTCCGACCCTCTCCCTCGTTCACCCATCCCTGTCTCACTCAACTTTATCTCTCATCCTCCCTGTCTCTCTCTAATTCTCTTTCTCTCTCTCCCCTGCTCTCCACCCCATCCCACTCTCTCTCAACCCTCTCTCTTACACTACCTCTCTGTCTCACCTTTCTCTCCCTCATACTTTCTCTCTCTAACCCTCTCTCCCTCGCTTTCTTTTGCTCTCTTTCCCTCTCTCTTACACCCTGCTCCCCCACTCTAACAACCTTCTGTCTCTCTCTCTCTCTCTCTCTCTTTCTTTCTTTCTCTGACGTCCTAGTGGATGCTGGGTACTCCGTAAGGACCATGGGGTATAGACGGGCTCTGCAGGAGACTGGGCACTCTTAAAAGAAAGATTAGGTACTATATCTGGTGTGCACTGGCTCCTCCCTCTATGCCCCTCCTCCAGACCTAAGTTAGTATCTGTGCCCGGCCAGAGCTGGATGCACCCTAGGGGCTCTCCTGAGCTTCCTAGAAAAGAAAGTATTTGTTAGGTTTTTTATTTTCAGTGAGATCTACAGGCAACAGACTCACTGCTACGTGGGACTGAGGGGAGAGAAGCGAACCTACCTGCTTGCAGCTAGCTTGGGCTTCTAAGGCTACTGGACACCATTAGCTCCAGAGGGATCGAACACAGGCCCAGTCCTCGGTCGTCCGGTCCCGGAGCCGCGCCGCCGTCCCCCTTGCAGAGCCAGAAGAACGAAGAGAAGTTGAAAATCGGCGGCTGAAGACTCCGGTCTTCATTAAGGTAGCGCACAGCACTGCAGCTGTGCGCCATTGCTCCCTTCGCACACCACACACTCCGGTTACTGATGGGTGCAGGGCGCTGGGGGGGGGGGCGCCCTGGGCAGCAATTAGATTACCTTACTTGGCGAAAAGCACATAATACAGTCTGATAAACTGTATATGTGCATTAACCCCCGCCATTAAAGTACATAAAAGGACAGAAGCCCGGCGCTGAGGGGGCCGGGCCTTCTTCCTCAGCACACCGGCGCCATTTTCTCTTCACAGCTCAGCTGGAAGGAAGCTCCTCAGGCTCTCCCCTGCAGTATCCTGGTACACAAAGGGTAAAAAAGAGAGGGGGGGCACATAAATTTAGGCGCAAAACTGTGTATATAAGCTGCTATAGGGGAAAAATCACTCAGTATAGTGCACATCCCTGTATTATATAGCGCTGTGGTGTGTGCTGGCATACTCTCTCTCTGTCTCTCCAAAGGGCCTGGTGGGGGAACTGTCTTCAAATAGAGCATCCCCTGTGTGTGTGTGGTGTGTCGGTACGCGTGTGTCGACATGTCTGAGGTAAAAGGCTCCTCTAAGGAGGTGATAGAGCGGATAAGTGTGTGGGAGGGTGTCTCCGTCAACAACGCCGACACCTGTTTGGATATGTGTAAGTGCTGAGGTAAAATTATTGCACAAAAGGTTAGGGAACAGAAAGGAAATCTACCCTGGTCTGTCCCTATGTCACAGAGTCCTTCAGAGTCTCTCTATGCTCACTATCCAAAATAACAAAGTATCGACACAGAGTCTAACTCCACTGTCGACTACGATAATGCAAAGTTACAGCCAAGAGGGCTAAAAGATATTCAATATATGATTATTGGAATAAAAGATGATTTGCATATCACTGATGACTCATCTGTCCCTGACACGAGAGTACACATGTTAAGGGGAAGAATGCTGAGGTAAATTTCCCTCCTCTCATGAGGAAAAAGAGCGGGAATCTCCAGACAAGAGACGGCAGCTTCCCACAAGAGAATTCTCAGGCTGTATCCTTTCCCCACTAGGGCCAGGATGTGTTGAGAATCTTCCCCTTGGGTGTCCTGTTTGCACTAGCTATTCTCAGGGATCCTGCAGATAGTGTGCACATTCTAGTATACTACCCAGACCGGCGATTGTGTCGGCATGGGTTTATAGCGCTGTGGCAGCGTGGACAGGTACCTTATCAGCAGAGATTGAGACCCTAGTATGCATATAAATATTTTAAGATGTTGTCTTAAGTGATAGATATATAATTATAAAGCATGCCCAAAGGGACATGAGTATACTGGGTCCTAGAGACAAAAGCTATGTCGATTTCTGCTTGACTTGTCCTGTAGAATATACATTGGACAGATGATGCCGACCTAAGAGGCATATGGAAGGCTGAGGATTGTGTGGAGAAAGGTTCTCGGGCCTGGTCTCCACAGCTATAGCTGGTAATTCTGATATTTTGCCTTATATTCCTGCACAGCCTAGGAAAGCACGACATTATTAAATGCAGCTTTTCGAATAAAGAAACAAGAAAGTCTGAGGTGCGTCCTTTCTTGTCAGAGCCGGGGGCAGAGGAAAGAAGCTGTACAACACAGCTAGTCCCCAGGAACAGAAGTCCTCCCCGGCCTCTACAAAAATCCACCGCATGTCGCTGGGGCTACACAGGCGGAGCTAGGCCCGGTGGGGACACGCCTTCGTAAGTTCAGCCACAAGTGGGTTCACTCCCTGTTAGATCCCTGGGCAATAGAAATTGTATCGCAGGGATACAGGCTGGACTGTGAGAAGATGCCCCCTCACCGAGGACCCGGCGGGCTTCCCCCCAAGAGAGGGAGCCAGTGCTAACTGCAATTCGTAAATTGTATCTTCAACAGGTGGTGGTCAAGGGTCCCCTCCTTCAACAAGAGGGTGTTATTATTCGACCATGTTATAATCCCGAAACCAGACGGTTCGGTTAGACCCATATTGAATTAAAATCCCTGAACATATACCTGAAAAGGTTCAGGTTCAAGCCTGAAATGAATCGGGACATAAGGGATGCATACCTTCGTGTCCCCATTTATCCACCTCATCAGGCGTACCTCAGAATTGCGGTACGGGATTGTCATTACCAATTTCACCAAGGTAATGGCGGATATGATGGTGCTCCTGCGGAAGCAAGGTGTCACTATTATCACATACTTGGATGATCTCCTCATAAAAGCGAAATCAAGAGAGCAGTTGCTGGACAGCGTATCACCTTCTCTGGAAGTGAAACGGCAACACGACTGGATTCTATATATTCCGAAGTCGCAGTTGGTTCCTACAGCTCATCTGCCTCGCTTAGGCATGATCCTAGACACAGACCAGAAGAGCGTTTATCTCCCGATAGAGAGAGCTCAGGAGCTCATGACACTGGTCAGGAATCTATTGAAAACCAAAACAGGTGTCAGTGCATCACTGCACTCGAGTCCTGGGAAGGATGATGGCATCATACGAGGCCATCCCCTTCGGCTGGTTCCATGCAAGGACAATGGAACTTACTGGACAAGTGGTCCGGATCACATCTTCAGATGCATCGGTTAATCACCCTATCCCCCAGGGCCAGGGTGTCTCTCCTGTGGTGGCTGCGGAGTGCTCACCTTCTCGAGAGCCGCAAATTCGGCATTCAGGACTGGGTCCTGGTGACCACGGATGCACGCCTCCGAGGGTGGGGGGCAGTTACACAGGGAAGAAAATTCCAAGGTTTGTGGTCAAGCCAACAGACTTGCCTTCACATCAATATCCTGGAACTAAGGGCCATATACAACGCCCTAAGTCAAGCGGAGTTCCTGCTTCGCGACCAACCGGTTCTGATCCAGTCAGACCGCAGGGGCTCATGTAAACCGCCAGGGCGGCACAAGGAGCAGGGTGGCGAGGGTAGAAGCCACCAGAATTCTTCGCTGGGCGGAGAATCAAGTAAGCGCACTGTCAGCAGTGTTCATTCCGGGAGTGGACACGACCTCCACCCGGGAAAGTGGTGACTTCATCAGGAAGTCTTCACGCAGTTTTGCAAATTGATGAAAACTGCTCAGGTGGACTACATGGCGTCCCACCTCAATAAAAAGATAAAAAAGGTTTTACGCTGGGTCAAGGGACTCTCAGGCGATAGCTGTGGTCGCACTAGTAACACCGTGGGTGTTCCAGTCGGTCTATATATTCCCTCCTCTTCCTCTCAGACCCAAGGGCTGAGAATTGTAATAAACGGAGGAGTGTGAACAATATTCTTTGCTCCGGATTGGCCAAGAAGGACTTGGTACCCGGAACTGCAAGAAATGCTCTCAGAGGACCCATGGCCTCTGCCTCTCAGTCAGGACATATTGCAACACCGACCCTGTCTGATCCAAGACTTACCGCGGCTGCGTTGGACGGCATGGCGGTTGAACGCCGGATCCTAGAGGAAAAGGGCATTCCGGATGCAGTTATTCCTACGCTGATAAAGGCTAGCAAGATTTTTTCACTGTATATGGCGAAAATAGGTTGCTTGGTGTGTGGCAGGGAAGGCCCTACAGAGGAATCCCAGGGGGGTCGATTCCTGCACTTCCTACAGTCAGGAGTGACTATGGGCCTAAAATTAGGATCCATAAAGGCCAAGATTTCGGCCCTATCCCTTTTTTTCTCAAAAAGAACTGGCTTCACTGCCTGAAGTTCGGACGTTGTTACAGGGGTGCTGCATATTCAGCCCCTTTTGTGCCTCCAGTGGCACCTTGGGATCTTAACGTGTGTTGGATTCCTAAAATCCCACTGGTTTGAGCCACTTAAGACCGTGGAGCTAAAATATCTCACGTGGAAAGTGGTCATGCTTTTGGCCTTAGCTTGGACTAGGCGTGTGTCAGAATTGGCGGCTTTATCATGTAAAAGCCCATATCTGATCTTCCATATGGAAAGGGCAGAATGGAGGACTCGTCCCCAATTTCTCCCTAAGGTGGTATCATCATTTCATTTGAACCAACCTATTGTGGTGCCTGCGGCTACTAGGGACTTGGAGGATTCCAAGTTGCTGGACGTAGTCCGGGCCCTGAAACTTTATGTTTCCAGGACGGCTAGAGTCAGAAAAACTGACTCGCTATTTATCCTGCATGCACCCAACAAGCTGGGTGCTCCTGCTTAAAAGCAGACTATTGCTCGCTGGATCTGTAACACGATTCAGCTTGCACATTCTGCGGCTGGACTGCCGCATCCTAAATCAGTAAAAGCCCATTTCACGAGGAAGGTGGGCTCTTCTTGGGCGGCTGCCCGAGGGGTCTCGGCTTTACAACTTTGCCGAGCTGCTACTTGGTCGGGTTCAAACACTTTTGCAAAATTCTACAAGTTTGATACCCTGGCTGAGGAGGACCTTGAGTTTGCTCATTCGGTGCTGCAGAGTCATCCGCACTCTCCCGCCCGTTTGGGAGCTTTGGTATAATCCCCATGGTCCTTACGGAGTACCCAGCATCCACTAGGACGTCAGAGAAAATAAGAATTTACTCACCAGTAATTCTATTTCTCGTAGTCCGTAGTGGATGCTGGGAGCCCGTCCCAAGTGCGGACTCTCTGCAATACATGTATATAGTTATTGCTTAACTAAAGGGTTATTGTATGAGCCATCTGTTGAGAGAGGCTCAGTTATTGTTCATACTGTTAACTGGGTATAATTATCACGAGTTGTACGGTGTGATTGGTGTGGCTGGTATGAGTCTTACCCTGGATTCCAAATCCTTTCCTAGTAATGTCAGCTCTTCCGGGCACAGTTTCCCTAACTGAGGTCTGGAGGAGGGGCATAGAGGGAGGAGCCAGTGCACACCAGATATAGTACCTAATCTTTCTTTTAAGAGTGCCCAGTCTCCTGCGGAGCCCGTCTATACCCCATGGTCCTTACGGAGTACCCAGCATCCACTACGGACTACGAGAAATAGAATTACCGGTGAGTAAATTCTTATTTTCTTTCTTTCTTTCTTTCTTTCTTTCTTTCTTTCTTTCTTTCTTTCTTTCTTTCTTTCTTTCTTTCTTTCTTTCCCTCCCTTATCTCTCATTATTCCTCTCTGTCTTCACTCTCTTTCATTCTCTCTATTTATTTCTCTCTCTCTCTCTCTCTCTCTCTCTCTCTCTCTCTCTCTCTCTCTCTCTCCCCCCTGCTCTCTCCTTTCACCCCTCCCTCTGTCTCACCTCTCTCTCTTTTTCTCTCTCCCTGTTTTTCTTTCTCTCTAACCTTCTTTCTACCTATCTCTCTTTCTTTTGTTCTCTTCTCCCTCCCCTCTCTTACACCCTGCTCCTCCTCTCTCTCAACCCTCTCCCACTCCCCCTCTCACCTCTCTCTCTTCTCTCTCACCCTGCTTTCTCTACCCTGCTGTCTGTGTCCCTTTCTCTCTCTTTCTCTCTACTCCCTCTCTCTCTCCTCTCTCTTTCTCTCTCTCTCACCCCGTTATCTCTCTATCCCTCTCTTCCCCTTTATGAGGGGTGATGGGCGTTGCTGGCTTCTGCTGTGATCTGTACTGTTGGGTGATGGGTGTGATGCTGGGAGAAGGGTGCTGGTCAGAGGCGGAACTAGCGGGCGATGCTAGGGGCCACCAGCTACAATCTTGCCTTGGGCATCAAACTGGTTAGGGCCGGCTCTGAGTGTGCCGCCTTACCACCACTGCACGAGGAAGCACTGGCAGCATTGACAGCAGGATTCTCCATGAAGGTGGCCTGGGCCTGACAGGCTGACTGATCCTCCTGAGGTGAGGTGAGGCGTTTTTTTTCGGTATGGCACTCCCAGTAACAAGTTAAGCTTCACAGATGCCCTCACAGCATAGTATATGTGTGTATATAATAAATATATATATATATATATATATATATACAAACGAGGTCATCCGGCACTAGTATTTATAGCACTGTATATGCTCCGGTGCCCTCCATAAGGAAATAATCCTGGGATGCAGATTGGCTGGATGGCGGCACTCAGAGACTTGTACTCACGTTAAGTAGAGAACTTTTATTAAGGCATCAACGTTTCGGGTAAGCACCCGTCGTCAGGATAGCATAACAACAAATACAACAAATTATCACATTTAAATACCTAGGCATACCTTGATTAGATCACCAGGTCTGGTCCAGCTGGGAGCCGCAGTGTTGGGTTCCGGCTGCAGTGCGGGCGTGCGGCGTGAACGCCGCTCCGTCCCGCTCTGTGACGTCATCCGTGTGCGTACATCCAGTCTGTCCGGCCCGGCGTCATCAGGTTATCACCATGGTAACTGGTACATAAACGAAAAACAAATAGACAAAAAACATTATTGTTTAAAAACAATTAAAAACTGTTACAATCAGTAACCTATGATGGTAGTCAGCTACAGCTTTGCATTGATAAGGATATTAAGTATCGTCACCACTAAATATAATTACTTTACCAATAGCTCATTTAATAAGTAATGTAACCGGCTCGTTACTAGAGGGCTTATCAAGCCCAATGCTCTAACTAGTGGTGACGAAAATTATTCTCAAAACACTTAAAGTGACTAAGTGACTACTAAGTTACATGAAACACTTCAGGCCCAGTGTGTCATTAAGACCCCTTGGAGTTATGGTGTCCAACTGGAAAATCCATCTACTTTCCAATTGGAGAAGCGCTTTCCCTCGGTTACCTCCCCTAATAGTGGCTGGTACATGATCAATCAATTTAGATCGCAGACTGGCTATACTATGTTTAGCCTGGGCGAAATGCCGAGCTACAGGTTGGTCACTGTCGCCTGACTCTATAGCCGCCCTGATGGCTGATCTATGTCCTGCCATCCGTTCCCTAAATTGTCGTTCGGTTTTACCTATATAGCTTAGTCCACAAGGACAGGTTAAGATATATACGACAAATTTAGTGGTACAAGTCAGTGCATGTCTTATTGTATATTTTTTTCCGGAGTGGGGGTGAGTGAACGTATTCCCTGGGATAAGGGACCTGCAGGTAGTGCACCCCAGGCAGCGATAACATCCTGCCCTCTGGGTCAAAAAGTGTGTTTGTGATTTCTTCTTTAGACTAGTTGTTATGCACACCAGTGCCTGCAGGAATGTACTGGTGTTTGAACTGTTATACACACCAGTGCCTGCAGGAATGTACTGGTGTCTGAACAGAGAGGGATGCAAAACAAATGAACTCACAGACAGACTGGGAAATATGACATAACGTACACAGAAGGTGATAGGGTAACAAAACCAACACAGAGTGAACAGAGAAGCCCAGAGGCTAAGAAACTGGGTGTCTCCCTAGTATTAGAAATGCTCAGATGGAAAAAGCAAGATGTTGTGTTTTAATACGTAGAGAACCCGAAATGCTGTTGCTAAGGGCAACAGCAAAACCCTAAAGGGTTACCAACGGGTGTGGCAGTAAACTCCTTGGTCAGAGATGGAATAATAGACACAAGGAGAGTCTCCACAATCCTAATTCTCACTTGCAGGGCCCAGGTTCAGCTTACTGCCACTAAACTGACACATGGACGCCCTGCACAGTGAGAGAGGATTATGCAGGCAGGTCTGAAAGTACAGCCACAAACCTGCTGGGTTCACAGAATAGCAAAAGAACCTCAGCAGGCTAAACGACTGACTCCAGTCTTACTGCTAGGTCTGGATTGGCAGAGTGTAGTACCAAATGCCCAGGCCTATTTGCAGTAAGCAACAACAAAATACAAAGCTACACAGTACTGGCTAACTTTCAGGAACTGACTAACCAACAAAGATTCAGCAGCATCTGCTTAACCTGAGAAGAGGCCTTATAAAGCAGGTGCTGTCCACGCCCCCCTCAGACCTCACAGACTGTGAGCACAAAAACCAGCACCGGATCCCATGCCTGTAACCACTGCACAGCAAAAGACCCGAACCGGAGTATCAGCTGCGCTCAGGTTACTCCGCTAGCACTTGTCTCCCGGTTGCCATGACGACGTGGCAGCACAGGGCAGGAGACCCTAACAGTACCCCCCCTCTGACGAGGGGTCAAAGAACCCCTACCACCGGGTTTATCGGGGAACTGCGAGAAGAAAGAGCGTATCAGTCTGGGGGCATGAAGATCACAACTGCGCACCCACGACCGCTCCTCCGGGCCATACCCCTTCCAGTGCACCAAAAATGACAGCCGACCCCGAACCATCTTGGAGTCAAGAATCCTTTCAACAACAAACTCCCTCTGGCCACGTATCAGAAGAGGGGAAGGTCTTCCTCTGGAAGAAGGATTACTAATCGCCCGTTTTAAAAGGGAACAATGAAATGTTTTATTGATACCCAAAGAACGGGGCAGATCTAACTGAAATGCCACCGGATTGATAACCCTGGTGATCTTATAAGGGCCGATGAACCGGGGGCCTAACTTATGAGATGGCTGTTTCAACTTCAAATTCTTGGTAGACAACCAGACGAAGTCTCCTAATTTGAAGCTGCAGGGTCTTTTCCGCTTATCAAAAACCCTTTTGGTCACTAATGACACAGACACAAGGGCTTTCTTCACTTTCTTCCAAATACCTCTAAGGACCGAAACGACAGAGGAACCACCAGGCGTGGAGTCCAGGGGGTCAAAAGAATTGGCCTTAGGATGATGCCCATACACACAAAGGAAGGGAGAGATCCCTGTAGCAGAGTGAGCCGCGTTGTTATAGGCAAACTCCGCCATTGACAGATGAGCAACCCAGTCAGTCTGACACTTGGAGACATAACACCTGAGGAACTGCTCCAAGGTCTGGTTCACCCTTTCAGTCTGCCCATTAGACTGCGGATGGTAGCCTGACGACAAGCTGACAGAAATCTGGAGATCGGAACAAAATGCCCTCCAGAATTTGGCCACAAACTGGGATCCGCGGTCAGAGACCACATCAAGTGGCAACCCGTGGAGGCGCACAACATGCAGCATAAATAATTCAGACAGGCGTCTGGCCGATGGCAGCCCAACCAGTGGAACGAAGTGCGCCATCTTCGAAAACCTGTCAACGACAACCCAGATGGCTGTCATCCCAGAGGATTTGGGCAAGTCCACAACAAAATCCATTGAAATGTGGGTCCATGGCTTAGATGGAATAGAGAGTGGATGTAATGGGCCAACAGGAACCCCTCTAGGAGTCTTATTTCGGGCACAGATGTCACATGCCCGAACCCACTGATCCACATCCTTAGCCACCGAGGGCCACCACACCGCCCTAGATAGCAACTCCCGAGTTCTGGCAATACCCGGGTGACCTGCCGACTTCTTGGCATGGAATTCCAGGAACACTCGCTGTCTTAACCTAGGAGGCACAAACAAAAGACCTACCGGAAGGTCTGGAGGAGCCTGCTCCTGTGCTCTAAGGACTAATGAAAAGAGGTCCTGGGTAATGCCCACTTTAATACATGATGGGGACACAATGGGCAACAGCTCCTCGGTGGTCTCCTGGATTGGAGCAAAACTCCGCGAGAGCGCATCAGCCTTGATGTTTTTTGACCCAGGACGATATGTTATCAAAAAATTAAAGCGAGCAAAAAACAAAGCCCATCGTGCCTGCCTGGCATTGAGACGCTTCGCTGACTCTAAATATGCCAAATTCTTATGGTCGGTGAGAATTGAGACCACAAACTTAGCCCCCTCAAGCCAGTGTCTCCACTCCTCGAGTGCATCCTTAATAGCCAACAATTCCCGGTTACCCACGTCATAATTCATCTCGGCAGGTGAAAATTTACGGGAAAAGTAAGCACAGGGATGAAGGCGATTATCAGACACTCCCATCTGAGAGAGCACTGCCGCAATACCCATCTCAGAGGCATCCACCTCCACCACAAAAGGACGCTCTGGATCTGGGTGTCGCAGCACCTTGGCCGAGATAAATGCCCTTTTGAGACGGGCAAAATCCGCTTTGGCCTCACGAGACCAGTGAGCAACATCCGCCCCTTTCTTAGTGAGTGCCACCAAGGGCGCCACTATAGACGAAAATCCAGCGATAAATCGTCTATAAAAATTTGCAAAGCCCAGGAAACGCTGAAGCGCCTTCAAACTAGTGGGCTGCACCCAATCCAGGACTGCCTGTACCTTGGAACCCTCAATTTGGAAACCTTCTGGGGAGATAATATATCCTAGAAATGCGATTTGCTGAACTTCAAATTCGCACTTCTCCAGCTTCGCCCCAAGCCGGTGGTCTCTGAGTTTCTGGAGGACTAAGCGTACATGCTTCCGATGTTCCTCCAGGGAATGGGAGAAGATTAGGATGTCATCTAAGTATACAACTAAGAATCTATCCAAATATTCCCTGAGCACATCGTTCATGAAATCCTGGAAGACTGCCGGGGCATTACAGAGCCCAAAAGGCATCACCAAATATTCATAATGCCCTGAGTGGGTATTAAAGGCAGTCTTCCATTCATCCCCCTCTCTTATTCGGATTAGATTGTACGCACCGCGTAGGTCAATCTTAGAAAAAATGGTGGCAGTACGAAGCTGGTCAAACAAGACCGAAATGAGAGGCAGTGGGTGAGTTTTTAATCGTGATACGGTTCAATTCCCTGAAGTCGATGCAGGGTCGCAATGAACCGTCCTTTTTACCCACGAAGAAGAACCCCGACCCAACTGGAGACTGTGAAGGTCTGATAAATCCTTTAGCCAAGTTCTCCTTAATGTACTCTGCCATAGCCTGAGTCTCAGGATGTGACAGGGAGTACAACCTGCTCTTGGGAAGCTTAGCATTCGGCAACAAATCAATGGCACAGTCATAGGGGCGATGGGGAGGTAGTACCTCTGCAACCTTTTTGGAGAACACGTCCGCAAAATCTGCATAACACCCTGGCAATCCTGGCAAACTTAGCTGCGAGAGCCTGACTGGAAGGCTCAAGCAACTCCTGAAACAATCAGTACCCCAACTAAGAATCTCCCCAGAGACCCAGTCAAATTGAGGATTGTGGGCCCTTAACCAGGGTAACCCCAACACCAATGGGGCAAAAGTACAGACAGTCACATAAAAGGACAATTTTTCAGAGTGTGTGGCTCCAATAAACAAAGAAATCTGGCTAGTGCAAGAGGTAATTTTACCCTGGGATAATGGTTCCCCGTTTAACCCACAAATCTCAATTTCCGACGCCAAGGGTACTAAGGAAACAGAGTGTTTCAGGGCGAATTGGCGGTCCATAAAAACCCCGTCGGCCCCACTGTCCACAAAGGCCTCAGTCTTGACAGTTTGACCGAGGATCTTCAAGGTCACCGGAATGATAAAAGTCTTCTTGGGAAATTCTGACTTCTGGCCTGACAGGATATTTCCCATCACCCTCAGGCCCTGAAGTTTTCCGGCTTTTCTGGGCATGATACTACCACATGACCTTTATTCCCACAGTACAAACATAACCCCTGCTGTCTCCTCCGCGTCTTCTCACGCGAGGAGAGGCGGGTAGCCCCAATCTGCATAGGCTCCTCGGAAAATTCCTCAGAGTCTGAGGTTCCCTTGGGAAAGAAGGAAACCTCGGTCTCCCTTTCAAGCCTACGCTCTCTCAGCCGTCTATCCACCCGGATGGATAACTGCATGAGCTGATCCAAGCTATCAGGCAAGGGATATTGTACCAGTTGGTCTTTTATCTGGTTAGAAAGACCTCTTCGGTACTGGTGTCTCAGGGCTGGGTCATTCCACTGGGTATCATGGGCCAACCTCCGAAACTCCGTACAGTAAACCTCAACTGGCCTTCGCCCTTGCTTAAGGATCGAAATCTGAGCCTCGGCTGAGGCCGTCTTGTCAGGGTCATCATACAACATGCCCAGTGCCGTAAAAAAAGCATCAACACTTTTAAGCGACGGACAGTCAGGCTGCAACCCATATGCCCAGACCTGTGGGTCTCCTTGTAGCAAGGAAATCACTATGCCCACCCGCTGAATCTCTGACCCAGAAGACTGAGGCCTAAGCTGGAAATATAATTTGCAGCTCTCCTTGAAACAAAAGAACTGCGAGCGATCTCCAGAAAAACGATCCGGAAGATTTACTTTTGGCTCCTTAACCCCTGAAGGTGCTGCTGCTGCGGGAGCTCCGCCAGCGGCCTGGGAGGTGTGCATTTTAATGGACAAATCATTAAATTGACGAGTCAGAACCTGCACCTGATCGACCACCTGTTGCAACGTATTTTGAGGGGTATGCTCCATATTCCCACAAAATTTCAACAGGAGTATTGGGCTGCTGAATATGTTATGCACACCAGTGCCTGCAGGAATGTACTGGTGTTTGAACTGTTATACACACCAGTGCCTGCAGGAATGTACTGGTGTCTGAACAGAGAGGGATGCAAAACAAATGAACTCACAGACAGACTGGGAAATATGACATAACGTACACAGAAGGTGATAGGGTAACAAAACCAACACAGAGTGAACAGAGAAGCCCAGAGGCTAAGAAACTGGGTGTCTCCCTAGTATTAGAAATGCTCAGATGGAAAAAGCAAGATGTTGTGTTTTAATACGTAGAGAACCCGAAATGCTGTTGCTAAGGGCAACAGCAAAACCCTAAAGGGTTACCAACGGGTGTGGCAGTAAACTCCTTGGTCAGAGATGGAATAATAGACACAAGGAGAGTCTCCACAATCCTAATTCTCACTTGCAGGGCCCAGGTTCAGCTTACTGCCACTAAACTGACACATGGACGCCCTGCACAGTGAGAGAGGATTATGCAGGCAGGTCTGAAAGTACAGCCACAAACCTGCTGGGTTCACAGAATAGCAAAAGAACCTCAGCAGGCTAAACGACTGACTCCAGTCTTACTGCTAGGTCTGGATTGGCAGAGTGTAGTACCAAATGCCCAGGCCTATTTGCAGTAAGCAACAACAAAATACAAAGCTACACAGTACTGGCTAACTTTCAGGAACTGACTAACCAACAAAGATTCAGCAGCATCTGCTTAACCTGAGAAGAGGCCTTATAAAGCAGGTGCTGTCCACGCCCCCCTCAGACCTCACAGACTGTGAGCACAAAAACCAGCACCGGATCCCATGCCTGTAACCACTGCACAGCAAAAGACCCGAACCGGAGTATCAGCTGCGCTCAGGTTACTCCGCTAGCACTTGTCTCCCGGTTGCCATGACGACATGGCAGCACAGGGCAGGAGACCCTAACACTAGTGACATCTCTCTTAATTAAACGGTCACCCAAATTACGGCCTCTAGTATAACAAGAAAGAAGGCGTGAGTCTTTAAGTGAGGGCAAGCTTTTATCTGTATTAATTATAGGCCAGAATTTTTTTGCTACCTTATTAGTAAATTGGCTTCTAGTGTTATATCTATTTACCCAAGGTACAAAAGGTGTTTCTGATGATGTTTCTCTAGTAATACTAAGTCTCTCATCCCTGAGGATAGCTAACACTCTATCCCTAGTCTTCTCCAGTTCTATGCGAGGGTACCCCCTTTCCACAAACTTATTCACCATCTCTGCCATGGTATGTGCAGTTTCTACTGGGTCACTAGTATTTCTCCTTACTCGCAACATCTGCGAGTAAGGGAGGCCATTGCGAAGTGCTTGTGGGTGAAAACTATCGTGCTTAAGGATAGTATTCCTATCGGTTTCCTTCACATGCATTGCCGTAATTATTCTCCCAGACTGGAGTGAAATTTTCACATCCAAAAAATGTATAACTTCCGGTGAGATATTGTATGTGAATTGAACTGCATGTCCTGTCCTATTGTGTGTGGATAATAGAGTGATTAACGATGATTCATCACCCAACCAAACCAGTAGGAGATCATCTATGAATCTCACATATAATGGCAAATATATCATAACCTCAGGTTTAGACAATAATAACTGTTGTTCGACCATAATCATAAAGGCGTTGGCGTACGATGGGGCCACATTCGACCCCATCGCACACCCCGCCAATTGCACGTAAAAACGTGCATCATACATGAAATAATTTCTTGTTAATACCAGATTAAGGAGTTGTAAAAATAAATGTACAGGGGGCCCTTTATAATGTGGGTTGTTAGTAATCAACAATTCCACAGCCCTTAGCCCGTCTGAGTGAGGAATACATGTGTACAGACTATTGACGTCAGCGCTACATAATAATGTTCCCGAAGGGACGGGACCCAAGTTCTTAATTTTTAACAATAAGTCTGTAGTGTCTTTAAGATAAGTTGTGGATTTCTGGACACATGGATTTAGTAGAGAATCTAAATACACCGATATTGGTTGGTAGAAGGAACCCCGGGCAGAAATGATGGGTCTGCCCGGGGGCCTCTCCAAGCTTTTGTGTATTTTTGGCACAGTATAGTATATGGGTACCACTGGAAATTCTACTGTGAGCGCCTTAGCTACTTCGGGTGTGATGTGTAATTGTGAAACAGCTATCGATAGAATTGAATCTATTTCTAATTTATAACACATCGTAGGATCGCTCGGTAATAACTCATAAGTATTAATGTCAGATAGTTGTCGTAAACATTCAACATCATAATCCTCAAGGGATTGCACCACAACCGCTCCACCCTTGTCAGCCTTACGTATGACGATATCAGTCCGTTTGCTTTACTTGCTGACTGTCTCAAGTTCTTCTCTGGACATGTTGTTTCTAAAAGGTTTTTCATGTTGGGATACTGTGCCCAGTTGGTCCATCAGTCTAGTGAATGTTTTTATTGACGGATTGGCACTAATTGGGTCAAATGTAGATCTGGGTTGCAGCTTTTTTAAGTTCTTAGGTAATTTTGCTTCTATAGAATTATTCGTCGATGGTTGTGTTTCCTTAAAATGTTCCTTAAGTCTCAGGGTCCGATTAAGCTTATAGGTATCCACTTTCCACTGAAAGCTGTCGAACTTGGTAGTAGGGATATAAGAAAGACCTTTGGAGAGAACTTCATATTCTTGGTCTGTTAACGGTATTGGAGATAAATTGAACACCTTATCTATTTTCTGCGCGGCGGTCTGCCTCTTGTTCTGCCTCGCGTTTTGTCTCCCCCTCCGCGTTTTTCTTTTCCCGGGCCTGTGTTGGTTGCCTGAGTCGTAACCCCTAAAGGGTGATGGTGGCCCGTGGAGGTAGATGGTTGAGGCTCAGATTCACTAGCCGATGTACTTGTATCTTCCCGTTGTGATCGCTCAAAGTGTTGGCGTCGGAATCTGGGTAAAGTGTTATTGCGTGACTTATTGCCCATGGTGTTCAGCCAAGAATAAACCTGATGTCTCTGATAGTCCATTTGGACTTTTTTGTACTTTTCCCTTTTAAATTTTATTAATTCGTTTTTATGTTGTTCCACTTGTGTTGTTAATTTATTCAGCCAATCTTCACTGGTGTCCTTTGTGAAATTAGCCTTATGCTGGAGTTCAAACGTGGTCAGTTTTTCTTTGGTTATATTCAGTTCCCGTGTGGATTCTTCTATGACTGCTAATATCAAGTCCATAGAACATTTATTAAGGATTGATATCCACTTACGGCAAAAGGGAACTGAATAGCGTCCAATCGTAGGCATGTTGCGGATTCTAAATCCTCGTGGAATAAATTTTTCCCTATAATAGTCAGACAGTGTAATGGCGTGGTATTTGAAATCAAGTTCTCTTTTTTTCAAATTAAACCATTCTTTGAATAGTTCCTCCTGAGTCAGGGTACCTGTGTTATCCACAAATTTCTCTGTGCAAAGAATAGCTTCCGCTTCGGAATCGGTGTAACTGAACTGCATGTAAAAAGGAAAGGATAAGACAAAAGAAATCCTTTTTGGGAGCACTCTTATTGAAATTAGTAATGATAATCAGTCAATATACAGTGAAGTAGTATAATGATGGATGATCTAAAACTTGACTTTTATTCTGTTCCATTAAAATATCGACCTAAATGGTCCAAATGTATTTAAAATGTCTGAATAATTATTCAAGATAGAAATAGAAAGAAAGGTGAAATATAGGATAGAGTGAGAGTGAGCAGAATAGAACTGCTCCACCAGTGTTATCACATGAAAATATAGGTGATCATCTTGATGATATCCACAGTGCCTGGTATTCCTAAGCGGTCCCCCTTCAAAGTACTAGCCAGGTCTATCCTATCAGCTTCCGAGGTATAGTATCGGGCTACTCTCAGGATAGTACGACCTTGAATGGTAAAAATGATGTATGAAGGAAGAGAGAACCCACTTCTGCTGTCTGTACTCTGCCTATTATACGTCACTGGATAAATTGGCCCCAGGCTTTTCCAGATGAGAGAGTGTTGGAAAGGAGAACTGTAACCAATTTCTAAGTGGAGTAGATCAGGAATTATTCATTCGACTTCCACTTAAAATAGGGCAGAAAAAAGAAAGATAACACTTCTGCTTTCTGTTGTGACAGCCAAATGTACGCTGATATGGGCAGAACCCTTGCCAGCACAGCTGTCAGCCAGATGAGAGAGTGCTAAGAAGAGATAAAGTTCCAATGAATATAGAAATAGGAATATAGAAATGGTCAGGAATTTGGTCTCCTCCTATGCTCCTTTACCAATATACATGGGGGTATTGAAAAATCAATTAAAGTTCACATACTTTAGGTGTGTTAATATCCTGAGTGTTATTTAATCAATCAACATATGCTAATAATTTTGTTGAGAATAATTATATAGGGATGGTACACTATGATGGAAATATACAAAAAATCTAATAGAGTTCACACACTTTAATTATGTTATATCCTGAGTATTAATTAATCAATCAACATGTACTAGTGATTCTATTAAGACAGAGATGGCACATTGTGGTAATTTTCACAAGATTATTATCACCTAAGACATCTAAGATGATAAATGTAAGCAGACATATTTCTGATCTCTCACATGAAAGTATTAAAAGAAACAATGTTGCAGAGAAATTCTCCCGCAGTGAATCTGCAAAATGAATATATTAGATTTGTAACAATTCAGCAGTGGGGCAGAAAAAGAACTACATCCTAAACTTGTAACAAAAGGAGTAGTCCCAAGTGTGCACAGTTATATAGGCTCTTTAAATAGCACACTATAATACACTGATTAATTCAAAAGTTGTTCACTTATATTCATTACATCGCAAAATATTGCAAAAAATATATATAATCAAACTTTGTTATATTAATTAGTTCCAAAAATTGTTATCCTTTGCTAACACCAGAAATGCAAGAAATCTATAAGTTCCTTTTAACCTCAACAATTATAAAGGATAAGGAATCCACATATATATATATATATATGACTTACATGCAACATGAATATCAGGTGTAGCAAAGTCTTTGGATAGCATAAGCGTGCAAAATGTCTGCCAATTCATTTATAAAGTCTCATTAATTAATATATTGAACCTGTAGCAGTTCAAACATGAGAATAGACCACATAGCTGAAAATAACATGCACCATATGAATCAAATGCAACAAAGTATCTCATAAGCACACAAAAATTGTTATAAAGTGAATGCACCTTTTTTAATGCTTTCGTTTTTATGCATTAACTAAAGACAACAGTGAGTAATTTAAAATAATGAGGATACTAAACAAAACATATAGGTGAAATATCAACTCTTGCACCTCAATTATTTATCATATAGGGTGGGGGAAGAGGAGGGAGAGAGGGGGAGATGTGATGAATAGGGCTGTGGTAAAAATCTGTTTAAAGGTATAAACAGGGTCAATCAGTCATATATCCAGCCCGATTTAAATGCCGGCATTACTCAATCTCCTCCAAAATTTCTAACCCGGCCTGCTCCCACTTCCCCTCGCATACCGTTCACCCTATGGCGGGGCACAAAGTGCACAAGAATCACCGTTGGTGATCCCCAAACGTCAGCACACAGCGCACGGCGAGGGGAAGGGGGGGAGGGGAAGGGAAAGTGAAGGTGGAGGCCGTGGATGTTTGAATCGGGTACAGACCAAAGTGTTACCAAACGCCGCTCCAGCAGCCTTTGGATGCCGGCGTTACTCTTCCATCTCCGCAAGTCCGAACCAGCCCGTTCCTGCTTTCCCCCACACACAATTCATACGTGTAGCCTCACTGTTTGGTGCTACGGCCGCCCGAATTCGAAACGGGGAGCGTGGCCGTACGACGTCTCTTGATGACGTCAGTGTCCTGGTCCCTACGTACGTTTCACCGACAGGCTTGTTCACGGGAGCCTCATTCATACTCGCCCAGCCACAGCTATTATATAGGGCTATGTAAATGGACAGTAATTATCCAAATTAAAACAATTGTACTGATGGAGTTTAGTCTATTCTGAAATGATGGGCAATCCTCCCAATACCAGAATGATACAATTAATCAGCACTAAATTTAGACTATTAATTTAGTGTGTAGGTCTAGATAATTTCCTTAATGATTTGATAAATTGCTGTTTAAATTATAATTGGCAGGTGAGTCTAGGTATAATAGACCCAGAAACCAGACAAAAAAGGACATCACATAATTAGGTAGATCTACTACCATATACTGTTGAGATAAATTAAATTAAAAAAAGTTGTAAAAAAGGGTTTTATTAAATGAAGATATGAAAAAATGAATATAAAGAAAACTATACCGGCAGATGAGCCAATAATAAAGAGAGCAAAGAGAGTACCCTGCTGATGAAACTGTATAGATATATGCATGACCATCTATATAAATGGCAATCTCCACATAGTTGTATCAATAGATATATCAATTTCATATTTGTCCAAATAATTTTTAAGAATTTGTTTGATCAGTTTTTTTATTTTAATACATAATGATATATTGTTAACTGTGTAATTATATATTTATTTATTTATTTATTTATTTAACTGGTGACTAGGGACATACATGGAAATTAATATCATAAAAAAGAAATGTGTTGGTGAATATGAAGTGAAAGTGATGGTATAATATTATATATTAATTATTAATTATGGGTGATTTAACCCAAAATGAAATTCATTGCCAAAAGTAGTGACTAGGTGATGTGAAAAGATGATGGGTAATAGATTGAAGTAGAATAATGAAACTGTGTGGAAAATATGTGAAAGTTATATATAGAAATTATATGCGAGTGTGGCTTATAAGTGCATAAAAAAAAAAAAAAAAAAAATTCAAATACCAAAATGGAAAAGAGTATAAAACGAAAAGATATATATATAAAAATTATATAAATATATATAATAATAATAATATAAAAATTATATATATAAAATATAAGAAATAATATTAGAATTAAAAAGAAAGAGGAAGAAAGAGATGAAAAGGGTGTATATGAAAAAAGTGTAGATATTGATAGTCTTTTATTAAAGGGGTGTCAGAATGAATCGACGTGAAATAAAAGTAATCATTGGAATGGGAGAATAAAGAAAAAGGGGCTATTAAATTGTATGTCCAAACATGAGATTTCTGAGTGAAGGAATAAGAATACTGTATGAAAATGAATAAGATATGCCTAAGAGAAAAAGAAAAATATAATAATAGAATAGTATTTTAAAGGTCCAAACTAGATATTCTTTGTGAGATCACCAATTTATTGAAACATGTCACGCATTTGTACCAGGCATTATGCATTCTATTCCTAGAGAGATGTATATATATACATATATATATGTACACATACACAACTCTCTGTCCCTCCAATAGGGTCTTAGGATCAAAAGGGAGATTTACTCCAGAAACACGCTGTAATTTATATTTTCATTTAGACCACGTGGTATCAGGGAATGTAATTTAAAGATCCATTCTGATTCTTTTTTCTGTAGTATGTTCATTATGTCTCCTCCTCTCAGGCCCATTTTGAGATGTTCTAAGCCAAAGATTCGTAAATCTTGGGTTCTACTCTCGTGAGCCTGAAGAAAGTGTTTGGCAACAGTGGTTAAGGTCTTAAATTTGGACGCATCCGATCTGGCATTACGAACACTGCCTATGTGTTCCAACGCTCTGACTTTAAGCATGCGTGAGGTCATGCCCACGTATTTCAAATCACAGGGGCATGTGATACAATAGATTACATTTTCTGTTCTACAATTAAAGTAGTCCTTGATCTGTATGGACTGGTTGTACCTATCCGTAATCACAGTTTGATTGAAAATGTGGGGGCAGGCCTTGCAATTTCCACACGGGTAGCTACCCTTCAAAGGAGAACGGGACCTCGATGATTGTGAGAAATGGCTACTCACCAGTTGATCTCTGAGGTTAGGTGCTCGTCGCCAACTCATATTAATCTTGTCACCTATATGTTCGGACAGATCATCATCCATTTGTAATATATGCCAATGATTCTGTAGGATTTGGCTGGCTTCTTTCCAATTGGCACAGAAGTCGCCTATGAATCTCATTGTCCCTGTTTTGTTAATTTCTGGATGCTTTTTATCCGAAAATATCAGAGACTCACGTTGTACCTTGCTCACTTCATATTTCGCTTTCTTTATCAGACGATTACTGTAGCCACGTTCCTTAAGTCGACTACTTAAATCAAAGCACTTTAGTCGGAAGCTTTGTTCGTCTGAGCAATTCCGTTTGAGCCGAAGGAATTCACCCTTGGGAATATATCTAATAGTTGGCGGGAAGTGTGCACTAGAGGAATGGAGGAGACTATTGGTCGATGTTTCTTTCCTGAAAATCTCCGTGGCAATCTTATTATTATCATCTCGATAGATCCTAAGGTCTAAAAAGGAGATGCTCTCTCTACTGCTGGTATAGGTAAATTTCAAGTTGATATCATTGGTATTGAGGATTTGGATGTATTCCTCCAACTTGGTTTCAGGGCCATCCCATATCATGAAAATATCATCTATGAAACGCATCCATGTGATGATATGGTTGGTGTAATCCTCTTGGTTGTCATTAAAGACTAACTCTTGTTCCCACCAGCCCAGAAACAGATTTGCATATGTGGGGGCACAAGCCGCCCCCATTGCAGTACCCCTTAATTGGATATGAAAACGATTATTAAACAGGAAATAATTGTGATGTAACACAAACTCCAAAAGTTCCAACAAAAATTCCTGAAAATCACCAATTCCTTCTATAGATAAGAAATATCTTACTGCCATGACCCCCAAATCATGTTTAATGGAGGTGTACAGGGCCTCAACATCGAGACTCACCAAGATATATGATTCCTCCAAATGTACATCATGGACCTTTTTTAGTACTGAACTGGTCTTGTGTGTCCATTTCCATCAATTGCTGAGCCATATCTGCGGTGTCCATGTCTCTTGCAGTCATATTGGATTTAAACAACACTCAGCGTGGTGTTGTTCCTATAAAATCCTCCAATACAAAGCTGTGCTTGATATGCTGTCGGTTAAAAAGTACACTGTGCCTTGATAGAGAAGTGGAGCTGCAGGCTCAACCTTCCCAATACATACAAACGAGGTCATCCGGCACTAGTATTTATAGCACTGTATATGCTCCGGTGCCCTCCATAAGGAAATAATCCTGGGATGCAGATTGGCTGGATGGCGGCACTCAGAGACTTGTACTCACGTTAAGTAGAGAACTTTTATTAAGGCATCAACGTTTCGGGTAAGCACCCGTCGTCAGGATAGCATAACAACAAATACAACAAATTATCACATTTAATACCTAGGCATACCTTGATTAGATCACCAGGTCCGGTCCAGCTGGGAGCCGCAGTGTCGGGTTCCGGCTGCAGTGCGGGCGTGCGGCGTGAACGCTCTGTGACGTCATCCGTGTGCGTACATCCAGTCTGTCCGGCCCGGCGTCATCAGGTTATCACCATGGTAACTGGTACATAAACGAAAAACAAATAGACAAAAAACATTATTGTTTAAAAACAATTAAAAACTGTTACAATCAGTAACCTATGATGGTAGTCAGCTACAGCTTTGCATTGATAAGGATATTAAGTAACAGTTTTTAATTGTTTTTAAACAATAATGTTTTTTGTCTATTTGTTTTTCGTTCACGCCGCACGCCCGCACTGCAGCCGGAACCCGACACTGCGGCTCCCAGCTGGACCGGACCTGGTGATCTAATCAGGGTATGCCTAGGTATTAAATGTGATAATTTGTTGTATTTGTTGTTATGCTATCCTGACGACGGGTGCTTACCCGAAACGTTGATGCCTTAATAAAAGTTCTCTACTTAACGTGAGTACAAGTCTCTGAGTGCCGCCATCCAGCCAATCTGCATCCCAGGATTATTTCCTTATGGAGGGCACCGGAGCATATACAGTGCTATAAATACTAGTGCCGGATTACCTCGTTTGTATGTATTGGGAAGGTTGAGCCTGCAGCTCCACTTCTCTATCAAGGCACAGTGTACTTTTTAACCGACAGCATATCAAGCACAGCTTTGTATTGGAGGATTTTATAGGAACAACACCACGCTGAGTGTTGTTTAAATCCAATATGACTGCAAGAGACATGGACACCGCAGATATGGCTCAGCAATTGATGGAAATGGACACACAAGACCAGTTCAGTTACACCGATTCCGAAGCGGAAGCTATTCTTTGCACAGAGAAATTTGTGGATAACACAGGTACCCTGACTCAGGAGGAACTATTCAAAGAATGGTTTAATTTGAAAAAAAGAGAACTTGATTTCAAATACCACGCCATTACACTGTCTGACTATTATAGGGAAAAATTTATTCCACGAGGATTTAGAATCCGCAACATGCCTACGATTGGACGCTATTCAGTTCCCTTTTGCCGTAAGTGGATATCAATCCTTAATAAATGTTCTATGGACTTGATATTAGCAGTCATAGAAGAATCCACACGGGAACTGAATATAACCAAAGAAAAACTGACCACGTTTGAACTCCAGCATAAGGCTAATTTCACAAAGGACACCAGTGAAGATTGGCTGAATAAATTAACAACACAAGTGGAACAACATAAAAACGAATTAATAAAATTTAAAAGGGAAAAGTACAAAAAAGTCCAAATGGACTATCAGAGACATCAGGTTTATTCTTGGCTGAACACCATGGGCAATAAGTCACGCAATAACACTTTACCCAGATTCCGACGCCAACACTTTGAGCGATCACAACGGGAAGATACAAGTACATCGGCTAGTGAATCTGAGCTTCAACCATCTACCTCCACGGGCCACCATCACCCTTTAGGGGTTACGACTCAGGCAACCAACACAGGCCCGGGAAAAGAAAAACGCGGAGGGGGAGACAAAACGCGAGGCAGAACAAGAAGCAGACCGCCGCGCAGAAAATAGATAAGGTGTTCAATTTATCTCCAATACCGTTAACAGACCAAGAATATGAAGTTCTCTCCAAAGGTCTTTCTTATATCCCTACTACCAAGTTCGACAGCTTTCAGTGGAAAGTGGATACCTATAAGCTTAATCGGACCCTGAGACTTAAGGAAGTTCTCTCCAAAGGTCTTTCTTATATCCCTACTACCAAGTTCGACAGCTTTCAGTGGAAAGTGGATACCTATAAGCTTAATCGGACCCTGAGACTTAAGGAACATTTTAAGGAAACACAACCATCGACGAATAATTCTATAGAAGCAAAATTACCTAAGAACTTAAAAAAGCTGCAACCCAGATCTACATTTGACCCAATTAGTGCCAATCCGTCAATAAAAACATTCACTAGACTGATGGACCAACTGGGCACAGTATCCCAACATGAAAAACCTTTTAGAAACAACATGTCCAGAGAAGAACTTGAGACAGTCAGCAAGTTAAGCAAACGGACTGATATCGTCATACGTAAGGCTGACAAGGGTGGAGCAGTTGTGGTGCAATCCCTTGAGGATTATGATGTTGAATGTTTACGACAACTATCTGACATTAATACTTATGAGTTATTACCGAGCGATCCTACGATGTGTTATAAATTAGAAATAGATTCAATTCTATCGATAGCTGTTTCACAATTACACATCACACCCGAAGTAGCTAAGGCGCTCACAGTAGAATTTCCAGTGGTACCCATATACTATACTGTGCCAAAAATACACAAAAGCTTGGAGAGGCCCCCGGGCAGACCCATCATTTCTGCCCGGGGTTCCCTCTACCAACCAATATCGGTGTATTTAGATTCTCTACTAAATCCATGTGTCCAGAAATCCACAACTTATCTTAAAGACACTACAGACTTATTGTTAAAAATTAAGAACTTGGGTCCCCTCCCTTCGGGAACATTATTATGTAGCGCTGACGTCAATAGTCTGTACACATGTATTCCTCACTCAGACGGGCTAAGGGCTGTGGAATTGTTGATTACTAACAACCCACATTATAAAGGGCCCCCTGTACATTTATTTTTACAACTCCTTAATCTGGTATTAACAAGAAATTATTTCATGTATGATGCACGTTTTTACATGCAATTGGCGGGGTGTGCTATGGGGTCGAATGTGGCCCCATCGTACGCCAACGCCTTTATGATTATGGTCGAACAACAGTTATTATTGTCTAAATCTGAGGTTATGATATATTTGCCATTATATGTGAGATTCATAGATGATCTCCTACTGGTTTGGTTGGGTGATGAATCATCGTTAATCACTCTATTATCCACACACAATAGGACAGGACATGCAGTTCAATTCACATACAATATCTCACCGGAAGTTATACATTTTTTGGATGTGAAAATTTCACTCCAGTCTGGGAGAATAATTACGGCAATGCATGTGAAGGAAACCGATAGGAATACTATCCTTAAGCACGATAGTTTTCACCCACAAGCACTTCGCAATGGCCTCCCTTACTCGCAGATGTTGCGAGTAAGGAGAAATACTAGTGACCCAGTAGAAACTGCACATGCCATGGCAGAGATGGTGAATAAGTTTGTGGAAAGGGGGTACCCTCGCATAGAACTGGAGAAGACTAGGGATAGAGTGTTAGCTATCCTCAGGGATGAGAGACTTAGTATTACTAGAGAAACATCATCAGAAACACCTTTTGTACCTTGGGTAAATAGATATAACACTAGAAGCCAATTTACTAATAAGGTAGCAAAAAAATTCTGGCCTATAATTAATACAGATAAAAGCTTGCCCTCACTTAAAGACTCACGCCTTCTTTCTTGTTATACTAGAGGCCGTAATTTGGGTGACCGTTTAATTAAGAGAGATGTCACTAGTCTAAAGAAGAAATCACAAACACACTTTTTGACCCAGAGGGCAGGATGTTATCGCTGCCTGGGGTGCACTACCTGCAGGTCCCTTATCCCAGGGAATACGTTCACTCACCCCCACTCCGGGAAAAAATATACAATAAGACATGCACTGACTTGTACCACTAAATTTGTCGTATATATCTTAACCTGTCCTTGTGGACTAAGCTATATAGGTAAAACCGAACGACAATTTAGGGAACGGATGGCAGGACATAGATCAGCCATCAGGGCGGCTATAGAGTCAGGCGACAGTGACCAACCTGTAGCTCGGCATTTCGCCCAGGCTAAACATAGTATAGCCAGTTTGCGATCTAAATTGATTGATCATGTACCAGCCACTATTAGGGGAGGTAACCGAGGGAAAGCGCTTCTCCAATTGGAAAGTAGATGGATTTTCCAGTTGGACACCATAACTCCAAGGGGTCTTAATGACACACTGGGCCTGAAGTGTTTCATGTAACTTAGTAGTCACTTAGTCACTTTAAGTGTTTTGAGAATAATTTTCGTCACCACTAGTTTGAGCATTGGGCTTGATAAGCCCTCTAGTAACGAGCCGGTTACATTACTTATTAAATGAGCTATTGGTAAAGTAATTATATTTAGTGGTGACGATACTTAATATCCTTATCAAGGCAAAGCTGTAGCTGACTACCATCATAGGTTACTGATTGTAACAGTTTTTAATTGTTTTTAAACAATAATGTTTTTTGTCTATTTGTTTTTCGTTTATGTACCAGTTACCATGGTGATAACCTGATGACGCCGGGCCGGACAGACTGGATGTACGCACACGGATGACGTCACAGAGCGGGACGGAGCGGCGTTCACGCCGCACGCCCGCACTGCAGCCGGAACCCGACACTGCGGCTCCCAGCTGGACCGGACCTGGTGATCTAATCAAGGTATGCCTAGGTATTTAAATGTGATAATTTGTTGTATTTGTTGTTATGCTATCCTGACGACGGGTGCTTACCCGAAACGTTGATGCCTTAATAAAAGTTCTCTACTTAACGTGAATACAAGTCTCTGAGTACCGCCATCCAGCCAATCTATATATATATATATATATATATATATATATATATACACATACATACATACATACATACACACTTACATATCTATTTTGATTAGACATACTGTGTCCTTTGACATAGGGGATCATTCCGGGTTGATCGCTCGCTAGCTACTTTTTGCAACGCTGCGATCAGATAGTCGTTGCCTATAGGGGTGTGTATTTTCGCTTTGCAAGTGTGTGATCGCATGTGCAGCCGAGCTGCACAAAAACATTTTGTGCAGCCTCTGAGTACCTCTGGAATTACTCAGCCGCTGCAATCACTTCAGCCTGTCAGGTCCTGGAATTGACGTCAGACACCCGCCCTGCAAACGATTGGGACACGCCTGCGTTTTTCCTACCACTACCAGGAAATGGTCAGTTGCCACCCACAAGTGCCTTCTTTCTGTCAATCTCCTTGCGATTGGCTGTGTGAATGGATTCTTCATACAATCCATCACTCAGCAACAATCCGCTTTGTAACCGTATGACGCGCCTGCGCATTGCGGTGCTTGCGCAGTTCTGACCTGATCACAGTGCAGCAAATAATCCTAGCGTGCGATCAGGTCTGAATGACCCCCTTAGTGAGTTGAATCCAATTGTTTCTTGCATGCCCATAATTAATGGCAGCTCGACAGAGCTATTCAATTGTAATGCAAATGAAAGTGAGGTCGGTGGGCGCCTATTGCTTATCACTTAGAAGCACTTGGTAAAACTGCGTAAAGTGGCTAAACCAGTCTAAACTATTGGTCATGCTGCCAAAACAGCAGTTTGGGCGCTCCAACAGCCAATTTTTCACAGAATTCTGCTCACCACCTCAAGAGACTGTGAGCAGCAATCATGCAGTCATGGCAATACAATTGAATAGTTCCATTGGGCGCCCATTACTTATGGGCACCCAAAAAATAAATTCCCCCCAGTGACTCTCTCCTCTCTCTAGATATATATATATATATATATATATATATATATATATATATATACACTGCTCAAAAAAATAAAGGGAACACTAAAATAACACATCCTAGATCTGAATGAATGAAATATTCTTATTAAATACTTTGTTCTTTACATAGTTGAATGTGCTGACAACAAAATCACACAAAAATTATCAATGGAAATCAAATTTATTAACCCATGGAGGTCTGGATTTGGAGTCACCCTCAAAATTAAAGTGGAAAAACACACTACAGGCTGATTCAACTTTGATGTAATGTCCTTAAAACAAGTCAAAATGAGGCTCAGTAGTGTGTGTGGCCTCCACGTGCCTGTATGACCTCCCTACAACGCCTGGACATGCTCCTGATGAGGTGGCGGATGGTCTCCTGAGGGATCTCCTCCCAGACCTGGACTAAAGCGTCCACCAACTCCTGGACAGTCTGTGGTGCAACGTGGCGTTAGTGGATAGAGCGAGACATGATGTCCCAGGTGTGCTCAATTGGATTCAGGTCTGGGGAACGGGCGGGCCAGTCCATAGCATCAATGCCTTCGTCTTGCAGGAACTGCTGACACACTCCAGCCACATGAGGTCTAGCATTATCTTGCATTAGGCGGAACCCAGGGCCAACCGCTCCAGCATATTGTCTCACAAGGGGTCTGAGGATCTCATCTCGGTACCTAATGGCAGTCAGGCTACCTCTGGCGAGCACATGGAGGGCTGTGCGGCCCCCCAAAGAAATGCCACCCCACACCATTACTGACTCACTGCCAAACCGGTCATGCTGGAGGATGTTGCAGGCAGCAGAACGTTCTCCTTGGCGTCTCCAGACTCTGTCACGTCTGTCACATGTGCTTAGTGAGAACCTGATTTCATCTGTGAAGAGCACAGGGCGCCAGTGGCAAATTTGGCAATCTTGGTGTTCTCTGGCAAATGCCAAACGTCCTGCACGGTGTTGGACTGTAAGCACAACCCCCACCTGTGGACGTCGGGCCCTTATACCACCCTCATGGAGTCTGTTTCTGATCGTTTGAGTAGACACATGCACATTTGTGGCTTGCTGGAGGTCATTTTGCAGGGCTCTGGCAGTGCTCCTCCTGTTCCTCCTTGCACAAAGGTGGAGGTAGCGGTCCTGCTGCTGGGTTGTTGCCCTCCTACGGCCTCCTCCATGTCTCCTGATGTACTGGCCTGTCTCCTGGTAGCACCTCCATACTCTGCACACTACGCTGACAGACACAGCAAACCTTCTTGGCACAGCTCGCATTGATGTGCCATCCTGGATGAGCTGCACTACCTGAGCCACTTGTGTGGGTTGTAGGGAGGTCATACAGTCACGTGGAGGCCACACACACTACTGAGCCTCATTTTGACTTGTTTTAAGGACATTACATCAAAGTGGGTCAGCCTGTAGTGTGTTTTTCCACTTTCATTTTGAGGGTGACTCCAAATCCAGACCTCCATGGGTTAATAAATTTGATTTCCATTGATAATTTTTGTGTGATTTTGTTGTCAGCACATTCAACTATGTAAAGAACAAAGTATTTAATAAGAATATTTCATTCATTCAGTTCTAGGATGTGTTATTTTAGTGTTCCCTTTATTTTTTTGAGCAGTGTATATAGATAGATAGATAGATAGATAGATAGATAGATAGATAGATAGATAGATAGATAGATAGATAGATAGATATAGAGAGAGATAAAGATATATAGATAGATAGATTTTTTTGAGAGTATAAGGCTGCCTTTGTTTCTGACTTTGTATTTGTTCTATTTTGTGTGTGAGCATACTAGGTACTGCCCAGGGACACTGCCGGTGGGGAAAACTGCCTACTGCTGCTGCCAGCAGGTGTTACCAGGGAGCCACAATCAGCCTGCGGGGTCAGAATCCACTGCTGAGCTTCACAAGGGGCCAAGGAAGACTGCTGCTGCAGACATCAGTGGAGAGGATGGAAGGGGACGGAGAGTCGGAGACTGCTGAATAAAAGCGAAGGAACCAGTGCCTACTGCTGCATAAAAGCGAAGGAACCAGTGCCTACTGCTGCATAAAAGCGAAGGATTAGAGGAAGCAAAGGATAGATAAGTAAAAGCTCAACTTCATTATTGTATAGTGAGTGTTTTGCCTAGATTGTTTTGCTTCTCTATTTCTCTATTTAACAGGGAGTTAAACCGTACAAAAATATGGGTGGGGCTGGGATTGGGAATTTCACTCAGTGCATGTCGTGCAAGATGTACGCGCACCTGGAGCAACCGACCCAGTGTGAGTACATCTGCACGAGGTGTTTGCGAACGGTTGCCCTGGAAGCACAGGTAATTGATCTAGAGCAAACCGTTACGTGACTGAGGGAGATTCACAATCTCGAGCGAAGTTTAGAACGGTGGAGGAGTTGAGGGAGGTGTCACTGGTAGATGAGGATGACCAGACCGTTAGCTGGGTCACAGTTAGAAGGAAGAAAAAGAGGGGTAGGCTCGATATCTCTGAACTATCAAACCCGAATAAATTTGCACGACTGCACGCGCTAGCCCAGGGAGACAGAGGGAGATTAGGGAGGTTAATGTGTGGCTTAGGGATTGGTGCAGGAAAGAAGGGTTTGTGTTCCTAGAACACTGGGCGGACTTTTCAGTCAGGCGACAACTTTTTTGTCGTGATGGATTGCACCTGAATGAGGAGGGGGCAGCGGTGCTGGGGGGAAGGATGGTTAGAAGGTTGGAGGAGATTTTAAACTAGGTGCCTGGGGGGAGGGTTTAGCAAGAAATCATGTGTCATTCAGTAAGAATAGCAGGGGTGGTGTTAGTGAACAAAACAGGGGAGGAGTAGGGGGGAGGAAAAGAGCAGACGGCAAGGGTAGTAACATGGGAACTAAAAAGGGTTTTAGAATAACAGTAACCAATGACGATAACGTGTCATCTTTGCTGAATAAGAATTATGATGTCACTACTGTTTTGTTCATATGTTTGTAAATCCAGTCATCAGGACACAAAGACATGTGAGTTCACTGCTGTGCTGTTTATTCCATCACCAACTCCAGACACACTTCACACTGGACCACCCACTTCCCAGCATCCCCCTGGTCCCAGGGACCATCACTGAAGATTCAGGCTTACACAGATTAGTAAGGGAGTGTCTACAAATATTAAGCATTCTAATACACTAACATCACATCCTCTTTTCTTTAAAGATAAGCCCTGTAAGCTTCAATGCAACAATTAACAACGTCATATTAAGAACATCATCTAACACGTTTCAATGAGTGTCTCAGGTCTGCATATTTCCCTTTTGGGTCTTTCATACACAGTCTGTGTTTCATCGACCATGTTGGACCTTTCTAAAATCGTGGTTGGTTCTCCATTATCAGGATCATCATACATGTCAGATCAAGGGTATTCTTAAGTCATGTTGTCTTCATTATGGTTAGGTTGAGATCTTAAATCCACCCGATTTCTTCTTACTTCCGTTCCACGCTCTGTACGTATAGTATAAGATCTTGGTGCTACTTGTGCTTGCACAATACCTTTCTGCACCCAAATACCTTTCTCGTGATCTCTGAGATGGACTTGGTCACCCGATTTTAGATCAGATAAGCTTTTTGCTCGCCTGTCATGGAACAGTTTCTGTTGACGTTCCTTACTCAGTCTGACCAACGCTGAGTTATGTGTATTAAGCAGTTCATCATGTATCGGGAGATTTGCTCTAATCCTCCTTCCCATCAGCATTTGTGCAGGAGAAAGTCCATTCTGTAAAGGTGTACTGCGGTAGATTAAAAGACTTTTGTAGAAATCTTCTTTACCTTCTTGAGCTCTTTTCATGAGTCTCTTTACAGTTTTTACTGAACTTTCCACCAACCCATTTGAGCGTGGATAGTGGGGACTTGACGTAGTATGGACAAATTCCCACTCATCAGCAAATTGTCTAAATTCAGCACTGGAAAACTGAGGACCATTGTCAGTGAACACTTCCATAGGAACACCATGCCTTGCAAAGATTGACTTCATGCAATTGATTACGGCTATACTAGTAGTTGTATGTAGTGTCTTCACCTCAGGGTAGTTAGAGTAATAATCAGTCACGACAATGTACGTTTTCCCATTACAATAAAACAAATCTGCACCAACTTTCTGGTACGGTCTCTCTGGCACTGCGTGAGGAAAAATATAAAGAAAGTGACCACCAGTGGCGCTGCCGTTAAATAAAAAGAAATGCTTACACATATGTATAGAAAAGTTGGGTAATTGTCATTTTATATACAATTCTTTTTGACCATATAAGGTTTCAATTTTCCTAAGATTTAAAAAAGAAGACACAATAGTGCACATAGGAGATGGCACCATAAGATAAAGGCAATTTTTATTGGTCCCACTCACAAAGGTACAGATGAATCAGCGTATATCACCCACACAGGGTCAAAGAAGGTGGTTCTTCATATACTGTAGTTAGGGCTTAGAAGAAACAGATATAGTGCAATCCCGTTTATAAAAACAAGAATTTTTTAATATATCAAACACACTCACATGGAGTAAAAAGCTTATAAGCATATATCACCAATCCTCTGGTGGACCCTCCCAGGCAGTCTCATGTGGTTAGATGGAATTCCTTAGGGAACCAGATGATGTACAATCGTCCCCAATGTAGAATGGAAAAAACACACAGCTGCAAGGTCCGTCACTGTCCAGAGTCCCTCTGTCTGCTTAAACGCGTTTTCGGATGATTATCCTTCCTCAGAAGGACTCAGTGGCTCGACTCGTTGTTTCGGTCTATACGTAAGACATAATTCACATGTAGCTGTAGTCTGTGCTATGTCTTGGTTCATTCTTGGCCAATACATAACCACGCGCTCTCCGCTTACATTTTTCTTCTCCTAAGTGGCCTTCATGTATCTTGCACAGCATAGTTTTTCTTAGTCGTGCAGGTATGACAAACCTATTGCCTTTGTAAATAATACCATCGACAACTGTAAGGTCACTGCGGTACATCCAATAATCATGGATAGACAGCGGGCACGCATGTTTTTCTGCTGGCCAACCTTTCAGAATGATATCTTTCAACACTTTCATTGTGTCATCTGTCTCGGTTTCTTTCCTAATCTGTTCTTGTCTTGCAAGAGACACTGGTAGAGAAGCTATGATCAAATTAACATAGGCTTCTATCTCTTCATCCATCAGACTTTTGGAACCTTCACTTTTGTCCACAGCACGAGAAAGTGTATCGGCAATGTACATGTATTTGCCGGGACAGTACATCAAGTGTACATCATATTTCTGTAGTCTGATAAGCATTCGTTGAATTCTCATGGGACAGTCATGTAATGATTTAGTCATGATAGCTACCAATGGCTTGTGGTCAGTTTCCACTGTAAATGTTTGACCATACACAAACTGATGAAATCGCTCACATGCATAAGTGATCGCTAGAAGTTCTTTTTCTATCTGAGCATACCTTGTTTCAGCACTTGTCAGTGCTCTTGATGCATAGATTACTGGTTGCCATGTATCCTCATGTTCTTGTAACAGCACTAGGCCAAATTGCGAAGCATCTGCTGAAATTCTTATTCTTTTCGCAGGATCAAAGAATTTTAGCACTGGTTGCTCTGTTATGATCTGTTTCAAGTTTTGCCAACTTTCTTCTTGTTCATGTGACCACATCCACTTGTTATCTTTGTCCAACAACCATCTAAGAGAGGCTGTTCGTTCAGAGAGTTGAGAAATAAACTTTCCTAAGTAAGTAATCATTCCTAGGAATCTTCTGACGTCGTCTTTGTTGTTAGGACGTTCCATGTTCACTATGGCTGATATTTTCCTTGGGTCTGGTTTTACACCTTGATCCGAGACCACGTCGCCCATAAAGGTAAGTGTATTCACGCCAAATTCACATTTGTTCTTGTTTAGCTTTAGATTCACTTTCTTGACAAGTTCCATTACTTGTCTCAATCTAGAATCATGTTCTTCCTTTGTAGATCCCCAGACAATAATGTCATCCATCATTATTTCAACACCTGGAACATGTTCAAAAATCATGTGTAACTTTTTGTGATATACTTCTGGAGCAGACAATATTCCATATGGTGGTTGAAGAAATCTGTATCGACCTTCTGGTGTATTAAATGTACAAAGCTTTGAGCTGGCCTCATCTAGCTTCATTTGCCAGAAACCTGAAGATGCGTCCAATTTACTGAACCATTTTGCTCCCGCAAATTGCGACATGATTTCATCTCTGGTTGGTAGTTTGAAATGTTCTCATTTAATAGCTTTGTTTAAGTCTCTGGGGTCTAGACATATTCTGAGTTGTCCATTTTTCTTTTCAACAATTACTAAGGAGCTTACCCATTCAGTAGGCTCATCAACTTTCTGTATCACACCCAAGGCTTCCATGCGATGTAACTCTTGTTTCAGTTTTTCTCTCAGCGCAAACTGCACTTTTCTACAGGGGTGTATCACTGAAGAAACTTGCGTGTCTATATTTATTTTATGCTCTCCAGGCAAACAACCTAGACCTTCAAACAAGTCTCTGTATTCTGTAAACATCGATTTGCAGTCATCTTCTACTTGTGATGTCACCATAAAAACTTTCCTTAGCAAGCTTAGTTCTCACAGGAACTTAATCCTAGAATCGGTTGCACATTTTTATCCACAATCCGTAGAGTTGTTTTAAACTGTTGTCCCTTATATTTCAGTGTCACTAAGCATGTACCTTTCACAGGAATTTCCTCCCCAGTGTACCCTGTAACTTTCACTTTGGCTGGATGAATTTTAGGTTTTACTCTTAAAGTCTTATAGTCTTGAAATGATATTAAAATCACCTGCGCGCCAGTATCAAGCTTAAAGGGAATTACAATCTCATTCACAGTTAAAGGGACAATCTATTCTTTCTTATCTGCACTGCAAAGTTCAATGCAATCCACAAAGAATTCATCTGTTTGTTTAACAGCATGCACTTTAGTTGTTTTACTTTTAATTTTACAGCATTTGGCAAAGTGATTAAGTCTACACATTTCACGCAGGTTTTACCATAAGCAGGGCATATTTTAGGATTGTGAGCATTTCCACATCTACACATTTCCTTATTAGACTGTGGCTTAGACTGCTTCATTCTTGAGAATGGAGGTTTGCTAGGCTCTGTTGTCTGCACTACATGTACATCAGCATCAGCTTCCTTGTGTAACGTTTTGGCTCGAAATCTAGTTATTTCTGCAGATCTACACAGTCACTGCCTTGTCTAGTGTTAGGTCTTGCTCTCTCAGCAATCTCTCTCTGAGTCCATTATCAGGTATTCCACAGACAATACGATCTCTAATCAGTGAATCCTTTAAATCACCAAACTCACAGGTTTTACTGAGTGATTGCAGCTCTGTAACATACTGATCAAATCCATCTACAGACTTCTGATCACATGTGAAAAACATATCTTTCATATGTCACATTTTTCCTTGGCACAAAGAAATCTTCAAACTTTTGCATTATAGAAGATAGCACCATATTCTGCCCCTCAGCAAACTGAAAACTATTATAAATGTCCAGCACATCCTCTCCTGTCACATTGAGGAAAATTGATGCCTTCGTTTTGTCAGCCTCTGTATCAGCTCCACATGCAGCAAGATATATATTAAACCTTTGCTTAAATCTTTTCCAGTTTTCAGACAAGTTACCAGACATCAGCATGCCTGTTGGAGGAGCTAGTTTATCCATGGTTACTCACTGTTTGAAGAGAGGAGCACATGGCAGGCTTTGCAGACACTGATTATCACAGCCTTACAGACTTCTGCAAGATTCTTTCACACTCTGAGAGCACTAGCAGTCCAAGTTCAACTTCTTCTGACACCATGTTTTGTTCATATGTTTGTAAATCCAGTCATCAGGACACAGAGACATGTGAGTTCACTGCTGTGCTGTTTATTCCATCACCAACTCCAGACACACTGCACACTGGACCACCCACTTCCCAGCATCCCCCTGGTCCCAGGGACCATCACTGAAGATTCAGGCTTACACAGATTAGTAAGGAAGTGTCTACAAATATTAAGCATTCTAATACACTAACATCACACCTACCATAAGGGGAAATACATATCTCAATTGTATGTATGTAAATGCTAGAAGCCTTACAGGTAAAAAAAAAGGGGAACTAAAAATCCTCGCAGCAAGCAAGGAATATGATATTATAGGCATTACTGAAACGTGGTGGGACGAATCTCACATTTGGACAGTCAATCTAGAGGGTTACACGCTGTACAGGAGAGACGACTATATAAACGGGGTGGAGGGGTATGTCTTTACGTAAAGCCATTTCTAAAACCTGTTATACGGGAAGATATTCAAGAAGGGACTGTAAATACTATTGAGATGTTATGGGTAGAAATTGCATGCGGGGGTAAAGGAATAAAGACGTTATTATTAAGGATATGCTACAGGCCGCCTGGTATTAATTAATTTACACGGGTCCGAGCCATACTCGGATTCTCCCGTATGGCTCGGCTAACCCGAGCGCGCCCGAACATCATTATCCCGTTGTCGGATTCTCGCGAGATTCGGATTCTATATAAGCAGCCGCGCGTCGCCGCCATTTTCACACGTGCATTGAGATTGATAGGGAGAGGACGTGGCTGGCGTCCTCTCCGTTTATATACGAGACAGTTGATCTGATTGCTTTGCTTGTTTATTTTACTATTGTGGGGAGGATTGGGGAGCAGCTGTTAGGAGGAGTACAGTGCAGAGTTTTGCTGATAGTGACCACCAGTTTTTTATCCGTTCTCTTCTCTGCCTGAAAAAAATGCTCCATACCATATCTGTGCTCAGTGTGCTGCATGATATATCTGTGCTGAGTGCTCACACTGCTTAATTGTGGGGACTGGGGAGCAGCTATAGCAGGAGTACAGTGCAGAGTTTTGCTGACAGTGACCACCAGTATACGTTTGTCTGCCTGAAAAACACTCCTGTGGCTTTTTTTTTATACTAGTAGTTTAGCAGTTTGCTGACAGTGTCCACCAGGTCCATTATACTGTATATAGCAGTACGGTAGGCCACTGCTGTATCTACCTCTGTGTCGTCACTCGTCATCCATAAAGTATACTATCCATCCATCTACATTGTATACCTGTGGTGGCTTTTTTTTTTATACTAGTAGTTTAGCAGTCTGCTGACAGTGTCCACCAGGTCCATTATACTGTATATAGCAGTACGGTAGGCCACTGCTGTACCTACCTCTGTGTTGTCACTCGTCATCCATAAAGTATACTATCCATCCATCTACATTGTATACCTGTGGTGGCTTTTTTTTATACTAGTAGTTTAGCAGTCTGCTGACAGTGTCCACCAGGTCCATTATACTGTATATAGCAGTACGGTAGGCCACTGCTGTACCTACCTCTGTGTCGTCACTCGTCATCCATTAAGTATACTATCCATCCATCTACATTGTATACCTGTGGTGGCTTTTTTTTTATACTAGTAGTTTAGCAGTCTGCTGACAGTGTCCACCAGGTCCATTATACTGTATATAGCAGTACGGTAGGCCACTGCTGTACATACCTCTGTGTCGTCACTCGTCATCCATAAAGTATACTATCCATCCATCTACATTGTATACCTGTGGTGGCTTTTTTTTTATACTAGTAGTTTAGCAGTCTGCTGACAGTGTCCACCAGGTCCATTATACTGTATATAGCAGTACGGTAGGCCACTGCTGTACCTACCTCTGTGTCGTCACTCGTCATCCATAAAGTATACTATCCATCCATCTACATTGTATACCTGTGATGGCTTTTTTTTTATACTAGTAGTTTAGCAGTCTGCTGACAGTGTCCACCAGGTCCATTATACTGTATATAGCAGTACGGTAGGCCACTGCTGTACCTACCTCTGTGTCGTCACTCGTCATCCATAAAGTATACTATCCATCCATCTACATTGTATACCTGTAGTGGCTTTTTTTTTATACTAGTAGTTTTAGTTTAGCAGTCTGCTGACCGTGTCCACCAGGTCCATTATACTGTATATAGCAGTACGGTAGGCCACTGCTGTACCTACCTCTGTGTCGTCACTCGTCATCCATAAAGTATACTATCCATCCATCTACATTGTATACCTGTGGTGGCTTTTTTTTTTTATACCAGTAGTTTAGCAGTCTGCTGACAGTGTCCACCAGGTCCATTATACTGTATATAGCAGTACGGTAGGCCACTGCTGTACCTACCTCTGTGTCGTCACTCGTCATCCATTAAGTATACTATCCATCCATCTACATTGTATACCTGTGGTGGCTTTTTTTTTTATACTAGTAGTTTTAGTTTAGCAGTCTGCTGACAGTGTCCACCAGGTCCATTATACTGTATATAGCAGTACGGTAGGCCACTGCTGTACCTACCTCTGTGTCGTCACTCGTCATCCATAAAGTATACTATCCATCCATCTACATTGTATACCTGTGGTGGCTTTTTTTTTAATACTAGTAGTTTAGCAGTCTGCTGACAGTGTCCACCAGGTCCATTATACTGTATATAGCAGTACGGAAGGTCACTGCTGTACCTACCTCTGTGTCGTAACTCGTCATCCATTAAGTATACTATCCATCCATCTACATTGTATACCTGTGGTGCCTTTTAGTTGTGCGCATTAAAATATGGAGAACAAAAATGTGGAGGTTAAAAAAATAGGGAAAGATCAAGATCCACTTCCACCTCGTGCTGAAGCTGCTGCCAATAGTCATGGCCGAGACGATGAAATGCCATCAACGTCGTCTGCCAAGGCCGATGCCCAATGTCATAGTACAGAGCATGTAAAATCCAAAACATAAAAGATCAGTAAAATCCTCAAAAATCAAAATTAAAAGCGTCTGAGGAGAAGCGTAAACTTGCCAATATGCCATTTACGACACGGAGTGGCAAGGAACGGCTGAGGCCCTGGCCTATGTTCATGGCTAGTGGTTCAGCTTCACATGAGGATGGAAGCACTCATCCTCTCGCTAGAAAAAAGAAAAGACTTAAGCTGGCAAAAGCACAGCAAAGAACTGTGCGTTCTTCGAAATCACAAATCCCCAAGGAGAGTCCAATTGTGTCGGTTGCGATGCCTGACCTTCCCAACACTGGACGGGAAGAGCTTGCGCCTTCCACCATTTGCACGCCCCCTGCAAGTGCTGGAAGGAGCACCCGCAGTCCAGTTCCTGATAGTCAAATTGAAGATGTCAGTGTTGAAGTACACCAGGATGAGGATATGGGTGTTGCTGGCGCTGGGGAGGAAATTGACAAGGAGGATTCTGATGGTGAGGTGGTTTGTTTAAGTCAGGCACCCGGGGAGACACCTGTTGTCCGTGGGAGGAATATGGCCATTGACATGCCTGGTCAAAATACAAAAAAAATCAGCTCTTCGGTGTGGAATTATTTCAACACAAATGCGGACAACAGGTGTCAAGCCATGTGTTGCCTTTGTCAAGCTGTAATAAGTAGGGGTAAGGACGTTAACCACCTCGGAACATCCTCCCTTATACGTCACCTGCAGCGCATTCATCATAAGTCAGTGACAAGTTAAAAAATTTTGGGCGACAGCGGAAGCAGTCCACTGACCAGTAAATCCCTTCCTCTTGTAACCTAGCTCCTGCAAACCACACCACCAACTCCCTCAGTGTCAATTTCCTCCTTACCCAGGAAAGCCAATAGTCCAGCAGGCCATGTCACTGGCAAGTCTGACGAGTCCTCTCCTGCCTGGGATTCCTCCGATGCATCCTTGAGTGTAACGCCTACTGCTGCTGGCGCTGCTGTTGTTGCTGCTGGGAGTCGATCGTCATCCCAGAGGGGAAGTCGGAAGACCACTTGTACTACTTCCAGTAAGCAATTGACTGTACAACAGTCCTTTGCGAGGAAGATGAAATATCACAGCAGTCATCCTGCTGCAAAGCAGATAACTCAGGCCTTGGCAGCCTGGGCGGTGAGAAACGTGGTTCCGGTATCCATCGTTAATTCAGAGGCAACTATAGACTTGACTGAGGTACTGTGTCCCCGGTACCAAATACTATCTAGGTTCCATTTCTCTAGGCAGGCGATACCGAAAATGTACACAGACCTCAGAAAAAGACTCACCAGTGTCCTAAAAAATGCAGTTGTACCCAATGTCCACTTAACCACGGACATGTGGACAAGTGGAGCAGGGCAGACTCAGGACTATATGACTGTGACAGCCCACTGGGTAGATGTATTGCCTCCCGCTGCAAGAACAGCAGCGGCGGCACCAGTAGCAGCATCTCGCAAATGCCAACTCGTTCCTAGGCAGGCTACGCTTTGTATCACCGCTTTCCAGAATACGCACACAGCTGAAAGCCTCTTACGGCAACTGAGGAAGATCATCGCAGAATGGCTTACCCCAATTGGACTCTCCTGGGGATTTGTGACATCGGACAACGCCAGCAATATTGTGCGTGCATTACATCTGGTCAAATTCCAGCACGTCCCATGTTTTGCACATACCTTGAATTTGGTGGTGCAGAATTATTTAAAAAACGACAGGGGCGTGCAAGAGATGCTGTCGGTGGCCCGAAGAATTGCGGGCCACTTTCGGCGTTCAGGCAGAAGACTGGAGCACCACCAAAAATACCTGAACCTGCCCTGCCATCATCTGAAGCAAGAGGTGGTAACGAGGTGGAATTCAACCCTCTATATGCTTCAGAGGATGGAGGAGCAGCAAAAGGCCATTCAAGCCTATACATCTGGCCACGATATAGGCAAAGGAGGTGGAATGCACCTGTCTCAAGCGCAGTGGAGAATGATTTCAACGTTGTGCAAGGTTCTGCAACCCTTTGAACTTGCCACACGTGAAGTCAGTTCAGACACTGCCAGCCTGAGTCAGGTCATTCCCCTCATCAGGCTTTTGCAGAAGAAGCTGGAGACATTGAAGGAGGAGCTAAAACAGAGCGATTCCGCTAGGCATGTGGGACTTGTGGGTGGAGCCCTTCATTCGCTTAACCAGGATTCACGGGTGGTCAATCTGTTGAAATCAGAGCACTACATTTTGGCCACTGTGCTCGGTCCTAGATTTAAAACCTACGTTGTATCTCTCTTTCCGGCAGACACAAGTCTGCAGGGGTTCAAAGACCTGCTGGTGAGAAAATTGTCAAGTCAAGCGGAACGTGACCCGTCAACAGCTCCTCCTTCACATTCTCCCGCAACTGGGGGTGCGAGGAAAAGGCTGGCGGTGATGCAGGGCAGTCTGGAGCGAGTGCTGACATCTGGTCCGGACTGAAGGACCTGCCAACGATTACTGACATGTCGTCTACTGTCACTGCATATGATTCTCTCACCATTGAAAGAATGGTGGAGGATTATATGAGTGACCGCATCCAAGTAGGCACGTCAGACAGTCCGTACGTATACTGGCAGGAAAAAGAGGCAATTTGTAGGCCCTTGCAGAAACTGGCTTTATTCTACCTAAGTTGCCCTCCCTCCAGTGTGTACTCCGAAAGAGTGTTTAGTGCAGCCACTCACCTTGTCAGCAATCGGCGTACGAGGTTACTTCCAGAAAATGTGGAGAAGATGATGTTCATTAAAATGAATTATAATCAATTCCTCCGTGGAGACATTCACAAGCAGCAATTGCCTCCAGAAAGTACACGGGGACCTGAGATGGTGGATTCCAGTGGGGACGAATTAATAATCTGTGAGGAGGGGGATGTACACAGTGAAAGGAGTGATGAATCGGACGATGATGATGAGGTGGACATCTTGCCTCTGTAGAGCCAGTTTGTGCAAGGAGAGATTGATTGCTTCTTTTTTGGTGGGGGCCCAAACCAACCAGTCATTTCAGTCACAGTCGTGTGGCAGACCCTGTCGCTGAAATGATGGGTTCGTTAAAGTGTGCATGTCCTGTTTATACAACATAAGGGTGGGTGGGAGGGCCCAAGGACAATTCCATCTTGCACCTCTTTTTTCTTTCATTTTTCTTTGCATCATGTGCTGTTTGGGGAGTATTTTTTTGAAGGGCCATCCTGCCTGACACTGCAGTGTCACTCCTAGATGGGCCAGGTGTTTGTGTCGGCCACTTGTGTCGCTTAGCTTAGTCACACAGCCACCTTGGTGCGCCTCTATTTTTCTTTGCATCATGTGCTGTTTGGGGACTATTTTTTTCAAGTGCCATCCTGTCTGACACTGACACTGCAGTGCCACTCCTAGATGGGCCAGGTGTTTGTGTCGGCCACTAGGGTCGCTTAGCTTAGTCACACAGCTACCTCATTGCGCCTCTTTTTTTCTTTGCATCATGTGCTGTTTGGGGACTATTTTTTTCAAGTGCCATCCTGTCTGACACTGCAGTGCCACTCCTAGATGGGCCAGGTGTTTGTGTCGGCCACTTGGGTCGCTGAGATTAGTCACACAGCTACCTCATTGCGCCTCTTTTTTTCTTTGCATCATGTGCTGTTTGGGGACTATTTTTTTCAAGTGCCATCCTGTCTGACACTGCAGTGCCACTCCTAGATGGGCCAGGTGTTTGTGTCGGCCACTAGGGTCGCTTAGCTTAGTCACACAGCTACCTCATTGCGCCTCTTTTTTTCTTTGCATCATGTGCTGTTTGGGGACTATTTTTTTGAAGTGCCATCCTGTCTGACACTGCAGTGCCACTCCTAGATGGGCCAGGTGTTTGTGTCGGCCACTAGGGTCGCTTAGCTTAGTCACACAGCTACCTCATTGCGCCTCTTTTTTTCTTTGCATCATGTGTTGTTTGGGGACTATTTTTTTCAAGTGCCATCCTGTCTGACACTGCAGTGCCACTCCTAGATGGGCCAGGTGTTTGTGTCGGCCACTTGGGTCGCTGAGCTTAGTTACACAGCTACCTCATTGCGCCTCTTTTTTTCTTTGCATCATGTGCTGTGTGGGGACTATTTTTTTCAAGTGCCATCCTGTCTGACACTGCAGTGCCACTCCTAGATGGGCCGGGTGTTTGTGTCGGCCACTAGGGTCGCTTAGCTTAGTCACACAGCTACCTCATTGCGCCTCTTTTTTTCTTTGCATCATGTGCTGTTTGGGGACTATTTTTTTCAAGTGCCATCCTGTCTGACACTGCAGTGCCACTCCTAGATGGGCCAGGTGTTTGTGTCGGCCACTAGGGTCGCTTAGCTTAGTCACACAGCTACCTCATTGCGCCTCTTTTTTTCTTTGCATCATGTGCTGTTTGGGGACTATTTTTTTCAAGTGCCATCCTGTCTGACACTGCAGTGCCACTCCTAGATGGGCCAGGTGTTTGTGTCGGCCACTAGGGTCGCTTAGCTTAGTCACACAGCTACCTCATTGCGCCTCTTTTTTTCTTTGCATCATGTGCTGTTTGGGGACTATTTTTTTCAAGTGCCATCCTGTCTGACACTGCAGTGCCACTCCTAGATGGGCCAGGTGTTTGTGTCGGCCACTAGGGTCGCTTAGCTTAGTCACACAGCTACCTCATTGCGCCTCTTTTTTTCTTTGCATCATGTGCTGTTTGGGGACTATTTTTTTGAAGTGCCATCCTGTCTGACACTGCAGTGCCACTCCTAGATGGGCCAGGTGTTTGTGTCGGCCACTAGGGTCGCTTAGCTTAGTCACACAGCTACCTCATTGCGCCTCTTTTTTTCTTTGCATCATGTGCTGTTTGGGGACTATTTTTTTCAAGTGCCATCCTGTCTGACACTGCAGTGCCACTCCTAGATGGGCCAGGTGTTTGTGTCGGCCACTAGGGTCGCTTAGCTACCTCATTGCGCCTCTTTTTTTCTTTGCATCATGTGCTGTTTGGGGACTATTTTTTTCAAGTGCCATCCTGTCTGACACTGCAGTGCCACTCCTAGATGGGCCGGGTGTTTGTGTCGGCCACTAGGGTCGCTTAGCTTAGTCACACAGCTACCTCATTGCGCCTCTTTTTTCTTTGCATCATGTGCTGTTTGGGGACTATTTTTTTCAAGTGCCATCCTGTCTGACACTGCAGTGCCACTCCTAGATGGGCCAGGTGTTTGTGTCGGCCACTCGTGTTGCTTAGCTTAGCCATCCAGCGACCTCGGTGCAAATTTTAGGACTAAAAATAATATTGTGAGGTGTGAGGTGTTCAGAATAGACTGAAAATGAGTGGAAATTATGGTTATTGAGGTTAATAATACTATGGGATCAAAATGACCCCCAAATTCTATGATTTAAGCTGTTTTTTAGGGTTTTTTGAAAAAAACACCCGAATCCAAAACACACCCGAATCCGACAAAAAATTTCCGGTGAGGTTTTGCCAAAACGCGTCCGAACCCAAAACACGGCCGCGGAACCGAACCCAAAACCAAAACACAAAACCCGAAAAATTTCCGGTGCACATCACTAGTATTAATGTGTCTGACGAGAAATTGTTACTGAATCAGTTTGAAAGATCAGCAGGAGTAGGAGACATAGTAGTGATGGGAGACTTTAACTATCCCGAGATAAACTGAAAAATCAATTCATGTGATACTGCTAAGGGCAATATGTTTTTAAACACGCTAAATGATAATTACTTAGTTAAATTAATCAAGGAACCAACTAGGTAGAATGCAATCTTAGACCTTGTATTAACTAATAATGGGGAATTGGTATCAAATATTGAAGTAAGAGAGCTCATAGGTAACAGCGACCACAATATGGTCACATTCAATATCAGTTTTCATAAGCAGTCCTATACTGGCTCAACTAGGACTCTAAACTTTAGCAATGCCAACTTTGACATGATGAAGGAAGCGTTAAGGGACATTGAATGGGAAATTCTGTTTCAAGGAAAAAATACTACAGAGAAATAGGATGTATTAAAATCACTGCTAATTAATAATACTCGTAAATTTATTCCCACCAGCAGCAAAAAAAGGAATAAAAATCCCAAACCAATGTGGTTTAACAAAAATATAAAGGAATTAATGGATAAAAAAAAAGACTAGCATTTAAAAAATACAAATCTGAGGGGGATGCGGAGTCATTCCAGTACTATAAGGACTGTAACAAAATATGCAAAAAAGGAATAAGAGCGGCTAAAGTGGAAACTGAAAAACTAGTAGCAAAGGAAAGCAAAGCGAATCCCAAAACATTTTTTAAGTACATCAACAGCAAGAGACTAAAGAAGGAGAGTATAGGCCCTTTAAAGGACAGGAGGGGAGTCTTAATCAAAAATGCTAATGATATAGCAAACATACTAAACAAGTTTTTTTCAACGGTATTTACTAGAGAGGACTAAATGCTGGGTCTAACACAAAATCTCAACAAAGATAATGTCCCACTGCTAAATGCTTATTTATGTGAGGAGGTAGTCTGTGACAGATTAAAAAAGTTAAAGATTAATAAGTCACCTGGTCCATATGGAATTCACCCGAGAGTTCAACACAGACAAATGTAAGGTAATGAACTGTGGTAGCAAGACCAAAACTTACACCTACATACTAAGTGGGGTAATACTAGGGGATTCTGTACTGGAAAAAGACTTAGGAGTTCACATAGATAACAAATTAAGCAGCAGTAACCAAAGTAGGAGTGCAGCAAAGAAGGCTAATAAGATACAGGTTGAGTATCCCTTATCCAAAATGCTTGGGACCAGAGGTATTTTGGATATCGGATTTTTCCGTATTTTGGAATAATTGCATACCATAATGAAATATCATGGTGTTAGGACCTAAATCTAAGTACAGAATGCATTTTTGTTACATATACACCTTATACACACAGCCGGAAGGTAATTTTAGCCAATATTTTTTGTAACTTTGTGCATTAAACAAAGTGTGTGTACATTCACACAATTAATTTATGTTTCATATACACCTTATACACACAGCCTGAAGGTCATTTAATACAATAGTTTTAATAACTTTGTGTATTAAACAAAGTTTGTGTACATTGAGCCATCAGAAAACAAAGGTTTCACTATCTCACTCTCACTCAAAAAAGTCCGTATTTCGGAATATTCCGTATTTCGGAATATTTGGATATGGGATACTCAACCTGTATTAGCATGCATAAAACGGGGAATTGATGCAAAGGACGAGAGTATTATACTGCCATTATATAAATCACTAGTGAGGCCACATCTTGAATACTGTGTGCAATTTTGGGCACCATATTACAAAAATGATATCCTGGAGCTAGAAAAGGTTCAGAGGCGGGCGACCAAACTAATCAAGGGCATGGAGACTCTGGAATACGAGGAAAGGCTTGCAAGGCTAGGCATGTTTACATTGGAAAAGAGGAGACTAAGAGGGGACATGATCAACATCTACAAATATATAAGGGGTCAATACACAGAGCTCGGGAGGGACCTGTTTTCTATAAGATCAGCACAGAAGACACATGGTCACTCGCTTAGGTTAGAGGAGAGGAGTTTCCGCACATTGAGGCGAAAAGGTTTTTTCACAGTAAGGACAATACGTGTTTGGAATTCCCTGCCTGAGAGAGTAGTAACAGCGGACTCAGTCAACACCCGGACTCAGTCAACACCTTTAAGAATGGGTTAGATAAATTCCTATTGGATAAAGATATTCAGGGTTATGGTGTGTAGGCACACATTATAGTTAATATAACTAGGCCTAACATAAAAATATCTAATCCTATAATAAGACTGCATAGAAGACCACAAATAGGTTGAACTCGATGGACAATTGTCTTTTTACAACCTTAGTTACTATGTTACTATGTTACTATGTTACAATATAATAAGTGCTTACTGAGAGGGACAATTTTCACTGGAGCTCCATCCCTGCTAGAGATGAGCGGGTTCGGTTCCCTGAGAACCGAACCCTACCAGACTTCACTGCCCGAGCACGGGTCCGAGTCAGGCTTGGGTTTTCTCACCTGACTCGGAAACCAGAACGAGGCAAAACGTCATCATCCCGCTGTCGTATTCTGGCGGGGTTTGGATTCCATATAAGGAGCCGTGTGTCGCCACCATTTTCACTCCGGCATTGGAGAGTGTAGACAGAGGACGTGTCTCCGTCCTCAGTGTCCTGCATCAGTTCAGTGTTAGTGTCTTGTGCTGCATCAGTCCAGTCACAGTGGTTGTGTCCTCTGCTGCCATATGTCCAGTGGTGCTGTATAAGTCCAGTCCAGTGGTGCTGTGTTGTGCTGCATCAGTCCAGTGCTGGTGTCTTGTGCTGTATCAGTCCAGTCACAGTAGTGGTGTCCTCTGCTGCCATATTTCCAGTGCTGCTGAATAAGTCCAGTCCATTACAGTGGTGCTGTGTTATCCTGCATCAGTCCAGTGGTGGTGTCCCTGTGCTGCCGTATATGTCCAGTGGTACTGCCGTATATGTCCATTGATACTGCCGTATATGTCCAGCGGTACTGCCGTATAATTAGTGATCCTGCAGTATAATTCCAGTGATCCTGCCGTATAATTCCAGTGGTACTGGCGTATAAATCCAGTGATCCTGCTGTATAACTCCAGTGATCCTGTCGTATAATTCCAGTGATCCTGCCGTATAATTCCAGTGATCCTTCCGTATAATTCCAGTGATCCTGCCGTATAAATCCAGTGGTACTGGCGTATAAATCCAGTGATCCTGCCATATAATTCCAGTGGTACTGGCGTATAATTCCAGTGATCCTGCCATATAATTCCAGTGATCCTGCCGTATAATTCCAGTGATCCTGCTGTATAATTCCAGTGTTACTGGCGTATAACTCCAGTTCAGTGAATTGCCGTATATGTCCTGTGGTGCTGGCGTATAAGTCCAGTGATCCTGCCATATAATTCCGGTGATCCTGCCGTATAATTCCAGTGATCCTGCCGTATATGTCTAGTGATACTGCCATATAATTCCAGTGATACTGCCGTGTGTGTGTGTGTATGTATGTATGTATGTGTATATATATATATATATATATATATATATATATACCATTTTGCAAATGGTCATAACAACTATGCTGGTGTTAGATGTGCGTCGGGTGTCGCCATTAATGCAGTGGGACTGCAGTGCCAACCCTATATGGGCCAGGTGTTTGTGCCGCACACTTGTGTGGCTTAGCTTGGTGATATAGCTACCTCATTGCTCTCTTTTACTTCTTGGCATGATGTGCTGTTTGGGTACTATTTTTTTTTAAGTGCCATCCTGTCTAACACTGCAATGCCCTTTCCTAGATGGGCCAATTGTTTGTGTCGCTTAGCTTAGTCATACAGCAACCTCATTGCACCTCTTTTTTATCTTTGCTTGATGTGCTGTTTGGGGCCTAGATTTTTTAAGTGCTATCCTGTCTGCAACTGCAGTGCCACTCCTAGATGGGCCAGGTGTTTGTTCCACACACTTGTGACGCTTAGTAAAGTAATTCAGCTACCTCATTGCACCTATTTTTCTTCTTTGCATCATGTGCTGTTTGGGGTATGGTTTTTTAAAGTGCAATCCTTAAGTCCACCAATTGCAGAATTTTTGAAAAATAACAGGGGCATGCAAGAGATGCTGTCAGTGGACTGAAAAGTTGCGGGCCACTTTCAACATTCAGCCACTGCATGCCACTACTAGATGGGCCAGGTGGTTGTGTTGCATAGCTTAGTCATACAGCAACCTTGGTGTACTTCTTTTTCTTCTTTGCATCATGTGCTATTTGGGGCAGTGGCATCAGAAGGTGGGTGCGGGGGGTAAGGCCTGCACCCGGGTGTCATCCGCCGAGGGGTGACACTAAAGTGCCGGCTTCTGCTCAGTGACAGGAGCCAGGTGCTGCACTGTAATATTACGTGCAGCAACCTGGCTCCTGTCACCATGTTGAAGCCTGCACTGAAGAAATTCTAGTCTCTGGGGCCAGGCCGCATCTCCTGGACCCCCGATCTGTCAAAAACGGTGGTAGGGACGCGAAGCCACAGCCACGACCCGCGAAGCCACGCCCATGACACGCGAAGGCACGACCATTTTTCGGCCAGCCGCCCCATGTGTTTGAGAGGTGAGTGACGCCTTTTGGTTTTTAAAGTGCCATCCTGTCTGACTCTGCAGTGCCACTCCTAGATGGGCCAATTGTTTGTGTCACTTAGCTTAGTCATACAGCTACCTCATTGCACCTCTTTTACATCTTTGCATGATGTGCTGTTTGGGGCCTTTTTTTATATCTGCCCTCCTGTCTGCCACTGCAGTGTCACTCCCAGATGGGCCAGGTGTTTGTGCCGCACACTTGTGTCGCTTAGCTTAGTCATACAGCCACCTCGGTGCAACCTTTTGGCCTAAAAACAATATTGTGAGGTGTGAGGTGTTCAGAATAGACTGGAAATGAGTGGAAAAGAATGTTATTGAGGTTAATAATACCGTAGGATCAAAATTACCCCCAAATTCTGTGATTTCAGCCGTTTTTATGTTTTTTTCAAAAATCATCCAGATCCAAAACCAAAACACGAAAGGGTGGTTTTGGCAAAACCAATCCAAAACCAAAACACGAGCAGGGAATTAGAACCAAAACACAAAACACGAAACGTGCCCGCCGCACATCTCTAATCCCTGCTCATCAGATGAGCTTTGTAAATGAATGGTGCAATGAATGACATGAGTTGAGCATTGACCTAGAGTCTCCATAAAATGCTGCAGGCATAATGGCTTATATCCGGGAATAGTGGGATGGAGACAGTACTGGAATGAGGCTGTTTGATTGGGGCAAGTCTTAAAACAATATATTCTCTAAAGTTAGTTTTGTAGGGAAATATATTTATCGCTTTAGTTTATTCTGCTCACGGAGCCAGAGAATGTGTGGTGGCTAAGACAAAGGAAAATAATACAATCTTGGGCTATGGTATGCTCATTACCCTTTTAAAGTACTTATAGTACAGAGACAGTAGACAGTGTTCATCAAGATTCATTGGAATAAAGGGTTTACTATGACTATCTCAAGTACAGAGGCATGAATATTGATACATTTATTCAGAATTTAATTAATCTTGCACTGACAGTTTGTTGCACATCTACATCATAAGCTGTAATCGTTGAACAGACCCAATGGCCTCTAGCTGATCTGATTCCAAGGATGGAGATGGAAAAGTCTTTATATAACTGTCGGACTAGGACATGAATGGCCCACCAGGGGAATGTAAGGGGAGGGGCCAATGCATAGGATGTGGCCAGCCAGTACAGAGATTTGGCTAGCCATTTGAGAGTACCAGTGGCGTGCGGTGAGGTCAGTGGCTGGAGAGGCACTGCAGCCATAATGTCTGTTGAGTCCCGCCGATGACTCCTACCGCCGCCGAGCCAATGCCCACTACTGCTGCTGCCCCATTTTGGGAGGGTACTGTGTGTGGGGGGCCAGTGGACAGGGTGGGGAATGTGTGTCCCTGGGGCCAGGGGGAGGAGGTGGTAGGGTGGGTAGTGTACTGTATGTTCAAGAGGCCGGGGAGAGGGGGGGCGGATTACGGGTATGTTGCAGAGGCAGTAGTGTTAGTTTGGGTGGGTACTGTACTGTGAAACATGGAGCACAAACTCCATACACTCCGCCACTGCTGGGGGCAGGGTGGGAGGAATAGTGGGAAGCAGGATGGGAGCAGTAGAAGTGCAGAGCAGGGGGTGGGATGGAAGTAGTAATGGTGAAGAGCAGGGAGTAGGCTGAGAGTAGTAGTAGTGAGGAGCAGTGGTGGGGAGCAGGGGGCAGGATGGAAGTAGTAGTGGAAAGTGGGAGACACGATGGGAGTAAGAGTAATGCAGAGTAGGAGGGCAGGCAGGGAGTAATAGAAGGGGGGCAGGATGGGAGTAGTGGTGGGAAGATGTGGGTGGGATGAGAGTGGAAGGGACTCGGCGAGCATAACTTAGAATAAGCTGAGCAAGGATCTTACCTCCTCTTTAGCTCCTGGGTCTCAGCCACCGGTGCTCCCTCCATACTGACAGCAGGCTCACACAGGACCGGCGGACACTCGGACATCCGGAGTGGAAGTGATGGGTCCCTCTTCTCCGGTACCTCACACCTGACTCTTTCCTGTGTGATCCAGGGGAGCTTGGACACGGGGGTGGACGCGGCCTGCAATCGGGTTGGGAGTGGGGGGGAATGGCGCCGAACCTCTGCTCCATCTGTACATGATCAGCACTGGGATGGGGGCATGACCTCCATAGCAGCCCAGTTCTCCCTGCATATGATGCACCTTTAGAAGGGGTAATGCTGCTGCTGTATATTCCAACAGGGAATGGAAGTGGGGGGGTTGGTATTTTTCCAACATGACCTGTGTATTTTGAAAATTTGTCAGATGGTAATACGTACACCTGTACACCAGCAATGGGATTTGTCAAGGATCCTTAACAAATCCCCTTGCTGGTGCATAGCTGTATGTATTACCATCTGACACATTTTCAAAATACACAGGTTATGTTGGAAACATACAACCCCCCCCCACCCCCCTCTCTTCTGCTGCCCCCCCCCCCCCCCATTCTCCTGCTAAAGCTGCATCATTTGCAGGGAGAGTAGGGCTGCAACGGAGGTCATAGTAACCCCTATGCCAGTGCTGACCGATGTCTCAGTTGCAGCCCTAATCAGTACTCTCCCTGGCGCTGCTGTATAGTTTGAGCGGCGGTGGGTGACTTACACTTGTAGCAGCCGGCCCGGGTAGCGGGGTCATTTGCTGTCAGGCAGGGACCGGCTGCCGTTTTGTCACAAGCCGATCCGCCCCCTGCCTGTAAGTGCCGAGCGCAGCCAGTGCTCGGCTAGATGAGAACTGCCCACTGCCCAATAAGAGCTGTTTCAGTGACAGGGGGCGTGCTTTCACATGTCTGAAAGCAACGCCCCTGTCACAGAGGCACTTGTTTAAGTGACGCTTGCGTTATTATTTTTAATGGGCTTTTACTGCCCGATGGTCGACCCCGCCCCCCGCTTCCGGCCCGGTCTCATTGATATCGGGAGGCACCTGGAGCGGTGCCTCCGAAACACAAATGTAAACTTTTTTTTTTATGCACAAAAATTATTAAAATAATATAAAGCATATACTTATGACACATAATATGTGTCATAAGTATCTTCTTTGTGTTATTTTAATAATTAATGACAGGGGAGGCACTGCCTACCCTGCCTCCCCTGACTGCACGTCCCTGGAGAGTACATGATCTCGGCCCCTTGATAAATATATATAGTAAAATAGGATTTTAATTAGCTACCGGTAAAACCTTTTCTCGTAGTCCGTAGAGAATGCTGGGTCCACATTAGTATCATGGGGGTATAGAAGGGTCCACCAGGAGCCATGGGAACTTTAAGAGTTTAATAGTGCGGGCTGGCTCCTCCCTCTATGCTCCTCCTACCAGACTCAGTCTAGAAACTGTGCCCGAGGAGACGGACATACTTTGAGAGAAGGAAATACACAGATAGTGGTGAGATACACACCAGCTCACACATAACAACAGAAAACCAAGCTAACCAGCTTGAAACAGGTCAGCAACGGCTTAATAACAGTATTTAACCAAGTAACAACTGCAGGAAAACAAAGTGCTGGGCGGGTGCCCAGCATCCTCTACGGACTACGAGAAAAGGATTTACCGGTAGGAAATTAAAATCCTATTTCTCATACGTCCTAGAGGATGCTGGGGACTCCAAAAGGACCATGGGGTATAGACGGATCTGCAGGAGCTTGGGCACACTATAAAGACTTAAACTGGGTGTGAACTGGCTCCTCCCTCTATGCCCCTCCTCCAGACGTCAGTTAGACTTTATGCCCAGGAGTGATGGGTCACACACTAGGGGAGCTCTACTGAGTTTCTCTGAAAGACTTTGTTAGTTTTTTATTTTCATGCAGACCTGCTGGCTACAGGCTCCCTGCAGCGTGGGAGTGAGGGGAGAGAAGCAGGACCTACTTCTTCTTAGTTTAAAGGCTCTGCTTCTCAGCTACTGGTCACCATTAGCTCCAGAGGGTTCGATCACTTGGTGCGCCTAGCTGCTTGTTCCCGGAGCCACGCCGTCACCCCCCTCACAGAAGCCAGAAGAAAGAAGCCAGGTGAGTATGTGAAGAACAGAAGACTTCAGTGACGGCAGAAGACTTCAGTAACGGAGGTAACAGATCATGCTACACTCCATGTTCCCACACACCAACGCACTCACAGGGTGCAGGGCGCTGGGGGGGGGAGCGCCCTGGGCAGCAGGTTACTGTTTTCTTTTAAGGCTGGCATTAAAGCAGATTGGTGCTGGGGCACTGTCTCTCCTACCCCCGCCAGCATATAACAGCGCGCTGCACGCCCTTCCTCCCCGCACCCAGCTCCCACGGGTGCAGGGCGCTGGGGGGGGGAGCACCCTGGGCAGCATTTTAGAATCTGATGGGCTGTTTATGATCACTGATGAAGCCGCTGACGGAACGCTAAGCGGAGAAATGCGTTTGTCATAACTACTGCAAGGAGTATTGGATATACCAAGTAAGTGCCGGCCGGCCAGAGACAGCTACCCACATGTAAAGGATTGGACATCTCACCTGCTATCCATCATACGGTGGACTCCGGATAAGGCTATTTTTTGAAGCGATAGCCGGGAGAGGTATTTAAGCACATGCAAAGCTGTCAATTAACACGTAGATGACCTATCCTATGGCTCTGATGAGCGGGGACTTTGAATAATTATAAAGCTGGAAATAACATCTAATACCAGTTTAAAGTATACGGAGAAACTCCGTGCAGAGACTGCGTTATAAATTGTGCACTCAAAGAACTGCCACTTAAAGGAGGCTCGTTAAATAGCTATACAGGCACTAAATTACAAACATCAGCTACTATTGTAACGGGCTGCCAAAAAAGGTTACAATTGTGACAATAGGGTCGTATGAGATTGCTCAGGTTAAGTGTTTAGCTGCATGCTATTATATATAGTTAGGATTGTGCAATATTCTCTGGCTGGCAACACAAGATAGCAATATGGTATGAATTATATGAACCATATATTTTAATTATATCTAATGAGAAATATTGTGTACCTGAATGTTTTATATGGGTTATTAAAAGCATTATTTTAATGTGAATGTGCCAGCGCTGTCCTTGTATTTTTTTGTATGCTGTTTATGATCAGTCTCGCGGTGCTGAGGCTCCGTGTCCCGGACCCACGGCAGCACATTGTAGCGCACTACGCGCCGTTTCCTCCCCGCCGCCGGCTCTCTCGGGTGCAGGGCGCTGGGGGGGGGGGGGGGGGGGGAGCGCCCTGGGCAGCATATTAAGGACAGTGTGAGGTTTAACTGGCGGTGACGAGGCTCTGTGCCCCGGACCCCGCCAGCGTGTACCAGCGCGTTACATGCCATTTCTCCCCCGACGCCAGCTCCATGGGTGCAGGGGGCGCTGGGAGGGAGGGGGGCGCCCTGGGCTGCATTGTTTATTCATATATATTGGTCCCCGGCGCCACACGCGATACCGCCGGGCATAAGGGCGGTCGTGCGCCGCGTCGGTGCTCCCACACACTAACGGTTGGGTCCAGGATGCACGGGGGGCGCCCTGAATGGCAGTGTTTGAGTATATATATATATATATAGTGGATTTACACTATATAAGGGCCCAGACTATATTCATATCACTTAAGGGGCGAGAAAGCGCTGGGAGGAGGCGGAGCTTAATCCTAAGAACGGAGTCAGCGCCATTTTCCTCACATCCCCGCCAGAACTAACTGTATTGTAAGATGGGGGGGGGGGCACGCACAGTGTTTTTACTGCTATATGGTTGTCATATAGCATTATGGGGGTAATTCCAAATTGATCGCAGCTGGATTTTTGATAGCAATTGGACAAAACCATGTGCACTGCAGGGGAGGCAGATATAACATGTGCAGAAAGAGTTAGATTTGGGTGGGTTATTTTATTTCTGTGCAGGGTAAATACTGGCTGCTTTATTTTTACACTGCAAATTAGATTGCAGATTGAACACACCACACCCAAATCTAACTCTCTCTGCACATGTTATATCTGCCTCCCCTGCAGTGCACATGGTTTTGCCCAATTGCTATCAAAAATCCTGCTGCGATCAACTTGGAATTACCCCCTATGTTGGATAAGGGATGCATAATCCTTGTTGTAATACATACATTCACTGTTTCCCTGTTAGTTACCCACTATTGGTTAGTCGACATGTGTCGACGGGTGTGGGGGCTTAATTACGAACGGTTGTGGGGATATCTGGTGGCTGCGCCGACACACGGTGGTACTTGATTCGGAAAATTAAGTATTACCAAGTTGGTTTTGGTGTGCTTAAAACAGTTAACACATTCGGGAAGTCACAGTGGTTTGTGGATGCCCTGTCGGCATCAACAGTTTTTCCTGGGAAAAAAATTGTCAGGCAGTTATTGCCTTGTGCCTATATACATATGTATGTATATATTCAGGTGTTTGTGGGGGGAGTCTTATCAAAATTGTATTTGTATGCTTCCCTCAGACCTCTCGGGGTTCCCAGTTATTATTATTTTTTGCCCGATTACTATCCCTTGCTGTCGACATTTACTAAAGTTTTCTGTCGACCATAACGTTCCAGGTAGATCCACATCGAGAGCATGTCAGTACATGGTCATACACATTCACAACACATTACTGTCTCTAGGGACCTGGCTGGTCGGTACAATCCACTTGCATATAGTATATGTCTATATGTTTATATATGTAGATATGGGTTTATATATGCATAAGTTGGATATATGTGTTTTATTGTGTGTTGCAGGATGTTTATCAATGAATGCTGAAATAATGGTATTCTTAACATGTGCTGGTCGCTCTGTTGATTAAGCTCTAGATTGGCCGTGACGAGTTGGTTTCGATCCTCTCAAGTAGTCCGAATATTATTCTCTTCACAACGCGGAGAGAAAATTATGACAGTCAACTCCTGGTCGACGCAGAGCCCGGTCGCAAAAGATCAGACACAGGCAGCTAAGTTAAATTTTATTTCTATATTTTGACCTTATTTGCACTGTATGCACTTGAGAAAGTGTTGTATTCGGTAGGCATCCGACAGTATTACACTACCCAGAGTAGATAGCCTTGCCTATGTTTGTTCTACCTTATAACATTACAGCAGGCTGCCACGTGACAGCAGGAGGTGACCGGAAAAATGCGGAGGGTGTCTCAGGGAGATGCTGGAGGGAGGTGTACAGCTGTGGGTGTGGCCTCTGTTCAGTCAATCTCGGCGGATTCCTCTGGTAAGTCTAATTTCGTGAGTTAGCCTCCCTCACGACGGTTGGTGATGCATGCTTTTGGGGGGTGCAGTCATTTTTAACCGGTTCGATACCGTTCTTTTTTCTTTTCCTTTTTCTGTACAGACAGTGAAAGGTGAAAAGGTAAGTGGTCTGCGGTCTTGTTAGGTCGCAGAAGTGGATGTCGTTTCTGTTTCCACTACATCCACCACTTGTCGCGGAGTCTATCTGGCGGGTTCCCACTCCGGTGACCACTTGTCTGATAAGTTTCTGTTAGTCCAGTAATAGACTAGGACCTGTGAGTTATTCATAGAATCTAAAGGGGGACATTCTGAGTTCCGATTGTCTCCCCTTACTGTTTTTCTAATAGTCCTTGCCGTTCCCTTCTGGAAGGGGAGGTAGTACGCGATACCATACAGAAGTGCATCAGGTTCAGGACAGTCTCTGGCTGTTCCTGTATTAAGGTACAAATCGTTGTTTCTCTCTGACTGTTTTTAGACACAGGGATTGGCTGTTGTTCCCAACGACGCAGACGTCAAAAGTGGGTTTCAGACTAGATGCGGACCGGTTATGGTTCGGTGTTTTCCTGTGGAAAGAGGTCTGAGGATCCAGAGATGGATTGGATTTGAGGTGACACCTCATCAATATGTTCAATTTGTAAAACAGATGGCTGCGGCCTAAGGGGCCTTTTTCGGTGAGCAGGTCCATTACCAGAGTGGTTTATGGGAACAGTTGGGAATCTGCTCTGGGTCTCACCTGCGCATGCACCGGAATATAATCCAAACGGCCGGGACATCGCTCCGGTGGTGTCTGTTCGGTTCTCTCCTTCTAGAGGAATGTAGGTTCGGGATCCAGGTTAGAGCCTGGTGTACGTGCATACAGATCTCCGATGCTGGGGAGCAGTCTTTTACAAGGGACGCATTTCCAGAGGATGTAGTCAAGTTAAAAAAACTTGTCTACTGTAAGCTTTCTGGAATTAAGAGCTAGTTTCGACGAACGTATTCTTCGTGTTCTGCCCGTGTTAGTTCTGCCGGAAGACTTGTCAGCAGTGGCGTAGGTAGGCCGCTATGGCAGAACATGGAGCAACCGGCATTGGCAGAAGTTGCACAGGTTGCAGTTGAAGGGGAGGTCTGGAAAACACTATATTAGCAGTCTTCGTTCCGGAGATAAACAACGGGGGAATAGATTTCCTCTGCTGCCGCGATATCCAGCTGGAGAAAATTCGGTCATCATCGAGAAGCTTTACCAGACGTAACAAGTCTTTGAGGAGTGTCACAATTGGACATTTTGGCGTCTCGCCTCAATGAGAGGCCTCAAGGAGATTATTCCAGGTCAAGGGACACTCAAGATATAGTAGTGGACTTCCTCGTGACACCGTGGGTGTCTTTAGTCAGTCTATGTGGCCTCTCAGCTTTCACTTTTCTCGCGGTGGGGAGCGGAAGTTGCTAGAATGTTCCGGTGATCCTCTTGAATCCGAGCTAGCCAGCGAGGGTTGGCTATCCAGTTTTTCATGATTTACTCATAGAAGATTATGGCCCTCTTCCTCTATGTGAGATAATGTTACAACAAGATCAGGGCGTGTAGCATGACTTACCCCGGCTGCGTCTGATGGCGAGGCGGTTGAATGCCATATTCTAAGCCGAACGGGTGTTCCCGGTGAAGTTGTTTCCTCAATTCTTCAGGCTAGGAAAGAACTAACGACAAAGAGTTACTACCGTAGTTGGAGTACTTATATGTCTCGGTGTGTATCCACGAAGACTCCTATGGAAGTCTTTCAGCTAGGTCGTGCTTATCCATACTTTACAAGCCGGTGGGGAGGCAAGCCTAATAAGTTTCTTTACAAAATTTCTCTCTCGAAAGGTGGTCATGCTATTGGCTTTAACATCCGCTAGGCGGGGGTCGGAAGTGGTGTGTTTTGTCTCACAAGACCCTTGCTTGATCTTTCAGGTGGATAGAGAGGAATTGGGTACTAGGTTGGTAGTTCTACCTAGAGTGGTTTCTGGGTTTAACAGAAATCGGTCTGTTTTGTTGCTGGTAGTTACTTAGGCATTAACTGTTTCAAATTTCCTCGATCTAGCCGGGGATTTGAGTATGTAAGTCGCCAATTTGGCTCAGTGTGGAGTAACAGAAGCTCTATTTGTCTGGCATGTTCCCAGCGTAGTTTGGGAGATTCCGTTATGCAGTCTGTTGCACCCTGATTCTGTGACGCGGTTTGGCATGTTCATTCTATGGCTGGATTTCCGTCGCCGAGGTAGGTGGAGGTCTATTCTTCTGGGAAGATGGGCTTATCTTGGGCAGATGCCCGGGGAGTCTCGGCACGTCAATTTTGCTGAGCGGATTCTTGGTCGGGATCAAACTTTTTGCTATACTCTACAAGTTTGATGTCCGGTTTGTTGGGGATCTTTATCGTTTGCTCATTCGGCGCTGCAGAGTCGTTCGCACTCTCCCGCCCGTTTTGGAGCTTTGGTATAATCCCTATGGTCCTTTTGGAGTCCCCAGCATCCTCTAGGACATATGAGAAAATAGGATTTTGGTACCTACCGGTAAATCCTTTTCTCCTAGTCCGTAGAGGATGCTGGGCGCCCGTCCCAGTGTGTACTGTGTCTGCAGTTATTGCTTGTGGTTACACCCTGGTGGTGTGTTTTCTCTGTCAGGCGGTGGACACCGTTGTTCATGCCATGGCATGCAGGGTCTTATTTTTGCTTATGTGGACACATGGTTTGTGTTACATATTCTCTCAGCATGGGGCTGTAGTTTGTGCATGCCGTTGGCTGGTATTCTACTGAATGCCACGTTCTACGGTGTGTTTGAGGTGTGAGCTGGTTTGACACTCACTGTGTTATAACATTAAATTATTTCCTCGAAATGTCCATCTCTCCTGGGCACAGTTTTCTAACTGAGGTCTGGAGGAGGGGCATAGAGGGAGGAGCTAGTTCACACCCAGTTTAAGTCTTTATAGTGTGCCCAAGCTCCTGCAGATCCGTCTATACCCTATGGTCCTTTTGGAGTCCCCAGCATCCTCTACGGACTAGGAGAAAAGGATTTACCGGTAGGTACCAAAATCCTATTTTCCTCTTACGTCCTAAGGGATGCAGGGGTCCACATTAGTACCATGGGTATGTACCAAAGCTCCCAGTATGGGAGGGAGCAGAGCCAGATTAAGCGGGGGGCCCAGGGGGTTAGTACCCCGGGTCCCCCTTTCTAAAAGGGCCTCCTGCCACCCACCACAGATCGGATCTCTCTTACCGGTCTGCTCTGCGGTGCCGCGGTGCTGCAGTCCCGGCTCCCCGCTTAACGTGCAAATGAACAGACGGAGCCAGCGCCGCACAGCACTACAGGACAGCTGAGCGACGGCTCAGCAGTCCAATAGTGTGCGAAATAGCAGCCTGCGGCTCAGTCATTAGCTGGGCGCGCAGGCTGCGTAACAGAAAAGAACTTAGACGGCGCGGAGGAAGCCTGGATCCCGGGGGCGGCATGTGGAGCCCTGTCACAGCAGTCTGCCTACACAACAGTAAGACTGGCTTAATAAGATTGTTTTCCCCATGCTGCTATAATTGAAATTTTAATCTTAGGCTGCAGGTTTTATATATATATATATATATATATATATATATGTGTGTATATGTATATATATATATATATATATGTATATATATGTATGTATATGTGTATATATATATATATATATATATGTATGTGTATATATATGTATGTATATATATATATATATATATAGAAGGAGGTGTAGTCGCCACTCCACAGACTTGCAACCGATTCAACAAACCACAGATTTGTTGAATCTGTTGCTAGTCTGCTGAGTGCCGACTACATACACCTCGTTATATTTCACCTCTAAGCCAGGCACCCCCGCAGTTTGAACGTTGTATATGAGTGATGGACATCTCAGCAATCTATCCTATGTGTATACACACACACACACACACACATACATACATACATACATACATACACATACACCCAAGCAAACAGCAACACTCACGGACCTCTGAAGGTTGTTTAATCGGAAAATGTTGAATGGCTTCTTGCGGTTTTCTTGATCTGGCCTGTGAGGTCCTTGAGTGACGCTGTTTGTTCTGTATATCTACTTGTGATTTATATGATTCATCTGCCTGCGTCTGTATTAGGGGCGCCACTGTCTGAAGTGCCCTGGGCCCTCCATCACCTTAATCCAACTCTGGGAGGGAGAGTGCGTAGGCTCCTGCAGAACCGATTGACCAAACTTAAGGTCCTCAGAGGCCAAAGTATCGAACTTGTAGAACTTAGCAAATGTGTTCAACCCTGACCAAGTAGCCGCTCGGCAAAGTTGTAAAGCCGAGACGACCCGGGCAGCCACCTAGGAAGAACCCACTTTACGAGTAGAGTGGGCCTTAACAGATTTTGGACACGGCAATCCTGCCGTAGAATAAGCATGCTGGATAGTAAACCTGATCCAGCGAGAAATCGTCTGCTTAGAAGCAGGACACCCCACCTTATGGGGATCATAAAGGACAAACAGAGCATCCAATTTTCTGTGACGAGAAGTGCTCTTCACATAAATCTTCAAAGCCCTCACAACATCCAAGGACTTTGAGGTAATTGAGGAGTCAGTAGCCACTGGCACCACAATAGGTTGGTTGATATGAAAAGCCTACACAACCTTCGGAAGAAATTGCTGACACGTCCTGAGCTCAGCTCTATCTTCATGGAAAATCAAGTAGGGGCTCTTGCAGGACAATGCCCCAATTCTGACACACGTCTAGCAGATGCTTATGCCAACAGTGTGACCGCTTTCCAAGTAAGAAACTTGACATCAACCTCCTGTAAAGGCTCAAACCAATCCGACTGCAGGAACTGCAGCACCACATTTAGATCCCAAGGTGCCGTAGGAGGCACAAAGAGAGGCTGGATGTGCAGAACCCCTTTCAAGAATGTCTGAACCTCAGGGAGGGCAGTCAATTGTTTCTGGAAGAAAATGGATAAGGCAGAAATCTGGACTTTTATGGAGCCCAAGCGTAGGCCCACATCCATACCTGTTTGCAGAAAAAGGAGAAACCGCCCTAGTTTAAACTCCCCCGTAGGAAACTTCTTGGATTCACACCAAGACACGTACTTTTTCCAAATTCGATGGTAATGTTTAGACGTTACTCCTTTCCTGGCCCGTATCAGGGTACTAATAACCTTCCAAGCTAAGATCTGGCGTTCAACCTCCATGCCGTCAAACATAGCCGTAGTAAGTCTTGATAAGCGAATGGCCCCTGTTGCAGAAGGTCCTCGCGAAGAGGAACAGGCCTAGGATCTTCAAGCAGTAACTCCAGAAGATCCGTGTACCAAGCCCTTCTTGGCTCGTTCGGAGCAATGTGTGGATCGCCTGAACTCTTGTTGTTTTTATTAATTTGAGAATCCTTGGGATGACTGGAAGTGGAGGGAACACACGCACTGACTTGAACACCCACGGAGTCACCAAAGCGTCCACCGCCACTGCCTGTGGTTCTCTTGACCTGGAACAGTACCTCCGAAGCTTCTTGTTGAGGCGGGAGGCCATCATGTCTATTTGAGGTACACTCCAAAGACCTGTCACCTCCGCGAACGCCTCCGGGTGGAGGCCCCACTCTCCTGGTTGGAGATTGTGTCTGCTAAGGAAGTCCGCTTACCAGTTGTCCACTCCTGGAATGAAGATTGCTGACAGCGCCACTGCGTGTTTTTCTGCCCAGAGGAAGATTCTTGTTACCTCTGACATTGCAGCTCTGCTCTTCGTTCCGCCCTGTCGGTTTATGTAGGCCACTGTTCCCGACTAAACCTGAATGGCCTGATCTTTCAGAAGATGTGCCGCTTGTAGAAGACCGTTGTACACGGCCCTTAGTTCCAGAATGTTTATCGGAAGGATGGATTCCAGACTTGACCACCTTCCTTGGAAGTTTTCCCCTTGGGCGACTGCACTCCAACCTCTGAGACTTGCATCCATGGTTAGAAGGATCCAAATCTGAATACCGATCCTGCAGCCCTCTAGTAGGTGAGAAGTTTGCAGCCACCAGAGGCGCGAGATTCTGGCTTTCGCTGACAGACTGCATGTGAAGATGAGATCCCGACCATTTGTCCAGGAGATCTAGTTGTAAGGACCGTGTATGAAATCTTCCATACTGTAGAGCCTCGTAGGAGGGAACTATCTTCCCCAGAAGGCGAATGCACTGATGAACTGACACCCGGGCTGGCTTCAGGACATCCCGGACCAATGTTTGTATCACCAACGCTTTCTCCACCAGTAGAAATACCTTCTGTACTTCCGTGTCGAGGATCATCCCCAGGAAAGACAGCCTCCTTGTCGGCTCTAAATGCGACTTTGGAAGATTCAGGATCCATCCATGATACTGGAGTAGTTGAGTTGAGAGAGCAATGCTCTGTAACAACTTCTACCTGGAAGATGCCTTTATTAGCAGATCGTCGAGATAAGGAATTATGTTCACACCCTGCTTGCGGAGGAGTAGTATCATTTCCGCCATGACCTTGGTGAACACCCTCGGTGCTGTGAAGAGGCCAAACGGCAGTGCCTGGAACTGATAGTGACAGTCCAGTAGCACAAATCTTAGATAAGCCTGGTGAGGCGGCCAGATCGGAATGTGAAGGTACGCATCCTTGATATCTAGGGATACCAGAAATTCCCCCTCCGCCAGACCTGAGATCACCGCTCTCAGACTCCATCTTGAATTTGAATACCCTCAAATAACAGTTCAATGACTTTAGGTTCAATATTGGCCTGACCAAGCCATCTGGTTCGGTCAGGTCAAACAGGTCAAACAGGCCAAACAGGTCAAACAGGTTTGCGTAATGACCCTTGTTTGTTAGGTGAGGTGGAACTGGAACAATGACATTTGACTTTAGCAATTTTTGAATGGCTTCCTGTAGGATAGCACTGTCTGTCAGCGAAGCTGGTAAGCCTGATTTGAAGAATCTGTGAGGTGGGAATTCTTGAAACTACACTCTATACCCCTTTGTGACAATATCCTGTACCCAGGGATCCAGGAATGATGACGCCCAGACATGACTGAAATTTCTTAGTCTTAGTCCCGATCTCCAGGCTGGGAGGTCCACCATCATGCCGAGAATTTTGAGGAAGCAGAATCTGGTTTCTGCTCCTGGGAACTTGTTGGTGCAGGTTTTCTGGATTACCCCCGACCTCCTCTAAAGAAAGTGGAAGAGGGTTTGGACTTTTTAACTTTCGCGGTCCGAAAGGATGGCATTGTAGACGTAGGATAAGATTTCCTAGTCGGCGGTGCTGCAGAGGAAAGAAAAGTTGATTTACCCGCAGTCGCCGTGGAGATCCACGCATCTAAGGCATCCCCAAACAGAGCCTGACCTCTGAAGGGTAGGTTCTCCACACTTTTCTTGGATTCAGCATCCGCAGAGCATTGGCGCAGCCAGAGTCCTCTGCGTGCCGAGACAGCCATGGAAGAAGCTCTCGCATTAAGATGTCCAAGGTCCTTTATGGAGTCCACCATGAAACCTGCAGAATCCTGTGTGTGACGTAAAAACAATTCAATGTCACTTCTATCCATAGAATCTAATTCCTCTAGTAAAGTGCCTGACCACTTTACTATAGCCTTAGAAATCCATGCACAAGCAATAGTGGGTCGTAAAGCTACGCCATTAGCTGTGTATAATGATTTGAGTGTAGTCTCAATCTTGCGGTCAGCCGGCTCTTTTAAAGCGGTGAACCCAGGGACAGGTAAAACCACCTTCTTAGACAACCTAGATACAGAAGCGTCTACCAGTGCCGTAACTACGTGTGTGCCAGGTGTGCCTGGCACACAGCGCAGTCACCCTGAGGGCGCAACGGCCAGCGGCTTGTAATGAGTCAAATTAACTCATTACAAGCCGCCTCTGCTGTGTGCACTGCGCTGGAGAATCCGAAGGCAGGGGAGAGGGAGCAGCAGTGCCGGAGGCAGGGGAGAAGGAGGAGGAGGGAGGGGGACTGGAGCCGCAGCGGCACCATGAATTGGTAGTGGCGCCGCTGCAGCAGTCCCCTCTCCTTCCGCATTGGCTGCCTGGTGCTGCTGTGAATGCTGGGATGAGCTTCCCTCATCCCAGCATTTACAGCGACAGCGGGCAGCCAATGCGGAAGGAGATGGGACTGCTGCAGCGGCGCCTCTACCAATTACATAGCGCTGCTGCCGCTCCAGACCCCCTCCCTCCTCCTCCTTCTCCCCTGCCTCCGGCACTGCTGCTCTTCTCCTATAAAAGATATACCACCTGTTTAATTGGATTACACTATGTTTTTTGTCCTTTTGCTATCCTTTTAGTATCCATATGTATGGAAGGTGTATTGTTATCCATCTGCAGTCTGGATCATTGTGCTATCCATTATTGTGTAAGCTAATTTTAGCATACGTCTCTAGAAGTGTTTAGTTGCGCCATCTTGGCTCACGCTTTTTTGTTTGAGGATTTAAATAAGATTGTGGCTGACTTGGCTACTGCCAAAACTGCCTGTCTGCCAAGTACTGCTCCTTCTGTGTCGAAGGCTAAAGGTACTTCCTTTCGCCCCTTTCGTCCTTCAGGTAAAGCAAAAGGTCAGGCGTACAACAAGCAGGCCTGCACTTCCAAACCTGGTAAGCCTAAGCCCAAAAGAGCCTGGGCGGCCCGTCAGCCAGCTTCCAAGACAGATAAGCCTGCCGCATGACAGGGCGGGCCTCCCTCTGGGGGATCCCAGGGTGGGGGGCCGGCTTCTAGGGTATACCCAGGAATGGTTGAAGACCACTTCAGATGCCTGGGTACGGGAAGTCGTCACTCGAGGTTAGGCCATAGCCTTCAAAAACCGACCCCCTCATCGATTTTGCCAGAAAGATGTCCCCGTTGGACAAGACAAAGGCAAACACTCTACATTCGGTGGTACAGACCCTCCTGGATACAGGAGTCGTAGTACAGGTGCCTCTTGCGCAGAGGGGCCGGGGGTACTATTCTCCGCTGTTTCTAGTCCCGAAACCGAATGGGTCCTCACGGCCCATTCTCAAACTCAAGGCATTGAACAGGTTTGTGAAGTTTTCCAAGTTCCGGATGGAAACCCTTTGCTCTATAGTTCTGGCCTTGGAACCTGGGGACTTCATGGTCTCCCTGGATGTACAGGATGCTTACCTGCATATTCCTATAGCAGTGTCTCATCAGCAATACCTGAGATTTGCGATTGGCAACTGCCATTAGCAGTTTCGGGCGTTACCTTTTGGTTTAACAACGGCTCTGCGAGTCTTTACAAAAGTCATGGCGGTGATGACAGTGGTACTCCGCCGTCAAGGGGTCAGGATACTGCCGTATTTGGATGACTTGTTAATCCTGGCAAATTCCCCAGAACTTCTCCTGCATCATCTAGATGTGACGGTCCGGTTTCTGCAAGCCCACGGGTGGCTCATCAACTGGAAGAAGTCATCCCTGATCCCTGCTCAGAGCATGGTGCATCTGGGAGCACTATTGTACACTCACAACCAGCGGTTGCTCCTGTCTCAGGAGAAAGTCCTGAAACTTCAGGACAGGATTCGTTGCTTCCTATCTCGTCCGCAAGTGTCGATACATTCGGCGATGCAGGTGCTGGGCCTCATGGTGTCAGCATTCGACATGGTGGAGTATGCTCAATTTCACTCTTGCCCTCTCCAGAGGCTGATTCTAGCCAAATGGGACGGCCTGCCTCACCGAAACAGGTCTCAAATGATCTCATTGACTCCGGAGGTCCGTCTGTCGCTGCTCTGGTGGATCCGGGACCAACAACTGTGCAGGGGCCATCCCTTCTGGATATCCGACTGGGTCCTGTTGACGACAGATGCCAGTCTAAGAGGTTGGGGCGCGGTGCTGGAGCAATACTCCCTTCAGGGGCGGTGGACCAAGTAGGAGTCCCTCCTCTCGATCAATATTCTGGAGTTGCGGGCGGTCTTCAATGCCTTGAACCTAGCCCAGCATTTAATTCAGAACCGTCCTGTTCAAGTACAGTCGGACAACACCACCACAGTGGCTTACATAAATCACCAAGGCGGCACTCGAAGCCGCCTAGCAATGAAGGAAGTCTCACGGATTCTACAGTGGGCAGAACGCCATCTACCGGCCATATCGGCAATATTCATTCCGGGAGTCCTGAATTGGGAAGCGGACTTTCTCAGTAGTCAGGACGTGCATGCCGGCGAGTGGGGCCTCCATCCAGAAGTGTTTCAACTCCTAGTGGAAGGGTGGGGCCTTCCAGACGTAGATCTGATGGCGTCTCGACACAATCACAAGGTTCCGGTCTTCGTGGATGCGCTGGCGGTACCGTGGAGGTTTTGGCTGCCGTACGTGTTCCCTCCGGTGTCACTCCTGCCCAGGGTAATTCGGAAGTTCAAGCAAGAAAAAGGAATTCTGCTTCTCATAACTCCAGCGTTGGCCAGACAGCACTGGTTCTCAGACCTGCAAGGCCTATCGTCAGAGCGTCCAATTCTACTTCCACAACGCCCAGACCTCCTCGTTCAGGGCCCATGTGTCTACCAGGACCTAGCCCGGCTGTCTTTGACGGCGTGGCTCTTGAAGCTTCCGTCTTAAGGGCTAAAGGGTTTTCTGAGGCGGTCATTCAAACTATGTTGCGAGCCCGGAAACCGGCTTCGGCTCGGATTTACTATAGGGTCTGGCATTCTTACTTTGTTTGGTGCGCATCTAACAATTATGACGCTTCCAAGTTTAGTATAGCCAAGTTGTTGGCTTTTCTTCAGCAGGGCCTGGACTTAGGCCTGCGCCTGGCCTCCCTCAAGGTCCAAATATCTGCCTTGTCGGTGTGGTTTCAGAGAAAAATTGCGCCACTACCTGATGTGCATACCTTTACTCAGGGCGTGTTGCGTATCCAACCTCCCTATGTCCCGCCTGTGGCTCCTTGGGACTTGTCGGTGGTTTTGGAGGCGTTACAAGAGTCTCCGTTTGAACCTCTTGGTTCAGCTGACCTTAAGTGGCTTTCCCTTGAGATGGTGTTTCTGCTGGCTATTGCTTCAGCTAGAAGAGTGTCAGATTTGGGTGCCTTGTCCTGTAGTTTCCAATATCTGATATTTCACCTAGAGATGAGCGGGTTCGGTTTCTCTGAATCCGAACCCGCCCGAACTTCATGGTTTTTTTCACGGGTCCGAGCAGACTCGGATCCTCCCGCCTTGCTCGGTTAACCCGAGCGCGCCCGAACGTCATCATGACGCTGGGTAGAAATTGCATGCGGGGGTAAAGGAATAAAGACGTTATTATTAAGGATATGCTACAGGCCGCCTGGTATTAATTAATTTACACGGGTCCGAGCCATACTCGGATTCTCCCGTATGGCTCGGCTAACCCGAGCGCGCCCGAACATCATTATCCCGTTGTCGGATTCTCGCGAGACTCGGATTCTATATAAGGAGCCGCGCGTCGCCGCCATTTTCACACGTGCATTGAGATTGATAGGGAGAGGACGTGGCTGGCGTCCTCTCCATTTAGATTATAAGAGAGAGAGATTTACTGGAGCTTAGGACTAGGAGGAGTACTGTAGAAGTGTAGAGAGTGCAGAGAGTTTACTAGTGAGTGACCACCAGACAGTGCAGTTTATTTAATATATCCGTTCTCTGCCTGAAAAAAGCGATACACACAGTGACTCAGTCACATACCATATCTGTGTGCACTGCTCAGGCTCAGCCCAGTGTGCTGCATCATCTATATATATTATATATCTGTCTGACTGCTCAGCTCACACAGCTTATAATTGTGGGGGAGACTGGGGAGCACTGCAGTGCCAGTTATAGGTTATAGCAGGAGCCAGGAGTACATAATATTATATAGTGAGTGACCACCAGACAGTGCAGTTTATTTAATATATCCGTTCTCTGCCTGAAAAAAGCGATACACACAGTGACTCAGTCACATACCATATCTGTGTGCACTGCTCAGGCTCAGCCCAGTGTGCTGCATCATCTATATATATTATATATCTGTCTGACTGCTCAGCTCACACAGCTTATAATTGTGGGGGAGACTGGGGAGCACTGCAGTGCCAGTTATAGGTTATAGCAGGAGCCAGGAGTACATAATAATATATTAAAATTAAACAGTGCACACTTTTGCTGCAGGAGTGCCACTGCCAGTGTGACTGACCAGTGACCTGACCACACTGACCACCAGTATAGTTAGTAGTATACTTATATTGTGATTGCCTGAAAAAGTTAAACACTCGTCGTGTGACTTCACTTGTGTGTTGTTGTTTTTTTTATTCTATAAAAATAAAACTCATTCTGCTGACAGACAGTGTCCAGCAGGTCCGTCATTATATAATATATAATATATACCTGTCCGGCTGCAGTAGTGATATATATATATATTTTTATATCATTTATCATCCAGTCGCAGCAGACACAGTACGGTAGTTCACGGCTGTGGCTACCTCTGTGTCTGCACTCGGCAGGCAGTCCGTCCATAATTGTATACCACCTAACCGTGGTTTTTTTTTCTTCTTTATACATACATACTACTACGACATCTCTTTATCAACCAGTCTATATTAGCAGCAGACACAGTACAGTACGGTAGTTCACGGCTGTGGCTACCTCTGTGTCTGCACTCGGCAGGCAGTCCGTCCATAATTGTATACCACCTAACCGTGTTTTTTTTTTCTTTCTTCTTTATACATACATAGTTACATAGACATCTCTTTATCAACCAGTCTATATTAGCAGCAGACACAGTACAGTACGGTAGTTCACGGCTGTGGCTACCTCTGTGTCTGCACTCGGCAGGCAGTCCGTCCATAATTGTATACCACCTAACCGTGGTTTTTTTTTCTTTCTTCTTTATACATACATAGTTACATAGACATCTCTTTATCAACCAGTCTATATTAGCAGCAGACACAGTACAGTACGGTAGTTCACGGCTGTGGCTACCTCTGTGTCTGCACTCGGCAGGCAGTCCGTCCATAATTGTATACCACCTAACCGTGTTTTTTTTTTCTTTCTTCTTTATACATACATACTACTACGACATCTCTTTATCAACCAGTCTATATTATTAGCAGCAGACACAGTACAGTACGGTAGTTCACGGCTGTGGCTACCTCTGTGTCTGCACTCGGCAGGCAGTCCGTCCATAATTGTATACCACCTAACCGTGGTTTTTTTTTCTTTCTTCTTTATACATACATAGTTACATAGACATCTCTTTATCAACCAGTCTATATTAGCAGCAGACACAGTACAGTACGGTAGTTCACGGCTGTGGCTACCTCTGTGTCTGCACTCGGCAGGCAGTCCATAATTGTATACTAGTATCCATCTCCATTGTTTACCTGAGGTGCCTTTTAGTTGTGCCTATTAAAATATGGAGAACAAAAATGTTGAGGTTCCAAAATTAGGGAAAGATCAAGATCCACTTCCACCTCGTGCTGAAGCTGCTGCCACTAGTCATGGCCGAGACGATGAAATGCCAGCAACGTCGTCTGCCAAGGCCGATGCCCAATGTCATAGTACAGAGCATGTCAAATCCAAAACACCAAATATCAGAAAAAAAAGGACTCCAAAACCTAAAATAAAATTGTCGGAGGAGAAGCGTAAACTTGCCAATATGCCATTTACGACACGGAGTGGCAAGGAACGGCTGAGGCCCTGGCCTATGTTCATGGCTAGTGGTTCAGCTTCACATGAGGATGGAAGCACTCAGCCTCTCGCTAGAAAAATGAAAAGACTCAAGCTGGCAAAAGCAGCACAGCAAAGAACTGTGCATTCTTCGAAATCCCAAATCCACAAGGAGAGTCCAATTGTGTCGGTTGCGATGCCTGACCTTCCCAACACTGGACGTGAAGATAATCTGTGAGGAGGGGGATGTACACGGTGATATATCGGAGGGTGATGATGAGGTGGACATCTTGCCTCTGTAGAGCCAGTTTGTGCAAGGAGAGATTAATTGCTTCTTTTTTGGGGGGGGGTCCAAACCAACCCGTCATATCAGTCACAGTCGTGTGGCAGACCCTGTCACTGAAATGATGGGTTGGTTAAAGTGTGCATGTCCTGTTTTGTTTATACAACATAAGGGTGGGTGGGAGGGCCCAAGGACAATTCCATCTTGCACCTCTTTTTTCTTTTCTTTTTCTTTGCATCATGTGCTGATTGGGGAGGGTTTTTTGGAAGGGACATCCTGCGTGACACTGCAGTGCCACTCCTAAATGGGCCCGGTGTTTGTGTCGGCCACTAGGGTCGCTAATCTTACTCACACAGTCAGCTACCTCATTGCGCCTCTTTTTTTCTTTGCGTCATGTGCTGTTTGGGGAGGGTTTTTTGGAAGGGACATCCTGCGTGACACTGCAGTGCCACTCCTAGATGGGCCCGGTGTTTGTGTCGGCCACTAGGGTCGCTAATCTTACTCACACAGTCAGCTACCTCATTGCGCCTCTTTTTTTCTTTGCGTCATGTGCTGTTTGGGGAGGGTTTTTTGGAAGGGACATCCTGCGTGACACTGCAGTGCCACTCCTAGATGGGCCCGGTGTTTGTGTCGGCCACTAGGGTCGCTAATCTTACTCACACAGCTACCTCATTGCGCCTCTTTTTTTCTTTGCGTCATGTGCTGTTTGGGGAGGGTTTTTTGGAAGGGCCATCCTGCGTGACACTGCAGTGCCACTCCTAGATGGGCCCGGTGTTTGTGTCGGCCACTAGGGTCGCTAATCTTACTCACACAGCTACCTCATTGCGCCTCTTTTTTTCTTTGCGTCATGTGCTGTTTGGGGAGGGTTTTTTGGAAGGGACATCCTGCGTGACACTGCAGTGCCACTCCTAGATGGGCCCGGTGTTTGTGTCGGCCACTAGGGTCGCTTATCTTACTCACACAGCGACCTCGGTGCAAATTTTAGGACTAAAAATAATATTGTGAGGTGTGAGGTATTCAGAATAGACTGAAAATGAGTGTAAATTATGGTTTTTGAGGTTAATAATACTTTGGGATCAAAATGACCCCCAAATTCTATGATTTAAGCTGTTTTTTAGTGTTTTTTGAAAAAAACACCCGAATCCAAAACACACCCGAATCCGACAAAAAAAATTCGGTGAGGTTTTGCCAAAACGCGTTCGAACCCAAAACACGGCCGCGGAACCGAACCCAAAACCAAAACACAAAACCCGAAAAATTTCAGGCGCTCATCTCTAATTTCACCGTGACTGGGCGGTTCTTACGACTCGTCCCGGCTAGCTACCTAAGGTGGTTTCTTCGTTCCACCTTAATCAGGAGATTGTAGTTCCGGCACTTGTTTCTCCTGATCTGTCTCCCAAAGCTCTCCGTATCTATGTGAAGAGAACTGCTCCTATTAGGAAATCTGATTCTCTTTTTGTTGTGTTTGGGTTTCACAAACGTGGCTGGCCTGCTCACAAGCAAACTCTGGCCAGATGGATTAGAATTGTGATTGCACATGCTTATGTGAAGGCTGGTCTCTCTGCTCCTGATCACATTAAGGCCCATTCTACTCAGTTTGTTGGACCTTCTTGGGAGGCCCAACGGGTGCGACCCTTGAACAATTGTGCAAGGCGGTTACGTGGTCCTCTGTGAACACGTTCATAAGGTTCTATGCCTTCGACACTGCCGCTTCCCAGGATGCTTCCTTTGGACGCCGGGTTCTTGTGCCCGCTACAGTGCGTCCCCTCCCATAAGGAACTGCTTTAGGACATCCCCATTGTCCATTCCTTGTGGAGCCCAGTGTACCCCGCAGCAGAAAACGAGTTTTATGGTAAGAACTAACCTTTGTTAAAACTCTTTCTGCGAGGTACACTGGGCTCCACAAGGCACCCACCCTGACGCACTTAGCTTCTTTGGGTTGGTATGGCATTAGCCGCTGACACGTCTCCTGTCGTGAGAATGCAGTGTTGTGGCTACTAACCGTTGTTGTCTCTGTTTCCTGCTACTGCATTGGACTGGTTATCTAAAAAATATATACACAATAATGAAGCGCTGTCCAAATCAATGTATATTTAAAACATAAAACATTTATTTAACCAATAAATGACAAACATATATCACACGGCCGGTGTTTTCCTAATATATATCTCACTTACAACATATATAATATATAATGTAGTATAGCCACTCCGGAGTTAATAAGCTTATTTAGTGCACAAGATGTTAGTAGCCATTAATCATGCCATAATAGAAGGCTTGGAATCATCAGAAAAGTTCAAAGCATGAAACTCATTCAGCTGATAGAGGTTAATAAAGTTCAAAGCACGGAACTTATTAGTGTAAAGCGTATTAGTGCAGGAATCTCTTTGCTTCAATAGATCCACTGTAACAGCTTTTAGTAGAATAGTTATATACTTAACAGTCCAGCGTGGCCACGCTTATTAAGCAGCAACTCTGCGTGTCTTCAGACCTGGATGGTGATTAAACGGGGTGACGTCTCACTCCTTAGACTCCTAGCCGGTCCTCACGCTTGTGGTGCTGTTTATAAATGGCAATTGATCCCAGCCGAGGATAGCACTCCTCTAACGCATTTCCCCGCCTATGTGCGACTCGGCGGCTTCCTCAGAGAGAATGAATGAATAGTAGTGTATTACACTGCTCTGTTTTTAACAGGAAACAGGCGCCACCTTCTCTTTCCTGTTTCCATAGCTCACGCATGCGCACTCTGTGCGTTCCAATTATGCGTTCCGTCATTAGTTTCAACGGTTGTCATGGTATCATTTCCTGTTTATGTCTGCCGTTATTATGTATCTATTGGTGTTTCCCCGTTATTATAAATCTCCTTTATGTGGCGTTTGTTAATAGGAATCACTTATATCGAATTAAGAGACAGACGTAAATAAACTAAACAACCATAAAACTTATATTATTAAACTATATATCAAACATCATAGCAATTTTCCCATACCGCTGATATGTTCAACCTGATCTTAATTAACATTAAAAAATAATTTAAAAAATGGTTTTTAAGAAACCAAATATAAATAAATAAATAAATAATTAATTAATTAGATAGAGTAAAATAAAATACTCAGAGGCTTATATGGCATCAACAATAAGTGATCCATATTTCGGAAGAAATATATATATATATATATATATATATATATATATATACGCGTATACATATATATATATAAATGTATAAAGGAGGAAGATATGCATGCATATAATATAGTACATCACATTTATAAGGAAAGAGTTCTCTATAAATACCTCTCATATAGACAAACGTAACGAGAGATACCAAAACCAATTAACTATCAATTAGCCGATCAATTAATTCATGTATCAACACCATGAGAGTAGTATATGAGTATATATATTTAACTTATATGTACTTAATTTATATGTTATTCAGTTCAGTCTAATTACTCAATTTAATTTTATCACTTGAAGATATCAATTCATTTATTCCACCATTCATTATAATCTTTATGACTAGTTGTTCAATTCATATATTATTTAATTCATATATTATTTAATTCCACCGTATCGTTTAATCCTTGCGGCTTTAGTGTGCATAGTCTAAATATCCAAAAGGCTTCACGTCTACATAACATATTGAAGCGATCGCCCCCTCTCTGTGTCACTCCAATTTGATCAATACCCATGATCCTAATCTTATCAATGAATGATTATAATGAATGGTGGAATAAATGAATTGATATCTTCAAGTGATAAAATTAAATTGAGTAATTAGACTGAACTGAATAACATATAAATTAAGTACATATAAGTTAAATATATATACTCATATACTACTCTCATGGTGTTGATACATGAATTAATTGATCGGCTAATTGATAGTTAATTGGTTTTGGTATCTCTCGTTACGTTTGTCTATATGAGAGGTATTTATAGAGAACTCTTTCCTTATAAATGTGATGTATTATATTATATGCATGCATATCTTCCTCCTTTATACATTTATATATATATATATATATATATATGTATACGCGTGTGTGTATATATATATATATATATATAGTCTTGGAAGATCCTGCACTCTCATCAAAAATAATAACGACGGCGGGTGCTCCTAATGACCTGAGAGGCCACCAATATACCACAACAACCACCTAGGTGGAAGGTGCACTCACGCCCAGAAATTAGTCTCTGAAGTCACTTGTAAATTCAGTATATTTTTATTCGGGTTCACTGTTGATGCCGTATTTCATCGACGTTTCGGTCCTTATGCGGACCTTTATCAAGATTGGCACTTAAATCACCTATACAATCAGAAACAGTTACAATTAATATGTATAAGAACCCAGATTTATTCAACACCAACACCACCAGTGCCTCCCAGGCCCTGAAGACTGTCACAAAAACCAGAAAACGTATTAAAAAGCTGTTTTTTTATATATGTAAAAAAGAGATACTTGGAAATAATCCACGTGTGATGAAAGAGACACCTCCACCGTTAGGACTATCTGTTTAGATAGGCAAATGATTACCTGGACGGCAAGCCAGATCACTCAGATGTGTGGAATGGCCTTCAAAGTTGGCAACATGCCTGATCACATAATGAAGTTAAAAAGCCTATAACGTAGGGGAAGCTGCAAGGCGTAGTCACCTATTAGATAAATAACAGAGTAACTACACCATAAGAAAATACACTAACAACGTCATTTTGGAAAAGATCATACCTAGTTACATGTAGAAATAGCTCATGGCAGCTTGTGGGCTCTGTACATGTGTCAGACACTCAGTCTGTAAGGAGGCACAACAGGAAAAAATAATCACCAACCGTAATCATGTGTCAGAAGGGAGCTGCAGGAGAACCATACTCACTGCTCAAGTGTCCAGAGCCAAATGGAAGCTGCATAAAGTTCAGCCTCAGCTGAGCACTATTTAAGGATCAACCACAGGAAGTGCCAATTAGGGAGATTAGTATAAACCCAGTCTCTCATTAACTGATCACCTCTCAGATAACTAACTCAGACCAACTGGGAAAAACGTTACAGGGTTCACAGGACAGGCAGTGGCTATCGCTAACGCACGGCTACTTAAATGAGTGTATTTTAACGATTTAGAAGGGCAACTGCCGGAGACGCGTCTTTTGCGTTCCACCGACCGGAACACCATGCGTTCCATTCCGCGGAAGTGGCGCTGGCCAGAAGTCTCTGCGTTCCACTCGCGGAAAGAACCGTAATTAGGCTTATCCACTGGCTAATGTTTAAAGGAGGTGTACAACCTAGAGGGGGGTGTTCTCAGAGAATGAACACTCCCCCAGGTGGAATCATCAATGTACAGGTTCACTCATAGCTCACAGGGACTCGGAGGTATACCGGAGGTCTCCTCACGTATAATCCTGGATTAACCTATGTGTAGCCTGTCAATCACCACAGAAGAAAAAGAGTGCAAATGTAAATAATGATCCATAATATGAAATGTCAAAAATGTCAAAAATGACATAAGAGGGCACCAGATCAAATGACCACAACTCACCCTACGCATACAAACTAACATATATCTGATCAATAAAGGCAAATTGAATACTGATGTGAGTGTAATATCTTTATAGTAATACATTGGTATAATGTAGTAAAAGATTTTAAATAATAAAAGGGAATAGTGGGTGGTGTGGTCATTGAAATTGGTGGACCCTCGTGACTAGTATAGGACCTGGGAAGGCTCCGGGAAACAACAGAAAAATATATATAAAAAACATAAGCAAGGACGTATAAATAACTGTCCTTACTTTCTTAATCTCTATACATAAAAAGAACATACAAAAATGAAAAAAATAAAACATAGAACATAGAACATATAAAACACAAATCGAAACCCAGCCTGTATGTGCTGATTGTATCACAGTGCCCTATGTCCCTGAAACATACAAAGTGTGTTCCAAGGTATCCAATCAACTATGGCAAAATAAAATTCTAAGGAAAATATTAAGGGGGTTGGCCTCATTGAGGCCCTTTGGTGACACTGTATTGAGTTTGTGTATCCAAAAGCTTTCCTTCTGTTTAAGTAACAAGGTGCGATCGCCTCCACTAACAGGTGGCGGCACCCAGTCAATCAGCTGACACTTCAGGGCAGATACTTGATGTCTAACTGACAAAAAGTGCCGTGCTACCGGTTTGTCAGAAAAGCCCACATTGAGGGCCGTGTGTATGGATGACCGATGGTTTGCCATCCTGTCGCGAAAGGGACGCGCGGTTAGTCCGACATAACATAACCCACATGGGCACTTCAGAAGGTAGACGACATGATCCAGTCGACAGTGGAGATGATATCTGATGAAGATTTTTTTCCCTGTGTGTGGGTGATACAAAAAAGGACCAGTGATCATAGATCTGCACGTTGTGCACCCCCCGCAGGAAAAACTGCCAGGTTTGGCTTGCATAAGCTGGATTTGAGATGTGTTCTGTTCAGGGAAACAGAACACATCTCAAATCCAGCTTATGCAAGCCAAACCTGGCAGTTTTTCCTGCGGGGGGTGCACAACGTGCAGATCTATGATCACTGGTCCTTTTTTGTATCACCCACACACAGGGAAAAAAATCTTCATCAGATATCATCTCCACTGTCGACTGGATCATGTCGTCTACCTTCTGAAGTGCCCATGTGGGTTATGTTATGTCGGACTAACCGCGCGTCCCTTTCGCGACAGGATGGCAAACCATCGGTCATCCATACACACGGCCCTCAATGTGGGCTTTTCTGACAAACCGGTAGCACGGCACTTTTTGTCAGTTAGACATCAAGTATCTGCCCTGAAGTGTCAGCTGATTGACTGGGTGCCGCCACCTGTTAGTGGAGGCGATCGCACCTTGTTACTTAAACAGAAGGAAAGCTTTTGGATACACAAACTCAATACAGTGTCACCAAAGGGCCTCAATGAGGCCAACCCCCTTAATATTTTTCTTTAGAATTTTATTTTGCCATAGTTGATTGGATACCTTGGAACACACTTTGTATGTTTCAGGGACATAGGGCACTGTGATACAATCAGCACATACAGGCTGGGTTTCGATTTGTGTTTTATATGTTCTATGTTCTATGTTTTATTTTTTTCATTTTTGTATGTTCTTTTTATGTATAGAGATTAAGAAAGTAAGGACAGTTATTTATACGTCCTTGCTTATGTTTTTTATATATATTTTTCTGTTGTTTCCCGGAGCCTTCCCAGGTCCTATACTAGTCACGAGGGTCCACCAATTTCAATGACCACACCACCCACTATTCCCTTTTATTATTTAAAATCTTTTACTACATTATACCAATGTATTACTATAAAGATATTACACTCACATCAGTATTCAATTTGCCTTTGTTGATCAGATATATGTTAGTTTGTATGCGTAGGGTGAGTTGTGGTCATTTGATCTGGTGCCCTCTTATGTCATTTTTGACATTTTTGACATTTCATATTATGGATCATTATTTACATTTGCACTCTTTTTCTTCTGTGGTGATTGACAGGCTACACATAGGTTAATCCAGGATTATACGTGAGGAGACCTCCGGTATACCTCCGAGTCCCTGTGAGCTATGAGTGAACCTGTACATTGATGATTCCACCTGGGGGAGTGTTCATTCTCTGAGAACACCCCCCTCTAGGTTGTACACCTCCTTTAAACATTAGCCAGTGGATAAGCCTAATTACGGTTCTTTCCGCGAGTGGAACGCAGAGACTTCTGGCCAGCGCCACTTCCGCGGAATGGAACGCATGGTGTTCCGGTCGGTGGAACGCAAAAGACGCGTCTCCGGCAGTTGCCCTTCTAAATCGTTAAAATACACTCATTTAAGTAGCCGTGCGTTAGCGATAGCCACTGCCTGTCCTGTGAACCCTGTAACGTTTTTCCCAGTTGGTCTGAGTTAGTTATCTGAGAGGTGATCAGTTAATGAGAGACTGGGTTTATACTAATCTCCCTAATTGGCACTTCCTGTGGTTGATCCTTAAATAGTGCTCAGCTGAGGCTGAACTTTATGCAGCTTCCATTTGGCTCTGGACACTTGAGCAGTGAGTATGGTTCTCCTGCAGCTCCCTTCTGACACATGATTACGGTTGGTGATTATTTTTTCCTGTTGTGCCTCCTTACAGACTGAGTGTCTGACACATGTACAGAGCCCACAAGCTGCCATGAGCTATTTCTACATGTAACTAGGTATGATCTTTTCCAAAATGACGTTGTTAGTGTATTTTCTTATGGTGTAGTTACTCTGTTATTTATCTAATAGGTGACTACGCCTTGCAGCTTCCCCTACGTTATAGGCTTTTTAACTTCATTATGTGATCAGGCATGTTGCCAACTTTGAAGGCCATTCCACACATCTGAGTGATCTGGCTTGCCGTCCAGGTAATCATTTGCCTATCTAAACAGATAGTCCTAACGGTGGAGGTGTCTCTTTCATCACACGTGGATTATTTCCAAGTATCTCTTTTTTACATATATAAAAAAACAGCTTTTTAATACGTTTTCTGGTTTTTGTGACAGTCTTCAGGGCCTGGGAGGCACTGGTGGTGTTGGTGTTGAATAAATCTGGGTTCTTATACATATTAATTGTAACTGTTTCTGATTGTATAGGTGATTTAAGTGCCAATCTTGATAAAGGTCCGCATAAGGACCGAAACGTCGATGAAATACGGCATCAACAGTGAACCCGAATAAAAATATACTGAATTTACAAGTGACTTCAGAGACTAATTTCTGGGCGTGAGTGCACCTTCCACCTAGGTGGTTGTTGTGGTATATATATATATATATATTTCTTCCGAAATATGGATCACTTATTGTTGATGCCATATAAGCCTCTGAGTATTTTATTTTATTTTACTCTATCTAATTAATCAATTAATGAATTAATAATTAATTATATTTGGTTTCTTAAAAAACATTTTTTAAATTATTTTTTTATGTTAATTAAGATCAGGTTGAACATATCAGCGGTATGGGAAAATTGCTATGATGTTTGATATATAGTTTAATAATATAAGTTTTATGGTTGTATAGTTTATTTACGTCTGTCTCTTAATTAGATATAAGTGATTCCTATTAACAAACGCCACATAAAGGAGATTTATAATAACGGGGAAACACCAATAGATACATAATAATGGCAGACATAAACAGGAAATGATACCATGACAACCGTTGAAACTAATGACGGAACGCATAATTGGAATGCACAGAGTGCGCATGCGTGAGCTATGGAAACAGGAAAGAGAAGGTGGCGCCTGTTTCCTGTTAAATACAGAGCGGTGTAATACACTACTATTCATTCATTCTCTCTGAGGAAGCCGCCGAGTCGCACATAGGCGGGGAAACGCGTTAGAGGAGTGCTATCCTCGGCTGGGATCAATTGCCGTTTATAAACAGCACCAAAAGCGTGAGGACCGGCTAGGAGTCTAAGGAGTGAGACGTCACCCCGTTTAATCACCATCCAGGTCTGAAGACACGCAGAGTTGCTGCTTAATAAGCGTGGCCACGCTGGACTGTTAAGTATATAACTATTCTACTAAAAGCTGTTACAGTGGATCTATTGAAGCAAAGAGATTCCTGCACTAATACGCTTTACACTAATAAGTTCCGTGCTTTGAACTTTATTAACCTCTATCAGCTGAATGAGTTTCATGCTTTGAACTTTTCTGATGATTCCAAGCCTTCTATTATGGCATGATTAATGGCTACTAACATCTAGTGCACTAAATAAGCTTATTAACTCCGGAGTGGCTATACTACATTATATATTATATATGTTGTAAGTGAGATATATATTAGGAAAACACCGGCCGTGTGATATATGTTTGTCATGTATTGGTTAAATAAATGTTTTATGTTTTAAATATACATTGATTTGGACAGCGCTTCATTATTGTGTATATATTTTTTGGAATTTTAGTGAGGTTGGCAGTGACCTCTTGGTGAATCAGCAGCCTTAAATCAGTGACTTTTAACATCATAGTAATTATTGTCAGCGCCCAGATATTTGTTGTACTATTTTTTTTTGGTTATCTAAAAACTGAGATCCTGTGCAGGGAGGTGGGGTGATATAGGAGGCGGGGCTATGCCTTCTGGGAAGAAGGTCAAAGCTTTGAGCCTGTTGGTGCATCGGATTAAGGCCCTCATTCCGAGTTGATCGGTCGCAAGGCGAATTTAGCAGAGTTACACACGCTAAGCCGCCGCCTACTGGGAGTGAATCTTAGCTTCTTAAAATTGCGACCGATGTATTCGCAATATTGCGATTACTAACTACTTAGCAGTTTCAGAGTAGCTCCAGACTTACTCTGCCTGTGCGATCAGTTCAGTGCTTGTCGTTCCTGGTTGACGTCACAAACACACCCAGCGTTCGCCCAGGCACTCCCACCGTTTCCCCGGCCACTCCTGCGTTTTTTCCGGAAACGGTAGCGTTTTCAGCCACACGCCCCTGAAACGCCGTGTTTCCGCCCAGTAACACCCATTTCCTGTCAATCACATTACGATCGCCGGAGCGAAGAAAAAGCCGTGAGTAAAAATACTATCTTCATAGTAAAGTTACTTGGCGCAGTCGCAGTGCGAACATTGCGCATGCGTACTAAGCGGATTTTCACTGCGATGCGATGAAAAATACCGAGCGAACAACTCGGAATGAGGGCCTAAGATCCTACTCTACACCCCATTGTCCATTCCTTGTGGAGCCCAGTGTACCTCGCAGAAAGAGTTTTAACAAAGGTAAGTTCTTACCATAAAACTCGTTTTTTTGTCATGTTGTACAGTGCCAGATACATATAATGCCCCAGTACAGTGCCACATACATATAAGAACACCAAAAAATGGGTGCCTCCACAGTGCCAGATACATATATGCTCCCAGTGCCAGATACACATGTCCCCAGTGCCAGATACATATGTCCCCACAGTGCCAGCTATGCCTCACAGTGCCAGATACACATGTCCCCACAGTGCCTGCTATGCCCCCAGTGCCAGATATGCCCCAGTGCCAGATGCATATGTGCCCACAGTGCCTGCTATGCACCCAGTGCCTGCTATGCCCCAGTGCCAGATATGCCCCCAGTGCCAGATACACATGTCCCCACAGTGCCTGCTATGCTCCCAGTGCCTGCTATGCTCACAGTGCCAGATATGCCCCCAGTGCCAGATACACATGTCCCCACAGTGCCTGCTATGCTTCCAGTGCCAGATATGCCCCCAGTGCCTGCTATGCCCCCAGTGCCTGCTATACCTCCAGTGCCTGCTATGCCCCCAGTGCCAGATATGCCCCAGTGCTTGCTATGCCCCCAGTGCATGCTATGCTCCCAGTGCAGATACCGATGTCCCCACAGTGCCTGCTATGCCCCCAGTGCCAGATATGCCCCCAGTGCCAGATATGCTCCCAGTGCCTGCTATGCCCCCAGTGCTAGATATGCCCCCAGTGCCAGATATGCTTCAGAGCCTGCTATGCCCCCAGTGCAGATACACATGTCCCCACAGTGCCTACTATGCCCCCAGTGCCTGCTATGCCCCCAGTGCAGATACCCATGTCCCCACAGTGCCTGCTATGCCCCCAGTGCTAGATATGCCCCCAGTGCCAGATATGCCCCCAGTGCCTATGCCCCTAGTGCAGATACCCATGTCCACACAGTGCCTGCTATGCCCCCAGTGCCAGATATGCTCCCAGTGCCTGCTATACCCCCAGTGCTAGATATGCCCCCAGTGCAGATACACATGTCCCCACAGTGCCTGCTATGCCCCCAGTGCCAGATAGTGCAGATATCCAGCCTCACCTGCCTCACCCCACCGCACGTCACTGATATGCACCCACAGTGCCAGATATGCCCCCAGTGCCTGCTATGCCCCCAGTGCAGATACCCATGTCCCACAGTGCCTGCTATGCCCCCAGTGCCAGATATGCCCCCAGTGCCAGATATGCCCCTCCAGTGCCAGATATGCTCCCAGTGCCTGCTATGCCCCTAGTGCAGATACACATGTCCCCACAGTGCCTGAAATGCCCCCAGTGCCTGCTATGCCCCCAGTGCAGATACACATGTCCCCACAGTGCCTGCTATGCCCCCAGTGCCAGATATGCCCCCAGTGCCTGCTATGCCCCCAGTGCAGATACCCATGTCCCCACAGTGCCTGCTATGCTCCCAGTGCCAGATATGCTCCCAGTGCCTGCTATGCCCCCAGTGCTAGATATGCCCTCAGTGCAGATACACATGTCCCCACAGTGCCTGCTATGCCCCCAGTGCCTGCTATGCCCCCAGTGCAGATATCCATGTCCCCACAGTGCCTGCTATGCCCCCAGTGCCAGATATGCTCCAAGTGCCTGCTATGCCCCCAGTGCCAGATATGCCCCCAGTGCTAGATATGCCCCCAGTGCCAGATATGCACCCACAGTGCCAGATATGCCCCCAGTGCCTGCTATGCCCCCAGTGCAGATACCCATGTCCCCACAGTGCCTGCTATGCCCCCAGTGCCAGATATGCCCCCAGTGCCTGTTATGCCCCCAGTGCCAGATATGCCCCCAGTGCTAGATATGCCCCCAGTGCCTGCTATGCCCCCAGTGCTAGATATGCACCCCCAGTGCCTGCTATGCCCCCAGTGCAGATACACAAGTCCCCGCAGTGCTCACCAGACCCCCCCCCCCCTCCCCCCGTTCCGCTCCCCTCCGCTCACCGCGCTGCTGCTGCTTCTCTCCGGCGGTGGTGTCTCTCTTGAATTAGGCGCCGGTCCGTGAGCCAATCAAAGCTTGCGGTCCGGCAGCCAATCAGGAGCCTTAGCTGCCGGTCCACGAGCACTGATTGGCTCACGGGCCATTGCCGAATTGAAGCGAGACACCGCTGCCGGAGAGGTGTGCGTGTGTCTGAGAATTGGGGGCAGCGGTGGCCAGGAGCCGGCCGAGCCGCATGCGGCTCAAGAGCCGCGGGTTGGCCACCGCTGTGCTAGATAAATGAGAAGTAGAATCCTATTGGTTGCTATGGGCAACATCCCATCTTAAATAGAACTCCCATCTTAGTAAATTTACCCCACAGTTTCCCCACAGAGTACTTTAGAGAGACACAGAGTATAAGGAGCCAGCCACACAGCGCCCCAATAGGCAGTTATTATGATAAATGCCTGGCGCTGACTGAATAACCTCAATAGATTACACCAGGGATGGGGAACCTTCGGCCCTCCAGCTGTTGCTGAACTACACATCCCAGCATGCCCTGCAACAGTTTTAGCGTGGCCAAATAGCAAAACTGTAGCAGGGCATGCTGGTATGTGTAGTTCAACAACAGCTGGAGGGCCAAAGGTTCCCCATCCCTGGATTACACAGTGAAATATAACACTCTTGTCTAATACACCCTGGTACTGCAGAGGATATCTGGAGTGAATAGGAGGGCAGCACTCCCTGTCAGCATCTCTGTAGTGTAATCTGCAGGGAGAAAATGGTGCTGGTGAGTGCTGGTTCCGCTCTGAGGAAGAAGCCCCGCCCCCTGTAATGGCACATCTTCCAGCTGCTGAGATTATACTCGCCTGAAGTAAATGTGGTTGCTAACAGTGGGATTAGCCCCTGTTAGCCTCTGTATACCAGTGTAAAGTCTGTGCGCTGGCTCAGGGCGCACCTCACAGCGCCGCTCATTGTACCGCTGAGCCCCCCGGAGCGCAGCTTCACAGGGCTGCACTCCAACCCTTATGCCACCATTCTCACCGGCGACCCGCTTACCGGGGCCCCGGCGTCATACTGACCACTCCATCTTCTGGCTCTGTTAGGGGGTGGCGGTCGTGCTGTGGGAGTGAGCGGTCGCCTGGTGGGCTTGCAATCATCACCCTCAGGAGCTCAGTGTCCTGTCAGTGGAGATAGGAGCCATTAACCTCTAGGGTTGGATCCTACTCCCCCCTAAGTCCCACGAAGCAGGGAGGCTGTTGCCAGCAGCCTCCATGTACCTAACTCTTTTAAAAAACAATAAAACTAGTCTAAACTCCAAGGAGCTCTCCTAGCTGTGACCGGCTCCACCGGGCACATTTTCTAAACTGGGTCTGGTAGGAGGGGCATAGAGGGAGGAGCCAGCCCACACTATTAAACTCTTAAAGTGCCCATGGCTCCCAAGGGACCCGTCTATACCCCATGGTACTAATGTGAACCCCAGCATCCTCTAGGACGTAAGAGAAATACTGCTAGTGCCTGCATGATAATGTACTACTGTAGGTTAATAACAGGAATTCCCTATATATACAGTAATACACCATAGTCCTATGCGGTTTAATGTAACATGTGTATAACATACTTACCGACACTCCCACAATCTGCGGGGGGCTCCCGTTTCCTCGGTAAGTGTCCCGCTACTCCGGAGAGCCCTCCCAGTCCCCCGGAATACCCCAGCCCTGAGTGTACTCATTACCGCGCATGCGGGAGTCCAGACACAATGGGGCGGAGCTTGAGAGCCGGGGTGGGCAGCATAACCGCGGCGCAGAGCATAGTATACATTAATCAGTGCAGGGCAGACATGAAGACAACTTTGCTGTGGCTGCAACAGATCACTCCCCCTGTCCGCCTCCTCCCCCTGCACACCGGGACTGGGAGCAGCTGGAAGTTTGGAGGGGGAGTGATGGGGGAACTGGCAAAGCGCTTTGGTGGGAAGAGTGAGTTTAGAGATGGCTGGGAGCTCGGAGGAAAGGCAGGATAAAAGGTAGGAGTGTCTGTCTGTGACCTATGTGTGTAGTCTGCCATCACTGACGTGTGTGTGTCCTATGTGTGTAGCCTGCCATCACTGGCCCCAGTGTGTGTGTGTCCTATGTGTGTAGTCTGCCACCACTGGCCCCAGTGTGTGTGTGTCCTATGTGTGTAGTCTGCCACCACTGGCCCCAGTGTGTGGCCTATGTGTGTGTCCTATGTGTGTAGTCTGCCACCACTGGCCCCAGTGTTTGTTTAGAAAGGGTTAAGGATTATAGTTGAAATATAAATGCTAAATATCCAGCACTGTAAAAAAACATCTATACTTGAATTGATCATCAACTACAATGGGATACACAGGTGCAAAATACTGGTGTTATATGTCTATAGATATGTGTAACATATGGCTATAGATATGTGTAACATTTGTTTTCCATATGTGATATATATATATATATATATATATATATATATATATATAAAATTTTAACATATGTATACTGTTTGCACAGAGTTTGGCTGGACAATGTGTGAATGAATTAATATTGGTCAATAGGTACAAGGGCTGCAACTAGCAGTGTGCCAGCAGTGCCTGGCACACAGCGCATACGCAATGTGGGCACAGGACCGCCGGCAGCACCCACACGGCCATGCCGCCACCTCCTCACTAGCCTGTCTACTTGTCACACAAGTAGCCAGGTGTTATGCACACCAGTGCCTGCAGGAAAGTACTGGTGTCAGAACTGTTATGCACTCCAGTGTCTGCGGGAATGTACTGGTGTTTGAACTGTTATGCAAAACAGATGGACTCACAGACAAACTGGGGGATATGACATAATGTACACAGAAGGTGATAGGGTAACAAAATACACACAAAGTGAACAGAGAAGCCCAGAGGCTAAGGAACTGGGTATCTCCCTTGTATTAGAACTGCTCAGATGGAAAAGCAAGATGTTGTGTTTTAATACGTAGAGAACCCGAAATGCTGTTGCTAAGGGCAACAGCAAAACCCTAAAGGGTTACCAACGGGTGTGGCAGTAAACTCCTTGGTCAGAGATGGAATGATAGACACAAGGAGAATCTCCACAATCCTAATTCTCACTTGCAGTGCACAGGTTTTAGCTTACTGCCACTAAACTGACCCCTGACACCTAGCACAGTGAGACAGGATTAGACAGGCAAGTCTTAGAATACAGCCGCAAACTTGCTAAGTTCACAGAGTAGTAACAGAACCCCAGCAAGCTAAACGACTGACTCCAGTCTTACTGCTAGGTCTGGATTGGCAGAGTGTAATACCAAATCCCCAGGCCTATTTGCAGTAAGCAACAAACAAATACAAAGCTACACAGTACTGGCTAACTTTCATGAACTGACTAACCAACAAAGATTCAGCAGCATCTGCTTTCCCTGAAAAGAGGCCTTATAAAGCAGGTGCTGTCCACGCCCCACTCAGACCTCACAGACTGTGAGCACAAAAACCAGCACCGGATCCCCTGCCGTGCACAGAGCCTATAACCACTGCACAGCAAAAGACCCGAACCGGAGTATCAGCTGCGCTCAGGTTACTCCACTAGCACTTGTCTCCCGGTTGCCATGACGATGTGGCAGCACAGGGCAGGAGACCCTAACAGTACCCCCCCTCTGACGAGGGGTCAAAGAACCCCTACCACCGGGTTTATCGGGGAACTGCGAGAAGAAAGAGCGTATCAGTCTGGGGGCATGAAGATCACAACTGCGCACCCACGACCGCTCCTCCGGGCCATACCCCTTCCAGTGCACCAAAAATGACAGCCGACCCCGAACCACCTTGGAGTCAAGAATCCTTTCAACAACAAACTCCCTCTGGCCACGTATCAGAAGAGGGGAAGGTCTTCCACTGGAAGAAGGATTACTAATCGCCCGTTTTAAAAGGGAACAATGAAATGTTTTATTGATACCCAAAGAACGGGGCAGATCTAACTGAAATGCCACCGGATTGATAACCCTGGTGATCTTATAAGGGCCGATGAACCGGGGCCCTAACTTATGAGATGGCTGTCTCAACTTCAAATTCTTGGTAGACAACCAGACGAAGTCTCCTAATTTGAAGCTGCAGGGTCTTTTCCGCTTATCAAAAACCCTTTTGGTCACTAATGACACAGACACAAGGGCTTTCTTCACTTTCCGCCAAATACCTCTAAGGACCGAAACCACAGAGGAACCACCAGGCGTGGAGTCCAGGGGGTCAAAAGAATTGGCCTTAGGATGATGCCCATACACACAAAGGAAGGGAGAGATCCCTGTAGCAGAGTGAGCCGCGTTGTTATAGGCAAACTCCGCCATGGACAGATGAGCAACCCAGTCAGTCTGACACTTGGAGACATAACACCTGAGGAACTGCTCCAAGGACTGGTTCACCCTTTCAGTCTGCCCATTAGACTGCGGATGGTAGCCTGACGACAAGCTGACAGAAATCTGGAGATCGGAACAAAATGCCCTCCAGAATTTGGCCACAAACTGGGATCCGCGGTCAGAGACCACATCAAGTGGCAACCCGTGGAGACGCACAACATGCAGCATAAATAATTCAGACAGGCGTCTGGCTGATGGCAGCCCAACCAGTGGAACGAAGTGCGCCATCTTCGAAAACCTGTCAACGACAACCCAGATGGCTGTCACCCCCGAGGATTTGGGCAAGTCCACCACAAAATCCATTGAAATGTGGGTCCATGGCTTAGATGGGATAGAGAGTGGATGTAATGGGCCAACAGGAACCCCTCTAGGAGTCTTATTTCGGGCACAGATGTCACATGCCCGAACCCACTGATCCACATCCTTAGCCACCGAGGGCCACCACACCGCCCTAGATAGCAACTCCCGAGTTCTGGCAATACCCGGGTGACCTGCCGACTTCTTGGCATGGAATTCCAGGAACACTCGCTGTCTTAACCTAGGAGGCACAAACAAAAGACCTACCGGAAGGTCTGGAGGAGCCTGCTCCTGTGCTCTAAGGACTAATGATAAGAGGTCCTGGGTAATGCTAACTTTAATACATGATGGGGAAACAATGGGCAACGGCTCCTCGGTGGTCTCCTGGATTGGAGCAAAACTCCGCGAGAGAGCATCAGCCTTGATGTTTTTTGACCCAGGGCGATATGTTATCAAAAAATTAAAGCGAGCAAAAAACAAAGCCCATCGTGCCTGCCTGGCATTGAGACGCTTCGCTGACTCTAAATATGCCAGATTCTTATGGTCAGTGAGAATTGAGACCACAAACTTAGCCCCCTCAAGCCAGTGTCTCCACTCCTCGAGTGCATCCTTAATAGCCAACAATTCCCGGTTACCCACGTCATAATTCATCTCGGCAGGCGAAAATTTACGGGAAAAGTAAGCACAGGGATGAAGGCGATTATCAGACACTCCCATCTGAGAAAGCACTGCCCCAATACCCATCTCAGAGGCATCCACCTCCACCACAAAAGGACGCTCTGGATCTGGGTGTCGCAGCACCTTGGCCGAAACAAATGCCCTTTTGAGACGGGCAAAAGCCGCTTTAGCCTCACAAGACCAGTGAGCAACATCCGCCCCTTTCTTAGTGAGTGCCACCAAGGGCGCCACTATAGACGAAAATCCAGCGATAAATCGTCTATAAAAATTTGCAAAGCCCAGGAAACGCTGAAGCGCCTTCAAACTAGTGGGCTGCACCCAATCCAGGACTGCCTGTACCTTGGAACCCTCCATTTGGAAACCTTCTGGGGAGATAATATATCCTAGAAATGCGATTTGCTGAACTTCAAATTCGCACTTCTCCAGCTTCGCCCCAAGCCGGTGGTCTCTGAGTTTCTGGAGGACTAAGCGTACATGCTTCCGATGTTCCTCCAGGGAATGGGAGAAGATTAGGATGTCATCTAAGTATACAACTAAGAATCTATCCAAATATTCCCTGAGCACATCATTCATGAAATCCTGGAAGACTGCCGGGGCATTACAGAGCCCAAAAGGCATCACCAAATATTCATAATGCCCTGAGTGGGTATTAAAGGCAGTCTTCCATTCACCCCCCTCTCTTATTCGGATTAGATTGTACGCACCGCGTAGGTCAATCTTAGAAAAAATGGTGGCAGTACGAAGCTGGTCAAACAAGACCGAAATGAGAGGCAGTGGGTATGAGTTTTTAATCGTGATACGGTTCAATTCCCTGAAGTCGATGCAGGGTCGCAACGAACCGTCCTTTTTACCCACGAAGAAGAACCCCGACCCAACTGGAGACTGTGAAGGTCTGATAAATCCCTTAGCCAAGTTCTCCTGAATGTACTCTGCCATAGCCTGAGTCTCAGGACGTGACAGGGAGTACAACCTGCTCTTGGGAAGCTTAGCATTTGGCAACAAATCAATGGCACAGTCATAGGGGCGATGGGGAGGTAGTACCTCTGCAACTTTTTTGGAGAACACGTCCGCAAAATCTGCATAACACCCTGGCAATCCTGGCAAACTTAGCTGCGAGAGCCTGACTGGAAGGCTCAAGCAACTCCTGAAACAATCAGTACCCCAACTAAGAATCTCCCCAGAGACCCAGTCAAATTGAGGATTGTGGGTCCTTAACCAGGGTAACCCCAACACCAATGGGGCAAAAGTACAGACAGTCACATAAAAGGACAATTTTTCAGAGTGTGTGGCTCCAATAAACAAAGAAATCTGGCTAGTGCAAGAGGTAATTTTACCTTGGGATAATGGTTCCCCGTTTAACCCACAAATCTCAATTTCCGATGCCAAGGGTACTAAGGGAACAGAGTGTTTCAGGGCGAATTGGCGGTCCATAAAAACCCCGTCGGCCCCACTGTCCACAAAGGCCTCAGTCTTGACAGTTTGACCGAGGATCTTCAAGGTCACCGGAATGATAAAAGTCTTCTTGGGAAATTCTGACTTCTGGCCTGACAGGATATTTCCCATCACCCTCAGGCCCTGAAGTTTTCCGGCTTTTCTGGGCATGATACTACCACATGACCTTTATTCCCACAGTACAAACACAACCCCTGCTGTCTCCTCCGCGTCTTCTCACGCGAGGAGAGGCAGGTAGCCCCAATCTGTATAGGCTCCTCAGAAAATTCCTCAGAGTCTGAGGTTCCCTTGGGAAGGAAGGAAATCTCAGTCTCCCTTTCAAGCCTACGCTCTCTCAGCCGTCTATCCACCCGGATGGATAACTGCATGAGCTGATCCAAGCTATCAGGCAAGGGATATTGTACCAGTTGGTCCTTTATCTGGTTAGAAAGACCTCTTCGGTACTGGTGTCTCAGGGCTGGGTCATTCCACTGGGTATCATGGGCCAACCTCCGAAACTCCGTACAGTAAACCTCAACTGGCCTTCGCCCTTGCTTAAGGATCGAAATCTGAGCCTCGGCTGAGGCCGTCTTGTCAGGGTCATCATACAACATGCCCAGTGCCGTAAAAAAAGCATCAACACTTTTAAGCGACGGACAGTCAGGCTGCAACCCATATGCCCAGACCTGTGGGTCTCCTTGTAGCAAGGAAATCACTATGCCCACCCGCTGAATCTCCGACCCAGAAGACTGAGGCCTAAGCCGGAAGTATAGCTTGCAGCTCTCCTTGAAACAAAAGAACTGCGAGCGATCTCCAGAAAAACGATCCGGGAGATTTACTTTCGGCTCCTTAACCCCTGCAGGTGCTGCTGCTGCGGGAGCTCCGCCAGCAGCCTGGGAGGTGTGCATTTTAATGGACAAATCATTAAATTGTCGAGTCAGGACCTGCACCTGATCGACCACCTGTTGCAACGTATTTTGAGGGGTATGCTCCATATTCCCACAAAATTTCAACAGGAGTATTAGGCTGCTGAATATGTTATGCACACCAGTGCCTGCAGGAAAGTACTGGTGTCAGAACTGTTATGCACTCCAGTGTCTGCAGGAATGTACTGGTGTTTGAACTGTTATGCAAAACAGATGGACTCACAGACAAACTGGGGGATATGACATAATGTACACAGAAGGTGATAGGGTAACAAAATACACACAAAGTGAACAGAGAAGCCCAGAGGCTAAGGAACTGGGTATCTCCCTTGTATTAGAACTGCTCAGATGGAAAAGCAAGATGTTGTGTTTTAATACGTAGAGAACCCGAAATGCTGTTGCTAAGGGCAACAGCAAAACCCTAAAGGGTTACCAACGGGTGTGGCAGTAAACTCCTTGGTCAGAGATGGAATGATAGACACAAGGAGAATCTCCACAATCCTAATTCTCACTTGCAGTGCACAGGTTTTAGCTTACTGCCACTAAACTGACCCCTGACACCTAGCACAGTGAGACAGGATTAGACAGGCAAGTCTTAGAATACAGCCGCAAACTTGCTAAGTTCACAGAGTAGTAACAGAACCCCAGCAAGCTAAACGACTGACTCCAGTCTTACTGCTAGGTCTGGATTGGCAGAGTGTAATACCAAATCCCCAGGCCTATTTGCAGTAAGCAACAAACAAATACAAAGCTACACAGTACTGGCTAACTTTCATGAACTGACTAACCAACAAAGATTCAGCAGCATCTGCTTTCCCTGAAAAGAGGCCTTATAAAGCAGGTGCTGTCCACGCCCCACTCAGACCTCACAGACTGTGAGCACAAAAACCAGCACCGGATCCCCTGCCGTGCACAGAGCCTATAACCACTGCACAGCAAAAGACCCGAACCGGAGTATCAGCTGCGCTCAGGTTACTCCACTAGCACTTGTCTCCCGGTTGCCATGACGACGTGGCAGCACAGGGCAGGAGACCCTAACACCAGGCAGCGCTGCAGCTTCCTGTCCCTCCTTATGCTCCGGCCCTCCCGGCTTGTCCGCAGCGTCTGAAGAACACCAGACACATGTAAAAGGGCTGGCTGGTGGAAGCTGCTGCTCCGGATCAAAACATAAGTATAACACACACATGCGTAAAAGGGGCTCTACCTGGCATAATGTGTAAAAGGGGGCTCCACCTGATGTAATGTGTAAAAGGGTGCTCTACCTGGCATAATGTGTAAAAGGGTGCTCTACCTGGCATAATGTGTGATGGGCTCTGCCTGGCGTAATGTGTAAAAGGGGCTTTACCTGGCATAATGTGTAAAAGGAGCTCTACCTGGTGTGATGTGTAAAAGGGGGCTCTAGATGGCATAATGTGTAAATGGGGGCTCTACCTGGAATAATGTGTGACAGCCTGGCGTACTGTGTAAATGGGAGCTCTGCCTGGCGTAAAGTGTAATAGGGATCTCTACCTGTAATAATGTGTAAAAGGACCTCTACCTGCTATAATGTACATAGTAAGGAATACTGTGTGGCATAATTTGAATAATGGAGACTACTGTGCGACATAATATGAATTGGCATTATTTTTGTGACCACACCCATTTCATTTTACACTCTTTCAGCACACCCAGTTGTATGCAGATGGGTCTAAATGCATTAGTAGATAATCTGTGAAGTACAATAGGGTTTCAATATTGGTACGTGTGTGTGTGTGTGTGTGTGTGTGTGTGTGTGTGTGTGTGTGTGTGTGTGTGTGTGTGTGTGTGTGTGTGTGTGTGTGTGTGTGTGCATGTGTGTGTGTGTGTATGTAGGCTGGCACTGCCCATGTGTGTGTTTGTAGGATGGTACTGCCCCTGTGTGTGTGTACGGTGGCAGTATCTACTGTGTACCACTGTAGGCACGCTCATAGGTGGAACTAGATATGCCCTTTAGCGGGAGCATTACATGTCCACTCAGCAGCGTTCCGCGAGAACTCTCATAATGTATAGAATCTCCCTGAAACTGGTTTCAAAAAGTAGGCAAGTATGGTATATAATGTATAACTCAAGTGCACAGTCTGGAACCTGATCACTAGTGGAGGATGTGGGGCCCATCGGAGGTTTCCCCTGTACCCTGCCCTGTGGGTCAGTCCGACCCTACTTTATATATAGGGTTCACTACGATCTGCCGGCGGCCGGCCTCCCGGCGACCAGCATACCGGCGTCGGGAGGCCGGCCGCCGGCTTACCGACAGTGTGGCGAGCGCAAATGAGCCCCTTGCGGGCTCGCTGCGCTCGCCACGCTACGGGCACGGTGGCGCGCTACGCGCGCCACACTATTTTATTCTCCCTCCAGGGGGGTCGTGGACCCCCACGAGGGAGAATAAGTGTCGGTATGCCGGCTGTCGGGCTCCCGGCGCCGGTATGCTGGTCGCCGGGAGCCCGACCGCCGGCATACTGAAGACCACCCTTATATATACACTGTATTTCCACAATAAGATCTATTGAATGATGTGACCAGTGACCAGTTTTCAACATTCCAATAGTGTAACTGTAATCTTGTAGTACAGTTTAAGTCTCCCATATCCAAGATGACAAAACATTTTGAGTGTGACTGAGATATTGACACCTTTGCTTTCTGAATATTCAGTGTATACAAACTGTTTTAGCCAAAAAATTATTACAAATACTGTATAAAATGACCTTCAGGCTAAGTGTATAAGATGCACACAGAAGTTGAGTATCTGCACACTCAATTATATATTACTGATATTGTGAGTGTATGTGAATCATCATCATACCATCACTGGTCTGAACCCCTTTTCCCCTATATGAGACAATGCTTAATATGGCAAGGGGGTGCTGTCAATTACAGTATGTAAACAATAAGGTTGAGGGAGAAAAAAGAGAAGAAACTGTATGGTTGACGCACTGGAAAAGAATGCTTTATTTTAAAACGTAACCTTTATTAGATATGTATTAAATTATGAATTATTACCCTAACTACAGTGAAACATAAGAGTTAAAATCAGACAGACTAACATATATGTGAAACCTTAAAGATAGGAAATTGTGAATAAAGAAATTTAAAAGGCGTGTCCGCGTGTATTCTATACGTATGATACTGATAAGATTATTATATCTATTCAAATGAATCCGAGAGGGTCAGTTTTGTCCTATGTATACCTATTTAACCACCAGGTTTATCTCATAGAAATTGGCCACAAATATAAAGGCTGTGAATATCACTCGGTGTATATGTACACATTAATTTCACTAGAGAGAGGTTTAGATACTGTATGTCGCTAATTATCACAATATGTCTTGGTATATTACATTCACGAACCAGGCTCGGCTGGGGAGTAAGTATCTCTTTCAGACAAGGTAAGTATTAGTTCGCATTCACTGTCTCAGCTGGAGAGTAGGTATCTCTTTCAGACAGGGTAGGTATTAACTCGCACTCATTATCTCTATTCATGCACAAATACACATTTTTGGGGCATGTGTGAGGGGAAAGGTTGTATTAGGGGGTATAGCAATCCCAAATCTCATGTGGATCTTTAAAGGATGTAGCAATCCCTAATTTTTATCCAATAATCCACATGTATTACCAACCTAATTATATTCTACATATTCCATTATACCAGACCAGCTTAAAATCTTTCTCTATTGGAATATTTTATTAATAAATGTACAGCTGTGTCGTTCAATGAGATTGCGCTCCTCTAGGAATATGTATCAACCCCATATATCATGACCATTATAGTGTTTCATAATGTGATTGTGCAGATGGTAACTGATATCTAAACACAGTGGTGCTAATAGAATTTGTAGCCTCCACAATTTCTACACTCTCCCAATGATATTCACTATATTGCTCAATCGATGCAAATAGCTACTTTTCAATTCTGAATATTTACCAAGTTGTTAGCTACAATGTAATAGGTTACACTCATATTGATTCAGTATTATATCAAATCAGATAGCCGCCATCTGGTTCTTAATGTTTTCTATAGTATATTATGACTATGTTCCTACAAAATTAATAACACATGTGGTGCAGCTGATGTGTGCCGTGGTTAGCGTATTATCCTGCATACACAGTCACTTTTCTCTTATTCAATACATTTTGTTCTTTTCAATAGGAGTCAGCCAATATCAGCATATAGTATCTAATACATCAGTTGCTATCAGTATATAACACTTAAAGTATTTCTTGCAAACTCTAGCGTTTGTCAGCATATGGTGTTCAGATCAGCAGCTGATGTCAATTTAAATGCTTAGAGTCTTTATTTATAGACTCTGATAGTAAGTATCTTATCCTCAAGTATGTAATATTGAGAGCATCAGCAGCTGTCAGCAGGTGGTGTTTGAAACATTAGTTGCAATTTGTGTTACTGATTATCCTATCTTCTAATGCAAGCAGCCGAATACAGTTTCTCTAGTGGATAACCACCCTCATGATATAAGTATCTCTACGTACTATAGCAGAATATATCTAATACACATTTGTTTTATAACATGTCTAATACACGCGGGCACGCTCAGCCCTACACGCGTGTTTCACTGCACTGAACGTCAGCTTCGTCAGGAAGCAACACGAGCGCCTTCCCTGAGCGTAATTAAATCAGATTTGTCTCATCCAATCATCGTGTTGTGAGTGGTCACGTGCAGCCGCCGGCCAATGGGCCGCGGTCACGTGATTCCATTCTCCAATCACAGCCCACACATCACGGTCTGTGTTGTATCCATGAGACGGGGATCTCGTTCTCACTGCGCCCTGATGTCTGTATAAGTTAAGGCAGCTTTGCTTATTTGCTGCTGACGCAATTCTAATTAATCCCAATTTGGGCTCTATATTGTCCCCACCTCATGTCATGTGTCAGTAGTCTATCGCACCTAATCAGCTTCTTTATGCCCACACTCATATTTCGGTATTCAAATCAATAAACTGATGTATATGCAGGTCTCCTGGTTAGTATACTGGTGTGGGACTCTCTTATATGAGTGGTCCGGAACATGTATTTTTCATACTGAAGCTGTGAGACTTACTGTGATACATATTAACCATTTAAGATGTGGCTCTAAATTCTATGAATATCTCAAAAACACCGCACTGGTATAACGTAAAGGATGTGTGGACAGCCTAAAGAGTAATAAAGGACTTGTTATGATGATTTTAATGCATACACATTCTCATCCTCTTATTGCCTTTATTCAAGTACAGTGGTAAATCTGGTTAGGTTAAGTTGTAATTTGAGAAGAAAAGGAGAAGGAGTCAGCCTGACTCTAAAGGTGGTTAATAATCAGACAAGAGTACATCATCCATCGGTGATGCCTAGTTTGTCGTAGTAGTGAGAATATTTATGTAAATCATTTATGGGGGTACAATCACCCATAATGATATCAAGTTCCACATAGAAGTGAATACATTTCAAAATTAGGTGTCTGTTTGGATTCTTTGTGCATCCTAGAAAACCCCAATGCATAGCTTAATATATTAGGTAGGCAGATACTTACAAATTTATTTTCTCTTTTATAACAGTGTGACCCCCCATCTGATGGTATCAATTCTCCATATAGAGAGATATACGTGACTAGAATCTATATACATTCTCTGTGCCTCCTGAAAACCCAGTGTATAGATTGATTCAATAGGTAAAAAGATATCAATTTCTGACTAATTATATACTCCAGAATATTTATTTGTCACGTGATAGAATCTATTCTATTGCAACAGTAAATGTTGTCAAGGAGTGGGTATAAGGTTACTCGTATCCGTATTTTTGAGGCATCAGTGTAAATTGGTCTATGGAACTATACTTGGTCACTAGGTCTATTCCTAACTATATTTATGTATTTATATTTTAGAGTATCAGCTCTAATAGATGTTGGTTGAAATATATACTATCTACTGTTAGTTAGATGGTAGTCTAGATAGGACTATGGTCTAGGTAATTTTCCAGAGAATATCCAGTTATAGTCCCTGTTATTAAAATAATTTCCTATGTCAAAGGAGCAAGATGAACAACACATCTATCTGCTAAATCTTATGAAAGGTGACATAGTTGTGACAGAACTCACTGTGCTCACTAAGGATGGATTGTGATTTATTGTGAACCACAAATGTATAGTGAAGCGTTTAAACACCTCACATATGTGCACAAGATTACGTGTGCCGCAGTTGGGCTATTAATTATTAAGTGCTGAGAGTAAAATTGCTAAAAATAAAACGTGAATAACCACCCCACAACAAACAAAAATATCAAATTGTGCAAAGGAAAACAACAAGGAAAAAATTGTGATGTTTGGGCACTCAGATGTGCCAGTGAAACATTATGTGTATGTCTCAGAAAGTATAGTGAAAGGGTAATAATACCAATATTACACAGTGACGTGACATTTAAATGATGTGTTGATAAAAAAATATTATCTTTTCCAAAATACTTGATTCTTTTGTGACTGCCCCTACTAGAGATGTATGTTAATCTGGATAATGCGGATTATTTCAGGAAAGAAGTATAGCTATTGGATTCATTCATCCCATGTGGGTGGATACTGTTTAGCAGGAAGATCATTTTTGTCTCGAATTTCAATAGTTCTTGATCCAGATCTCCCCCTCTGATGCCAAGTTGTACATGTTTGATACCAAACGCCTTGAGACCTGTCGGATCTCCATTGTGATAATTAAGAAAGTGTCTGGCTACCGGTGACAGTGTTTTAAACCTGGTAGCATCCTTCTTAGCATTACGAATGCTTCCGATGTGCTCTAGAAGTCTAACCTTCAGTGGTCGTGATGTCTTACCAACATACTTTTTAAGGCATGGGCATTCAAGATGATATACAACACCTATTGAGGTGCATGTAATTCTGGTGTATATTTCCCACTTTCTATTGTATTTATCAAAAAAATACTTAGTGGGAATCATGCATTAGCAGGCCTTGCAATTACCACAAGGGAAAGATCCTTTCTTTTCTCGTTCGTTCGACCTGGGTTTAGAGAGATGACTGTGTACTATTCTGTCACGTAAATTTCTGGACCTTCTCCAACTGGTCAGTGGTTTGTTGGGGAGTATTCTGGATAAATCATCATCTGTCTGAAGGACTGACCAGTGTTTCTCCAGAATATGATTGATCTCCTGCCATTGTGTATTAAAGGTTCCCACATACCTAATGGGTTCTTCCTGTTTGTTTTTAATTTTGGGTCTTAACAGAGAATCTTTTGGGTATGTTTCAACTTCTTTGGTGGATTTCTTTATCAGTCTGTTACTGTATCCTCTTTTTTTGAAACGCTCACTCAGTTCGTTCTGCCTTATACGGAAAGTGTCTTCATCAGAACAATTCCTCTTTGTTCTTAGTAATTCCCCTTTGGGGATTCCTCTGATGGTTGCCGGGAGATGGGAACTTGTTGCATGCAACAAACTGTTAGTAGCTGTTGGTTTTCTGTAAAGGTCCGTGGATATGTTCCCCTCCTCATCAATATGGATGGTAATATCCAGGAAGCTGATTGAGCTCTGACTTGCTTCCAGGGTCAATTTAAGGTTAAGGTGGTTGGTATTCAAGATGTCAATGAATCCGTTTAACTCTTTTATTGTGCCTTCCCATAATATTAAGATATCATCGATATATCTCAGATACACCAGTATGTTATTGGTGTATCTTTCCAGCGGTTCTTGGAAGACCACCTCCCTCTCCCACAACCCCAGGTAGAGGTTGGCGTACGTGGGGGCACAAGCCGTCCCCATCGCCGTCCCTCTAACCTGGAGGTAGTGGCGCTCATCACAAGTAAAATAATTGTGAGATAGCAGAAATTCCAAAAGTTCGACAAAAAAAGTCATTTCGCTCATTCTGGGCCTCCATATTTAGAAAATATTTAGTAGCATCGACACCATGTTTGTGATCGATGCTTGTATAAAGACTCTCTATGTCACATGCCATACTCCCGGATTGACATTGAGATTGTTTAATTTGTTTAGGACATCCATTGTGTCCCGTATATAGGAAGGTAAAGTCAACACATGTTTGCGGAGGTGGTGATCCACATAGATGCTCGCATTCTCCGTAAGGCTACCCACCCCAGATAGGATGGGTCTGCCTGGGGGCTTCTTCTCGTTTTTGTGTACTTTAGGTAGAAGGTACAATGTTGGCGTCTTTGGTTTGCTCATTTTCAAGAAATCGTAGTCCTTTTTAATTATGACATTATTATTATATGCTGTCTGGACAATATTGTTATATTGCTGAAGAAACGTGTTAGTAGGGTTAAAGTACAGCTTCTTATAACAATTCACGTCACTCAGTTGTCTCTCCAACTCTTCCAGATACATGGCTCTTGGCCATAGTACTATATTGCCGCCCTTATCTGAGGGCTTTATAATAGTATCTTGCCATTTGGTGATTTAATTTAATGCAGTTCTTTCCTCTCTATCCAGATTGTCAGTGTGGATCCTATTCCTTGAGTATAGTGTATCCAGATCTTTGGATACAAGTCTCTGTAAAACTTCCACTTGGGGACAGATTTTAGTATCTGGGAAGAATTTGGATTTCTTTGTGATTCTTGATCTATCAGCTGCCTGATTCATGTTAGTTTGAATGGAATCAGATTCAGATGTTAATTCATCCAGCATCTGTAGAGCAGGGAGATCGGTGGGATCTAGTCCAGCGGGAAGTTCTTCCAAATTCCGTAATATAGAAGAATCTCCAGCATCAGTATTGTCTGTTATGGGATTCGCTTGTTTGTGTTCATAATTGGAGAAGAATTTTTTGAGGAGAATTTTTCTGGTGAACAACTGAAGGTCCTTCTCACACTCAAAGCGATCTAGTTTTTGTGCTGGGAAGAAGGATAACCCCCTTCTTAATACAGATGTTTGGTTGGGGGTAAGCGTTCTTTCTGTGAGGTTAATAATTTTTAGATCATCCATTTTTTCATCCAAGTTAGCATCAGGTTGATCAATCACTTCCTGTATGGTCTCCTCTCCCTTGGTTCCTCTCGCCAGTCCAGTGTGTCTCTTTTTATTCTGCCTCCTCCTGCCCCTCCTGATTTTTCGCCTTCCATGGCCGTATTGGGTCTGGAGTATCTTGGGGCCTTCTCTAAAAAATCCCGCCTGAATGTCATGTTAGTAATCCCGCTGCTTGGGCCCTCACTTTCTGAGGAATCCATCTCAGATGTAGAGTAGTTGGATGCCCTATTGGTCCTATTGCGTTGGATGGATGAATTCCATTTAAATACCCTATTTGACGCGTAGTCCATTTTATCCCTCTGAAATTTTCTACGTTTCTTCTCAATTATTTCTTTCTCAAACTCTTCTACATCCTTCCTATATTTCTCATATCGTAACTGGAACTGTTCTAATGACTCAAAGTTTTTTAACTTTTCTCCCAATGAGGTAATTTCTTGGTTCAACTGAGTGAGTATTATCTCGTCATGTTTCATGAGGATTTTTATTAGTTCATTAGCACACTGAGTTAAAACTCCTTCCCATTCTATTCTGAGAGTCTCATTCGCTAATTCATAAGCCGGGAACAACTTAGGTCTCAGACCCCTTGGAATCAATTTATTACGTAGGTAATTTTCAAAAGTGCTCTTATTCCAACTCGTTTTGCTTTGCTTCATAAGGGCTGTTTTTAAGCTGTATAAATCATCGGTCCAATTTGGATCGTTCACTTCTTGTTGGTTAGGATTTAAATTGAAAATTGAATCAATGTCATTTTTAAGTTTGTCTCGTCTATTCTCTAAATCCTTTGTCAGGCTGAAAGTAGACATAATTATAAAGGAAAGGTGCTCGGGAAAGTTTGAATGAATATCTTAAAACTAATTGTGTTCAGAGGTGCTAGATACTGAGACAGGTTGGTCACTCAGACCAATAGAGATACACACAGAAGTTGAGTATCTGCACACTCAATTATATATTACTGATATTGTGAGTGTATGTGAATCATCATCATACCATCACTGGTCTGAACCCCTTTTCCCCTATATGAGACAATGCTTAATATGGCAAGGGGGTGCTGTCAATTACAGTATGTAAACAATAAGGTTGAGGGAGAAAAAAGAGAAGAAACTGTATGGTTGACGCACTGGAAAAGAATGCTTTATTTTAAAACGTAACCTTTATTAGATATGTATTAAATTATGAATTATTACCCTAACTACAGTGAAACATAAGAGTTAAAATCAGACAGACTAACATATATGTGAAACCTTAAAGATAGGAAATTGTGAATAAAGAAATTTAAAAGGCGTGTCCGCGTGTATTCTATACGTATGATACTGATAAGATTATTATATCTATTCAAATGAATCCGAGAGGGTCAGTTTTGTCCTATGTATACCTATTTAACCACCAGGTTTATCTCATAGAAATTGGCCACAAATATAAAGGCTGTGAATATCACTCGGTGTATATGTACACATTAATTTCACTAGAGAGAGGTTTAGATACTGTATGTCGCTAATTATCACCATATGTCTTGGTATATTACATTCACGAACCAGGCTCGGCTGGGGAGTAAGTATCTCTTTCAGACAAGGTAAGTATTAGTTCGCATTCACTGTCTCAGCTGGAGAGTAGGTATCTCTTTCAGACAGGGTAGGTATTAACTCGCACTCATTATCTCTATTCATGCACAAATACACATTTTTGGGGCATGTGTGAGGGGAAAGGTTGTATTAGGGGGTATAGCAATCCCAAATCTCATGTGGATCTTTAAAGGATGTAGCAATCCCTAATTTTTATCCAATAATCCACATGTATTACCAACCTAATTATATTCTACATATTCCATTATACCAGACCACCTTAAAATCTTTCTCTATTGGAATATTTTAATAATAAATGTACAGCTGTGTCGTTCAATGAGATTGCGCTCCTCTAGGAATATGTATCAACCCCATATATCATGACCATTATAGTGTTTCATAATGTGATTGTGCAGATGGTAACTGATATCTAAACACAGTGGTGCTAATAGAATTTGTAGCCTCCACAATTTCTACACTCTCCCAATGATATTCACTATATTGCTCAATCGATGCAAATAGCTACTTTTCAATTCTGAATATTTACCAAGTTGTTAGCTACAATGTAATAGGTTACACTCATATTGATTCAGTATTATATCAAATCAGATAGCCGCCATCTGGTTCTTAATGTTTTCTATAGTATATTATGACTATGTTCCTACAAAATTAATAACACATATGGTGCAGCTGATGTGTGCAGTGGTTAGCGTATTATCCTGCATACACAGTCACTTTTCTCTTATTCAATACATGTTGTTCTTTTCAATAGGAGTCAGCCAATATCAGCATATAGTATCTAATACATCAGTTGCTATCAGTATATAACACTTAAAGTATTTCTTGCAAACTCTAGCGTTTGTCAGCATATGGTGTTCAGATCAGCAGCTGATGTCAATTTAAATGCTTAGAGTCTTTATTTATAGACTCTGATAGTAAGTATCTTATCCTCAAGTATGTAATATTGAGAGCATCAGCAGCTGTCAGCAGGTGGTGTTTGAAACATTAGTTGCAATTTGTGTTACTGATTATCCTATCTTCTAATGCAAGCAGCCGAATACAGTTTCTCTAGTGGATAACCACCCTCATGATATAAGTATCTCTACGTATCTCTACGTACTATAGCAGAATATATCTAATACACATTTGTTTTATAACATGTCTAATACACGCGGGCACGCTCAGCCCTACACGCGTGTTTCACTGCACTGAACGTCAGCTTCGTCAGGAAGCAACACGAGCGCCTTCCCTGAGCGTAATTAAATCAGATTTGTCTCATCCAATCATCGTGTTGTGAGTGGTCACGTGCAGCCGCCGGCCAATGGGCCGCGGTCACGTGATTCCATTCTCCAATCACAGCCCACACATCACGGTCTGTGTTGTATCCATGAGACGGGGATCTCGTTCTCACTGCGCCCTGATGTCTGTATAAGTTAAGGCAGCTTTGCTTATTTGCTGCTGACGCAATTCTAATTAATCCCAATTTGGGCTCTATATTGTCCCCACCTCATGTCATGTGTCAGTAGTCTATCGCACCTAATCAGCTTCTTTATGCCCACACTCATATTTCGGTATTCAAATCAATAAACTGATGTATATGCAGGTCTCCTGGTTAGTATACTGGTGTGGGACTCTCTTATATGAGTGGTCCGGAACATGTATTTTTCATACTGAAGCTGTGAGACTTACTGTGATACATATTAACCATTTAAGATGTGGCTCTAAATTCTATGAATATCTCAAAAACACCGCACTGGTATAACGTAAAGGATGTGTGGACAGCCTAAAGAGTAATAAAGGACTTGTTATGATGATTTTAATGCATACACATTCTCATCCTCTTATTGCCTTTATTCAAGTACAGTGGTAAATCTGGTTAGGTTAAGTTATAATTTGAGAAGAAAAGGAGAAGGAGTCAGCCTGACTCTAAAGGTGGTTAATAATCAGACAAGAGTACATCATCCATCGGTGATGCCTAGTTTGTCGTAGTAGTGAGAATATTTATGTAAATCATTTATGGGGGTACAATCACCCATAGTGATATCAAGTTCCACATAGAAGTGAACTCTGATAATGTATAGAATCTCCCTGAAACTGGTTTCAAAAAGTAGGCAAGTATGGTATATAATGTATAACTCAAGTGCACAGTCTGGAACCTGATCACTAGTGGAGGATGTGGGGCCCATTGGAGGTTTCCCCTGTACCCTGCCCTGTGGGTCAGTCCGACCCTACTTTATATATAGGGTTCACTACGATCTGCCGGCGGCCGGCCTCCCGGCGACCAGCATACCGGCGTCGGGAGGCCGGCCGCCGGCTTACCGACAGTGTGGCGAGCGCAAATGAGCCCCTTGCGGGCTCGCTGCGCTCGCCACGCTACGGGCACGGTGGCGCGCTACGCGCGCCACACTATTTTATTCTCCCTCCAGGGGGGTCGTGGACCCCCACGAGGGAGAATAAGTGTCGGTATGCCGGCTGTCGGGCTCCCGGCGCCGGTATGCTGGTCGCCGGGAGCCCGACCGCCGGCATACTGAAGACCACCCTTATATATACACTGTATTTCCACAATAAGATCTATTGAATGATGTGACCAGTGACCAGTTTTCAACATTCCAATAGTGTAACTGTAATCTTGTAGTACAGTTTAAGTCTCCCATATCCAAGATGACAAAACATTTTGAGTGTGACTGAGATATTGACACCTTTGCTTTCTGAATATTCAGTGTATACAAACTGTTTTAGCCAAAAAATTATTACAAATACTGTATAAAATGACCTTCAGGCTAAGTGTATAAGATGTATATGAAACATAAATGCATTTTGTGTTTACACTTGGGTCCCATCTTCAGGATATCTCATGGTATGCAAATATTCTGAAATACGGAAAAATACGGAATCCAAAATACTTCTGTTCCCAAGCATTTTGGATATAAGAGACTCAACCTGTACAGCATTTGATAACTGTTACAGCTTAGGGCCCTCATTCCGAGTTGTTCGCTCGGTAAAAATCTTCGCATCGCAGCGATTTTCCGCTTAATGCGCATGCGCAATGTTCGCACTGCGACTGCGCCAAGTAAATTTGCTATGTACTTAGTAATTTTACTCACGGCTTTTTCATCGTTCTGGCGATCGTAATGTGATTGACAGGAAATGGGTGTTACTGGGCGGAAACAGGCCGTTTTATGGGCGTGTGGCAAAAAACGCTACCGTTTCCGGAAAAAACGCAGGAGTGGCCGGAGAAACGGAGGAGTGTCTGGGCGAACGCTGGGAGTGTTTGTGACGTCAAACCAGGAACGACAAGCACTGAACTGATCGCAGATGCCGAGTAAGTCTGAAGCTACTCAGAAACTGCTACGAGGTGTGTAATCGCAATATTGCGAATACATCGTTCGCATTTTTAAGATGCTAAGATTCACTCCCAGTAGGCGGCGGCTTAGCGTGAGCAACTCTGCTAAAATCGCTTTGCGAGCGAACAACTCGGAATGAGGGCCTATATTCAAGGCAGGTTTTTTTTTCCAACATTGTGTACGTGTCTTGTATGCATGTACGGCATTAGTAATATGTGGCCATCTGGAAAACATCCATAAAAGTATCTGGAAAACATCCATAAAAGCACCCATGACGTTCTATACACCTCAGCGTGAATAAGTATCTCTGCGTCTTTCAAAAATCCATGAAGAGCCCTTTAGGTGAAATGTCCTGTCAAACACAGGCTGTGTTTGAAAAATGACAGTTAGGAGCTGGTTGACTGGTCATTTATCACTGTGCTATTTATGACTCTCCAAGGCTTGATAAATCTGGACCAATGTTAGTTTATTATGCATCGACTTTTCTGTTTGGTAAGTACCATGCAGTAAATATCCCTGTTCATTTATTTACTTTTCAGAGTTTAGTCTGTTACCCTGTGGAGTTGGAACGAGGACCTAGAGGCTTTGGGTTTAGCCTCTGTGGAGAAAAGGAGTATAACATGGGATTATTCATTCTCAGCCTTGCAGAAGATGGTCTAGCAATCAAAGATGGACGCATTCATGTATGTAACAGTATAACAGTGTTTATGTAGTCATTAGTATGTCTCATCCCCAGTGTTCCTTTGGATAACTGGTATAATTGTTTATAGCTTGAATTTAATAGTACATGATGCTAGCTGTTTAGTCATACTGTGTATGGGATATTCCCTTTATTTACCAGAATGTGTTACTCTACAAAAATACGCCCACCATAGTCCTCTGTCTGTCTTTTGTGTGGTACAGTAGATACCTACTCTCCTGGAATATTGGGAGACAGCTCAATAATGTAGGCTAATCCAGAACTGAACTGTGACTTCCAAGGTGCTGGCTTCATAGTTAAATATTTCAGGACCTATTTATTAAGCTCTGATAAGATACATTGTAGAGACAGGGCTTTTTCTTTTTATTCACCTTATTATCACAAATGATTGGACATCCACTCTTCTGCATGGGAATCTTTATTATTTATTAAACAGTGCAACAGTAATTTCCCTGCTGCACTGCTTGGTTGTCGTCGGCATTGCCATAAATTTAACAGTACAAAAATAATCTTCCCTTCAGCTCTGCTTCACTATACAGCCTCTGGGGGCATGTGACCCATACAAACACTCTTTGGTATCGTTCTGTGCACAGTACTAACCTTTTCACCAGACATTGATGCTGGACCTGCCCCTGAGCGGCACTATATACACTTGTTGGGGGAGCTAGACACGCATGAAGCTGACATCCCCCATCAGCAGTGCCACTTACATGTGCAACAATATCGTGATATCCCCATTGCTGCAGATTACTATGGGTCTAATTCAGTCCTGATCGCAGCAGCAAAATCTTTCACTAATGGACAAAAGCATTTGCACTGCAGGTGAGGCAGATATAACATTTGCAGAGAGAGTTAGATTTGGGTGGGTTATATTGTTTCTGTGCAGGGTAAATACTAGTGATGTGCACCGGACATTTTTCGGGTTTTGTGTTTTGGTTTTGGATTCGGTTTCGCGGCCGTGTTTTGGATTCGGACGCGTTTTGGCAAAACCTCCCTTTTTTTGTCGGATTCGGGTGTGTTTTGGATTCGGGTGTTTTTTTACAAAACCCCCTCAAAAACAGCTTAAATCATAGAATTTGGGGGTCATTTTGATCCCATAGTATTATTAACCTCAATAACCATAATTTCCACTCATTTTCAGTCTATTCTGAACACCTCACACCTCACAATATTATTTTTAGTCCTGAAATTTGCACCAAGGTCGCTGGATGACTAAGCTAAGCGACCCAAGTGGCCGACACAAACACCTGGCCCATCTAGGAGTGGCACTGCAGTGTCAGACAGGATGGCACTTCAAAAAAATAGTCCCCAAACAGCACATGATGCTAAGAAAAAAAGAGGCGCAATGAGGTAGCTGTGTGACTAAGCTAAGCGACCCAAGTGGCCGACACAAACACCTGGCCTATCTAGGAGTGGCACTGCAGTGTCAGGCAGGATGGCACTTCAAAAAAATAGTCCCCAAACAGCACATGATGCAAAGAAAAAAAAAAGGTGCACCAAGGTCGCTGGATGGCTAAGCTAAGCGACACAAGTGGCCGACACAAACACCTGGCCCATCTAGGAGTGGCACTGCAGTGTCAGGCAGGATGGCACTTCAAAAAAATAGTCCCCAAACAGCACATGATGCAAAGAAAAAAAGAGGTGCACCAAGGTCGCTGGATGGCTAAGCTAAGCGACACAAGTGGCCGACACAAACACCTGGCCCATCTAGGAGTGGCACTGCAGTGTCAGGCAGGATGGCACTTCAAAAAAATTGTCCCCAAACAGCACATGATGCAAAGAGAAAAAGAGGCGCAATGAGGTAGCTGTGTGACTAAGCTAAGCGACCCAAGTGGCCGACACAAACACCTGGCCCATCTAGGAGTGGCACTGCAGTGTCAGGCAGGATGGCACTTCAAAAAAATTGTCCCCAAACAGCACATGATGCAAAGTAAAAAAGAGGCACACCAAGGTCGCACCACAGGTATAGAATGTAGATGGATAGTATACTTGACGACACAGAGGTAGGTACAGCAGTGGCCTTCCGTACCGTACTGCTATATATACTGGTGGTCACTGTGTCAGCAAACTGCACAACTGAAATGCACCACAGGTATAGAATGTAGATGGATAGTATACTTGACGACACAGAAGTAGGTACAGCAGTGGCCTTCCGTACTGTACTGCTATATATACTGGTGGTCACTGTGTCAGCAAACTGCACAACTGAAATGCACCACAGGTATAGAATGTAGATGGATAGTATACTTGACGACACAGAAGTAGGTACAGCAGTGGCCTTCCGTACCGTACTGCTATATATACTGGTGGTCACTGTGTCAGCAAACTGCACAACTGAAATGCACCACAGGTATAGAATCTAGATGGATAGTATACTTGACGACACAGAGGTAGGTACAGCAGTGGCCTTCCGTACCGTACTGCTATATATACTGGTGGTCACTGTGTCAGCAAACTGCAAAACTAAAATGCACCACAGGTATAGAATGTAGATGGATAGTATACTTGACGACACAGAGGTAGGTACAGCAGTGGCCTACTGTACCGTAATGCTATATATTATATACTGGTGGTCAGCAAACTGTGCAAATCTGAAATGCACCACAGGTATGGATGGATAGTATACTTGACGACACAGAGGTAGGTACAGCAGTGGCCTACTGTACCGTAATGCTATATATTATATACTGGTGGTCAGCAAATTGTGCAAAACTGAAATGCACCACAGGTATGGATGGATAGTATACTTGACGACACAGAGGTAGGTACAGCAGTGGCCTTCTGTACCGTACTCCTATATATTATATACTGGTGGTCAGCAAAATTATGCACTGTACTCCTACTATATACTGTCTACAATGCAGCACAGATATGGAGTGTTTTTCAGGCAGACAACGTATACTGGTGGTCACTGGTCAGCAAAACTCTGCACTGTTCTCCTCCTATATAATATTATACTGGTGGTCCCCAGTCCCCACAATAAAGCAGCACACTGAGCACAGATATGGAGTGTTTTTCAGGCAGACAACGTATACTGGTGGTCACTGTCAGCAAAACTCTGCACTGTACTCCTGCTATATAATACAGCTGCTCCCCAGTCCCCACAATTAAGCAGTGTGAGCACAGATATATGCAGCACACTGAGCACAGATAAGGAGCATTTTTTTCATGCGGATAAAACTGGTGGTCACTGATCAGCAAAACTCTGCACTGTACTCCTCCTATATTAATATACAGCTGCTCCCCAGTCCCCACAATTAAGCAATAAGTAAAGCAAGCACAAATATTTGCATCAACAATACACGGAGAGGACGCCAGCCATGTCCTCTCCCTAACATTTCCAATGCACGAGTGAAAATGGCGGCGACGCGCGGTTGCTTATATAGAATCCGAATCTCGCGAGAATCCGACAGCACCACAGGAAGAAGTTCTGAACAAAACTATCATGGCTATAGAACAAATGGATAGATCAACCTTATTAAAAGAAAAAGAAAATAAACAACACGCAAATAAATGTAATATGGCCTCTTGCACGACTTTTAATAGACAACACAGAAGGGTAGAAAACAATTAGGAATTGTTGGAAAATTTTACTCAAGGATGATACATTGGAAAAAATTCTTCCTGCAAGACTTAAATGTATTTATAAAAAGGCACCATCAATTAAAAACACACTAGTGACCAGCGCATTACCTATGGACAGAACAAGGTTATTACCCAGAAATAAGGGTTTTTATAGATGTTGTGACTGTAAAACATGTAAGGCAGGTGGGGGCCCCTCAAGTAAAATCACTGTATTTGAAACTAAGGGGAATAAATATGAAATCACATATTTCATCACATGCGATACAGCCTATGTTGTAGCAAGTGCAACATGGTATACATAGGTAAAACAAAAAGACAACTAAAAGTTAGATGGGCAAAGCATGTAAGGAACATTAAGAGAAGTTTCGATGGTCACCCTTTTTGAGCTGTGGCAAGAAGGTTTGCTGTGTCTGTCAGCGTAGTGTCCAGAACATGGAGGCGCTACCAGGAGACAGGCCAGTACATCAGGAGACGTGGAGGAGGCCGTAGGAGGGCAACAACCCAGCAGCAGGACCTCTACCTCCGCCTTTGTGCAAGGAGGAACAGGAGGAGCACTGCCAGAGCCCTGCAAAATGACCTCCAGCAAGCCACAAATGTGCATGTGTCTACTCAAACGATCAGAAACAGACTCCATGAGGGTGGTATGAGGGCCCGACGTCCACAGGTGGGGGTTGTGCTTACAGCCCAACACCGTGCAGGACGTTTGACATTTGCCAGAGAACACCAAGATTGACAAATTCGCCACTGGCGCCCTGTGCTCTTCACAGATGAAAGGTTCTCACTGAGCACATGTGACAGACATGACAGAGTCTGGAGATGCCAAGGAGAACGTTCTGCTGCCTGCAACATCCTCCAGCATGACCGGTTTGGCAGTGGGTCAGTAATGGTGTGGGGTGGCATTTCTTTGGGGGGCCGCACAGCCCTCCATGTGCTCGCCAGAGGTAGCCTGACTGCCATTATGTACCGAGATGAGATCCTCAGACCCCTTGTGAGACCATATCCTGGTGCGGTTGGCCCTGGGTTCCTCCTAATGCAAGACAATGCTAGACCTCATGTGGCTGGAGTGTGTCAGCAGTTCCTGCAAGACAAAAGCATTGATACTATGGACTGGCCCGCCCGTTCCCCAGACCTGAATCCAATTGAGCACATCTGGGACATCATGTCTCGCTCCATCCACCAATGCCACGTTGCACCACAGACTGTCCAGGAGTTGGCGGATGCTTTAGTCCAGGTCTGGGAGGAAATCCCTCAGGAGACCATCTGCCACCTCATCAGGAGCATGCCCAGGCATTGTAGGGAGGTTATACAGGCACGTGGAGGCCACACACACTACTGAGCCTCATTTTGACTTGTTTTAAGGACATTACATCAAAGTTGGATCAGCCTGTAGTGTGTTTTTCCACTTTAATTTTGAGGGTGACTCCAAATCCAGACCTCCATGGGTTAATAAATCTGATTTCCATTGATAATTTTTGTGTGATTTTGTTGTCAGCACATTCAACTATGTAAAGAACAAAGTATTTAATAAGAATATTTCATTCATTCAGATCTAGGATGTGTTATTTTAGTGTTCCCTTTATTTTTTTGAGCAGTGTATAATATGCATGTAAGTGTCATGAAGTTCAGTCATTTTGTATGTAATTTATGTATTTGTGTCACTTGTATTATTAGACGTGTATGTTATCTTATTGTAAATGGAATCCGGTTATTTATGAATACCCTTTTTCCATTAGAAGGGACTGCAGTTATATGTAATGGGACACCACTTTTTTATAGTTATTTATATTATTAGATATGTTACCATGACAATATTTTGTTTGAATGTGACATATTTCTATAGTCACGTGACCGCAAATGATAATGTTATTTTTTATAAAGTTTTATTGATACCAGCACATGATCAAACTAACTTTATCTATACAGCTTTGAAAAAAGCATGATATGTATAAACATAACCATGTGACCAGCATAACTTTATTGGTCATATTGTCACAGCCACACACAGGTGTTCCCTGTTTGCAGCTACACACAGTATGAGCTGTAGGCAGGGTAAAGATATAAATGCTAAATACAGTGTTTGTTTCGTATAACAAACAGACTATTTATTTACAGATTTGCTTTTAGTCACATGATTGCAGCAGGTCCTAATGTCAATTTTTGATTAAAGTTTTATTGAAGTGACCACTATACAACTTTATTGAGATATCATTGAGCAGACAATGGGTACAAACACCAAAATAACTTTATTGATCACATGGACATTGATAATGCTGCACACTGATTTATCCTCGCTTGCGGCTACACACGGACCCGTGTGAGCGGCAGCAGAGGAATAATCATAGATGCTGGTCATAATATGGTACTTTGGAGATAAATAATACACATTTATTGTGTTCACAAAATACAGGAAATTAATTTCCGGTGAGGTCACTTCCTGTTTTCAGGTATATAAACGCCATACTGGCTTACAGACACTCCACCTTGAAAAAGACACCTCTTGGTGTCGAAACATGTCGAAGGCGTGATTGGCCAGGGGCTTCCCATCCACGCCGATGTTTTGAGTATCAGTACGGTATACAGAACTAATACCCGGGTTCCATCACATGGTTTTGTTTGACGTGTCTATGCTTGATATATTTCTGGTACGGAGACTGGGAGAATCCCCTTTTTATATGTATATCACGTATTGTGATTAAATACTGTTTCTCTGACGTCCTAAGTGGATGCTGGGACTCCGTAAGGACCAAGGGGGATAGCGGCTACGCAGGAGACTGGGCACAACTATAAAGAAAGCTTTATGTCACAACTGAGGGTTTAGGCTGACGGGAGGAAGCCTCAGTTGTAGGGGCTGGAATGAAGTTAAACTTAGATGGTTTAATCAGACCCCTGGACATGTAAGTGTGGAAGGAAACCCGAAGGTGTGACCATGACAAGCAAGTTAAAAGTCAAATGAAAGTTTATTAAACAGACTCCGTATAATCACACAGTGTTCACAGTCAGTATTAGCAGTGGCAGATAATACAGTTCCTGGATCACTAAACCATAGAAGGTATAACAGGGCACTGGTAGGTTGCAGAACAGATGTTATAGTCCTTGGGTAGAATAACCTTACCAGGCCAGGCTGTAGTAGTGGAGAAAACCGAGGAACATGCCAGTAGGTGTATGAGATGATGCTGGTAACTGGAATGCACTGTAGGAGTCACTGGACGGAACCAGCCAGATGGTGGAGACACGGAGTTAAAACTGAAAGATGCTAGGGTGCGTGGAAACAGATGAAATGAAGAGTGGTTACCGGTGGTAGTGGATACTGCTGGTAAGTAGAAATCCGCTGGGAGAACACCGGCTCTTTAAGGAAGCTGAATTCTGTTGGAAGCAGGTTGCTGGAAACAGATGGGTTAATAGCTGCAAGCTTGGAAGCTGGAAGCAAACGAGATCAGCCACAGAGGATTGCAAAGTCAGGCTGCACCGCAGGATGGAAAGCAGGTGCGGGTCTCTTTGTGGATGCTGGAGACAGGAGCTGGAACCTGGAGAAACAAACCACAGGAGAGAGAGAGACTGGAACAAGGTATGACATTCAAAGCACTGACATCTATCTGGCCTAGACACAGGATACTTATACCTGCTGCTATGCAGGCATTGGCTAGGCAATTATGCAGATTCCAGAGATGGTGGATTGGAGGAATTGGAGCATGTGATCAAATCCAACATGGCTGCGCCCATGCTGGAACCTGGAGGGAAAACTGGTTTGTAATGAAATGTGCAAACATAGTGATAATGGCGGCGCCGGCCGCGGAGGACAGGAGACGCCAGACGACAGCTACATGCTGAGACACCTGGAGGGCAGCAGAGGCCGCGGCAGGCATGATACATGATTCTGAGAACCTGCAGCAATAACACAGTAACGGCAGCGGAGGCCGCAGAGGACGGGAGACGCCATGTTGGATTCAAACATGGCGCCGCTGTGGTAGTGTCTCAGAATGACAGGAGGGATGTGCAGAGTGTTGACACAGATGAGATCCGGATTTGGAACGCTGGGCCAGTCTTAGAAGACACCTAAACGGCAGGTAATGGCGTCCAGATACCCGGATCGTGACACTTTAGACTACTGGTGTGCACTGGCTCCTCCCACTATGACCCTCCTCCAGACTTCAGTTAGAATCTTGTGCCCGGCTGAGCTGGATGCACACTAGGGGCTCTCCTGAGCTCCTAGAAAGAAAGTATATTTTAGGTTTTTTATGTTACAGTGAGATCTGCTGGCAACAGACTCACTGCAGCGAGGGACTAAGGGGAGAAGAAGTGAACCTACCTAACAGGTGGTAGTTTGGGCTTCTTAGGCTACTGGACACCATTAGCTCCAGAGGGATCGACCGCAGGACCCGACCTTGATGTTCGTTCCCGGAGCCGCGCCGCCGTCCCCCTTACAGAGCCAGAAGCATGAAGAGGTCCGGAAAATCGGCGGCAGAAGACTTCGGTCTTCACCAAGGTAGCGCACAGCACTGCAGCTGTGCGCCATTGCTCCTCATGTACACCTCACACTCCGGTCACTGATGGGTGCAGGGCGCTGGGGGGGGGCACCCTGAGGGCAATATTACACACCTTGGCTGGCAAATATACACCATATATAGTCCCAGAGGCTATATAGGTGTAAATTAATACCCCTGCCAGAGTTTCAAAAACGCGGGAGAAGTCAGCCGAAAAAGGGGCGGGGCTAACTCCCTCAGCACACTGGCGCCATTTTTCCCTCACAGCTCCGCTGGAAGGAAGCTCCCTGGCTCTCCCCTGCAGTCTACAAGCTACAGAAGGGTAAAAAAGAGAGGGGGGGGGGCACTAAATTTAGGCGCAGTATATATATATATAGCAGCTATAAGGGGATATAATTCAGTTAGTCCCTGTATTATATAGCGCTCTGGTGTGGACTGGCATACTCTCTCTCTGTCTCCCCAAAGGGCTTTGTGGGGTCCTGTCCTCTGTCAGAGCATTCCCTGTGTGTATGCGGTGTGTCGGTACGGCTGTGTCGACATGTTTGATGAGGAGGCTTATGTGGAGGCGGAGCAAATGCCTGTAAATGTGATGTCACCCCCTGCGGGGTCGACACCTGAGTGGATGGTTCTGTGGAAGGAATTACGCGACAGTGTCGACTCCTTGCATAAAAGGTTTGACGACATACCTACTATGGGACAGCCGGCTTCTCAGCCTGTGCCTGCCCAGGCGTCTCAAAAGCCATCAGGGGCTCTAAAACGCCCGCTACCTCAGATGGCAGACACAGATGTCGACACGGATACTGACTCCAATGTCGACGACGATGAGACTAATGTAACTTCCAATAGGGCCACACGTTACATGATTGAGGCAATGAAAAATGTGTTGCACATTTCTGATGTTACCCCCGGTACCACAAAAAAGGGTATTATGTTTGGAGAGAAAAAACTACCAGTGGCTTTTCCTCCATCTGAGGAGTTAAATGACGTGTGTGAAGAAGCGTGGGCTTCTCCTGATAAGAAACTGGTAATTTCTAAGAGGTTACTAATGGCGTACCCTTTCCCGCCAGAGGATAGGTCACGCTGGGAAACATCCCCTAGGGTGGATAAAGCGCTCACACGCTTGTCAAAGAAGGTGGCACTACCGTCTCCGGATACGGCCGCCCTGAAGGAATCTGCTGATAGAAAGCAGGAGGCTATCCTGAAGTCTATATATACACACACAGGTGTTATACTGAGGCCAGCTATTGCGTCAGCATGGATGTGCAGTGCTGCAGCTGCGTGGTCAGATTCCCTGTCGGAAAATATTGATACCCTACACAGGGACACTATATTGCTAACCGTAGAGCATATTAAAGACGCACTTTTATACATGAGGGATGCACAGAGGGATATTTGCCGGCTGGCATCCAAAATTAGTGCAATGTCCATTTCTGCCAGGAGAGGGTTATGGACTCGGCAGTGGACAGGAGATGCAGATTCCAAAAGGCACATGGAAGTTCTGCCTTATAAGGGTGAGGAGTTGTTCGTGGATGGTCTCTCGGACCTCGTTTCCACAGCAACAGCTGGGAAGTCTACATTTTTACCCCATGTTCCCTCACAGCCAAAGAAAGCACCGTATTATCAGGTACAGTCCTTTCGGCCCAATAGGGGCAAGCGGGTTAAGGGCGCGTCCTTTCTGCCCAGAGGCAGAGGTAGGGGGGAAAAGCTGCAGCATACAGCCAGTTCCCAGGAGCAAAAGTCCTCCCCCGCTTCCTCTAAGTCCACAGCATGACGCTGGGGCTCCACAGGCGGAGCCAGGTACGGTGGAAGCCCGTCTCAAATATTTCAGCAATCAGTGGGCTCGCTCACGGGTGGATCCCTGGATCTTTCAAATAGTATCTCAGGGGTACAAGCTGGAATTCGAGACGTCTCCCCCCCACCGTTTCCTCAAATCTGCCTTACCAACCACTCCCTCAGGCAGGGAGGCAGTGTTACAGGCAATTCACAAGCTGTATTCACAACAGGTGATAGTAAAGGTGCCCCTACTTCAACAAGGACGGGGTTACTATTCCACAATGTTTGTGGTACCGAAACCGGACGGTTCGGTGAGACCCATTATAAATTTGAAATCCTTGAACACATATATAAAAAAATTCAAGTTCAAGATGGAATCGCTCAGGGCGATTATTGCAAGCCTGGACGAGGGGGATTACATGGTATCACTGGACATCAAGGATGCTTACCTGCATGTCCCCATTTACCATCCTCACCAGGAGTACCTCAGATTTGTGGTACAGGATTGTCATTACCAATTCCAGACGTTGCCGTTCGGTCTATCCACGGCTCCGAGGGTCTTTACCAAGGTAATGGCCGAAATGATGATACTCCTTCGAAAGAAGGGAGTTTTAATTATCCCGTACTTGGACGATCTCATGATAAAGGCGAGGTCCAGGGAGCAGTTGTTGGTCGGGGTAGCACTATCTCGGGAGGTGCTACAACAGCACGGCTGGGTTCTAAATATTCCAAAGTCACAGCTGATCCCTACGACACGTCTACTGTTCCTGGGGATGGTTCTGGACACAGAACAGAAAAAAGTGTTTCTCCCAGAGGAGAAGGCCAAGGAGCTGTCATCTCTAGTCAGAGGCCTCCTAAAACCAAAACAGGTGTCGGTGCATCACTGCACGCGGATCCTGGGAAAGATGGTAGATTCCTACGAAGCAATTCCATTCGGCAGGTTCCATGCAAGAACCTTTCAGTGGGACCTATTGGACAAGTGGTCCGGATCGCATCTTCAGATGCATCGGCTGATAACCCTGTCTCCAAGGACCAGGGTGTCTCTGCTGTGGTGGCTGCAGAGTGCTCATCTTCAAGAGGGCCGCAGATTCGGCATACAGGACTGGGTCCTGGTGACCACGGATGCCAGCCTTCGAGGCTGGGGGGCAGTCACACAGGGAAGAAACTTCCAAGGACTATGGTCAAGTCAGGAGACTTCCCTGCACATAAATATTCTGGAACTGAGGGCCATTTACAATGCCCTAAGTCAGGCAAAACCCCTGCTTCAAAACCAGCCGGTACTGATCCAGTCAGACAACATCACGGCGGTCGCCCATGTAAACCGACAGGGCGGCACGAGAAGCAGAACGGCGATGGAAGAAGCCACAAGGATTCTCCGATGGGCGGAAAATCACGTGTTAGCACTGTCAGCAGTGTTCATTCCGGGAGTGGACAACTGGAAAGCAGACTTCCTCAGCAGGCACGACCTCCACCCGGGAGAGTGGGGACTTCATCCAGAAGTCTTCCAAATGATTGTAAACCGTTGGGAAAGGCCACAGGTGGACATGATGGCGTCCCGCCTAAACAAAAAGCTAGAAAGATATTGCGCCAGGTCGAGAGACCCTCAGGCGATAGCTGTGGACGCTCTAGTGACACCGTGGGTGTACCGGTCGGTTTATGTGTTCCCTCCTCTTCCTCTCATACCAAAGGTACTGAGGATAATAAGGGGAAGAGGAGTAAGAACTATACTCATTGTTCCGGATTGGCCAAGAAGAGCTTGGTACCCGGAACTTCAAGAAATGATCGGCTGCGTTTGACGGCATGGCGGTTGAACACCGGATCCTGAAGGAAAAGGGCATTCCGGAGGAAGTCATTCCTACGCTGATTAAAGCTAGGAAAGAAGTTACCGCAAACCATTATCACCGCATTTGGCGAAAATATGTTGCGTGGTGTGAGGCCAGGAAGGCCCCAACGGAGGATTTTCAGCTAGGTCGATTTCTGCACTTCCTGCAGTCAGGGGTGACTATGGGCCTAAAATTGGGTTCCATTAAGGTCCAGATTTCGGCTCTATTGATTTTCTTCCAGAGAGAACTGGCTTCACTACCTGAAGTTCAGACTTTTGTTAAGGGAGTGCTGCATATTCAGCCCCCTTTTGTGCCTCCAGTGGCACCTTGGGATCTCAACGTGGTGTTGGATTTCCTAAAGTCACATTGGTTTGAGCCACTAAAAACCGTGGATTTGAAATATCTCACATGGAAAGTGGTCATGTTGTTGGCCTTGGCTTCGGCCAGACGTGTATCAAAATTGGCGGCTTTGTCATGTAAAAGCCCTTATCTGATTTTCCATATGGATAGGGCAGAATTGAGGACTCGTCCCCAGTTTCTCCCTAAAGTGGTATCAGCTTTTCATCTGAACCAACCTATCGTGGTGCCTGCGGCTACTAAAGACTTGGAGGCTTCCAAGTTGTTGGACGTAGTCAGGGCCCTGAAAGTCTATGTTTCCAGGACAGCTGGAGTCAGAAAGACTGACTCGCTATTTATCCTGTATGCGCCCAACAAGTTGGGTGCACCTGCTTCAAAGCAGACTATTGCTCGCTGGATCTGTAGTACGATTCAGCTTGCACATTCTGCGGCTGGACTGCCGCATCCTAAATCAGTGAAAGCCCATTCCACGAGGAAGGTGGGCTCTTCTTGGGCGGCTGCCCGAGGGGTCTCGGCTCTACAACTTTGCCGAGCAGCTACTTGGTCGGGGTCAAACACATTTGCAAAATTCTACAAGTTTGACACCCTGGCTGAGGAGGACCTAGAGTTTGCCCATTCGGTGCTGCAGAGTCATCCGCACTCTCCCGCCCGTTTGGGAGCTTTGGTATAATCCCCATGGTCCTTGCGGAGTCCCAGCATCCACTTAGGACGTCAGAGAAAATAAGAATTTACTCACCGGTAATTCTATTTCTCGTAGTCCGTAGTGGATGCTGGGCGCCCATCCCAAGTGCGGATTGTCTGCAGTACTTGTATATAGTTATTGTTTAACTAAAGGGTTATTGTTGAGCCATCTGTTGAGAGGCTCAGTTGTTATCATACTGTTAACTGGGTATTGTATCACGAGTTATACGGTGTGATTGGTGTGGCTGGTATGAGTCTTACCCGGGATTCAAAATCCTTCCTTATTGTGTCAGCTCTTCCGGGCACAGTATCCTAACTGAAGTCTAGAGGAGGGTCATAGTGGGAGGAGCCAGTGCACACCAGTAGTCTAAAGCTTTCTTTATAGTTGTGCCCAGTCTCCTGCGGAGCCGCTATCCCCCTTGGTCCTTACGGAGTCCCAGCATCCACTACGGACTACGAGAAATAGAATTACCGGTGAGTAAATTCTTATTTTTTAAGTATACTACGCCACGAGAAGTTTTTATACTGTTTTTTCATGTGCAATGGAATGAAAGAAACCTTTATGAGCCTTGAATAACAAGGTCAACACGTAAGCAGTGTGAGCATCTGTTATGAATTCACCTATGGTTTTGTGTTCATAAGAGTTAAAGATACCTTTATGAGTATTCTGCATATCTATTGAAAGTAAGAACAAAGGCCCTCATTCCGAGTTGTTCGCTCGCAAGCTGCTTTTAGCAGCTTTACACACGCTAAGCCGCCGCCTACTGGGAGTGAATCTTAGCATAGTAAAATTGCGAACGAAAGATTCTCAAAATTGCGATTACACACCTCTTAGCAGTTTCTGAGTAGCTTCAACCTTACTTGGCATCTGCGATCAGTTCAGTGCTTGTCGTTCCTGGTTTGACGTCACAAACACACCCAGCGTTCGCCCAGACACTCCTCCGTTTATTCAGCCACTCCCGCGTTTTTCCCAGAAACGGTAGCGTTTATTCACACACTCCCATAAAACGGCCAGTTTCCGCACAGAAACACCCACTTCCTGTCAATCACACTCCGATCTCCAGAACGAAGAAAAAACCTCGTAATGCCGTGAGTAAAATACCTAACTGCATAGCAAATTTACTTGGCGCAGTCGCAGTGCGGACATTGCGCATGCGCACTAAGCGGAAAATCACGGCGATGCGAAGAAATTTACCGAGCGAACAACTCGGAATGACCACCACTATTCTGTTTGTTATCACGGTGGTGCCCCATACTGTAGAGGATTTCTGCACCCCACTCTTTTGGGGAGAGGATTAGGGTTTGATAATACCAACCTTCCCTGATCTTCACATTATATAGAGTTGTTATTTATACCCCTCTTTTCTTCATTTTTCATACCTCCACATCTGTGAGACATACTGAATGACTGTTGGTTGAAGGACAATATATCTGGAACAAGTTTGGTGTAAGTGTAAGAGGGTGGCAGTGCGGTGTAGTGCCTGCTGCCGTGCAGGTGTAGATTCACTACTCACCAGGTGCCGCACTCTCTCACCTTCAGGTACCAGAACCTTCACCGGACCTGGAAATCTTCAGTCGGACCCGGACACGATGACCTAGGGAAAAGGAGATTGCTGAGTACCGTTCCTCCTAACTGTGGACCGAAATGCCCTCCGAATCCGAGGAAAATGGAGCTTTCGGGCTAGGTGAAGGTCATCCTGGGCGCACGGCCTCAGAGCCCGAATTTCATCTATCGGTACTCTCGCACCAGGTGTAAATTCAACCTTGCACCTGCGTGCAAGGTTCACCGTTCGCCCTGAAGGAAGGGAGACAGATAGGGACAAACACACATCAAAGGACACACGGACAGAGGGGGTCATTCCGAGTTGTTCGCTCGCTAGCAGATTTTAGCAGCATTGCACATGCTAGGCCGCCGCCCTCTGGGAGTGTATCTTAGCTTAGCAGAATATCGAACGAAAGATTCGCAGAATTGCGAATGGAAAATTCTTAGCAGTTTCTGAGTAGCTCCAGACCTACTCACAGATTGCGATCAGCTCAGGCCGTTTCGTTCCTGGTTTGACGTCACAAACACGCCCTGCGTTTGGCCAGCCACTCCCCCGTTTCTCCAGACACTCCCGCGTTTTATCCTGGCACGCCTGCGTTTTTCCGCACACTCCCAGAAAACGGCCAGTTTCCACTCAGAAACACCCACTTCCTGTTAATCACACTCCAATCACTTCAACGATGAAAAATCTTAATTTGGACGTGAGTAAATCTACTAAGTTTTGTGCTAAAATACTAACCGCATGCGCACTGCGATTCATGCGCATGCGCATTTTTGCCTTAATGTCTCCGTTGCGAAAATCGGCAACGAGCGAACAACTCGGAATGACCCCCAGAGGTGTTACTCACCATCACAAGTCTTGCACTCCGATCTTCTCCACTTACAGGTCCCTGTAAGGAGGTACAGAGAAAACAGCCGTGCAGGGCCAAGAACTACCCTAGTGTGCGTCCGCTACACTAGCTACATGAACAGAGCCCTCAAACTAGCTCGTGTGGGTGGTGCAACATAAACTATGTACAAACATTAAAACAAACACTTTGCCCTGCATGGTAACAACACGCATAACAATATTAGAGTACAAGATTAAACGGTGCTGTCCCTTTAAATCCCTACCTGCCGCTGGGGGGGTGGGCGCCGTACAGCCTACCCACCTCCTGTACACTTTCTTAGATGGGGCTCAGGCCAAGCGGGCCTGCTTACCTATACACCTCGGGGTGGCCTGGGCCTAGTGCCCGGTACCACCTTTATTTACCTGGGGGACAACTTATTTACTGGGCCTAGCGCCCATAATTGGGCACAGGCCAGAGGCCTGACATCACCCACGGGCCTAGCGCCCGCCTAACTTGGGGCCCGTTGGGTGACCTGGGCCTAGTGCAGCTGCAGCACTTCTCAGGCCTGGATGGGCTCTTCTGCCGCTGGCCCGTCCTGGCTAGCGGCACCGCCATCGCTCCTCCGAGTCCAGCCACCGCTGGACATCTTCTTCCAGGAGCCCGGCGTCTTCTCGCCTCTTCCGCGGCCTCAGGACCTCCCACCGCGCTGTCCTCTTATTCCTCGCGCCGCCCGGCTCTTCACAGCTCTTCAGCGCGGCTTCTTCTTGCTTAGACTCCCGCCCGGCGTCTGATGTCACAAACCGGGGGTGGGGTCTATGACGCGGCGAGCGCCGATTGGCTCGCCGCGCCCTCCTGTGATTGGCCAGCACCCCGCGAGCCGTGATTGGCTCGCGGATGGCGCCGTATTTGAAAAGACACGGGCGGCCCTTCTCATTGGCGGCCAAATTGGCGCCAAGTTTGAAACGCCGCCACGCCGCTGCCCGGCGCTGCTTCTCATCCGGTGCAGGGAACCGATACACTGTCCCTGCACCGGACACCCGCCGCTGCTATACACCGACAGCGCTGTCATACTGTACATGTTTTCCCGCAGGGGACACAGATCCCCTGCATGCTGCTGCTGGGATGTGGCCTGGAGTACAGGGCACATCTCCACACAAGGACCTTTTTATTGTTTTACCATTTGTTTCTACAAGGTTGTGGTGACTTTGTATATATTGTGTTTATGCTGCCATTCTAAATCAGCGCCCAGGTTTTTGGTACATCCAATTATATAGTTTATACATATTTATATCTGCAAATATAAAGCATCCCCAGGATGTAATGACAGATTTCAGCAGATATCTCTGATATCTGCAGATGTCATTCCATTTCATACAGCAAAAGAACCCCTCATATCTTTCTGTAGGGGCTACTTAGATATCCTATTTATCAAGCTCCATAATACAGCTTGGCCCCAGCGTAGTCTATGGGTTACTTCACCCTCTGGCTCTCACCTCATTAGCACTCGCTGATGCAGGCAAAGCATAATAGCTACACTTGCGCATTCAGGGGGTCATTCCGAGTTGTTCGCTCACAAGCTGCTTTTAGCAGCATTGCACACGCTAAGCCGCCGCCTACTGGGAGTGAATCTTAGCTTCTTAAAATTGCGAACGAAAGATTCGCATTATTGCGAAAATACATCTCTGTGCAGTTTCTGAGTAGCTCCAGACTTACTCGGCATCTGCGATCAGTTCAGTGCTTGTCGTTCCTGGTTTGACGTCACAAACACACCCAGCGTTCGCCCAGACACTCCTCCGTTTCTCCAGCCACTCCCGCGTTTTTCCCAGAAACGGTAGCGTTTTTACCCACACACCCATAAAACGGCCTGTTTCCGCCCAGAAACACCCACTTCCTGTCAATCACATTACGATCACCAGAACGAAGAAAAAAACGTGAGTAAAATTCCTAACTGCATAGCAAATTTACTTGGCGCAGTCGCAGTGCGGACATTGCGCATGCGCACTAAGCGGAAAATCGCTGCGATGCGAAGAAATTTACAGAGCGAACAACTCGGAATGACCCCCTCAGTCCGCAGGTTCCGCACACAGAAACATAGAGACAGCACTAGCTATCACAATGCTTCTAATCCTTCCCTGGGACAAAGCTTGGTCGCAAGCTCTGTCCCGGCACCTGAAGCATAACTGCAAATGGTAATTTACCTTATTGCACTGCAATTATGGGTGATATTTACTAGAGATGTGCACCGGAAATTTTTCGGGTTTTGTGTTTTGGTTTTGGATTCGGTTCCGTGGCCGTGTTTTGGATTCGGACGCGTTTTGCAAAACCTCCATGAATTTTTTTTGTCGGATTCGGGTGTTTTTTTCAAAAACCCTCAAAAACAGCTTAAATCATAGAATTTGGGGGTAATTTTGACCGTATAGTATTAATAACCTCAATAACCATAATTTCCACTCATTTCCAGTCTATTCTGAACACCTCACACCTCACAATATTATTTTTAGTCCGAAAATTTGCACAAAGGTCGCTGGATGACTAAGCTAAGCGACCCAAGAGGGTGGCACAAACATCTGGCCCATCTAGGAGTGGCACTGCAATGACAGAAAGGATGGCACTTATAAAAATTGGCCACAAACATCACATGATGCAAAGATAAATAAAAAAAGAGGTGCAAGATGGAATTGTCCTTGGGCCATCCCACCCACCCTTATGTTGTATAAACAGGACATGCACACTTTAACAAACCCATCATTTCAGCCACATGGTCTGCCACACGACTGTGGCTGAAATAACTGGTTGGTTTGAGCCCCCACCAAAAAAAGAAGCAATCAATCTCTCCTTGCTCAAACTGGCTCTACAGAGGCATCATCATCCTCCGATTCCTCACCCCTTTCACTGTGTACATCCCCCTCCTCACAGAGTATTATTCGTTCCCACTGGAATCCACTATCACAGGTCCCTGTGTACTTTCTGGAGGCAATTGCTGGTAAATGTCTCCACGGAGGAATTGATTATAATTCATTTTGATGTACATCATCTTCTCCACATTTTGTGGAAGTAACCTCGTACGCCGATCGCTGACAAGGTGACCGGCTGCACTAAACACTCTTTCGGAGTACACACTGGAGGGGGGGCAACTTAGGTAAAATAAAGGCAGTTTGTGCAAGGCCTCCAAATTGCCTCTTTTTCCTGCCAGTATACGTACGGACTGTCTGACGTGCCTACTTGGATGCGGTCACTCATATAATCCTCCACCATTCTTTCAATGGTGACAGAATCATATGCAGTGACAGTAGACGACATGTCAGTAATCGTTGGCAGGTCCTTCAGGCCGGACCATATGTCAGCACTCGCTCCTGACTACCCTGCATCACTGCTAGCGGGTGGGCTCGGAATTCTTATCCTTTTCCTCGCAGCCCCAGTTGCGGGAGAATGTGAAGGAGGAGCTGTTGACGGGTCACGTTCCGCTTGACTTGACAATTTTCTCACCAGCAGGTCTTTGAAACTCTGCAGACTTGCGTCTGCCGGAAAGAGAGATACAACGTAGGCTTTAAACCTAGGATCGAGCACGGTGGCCAAAATGTAGTGCTCTGATTTCAACAGATTGACCACACATGAATCCTGGTTAGGCGAATTAAGGGCTCCATCCACAAGTCCCACATGCCTAGCGGAATCGCTCCGTCTTAGCTCCTCCTTCAATCTCTCCAACTTCTTCTGCAAAAGCCTGATGAGGGGAATGACCTGACTTAGGCTGGCAGTGTCTGAACTGACTTCACGTGTGGCAAGTTCAAAGGGTTGTAGAACCCTGCACAACGTTGAAATCATTCTCCACTGCGCTTGAGTCAGGTGCATTCCCCCTCCTTTGCCTATATCGTAGGCAGATGTATAGGCTTGAATGGCCTTTTGCTGCTCCTCCATCCTCTGAAGCATATAGAGGGTAGAATTCCACCTCGTTACCACCTCTTGCTTCAGCTGATGGAGGGGCAGGTTCAGGAGTGTTTGCTGGTGCTCCAATCTTCGGCACGCGGTGGCTGAATGCCGAAAGTGGCCTGCAATTCTTCGGGCCACCGACAGCATCTGTCATTTTTTTAAAAATTCTGCACAACCAAATTCAATGTATGTGCAAAACATGGAATGTGCTGGAATTTGCCCACATGTAACACACGCACAATATTGGTGGAGTTGTCTGATGTCACAAATTCCCAGGAGAGTCCAATTCGGGTAAGCCAATCTGCGATGATGTTCCTCAGTTTCCGTAAGAGGTTGTCAGCTGTGTGCCTCTTATGGAAAGCGGTGATACAAAGCGTAGCCTGCCTAGGAACGAGTTGGCATTTGCGAGATGCTGCTACTGGTGCCGCTGCTGCTGTTGTTGCTGCGGGAGGCAATACATCTACCCAGTGGGCTGTCACAGTCATATAGTCCTGAGTCTGCCCTGCTCCACTTGTCCACATGTCCGTGGTTAAGTGGACATTGGGTACAACTGCATTTTTTAGGACACTGGTGACTCTTTTTCTGACGTCTGTGTACATTCTCGGTGTCGCCTGCCTAGAGAAGTGGAACCTAGAAGGTATTTGGTACCGGGGACACACTACCTCAAGAAATTCTCTAAGTCCCTGTGAATTAACGGTGGATACTGGACACACGTCTAACACCAACACAGCTGCCAAGGCCTGAGTTATCTGCTTTGCAACAGGATGACTGCTGTGATATTTCATCTTCCTCGCAAAGGACTGTTGGACAGTCAATTGCTTACTGAATTTAATTATATTTTAAAAAAAGACAAAAAATGTCTAATCAACATATGCATATTAATACTTTAAAAATACCATGAGAACAATACCCTCTATTGTGATGTAACAATATTATAAATTTTCCACACCTAGAAAGTCCACATTACTGTATTAGCTTGTAGTTACAATTTGGTAATAGTTTGGATTCCAAAATCACTTTTGTGGCAGCTTAAATAGCTATAATAGCTGTCTGTCCTGCATCATCCAGATCGTCTTCTGATGAAACCGTTAGATTTGTACAACGGAGAAACGCGTTAAGTGTACTCTGCTTTAGTACTCTGATACAAACCCTCGGATCGTGGGACTACACACACCGCCTTAAGCCTGCCGCATCAAGTCCAGTGACATCCACCCATTATGTCCGCCTAACAACCTCCGTGGAAGCAAGACACACAGCCCCAGCAAGGTACTATCTAGCGGCACGCCGCTGCAGCCGGGAGCTGAGTTCCGCTCCAGAGATCATACATAGGTGGCCTGTGCTACGGCCAAGAGGAGAAGGACGGCTGTGACGGGGATAGCGTAACAGCACGGCGCTGCAGCTGGGAGCCGGCTTTTTGGTCTGTGTCATCTTTACCATGAGAAAGGGTTAACAATGGTCCCAGCAGGAGTTTAGTACGGTGGGCTACAAAGTATTCTGGAAACAGAGGAGGTGAGACACGGTTCTTGAATCTACAACAGTTACAAATTTATTATATGCAAATATATGTGACAACGAATCTGAGCATATACTGATACCTGTTTGCATGATTGAATGGTATGAGACTCGGAATTAATCCTACTGCTGCAGGACTCATTACGTTCCTTTGAATAAATATATAAAAATTAACCATCTAAGTGAGTGGCTCTGGATGATGCGGGACAGACAGCTATTATAGCTATTTAAGCTGCCACAAAAGTGATTTTGGAATCCAAACTATTACCAAATTGTAATTACAAGCTGATACAGTAATGTGGACTTTCTAGGTGTGGAAAATTAATAATATTGTTACATCACAATAGATGGTATTGTTCTCATGGTATTTTTAAAGTATTAATATGCATATGTTGATTAGACATTTTTTGTCTTTTTAAAAAATATAATTAAATTAATTAAAACTGCATGCGCTCTCTATCTATATATTTATTGTAATTAACTCATTGGTATTTGTTCAGACTGCCAAGTGGGAGCTGCATATAAGTTGTTTATTCTTGTTGACCAGTTATATTAATTAGAAGTAGCATCTGCGCCTGTATCCCACGGACAGAGATAGGAACCTTGTTGTTCTGTGTTGTGTGTCAGTGGGTGGCTATTATTGTATTTGTTCAATTGCTTACTGGAAGTAGTACAAGTGGTCTTCCGACTTCCTCTCTGGGATGACGATCGAGTCCCAGCAGCAACAACAGCAGCGCCAGCAGCAGTAGGCGTTACACTCAAGGATCCATCGGAGGAATCCCAGTTAGGAGAGGACTCATCAGACTTGCCAGTGACATGGCCTGCATTACTATTGGCGTTCCTGTCTAAGGAGGAAATTGGCACTGAGGGAGTTGGTGGTGTGGTTTGCAGGAGCTTGGGTACAAGAGGAAGGGATTTAGTTGTCAGTGGACTGTTTCCACTGTCACCCAAAGTTTTTTAACTTGTCAATGACTTCTGATGAATGCGCTCCAGGTGACGTATAAGGGAGGATGTTCCTAGGTGGTTAACGTCCTTACCCCTGCTTATTACAGCTTGACAAAGGCAACACACGGCTTGACACCTGTTGTCCGCATTTCTGTTAAAATAATTCCACACCGAAGAGGTGATTTTTTTTTGTAATTTGACCAGGCATGTCAATGGCCATATTCCTCCCACGGACAACTGGTGTCTCCCCGGGTGCCTGACTTAAACAAACCACCTCACCATCAGAAATCCTCCTTGTCAATTTCCTCCTCAGCGCCAGCAACACCCATATCCTCATCCTGGTGTACTTCAACAGTGACATCTTCAATTTGACTATCAGGAACTGGACTGTGGGTGCTCCTTCCAGCACTTGCAGGGGGCGTGCAAATGGTGGAAGGAGCCACCTCTTCCCTTCCAGTGTTGGGAAGGTCAGGCATCGCAACCGCCGACACAATTAGACACTCCTTGGGGATTTGTGATTTAGAAGAACGCACAGTTCTTTGCTGTGCTTTTGCCATCTTAACTCTTTTCAGTTTTCTAGCGAGAGGATGAGTGCTTCCATCCTCATGTGAAGCTGAACCACTAGCCATGAACATAGGCCAGGGCCTCAGACGTTCCTTGCCACTCCGTGTCGTAAATGGCATATTGGCAAGTTTACGCTTCTCCTCAGATGCTTTTAATTTAGATTTTTGGGTCATTTTACTGAACTTTAGTTTTTTGGATTTTACATGCTCTCTACTATGACATTGGGCATCGGCCTTGGCAGACTACGTTGATGGCATTGAATCGTCTCTGCCATGACTAGTGGCAGCAGCTTCAGCACTAGGTGGAAGTGGATCTTGATCTTTCCCTATTTCACCCTCCACATTTTTGTTCTCCATTTTTTAATGTGTGGAATTATATGCCAGTAATATTATTATATCAATAGCAATAGCCTACTGTACTGTACAACTATACACTGTTGGTCACCAAAATGCTGCACTGTACTACTATATATACTGCTCACAACAATGCAGCACAGATATGGATGGATACTTGCAGTGACACGGAGCTGCAAGATCAGCAATGGACTACTGTACTGTACAACTATATACTGTTGGTCACCAAAATGCTGCACTGTACTACTATATATACTGCTCACAACAATGCAGCACAGATATGGATACTTGCAGTGACACAGAGCTGCAAGATACAGCAATGGACTACTGTACTGTACAACTATATACTGTTGGTCACCAAAATGCTGCACTGTACTACTATATATACTGCTCACAACAATGCAGCACAGATATGGATACTTGAAGTGAGACGGAGCTGCAAGATACAGCAATGGACTACTGTACTGTACTACTACACTGGTGGTCACCAAAATGCTGCACTATACTACTATATATAATATATATATACTGGTCACACAACAATGCAGCAGATATTGAGCACTGATGATCAGGATACTGTCTAGAACTGAGTCTGACACGGAGCTGCAAGATACAGCAATGGCCTACTGTACTGTACTGTACTATAATTATATACTGGTGGTCCTCACAATGCAGCACACTGATCAGCTATTTGCAGCACACTGAGCACAGATATGGAGCGTTTTCAGACAGAGAACGTAGATATTTGCAGCACACTGAACACAGATATTTGCAGCACACTGAGCACAGATATTTTCAGCACAATGAGCACAGATATGGAGCTTTTCAGGGAGAGAACGTAGCCACGTCCTCTCCGTTCAATCTCCAATGCACGAGGGAAAACGGCGGCGACGCGCGGCTCTTTATATGGAATACGAATCTCGCGAGAATACGACAGCGGGATGATGACGTTCGGCCTCGTTCGGTTTAACCGAGCAAGGCGGGAAGATCCGAGGCTGCCTCGGACCCGTATAAAATAGGTGAAGTTCGGGGGGGTTCGGATCTCAACGAACCGAACCCGCTCATCTCTAATATTTACACATCTCAACTACATTAAAAATGCAGGATGTGCTATATATGCAACTTTAGCACTACAGTCTTACAGTCATTAGCAAAAAATAAGATTTTACTTACCGGTAAATCTATTTCTCGTAGTCCGTAGTGGATGCTGGGGACTCCGTAAGGACCATGGGGAATAGACGGGCTCCGCAGGAGACAGGGCACTTTAAGAAAGAAATTAGGATACTGGTGTGCACTGGCTCCTCCCTCTATGTCCCTCCTCCAGACCTCAGTTAAGGAAACTGTGCCCGGAAGAGCTGACAGTACAAGGAAAGGATTTTGGAATCCAGGGTAAGACTCATACCAGCCACACTAATCACACCGTATAACTCGTGATAAACATACCCAGTTAACAGTATGAACACCAACAAAGCATCAGATAACCCTGATGCAACCATAACATAACCCTTATTTAAGCAATAACTATATACAAATATTGCAGAAGAAGTCTGCACTTGGGACGGGCGCCCAGCAACCACTACGGACTACGAGAAATAGATTTACCGGTAAGTAAAATCTTATTTTCTCTAACGTCCTAGTGGATGCTGGGGACTCCGTAAGGACCATGGGGATTATACCAAAGCTCCCAAACGGGCGGGAGAGTGCGGATGACTCTGCAGCACCGAATGAGCAAACACAAGGTCCTCCTCAGCCAGGGTATCAAACTTGTAGAACTTTGCAAAAGTGTTTGAACCTGACCAAGTAGCCGCTCGGCAAAGCTGTAATGCCGAGACCCCTCGGGCAGCTGCCCAAGAAGAGCCCACCTTCCTTGTGGAGTGGGCTTTTACTGATTTTGGAAGCGGCAATCCAGCAGCAGAATGAGCCTGCTGAATCGTGTTACAGATCCAGCGAGCAATAGTTTGCTTTGAAGCAGGAGCACCCAGCTTGTTGGATGCATACAGGATAAACAGCGACTCAGTTTTCCTGACTCTAGCCGTTCTGGCTACATAAATCTTCAAAGCCCTGACTACATCCAGTAACTCGGAATCCTCCAAGTCACGAGTAGCCACAGGCACCACAATAGGTTGGTTCATATGAAAAGATGACACCACTTTTGGCAGAAATTGCGGACGAGTCCGCAATTCTGCCCTGTCCATATGGAAAACCAGATAGGTGCTTTTATGTGACAAAGCCGCCAATTCTGACACACGCCTAGCCGAAGCCAAGGCTAATAGCATGACCACCTTCCACGTGAGATATTTTAACTCCACGGTTTTAAGTGGCTCAAACCAGTGTGATTTCAGGAAACTCAACACCATGTTAAGATCCCAAGGTGCCACTGGAGGCACAAACGGGGGCTGAATATGCAGCACTCCTATCACAAACGTCTGAACTTCAGGCAGAGAAGCCAGTTCTTTTTGAAAGAAAATGGATAGGGCCGAAATCTGGACCTTAATTGACCCCAATTTTAGGCCCAAAGTCACTCCCGACTGTAGGAAGTGAAGGAAACAGCCCAGCTGGAATCCCTCCGTATGGGCATTCCTGGCCTCACACCAAGCAACATATTTTCGCCATATACGGTGATAATGTTGAGCCGTCACGTCCTTCCTAGCCTTTATCAGCGTAGGAATAACCTCATCCGGAATGCCTTTTCTGCTAGGATCCGGCGTTCAACCGCCATGCCGTCAAACGCAGCCGCGGTAAGTCTTGGAACAGACAGGGCCCCTGTTGTAACAGATCCTGTCTTAGAGGTAGAGGCCATGGGTCCTCTCCTCTGTGAGCATTTCTTGTAGCTCTGGATACCAAGTCCTTCTTGGCCAATCCGGAACAATGAGTATTGTTCTCACTCCTCTTTTTCTTATGATTCTCAGCACCTTGGGTATGAGAGGAAGAGGAGGAAACACATAAACCGACTGGAACACCCACGGTGTCACTAGTGCATCTACAGCTATCGCCTGAGGGTCTCTTGACCTGGCGCAATACCTCTGTAGCTTTTTGTTGAGGCGGGACGCCATCATGTCCACCTGTGGCAGTTCCCATCGCCTTGCAATCTGCGTGAAGACTTCTTGATGAAGTCCCCACTCTCCCAGGTGGAGGTCGTGCCTGCTGAGGAAGTCTGCTTCCCAGTTGTCCACTCCCGGAATGAACACTGCTGACAGTGCTCGTACGTGATTCTCCGCCCATCGAAGAATTCTGGTGGCTTCCGCCATCGCCACCCTGCTCTTTGCACCGCCTTGGCGGTTTACATGAGCCACTGCGGTGATGTTGTCTGATTGAATCAGCACCGATTGGTCGCGAAGCAGGGTCTCCGCTTGACTTAGGGCGTTGTATATGGCCCTTAGTTCCAGGATATTGATGTGAAGACAAGTCTCCTGACTTGACCACAGACCCTGGAAATTTCTTCCCTGTGTGACTGCCCCCCACCCTCCGAGGCTTGCATCCGTGGTCACCAGAACCCAGTCCTGAATGCCGAATCTGCGGCCCTCGAGAAGGTGAGCACTCTGCAGCCACCACAGAAGAGACACCCTGGCCCTGGGGGATAGGGTGATCAGCCGATGCATCTGTAGATGCGATCCGGACCACTTGTCCAACAGATCCCACTGAAAAGTCCTCGCATGGAACCTGCCGAAGGGAATGGCCTCGTATGACGCCACCATCTTTCCCAGGACTCTCGTGCAGTGATGCACCGACACCTGTTTTGGTTTTAAGAGGTCTCTGACCAGTGTCATGAGTTCCTGCGCCTTCTCCGTCGGGAGAAAAACCTTCTTCTGGTCTGTGTCCAGAATCATGCCCAGGAAGGGCAGACGCGTCGTAGGAATCAGCTGCGACTTCGGAATATTCAGAATCCAGCCGTGCTGTTGTAACACTTCCCGGGAGCGTGCTACACTGATCAGCAACTGCTCTCTGGACCTCGCCTTTATGAGGAGATCGTCCAAGTATGGGATAATTGTGACTCCTTGCTTTCGCAGGAGCACCATCATTTCAGTCATTACCTTGGTAAATATTCTCGGTGCCGTGGACAGACCAAAAGGCAACGTCTGGAATTGGTAATGACAATCCTGTACCACAAATCTGAGGTACTCCTGATGAGGTGGATAAATGGGGACATGAAGGTAAGCATCCTTTATGTCCAGAGACACCATAAAATCCCCCTCCTCCAGGCTTGCGATGACCGCTCTGAGCGATTCCATCTTGAACTTGAACCTTTTCAGGTATATGTTCAGGGATTTTGTTGAAGGAGGGGAACCTTTACCACCACCTGCTGGAGATACAATTTGTGAATTGCAGCTAACACTATTTCCCTCTCTATGGGGGAAGCTGGCAGGGCCGATTTGAGGTAACGGTGAGGGGGCATCACTTCGAATTCCAGCTTGTATCCCTGAGACACAATCTCTATAGCCCAGGGATCCACCTGTGAGTGAACCCACTTGTGGCTGAAATTTCGGAGACGCGCCCCCACCGGGCCTGGCTCCGCCTGTGGAGCCCCAGCGTCATGCGGTGGATTTAGTGGAAGTCGGGGAGGACTTCTGTTCCTGGGAACTAGCTGTATTGTGCAGCTTCTTTCCTCTACCCCTGCCTCTGGCAAGAAAGGACGCACCTCAAACTTTCTTGCCTTTTTGTGATCGAAAAGACTGCATTTGGTAATACGGTGCTTTCTTAGGTTGTGAGGGAATATATGGCAAAAAATTTGACTTTCCAGCCGTAGCTGTGGAGACCAGGTCCGAGAGACCGTCCCCAAACAATTCCTCACCCTTATAAGGTAAAACCTCCATGTGCCTTTTTGAGTCGGCATCGCCTGTCCATTGCCGAGTCCACAGGACCCTTCTGGCAGAAATCGACATAGCATTTATTCTAGAGCCCAGTAGGCTAATGTCTCTTTGGGCTTCTCTCATATATAGGACAGCGTCTTTTATATGCCCCAGGGTCAGTATTATAGTATCCTTGTCCAAGGTATCAAGTTCCTCAGATAAGGTATCTGTACATGCTGCTACAGCACTACACATCCAGGCCGATGCAATTGCTGGCCTTAGCAGGGTACCTGAATGTGTATAAATAGACTTCAGGATACCCTCCTGCTTTCTATCCGCAGCATCTTTTAGGGTGGCCGTATCCTGTGACGGCAGGGCTACCCTCTTGGATAAGCGTGTTAAAGCTTTGTCTACCCTAGGGGAGGATTCCCAGCGTAACCTGTCCGTTGGCGGGAAAGGATACGCCATAAGCATCCGTTTGGAAATCTGCAGTTTCCTATCTGGAGATTCCCAAGCCTTTTCACATAACTCATGTGAAGGGGGAAAGGTCACCTCTTGCCTTTTTTCCCCATACATATAAACCCTCTTGTCATGGACTGGGGTTTCCTCTGTGATGTGTAACACATCTTTCATTGCTATAATCATGTAACGGATGGCTTTAGCCATTTTAGGCGGCAACTTTGCATCATCGCCATCGACACTGGAGTCAGAATCCGTGTCGATATCTGTGTCAACAATTTGGGATAGTGGGTGCTTCTGAGACCCTGACGGCCTCTGCGACATAGGATCAGGCATGGGTTGAGACCCTGACTGTCCCAAGGCTTCAGCTTTATCCAACCTTTTATGCAAGGAATTACATTATCATTTAAAACCTTCCACATATCCATCCAATCGGGTGTCGGCGCCGTCGGCGGCGACCCCACATTCATTTGTACCCGCTCTGTTTCCACATAGCCTTCCTCGTCAACATGCCGACACAAGCGTACCGACACACCACACACACAGGGGATGCTCTATTTGAAGACAGTTCCCCCACAAGGCCTTTTGGAGAGACAGAGAGAGAGAGTATGCCAGCACACACCCCAGCGCTATATTACCCAGGAGTCATACAGTAACTTAGTCTTAACCCAGTAGCTGTTGTATATACTGTTTTTGCGCCAAATTTATGTGCCCCCCCTCTCTTTTTACCCTCTTTCTACCGTGATTCTGCAGGGGAGAGCCTGGGGAGCTTCCTCTCAGCGGAGCTGTGGAGAGAAAATGGCGCTGGTGAGTGCTGAGGAAGAAGCCCCGCCCCCTCAGCGGCGGGCTTCTGTCCCGCGTTTTGTGTAAAAATAATGGTGGGGGCTCATGCATAAATACAGTGCCCAACTGTATATATGCTGCTTTTGCCAAGAGGTACCCAATTGCTGCCCAGGGCGCCCCCCCCCCCCCTGCGCCCTGCACCCTACAGTGACCGGAGTGTGTGGGTTTAGTGTGGGAGCAATGGCGCACAGCTGCAGTGCTGTGCGCTACCTCATATGAAGACTGGAGTCTTCTGCCGCCGATTTCGAAGTCTTCTTGCTTCTCACGCCGGCTTCTGTCTTCTGGCTCTGCGAGGGGGACGGCGACGCGGCTCCGGGATCGGACGACCAAGGGTGCCTGTGTACGATCCCTCTGGAGCTAATGGTGTCCAGTAGCCTAAGAAGCAGGACCTATCTTCTAGTGAGTAGGGCTGCTTCTCTCCCCTCAGTCCCACGTAGCAGAGAGTCTGTTGCCAGCAGATCTCTCTGAAAATAAAAAATCCTAACAAAATACTTTCTTTTTTTAGCAAGCCCAGGAGAGCTCACAAAGGTGCACCCAGCTCGTCCGGGCACAGATTCAAACTGAGGTCTGGAGGAGGGACATAGAGGGAGGAGCCAGTGCACACCAGTATCCTAATTTCTTTCTTAAAGTGCCCTGTCTCCTGCAGAGCCCGTCTATTCTATGGGTTACCAAGCACAGGGTTAGTCCACTCCGCATGTCAGGCACTACCCCCCATCGATGCTTTTGCACCCGCCAAGTGGCTACCCACCGCGTTCTGGGTCGCAGCGGCTGCGTGTGACATCACACAGTTGCCGTGGTCCGCCCCCGCAGCAGTCTGGACAAGCCTGCGTTGTCCGGACCACGCCCCACCAACTGCATTATAACGCCATTGGCACGCCCCTTCCTGCCCCGTAACCGCCTCTGCCTGTCAATCAGGCAGGGGCGATCACATCAGTGAGATGCTTTCGCATCTCACTGGGTGCGCACGCACAGTGTGGCTACTGCGTGTGCGCACTCCAGAAAGGGCTACAGACTGCGATCGCTGCCCTTGCAGCGTTCGGGTCTGCATTAGGCCCTTTATCTTTCTGTTAGGTGGTAAAAACAGATTGGTTTTGATAACGTAACAGACTAGTGTAAAGGTTTTGAACAGTTATAAAATAATCAAGGAAATAGTTTCAGTGTACAAGTCATAAAAGAGAATGGCACTACTGTAGCAGTCTCTGGATTGTCATCTCTCTGCAGGTATATAACAACTCTTAAGACATTGGGGGTAATTCCAAGTTGATCGCAGCAGGAAATTTTTTAACAGTTGGGCAAAACCATGTGCACTGCAGGGGGGGCAGATATAACATGTGCAGAGAGAGTTAAATTTGGGTGTGGTGAGTTCAATCTGCAATCTAAATTGAAGTGTAAAAATAAAGCAGTCAGTATTTACCCTGCACAGAAACAACATAACCAACCCAAATCTAACTCTCTCTGCACATGTTATATCTGCCCCCCCTGCAGTGCACATGATTTTGCTCAACTGCTAAAAAAATTCCTACTGCGATCAACTTGGAATTACCCCCATTATGGGCCTAATTCAGAGTTGATCGCAACAGCAAATTTGTTAGCAATTGGGCAAAACCATGGGGGTAATTCTGAGTTGATCGCAGCAGGATCTTTGGGGGTCATTCCGAGTTGTTCGCTCTGTATTTTTTTCTCGCAACGGAGCGATTAGTCGCTAATGCGCATGCGCAATGTCCGCAGTGCGACTGCGCCAAGTAAATTTGCTATGCAGTTAGGAATTTTACTCACGGCATTACGAGGTTTTTTCATCGTTCTGGTGATCGTAATGTGATTGACAGGAAGTGGGTGTTTCTGGGCGGAAACAGGCCGTTTTATGGGTGTGTGCGAAAAAACGCTACCGTTTCTGGGAAAAACGCGGGAGTGGCTGGAGAAACGGAGGAGTGTCTGGGCGAACGCTGGGTGTGTTTGTGACGTCAAACCAGGAACGACAAGCACTGAACTGATCGCAGATGCCGAGTAAGTCTGGAGCTACTCAGAAACTGCTAAGAGGTGTGTGGTCGCAATTTTGAGAATCTTTCGTTCGCAATTTTAAGAAGCTAAGATTCACTCCCAGTAGGCGGCGGCTTAGCGTGTGTAAAGCTGCTAAAAGCAGCTTGCGTGCGAACAACTCGGAATGACCCCCTTTGTTAGCAGTTGGGCAAAACCATGTGCACTGCAGGGGAAGCAGATATAACATGTGCAGAGAGAGTTAGTTTTGGGTGTGGTGTGTTCAATCTGCAATCTAAATTGCAGTGTAAAAATAAAGCAGCCAGTATTTACTCTGCACAAAAACAATATAACCCACCCAAATCTAACTCTCTCTGCAAATGTTATATCTGCCCCCCCTGCAGTGCACATGGTTTTGCCCAACTGCTAAAAAATTTCCTGCTGCGATCAACTTTGAATTACCCCCTATGTGCACTGCAGCGGGGGCAGATGTAACATGTGCAGAGAGAGTTAGATTTGGGTGGAGTGTGTTCAAACTGAAATTAAATTGTAGTGTAAAAATAAAACAGCCAGTATTTACCCTGCACGGAAACAATATAACCCACCCAAATCTAACTCTCTCTGCACATGTTACATCTGCCCCCCCCCCCCTGCAGTGCACATGGTTTTGCCCAACTGCTAACAAATTTGCTGCTGCGATCAACTCTGAATTACCCCCTATGTTCCATATTTGTCACAATCTGCATTTTAAATGTGGATAGATGTTTTGCCCAAATTGCAATGTGAAAATTAATATTTTTTCACGCACTTACCAATGTTCTCTTGCCAGGAGAGGTGCTCTGATAAGAGTCCATCCTGGTGAAAAGCTGGAAGCAGTGTGACAGCATAAAGTCGGGTCCACAGCGCATACTGCGCATGCATGGCTCCTTCTCTGAAAAAAAATTGTGAATTAGTTACCTAACCAATAGGTTACTATAAGCATCCTATCACGGCCAAGCTCCAGATTGCTGCACATTCCAGAGCTTGGTAAATGCGGCAGCACAGCAGCCCCCACGGAAACCTATGGGGGCTGAATCTGTGGATGACAATGGAGGGACTGATCTAGCATCATCTACTGTACACTGTAATTCACTGATCTAAACAGTGTCAATTCATTCTGCATCAGGTCTCAGCAATGAATGAATTAAGGGGGTAATTCAGACCTGATCGCTAGGGTGCGTTATTTGCATCCCTGCGATCAGGTAGTCTCCGCCTACAGGGGAGGGTATTTGCTGTGTGCAGTTGTGCAATCACATTTGTAGCAGAGCTGCACAAACATGAGTTTGTGCAGTCTCTGCTCAATCCAGGACTCTTCTGCTGCGATGATCGGGGCAGAAACCCTCCCTCCTTTTAAACTCCTGGTCCCTCCTGCGTTTTTCCAAATACTCCTAGAAAACAGTCAGTTGTCACCCACAAATGGCCTCTTCCCGTCAGTCACATTGCTATTGCTTTTTTCCCACCATCCCATCGCTATGCACCGATGCCCGATGCAGTCGTCCGACGTGCCGGCGCATTCGCAGTACAGACCTGATCGCCCGCTGTGCAAAAATGCACAGCAGCGATCAGGTCTGAATTACCCCCTAAAATAGGCTGACCATATTATCCCTTTAACCTGGGACACTCATGAATTACACAGGTTCTGTGGCTGGCTGACTACAAGCCTGCATTTCACCTGGTTTTAAGCAGCCACAGAACCTGTGTAATTCATGAGTGTCCCAGGTTAAAGGGATAATATGGTCAGCCTACCTAAAACTCCTATCATCACGGATGTCTGTTTATTTATAACAGTAGCTATATGAAAATAAATCTGTTCTAAATTAACTGCTGTTAATTACAATTAAACATGAAATATCTGTGTCACAAGTTAAATAATAATGAAAAGCAGATTCAGAGTAAGAAATCAGAACTGGGGTTGGCAGATGCAGTATATGTTGTGAGAGGCCTGGTGAAGATAGCAAGAGACTGCCTTTGGACTTTCCTGATAAACAGGCCAAACCCATGTTTGTGTAACTATACAAGCTCAGCCTCCTCAGCAGCTCCATTCATTCCCTGCAGCACATGCGATTTCAAGTGTGTGGTTTCTCAGTTCACAGCTGACATCCATCTCCTTACATGGCTCTATTAAAAAAAGCACTGGTTGCACTGATTGGGATTCTGGTGGCTGTTTACCTCTACTCAGACAAAAAGGTGTTTGAACCAGGTAAGTACTTTCAATTCTGCCAGATATATCCTGATTCTTTTATGTTACTGAGTGTTTTTATTGTTGTTGGTCATTACCCAGAGACTTAAGGGCCCTACACATTGAGCGATCCGCCGCCGAGCTGCCCAACGGCGGACACGGCCGACGGGCGACCCAGCGACGGGGGGGGCAGTGACGGGGGGAGCGAAGATCGTCCATATTGGCCTGCATGCACAGCCGATGGGGCACCAGCGATGAACGAGCGCGGGGCCGCGCATCGTTCATCGCTGGTGCCTCCACTCTCAAAGATATGAACGATATCTCATTCAATAATGAACGAGATTGTTCATATCTTTGAGTATTATCACCCAGTGTGTAGGGCCTACTAGAATTAGGTTTACAAAAAGTCCCTAAATGGAAATTGCAAACATTTTTGTTTATTTCTGTTAATTTTCTGTAATGTCCAAAATACATTATAGTGCGCTTACTAAACTGATATATTCTATATAGAATATACTTCACATTGCTGACTAGTAGTAGTAATGCGATTGTAATATTGTGATGCAGTATAGCCGTTATCCCAACCAATGGCATACTTTACATACAGGCTGTAGGGTGACTATCTAGCTGTGCCTTCCATGGTCCTGATAATCACATGCTGGACAGGCTGTCCCAGGAGGAGGTTTTTTCTCCCCTTGGGACTGATAGGGACTGATAGTGTAGACTGTGATAGCAGAGAGTGTTTCCCATGGAAAGCCACTCCCCTGCAGCCTTAGGCGGTTCTATAATGGGTGCAGTGTGTGTGGTGCACATGGGTCCCTAGGTCCAGGGGGGCCCCACTCACCCTGCACCCATATATTATACTTACCCCTACAGAATCCCGCGGCGGTGGCCCTGCACTGTGGACACAAATAAGGTCCAGAAGGGGCCCACAATGCACATACTGCACTCATATAGTATACTTACCCCTCCAAAGTCCCGTGGTGGCGGCTGCACGCAGGTCCCCTCCACTCTGAAAATGCCCCTGGCCCACAGTATAGTGCCAGGTACACATAATGGCCCCAGTATAGTGCCAGGTACGCATAATGGCCCCAGTCTAGTGCCAGGTACACATAATGGCCCCAGTCTAGTGCCAGGTACACATAATGGCCCCAGTCTAGTGCCAGGTACACATAATGGCCCCAGTATAGTGCCAGGTACACATAATGGCCCCAGTATAGTGCCAGGTACGCATAATGGCCCCAGTCTAGTGCCAGGTACGCATAATGGCCCCAGTCTAGTGCCAGGTACACATAATGGCCCCAGTCTAGTGCCAGGTACACATAATGGCCCCAGTATAGTGCCAGGTACACATAATGGCCCCAGTATAGTGCCAGGTATGCATAATGGTCCCAGTATAGTGCCAGGTACACATAATGGCCCCAGTATAGTGCCAGGTACACTTAATGCCCCCAGTAGTGCGAGGTACACATAATGCCCCCAGTAGTGCAAGGTACACTGCTGGGCTAGGCTCTGTGCCCACATCAAAGTGGAGTGTGCGCCTCTACAATCAAAGCTCGTGGTCAGGCAGCCAATCAGGAGCCACCGCTGCTGGTCCGCGAGCTCTGATTGGCTAACGGCCGGCTCCACATTTAAAATTGCACGGTGCCATGTAAATGGAGTGAAAAATTGGTGCGCACAATAAGGATGGCGGCTGCACGTGTCGAAGTGCCTGGAACAGGCCCTGCCTATACATACTGTATCACACTGACACCTATGCATATCACACTAACACATATACATAATGTATCACACTAACGCCTATATGTACATATGTACTGTATCACACTGACACCTATACATATCACATGAACACCTACCTATACATACTGTATCACACTGACACCTATGCATATCACATGGACACCTACCTAGTCTATACATACTGTATCACACTGACACCTATACGTATCACACGGACACCTATATATACATACTATGTCACACTGACACTTATACATACATACTGTATCACACTGACACCTATACATATTACACTGACATATATATATATATATATATATATATACACACATACTGTATCACACTGACATATATATATATATATATATATATATAATATACATATATACACAAGCCATAGGCGGGGGCGAATGGGATGTCAGAGCCTTAATCAAAACTAATATGCACACAATCGGTGATGGACAGCTCCCTAGTAGTCACCGCCAACCGCCGGCATCCACGAACACTTCTC